>NW_027181793.1:12467156-13203126 GCF_029961685.1 Aristolochia californica
AATGGAGATGCACAATGCACAAATTTTGGGAGAGATAATTCCAAAGAGTGTTTGGAATTTTTAGGGATTCTAAGATCTTTTTAGTTTTTGTATCTCAGGTTTTGCAATCGTCGGGAAAACGGGGAGGCGTGGTGTTTTTAACTGACTGTTGATTCCCAATCCGTATGTCATTCCTTACAAAAATATAACCCGTTACTCATGATAAATCACATAACAATCATAGATGATTGTTAGGTCAGCTTTTTGAAAACGGTCAAAATAATGGCTTGTTTGACTTGGGTAAATATCCCGCCGCACGTTCACTTCAGAATTTAATGAGTGTTTGTTATTCTCATTAAAATCTTTGGATCCATAGGTAATTTGCATCTTTAACATGTTTCAAGCTTGCATATCCATTTTTAAAACACGTCTAGAAGAATTCTCTTTCTAGTAAAATTTCCAGCTATTAGGATTGAACTAGTGGCATTTCCCAAACTTGGATAACAAAAATTTTGTGTTCAATTGTGGTGTGTGAAAAAAATTTCATTACTTACTTTTGTTAATGTTTTAGTTTTTTTCCATACATAAACTCTAAAATTTACATTTTTTTGTGATCTATTTACCTTTTTTTGTTTACGGTATGAAGGGAGAACCAAAAACTCAATGTTTTGATTTAAAAAAATAGTGTACATCTAAAATGGTGATGCACAATGCAAAAATGTGGAGAGATATAATTCCAAAGAGCGTTTGTAATTTTTAGGGATTGTAAGATCTTTTTAGTTTTTATATCTCAGGTTTTGCAATCGTCGGGAAAACGGGGAGGCGTGGTATTTTTAACTGACTGTCGACTCCCAATCCGTAAGTCATTTCTTAGAAAAATATAGCCCGTTACGGATGATAAATCACTTTACAATCATCTATGATTGTTAGATAAGCTTTTTGTGAACGGGCAAAATGATGGCTAGTTTGATTCTCGTAAATATCCCACCGCACGTTCATTGAGAATTTAATGAGCGTTTGTTATTCTCTTTAAAAGCTTTGGACCCATAGGTCATTTGCATCTATAACATGTTTCAAGAATGCATATCTATTTTTAAAACACGTGTAGAAGAAATCTCTTTCTTGTAAAATTCCATGCAATTAGGGTTGAACTAGTGGAATTTCTCAAACTTGGAAAACAAAAGTTTTGTGTTCATTTGTGGTGTGTGAATAAATTTTCTATACTTACATTTGTTATTGTTTTAATTTTTTTTCACACATAAACTCTAAAATTTTCATTTTGTTGTGATCTATTTGCCTTATTTGGTTTACGGGAGGAAGGGAGAGCGAAAACTCAAAGTTTTGATTTAAGAAAAATGTGTACATCTAAAATGGAGATGCACAATGCACAAATGTAGGGAGCGATAATTCCAAAGAGTGTTTGTACTTTTTAGGGATTGTAAGATCTTTTTAGTTTTTGTAGCTCAGGTGTTGCAATCGTCGGGAAAACGGGGAGGCGTGGTATTTTTAACTGACTGTTGACTCCCAATCCGTATGTCATTTCTTGCAAAAATATAGCCTGTTACTCATGATAAATCACATTACAATCATCTATGATTGTTAGGTCAGCTTTTTGAAAACGGGCAAAATAATGGCTTGTTTGACTCGGGTAAATATCCCGCCGCACGTTCACTTTAGAATTTAATGATTGTTTTTTATTCTCATTAAAAGCTTTCGATCCATAGGTCATTTGCATCATTATGATGTTTCAAGCATGCATATCCATTTTTAAAACACCTCTAGAAGAATGCTCTTTCTTGTAAAATTTCAAGCTATTAGGGTTGAACTAGTGGAATTTCCCAAACTTGGATAACAAAAATTTTGTGTTCAATTGTGGTGTGTGAATAAATTTTCATTACATACATTTGTTAATGTTTTAATTTTTTTCCATACATAAACTCTAAAATTTACATTTTTTTGTGATCTATTTACATTTTTCTTTTACGGCATGAAGGGAGAACGAAAACTCAAAGTTTTGACTTAATAAAAAAGTGTACATCTAAAATGGAGATGCACAATGCAAAAATGTAGAGAGATATAATTCCAAAGAGTGTCTGTGATTTTTCAGGATTGTGAGCTCTATCCAGTTTTTAGGTTTCAGGTTTTGCAATCGTCGGGAAAAGGGGGAGGCGGGGGATTTTTAATTGAGTGTTGACACCCAATCCGTAAGTCATTTCTAACAATAATATAGCCCGTTATGAATGAAAAATCACTTTACAATCATCTATGATTGTTAGGTCAGCTTTTTACAAACGGGCAAAATAATGGCTTGTTTGACTCGGGTAAATATCCCACCGCACGTTCACTAGAGAATTTAATGAGCGTATGTTATTCTCTTTAAAAGCTTTGGATCCCTAGGTCATTTGCATCTTTAACCTGTTTCAAGCTTGCATATCCTTTTTAAAACACGTGTGGAACAAATCTCTTTCTTGTAAAATTCCAAGCTATTAGGGTTGAACTAGTGGAATTTCCCAAACTTGGATAACAAAAGTTTTGTGTTAATTTTTGGCGCGTGAATAAATTTTCTTTACTTACATTTGTTATTGTTTTAAATTTTTTCCATACATAAACTCAAAAATTTTCATTTTGCTCTGATCTATTTGCCTTTTTTTGTTTACGGGATGTAGGGAGAGAGAAAACTCAAAGTTTTGATTTAATAAAAAAGTGTACATCTAAAATGGAGATGCACAATGCACAAATGTAGGGAGAGATAATTCCAAAGTGTGTTTGTAATTTTTAGGGATTGTAAGATCTTTTTAGTTTTTGTATCTCAGGTTTTGCAATCGTCGGGAAAACGGGGAGGCGTGGTATTTTTAACAGACTGTTCACTCCCAATCCGTATGTCATTTCTTACAAAAATATAGCCCGTTACTCATGATAAATCACATTACAATCATCTATGATTGTTAGGTCAGCTTTTTGGAAACGGGCAAAATAATGGCTTGTTTGACTCGGGTAAATATCCCGCCGCACGTTCACTTCACAATTTAATGAGTGTTTGTTATTCTTAGTAAAAGCTTTGGATCCATAGGTCAATTGCATCATTAACATGTTTCGAGCATGCATATCCATTTTTAAAACATGTCTTGAAGAATTCTCTTTCTTGTAAAATTTCAAGCAATTAGGGTTGAACTAGTGGAATTTCCCAAACTTGAATAACAAAAATTTTGTGTTCAATTGTGGTGTGTGAATAAATTTTCATTACTTACATTTGTTAATGTTTTAATTTTTTTCCATACATAAACTCTAAAATTAACATTTTTTTTTTGTGATCTATTTACCTTTTTTTGTTTACGGCATGAAGGGAGAACGCAAACTCAAAGTTTTGATTTTATAAAAAAGTGTACATCTAAAATGGAGAGGCACAATGCAAAAATGTAGAGAGATATAATTCCACAGAGTGTCTGTGATTTTTCAGGATTGTGAGCTCTTTTCAGTTTTTAGTTCTCAGGTTTGGCAATCGTCGGGTAAAGGGGGAGAAGGGGGATTTTTAATTGAGTGTTGACTCCCAATCCGTAAGTCATTTCTTACAATAATATAGCCCGTTACGAATGAAAAATCCCTTTACAATCATCTATGATTGTTAGGTCAGTCTTTTGCAAACGGGCAAAATAATGGCTTGTTTGACTCGGGTAAATATCCCACCGCACGTTCACTAGAGAATTTAATGAGCGTATGTTATTATCTTTAAAAGCTTTGGATCCATAGGTCATTTGCATCCTTAACATGTTTCAAGCTTGCATATCCATTTTTAAAACACGTGTAGAACAAAACTCTTTCTTGTAAAATTCCAAGCTATTAGGGTTGAACTAGTGGAATTTCCCAAACTTGGATAACAAAAGTTTTGTATTAATTTTTGTTGCGTGAATAAATTTTCTTTACTTACATTTGTTATTGTTTTAAATTTTTTCCATACATAAACTAAAAATTTTCATTTTGCTGTGATCTATTTGCCTTTTTTTGTTTACGGGATGAAGGGAGAGAGAAACTCAAAGTTTTGATTTAAGAAAAAAGTGTACATCTAAAATGGAGATGCACAATGCACAAATGTTCGGAGCGATAATTCCAAAGATTATTTGTAATTTTTAGGGATTGTAAGATCTTTTTAGTTTTTGTATCTCATGTTTTGCAATCGTCGGGAAAACGGGGAGGCGTGGTATTTTTACTGACTGTTGACTCCCAATCCGTATGTCATTTCTTACAAAAATATAGCCCGATACTCATGATAAATCACATTACAATCATCTATGATTGTTAGGTCAGCTTTTTGAAAACGGGCAAAATATTGGCTTGTTTGACTCGGGTAAATATCCCGCCGCACGTTCACTTCAGAATTTAATGAGTGTTTGTTATTCTCATTAAAAGCTTTGGATCCATAGGTCATTTGCATCTTTAACATGTTTCAAGCTTGCATATCCATTTTTAAAACATGTGTGGAACAAATCTCTTTCTTGTAAAATTCCAAGCTATTAGGGTTGAACTAGTGGAATTTCCCAAACCTGGATAACAAAAGTTTTGTGTTAATTTTTGGTGTGTGAATAAATTTTCTTTACTTATATTTGTTATTGTTTTAAATTTTTTCCATACATAAACTCAAAAATTTTCATTTTGCTGTGATCTATTTGCCTTTTTTTGTTACAGGCTGAAGGGAGAGGGAAAACTCAAAGTTTTTATTTAAGAAAAAAGAGTATATCTAAAATGGAGACGCACAGTGCATAAATGTAGAGAGAGATAATTCCAAAGAGTCTCTGTAATTTTTAGGGAATTTAAGCTCTTTTTAGTTTATATATCTCAGGTTTCTCAATCGTCGGGAAAAGGGGGAGGCGGGGTGCTTTTAACTGAGTGTTGACTCCGAATCCGTAAGTCATTTCTTACAAAAATATAGCCCGTTACGGATGATAAATCACTTTACAATCATCTATGATTGTTAGGTAAGCTTTTTGCGAACGGGCAAAATAATGGCTAGTTGGATTCAGGTAAATATCCCACCGCACGTTCATTGAGAATTTAATGAGCGTTTGTTATTCTCTTTAAAAGCTTTGGATCCATAGGTCATTTGCATCTTTGACATGTTTCAAGCATGCATATCCATTTTTAAAACACGTGTAGAAGAAATCTCTTTCTTGAAAAATTCCATGAAATTAGGGTTGAACTAGAGGAATTTCTCAAACTTGGAAAACAAAACTTTTGTGTTCATTTGTGGTGTGTGATTAAATTTTCTATACTTACATTTGTTATTGTTTGAATTTTTTTTCACACATAAACTCTAAAATTTTCATTTTGTTGTGATCTTTCTGCCTTTTTTGGATTACGGGATGAAGGCAGAGCAAAAACTCAAAGTTTTGATTTAAGAAAAAGTGTACATCTAAAATGCAAATGCACAATGCACAAATGTAGGGAGAGATAATTACAAAGAGTGTTTGTAATTTTTAGGGATTGTAAGATCTTTTTAGTTTTTGTATCTCAGGTTTTGCAATCGTCGGAAAAAAGCGGAGGCGTGGTATTTTTAACAGACTGTTGACTCCCAATCCGTATGTCATTTCTTACAATAATATAGCCCGTTACGAATGAAAAATCACTTTAGAATCATCTATGATTGTGAGGACAGCTTTTTGGAAAAGGGCAAAATAATGGCTTGTTTGACTCGGGTAAATATCCCACCGCACGTTCACTAGAGAATTTAATGAGCGTATGTTATTCTCTTTAAAAGCTTTGGATCCATAGGTCATTTGCATCTTAACATGTTTCAAGGTTGCATATCCATTTTTAAAACACGTGTGGAACAAATCTCTTTCTTGTAAAATTCCAAGCTATTAGGTTTGAACTAGTGGAATTTCCCAAACTTGGATAGCAAAAGTTTTGTGTTAATTTTTGGTGTGTGAATAAATTTTCTTTACTTACATTTGTTATTGTTTGAAATTTTTTCCATACATAAACTCAAAAAATTTCATTTTGCTGTTATCTATTTGCCTTTTTTTGTTTACGGGATAAAGGGAGAGAGAAAACTCAAAGTTTTGATTTAAGAAAAAAGTGTACATCTAAAATGGTGAAGCACAGTGCACAAATGTAGAGAGAGATAATTCCAATGAGTGTCTGTAATTTTTAGGGAATTTTAGCTCTTTTTAGTTTTTATATCTCAGGTTTTGCAATCGTCGGGAAAAGGGGGAGGCGTGGTGTTTTTAACTGGGTGTTGACTCCCAATCCGTAGGTCATTTCTTACAAAAATATAGCCAGTTACAGATGATAAATCACTTGACAATCATCTATGATTGTTAGGTAAGCTTTTTGTGAACGGGCAAAATAATGGCTAGTTTGATTCTGGTAAATATCCCACCGCACGTTCATTGAGCATTTAATGAGCGTTTGTTATTCTCTTTAATAGCTTCGGATCCATGGGTCATTTGCATCTTTAACATGTTTCAAGCATGCATATCCATTTTTAAAACACGTGTCGAAGAAATCTCTTTCTTGTAAAATTCCATGCAATTAGGGTTGAACTAGTGGAATTTCTCAAACTTGGAAAACAAAACTTTTGTGTTCATTTGTGGTGTGTGAATAAATTTTCTATACTTACATTTGTTATTGTTTTAATTTTTTTTCACACATAAACTCTAAAATTTTCATTTTGTTGTGATCTATTTGCCTTTTTCGTTTACGGGATGAAGGCAGAGCGAAAACTCAAAGTTTTGATTTAAGAAAAAAGTGTAGATCTAAAATGGAGATGCACAATGCACAAATGTAGGGAGAGATAATTCCAAAGAGTGTTTGTAATTTTTAGGGATTGTAAGATCTTTTTAGTTTTTGTATCTCAGGTTTTGCAATCGTCGGGAAAACGGGGAGGCGTGGTATTTTTAACTGACTGTTGACTCCCAATCCGTATGTCAATTCTTACAAAAATATAGCCCGTTACTCATGATAAATCACTTTACAATCATCTATGATTGTTAGGTCAGCTTTTTGAAAACGGGAAAAATAATGGCTTGTTTGACTCGGGTAAATATCCCGCTGCATGTTCACTTCATCATTTAATGAGTGTTTGTTATTCTCATTAAAAGCTTTGGATCCATAGGTCATTTGCATCTTTAACATGTTTCAAGCTTGCATATCCATTTTTAAAACACTTTCTTCTAAAACTTCCAGCTATTAGGGTTGAACTACTGGAATTTCCCAAACTTGGATAACAAAAATTTTGTGTTCAATTGTGGTGTGTGAATAAATTTTCATTAATTACATTTGTTAATGTTTTAATTTTTTTCCATACATAAACTCTAAAACTTACATTTTTTTGTGATCTATTTACTTTTTTTTGTTTACGGCATGAAGGGAGAACGAAAACTCAAAGTTTTGATTTAATCAAAAAGTGTAAATCTAAAATGGAGATGCACAATGCACAAATGTGGAGAGATATAATTCCAAAGAGGGTCTGTAATTTTTCAGGATTGTGAGCTCTTTTCAGTTTTTATTTCTCAGGTTTTGCAATCGTCGAGAAAAGGGGGAGGCGGGGGATTTTTATTTGAGTGTTGACTCCCAATCCGTAAGTCATTTTTTACAATAATATAGCCCGTTACGAATGAAAAATCACTTTACAATCATCTATGATTGTTAAGTCAGCTTTTTGCAAATGGGCAAAATAATGGCTTGTTTGAATCGGGTAAATATCCCACCGTACGTTCACTAGAATATTTAATGAGCGTATGTTATTCTCTTTAAAATCTTTTGGATCCATAGGTCATTTGCATCTTTAACATGTTTCAAGCTTGCCTATCCATTTTTAAAACACGTGTGGAAAAAATCTCCTTCTTGTAAAATTCCAAGCTATTAGGGTTGAACTAGTGGAATTTCCCAAACTTGTATAACAAAAGTTTTGTGTTAATTTTTGGTGTGTGAATAAATTTTCTTTACTTACATTTGTTATTGTTTTAAATTTTTTCCAAACATAAACTCAAAAAATTTTCATTTTGCTGTGATCTATTTGCCTTTTTTGGTTTACGGGATAAAGGGAGAGAGGAAACTCAAAGTTTTGATTTAAGAAAAAAGTGTACATCTAAAATGGAGACGCACAGTGCACAAATGTAGAGAGAGATAATTCCAATGAGTGTCTGTAATTTTTAGGGAATATAAGCACTTTTTAGTTTTTATATCTCAGGTTTTGCAATCGTCGGGAAAAGTGGGTGGCGGGGTGTGTTTAACTGAGTGTTGACTCCCAATCCGTAAGTCATTTCTTACAAAAATATAGCCCATTACAGATGATAAATCACTTTACAATCATCTATGATTGTTAGGTAAGCTTTTTGTGAACGGGCAAAATAATGGCTAGTTTGATTCTGGTAAATATCCCACCGCACGTTCATTGAGCATTTAATGAGCGTTTGTTATTCTCTTTAAAAGCTTTGAATCCATAGGTCATTTGCATCTTTAACATGTTTCAAGCATGCATATCAATTTTTAAAACACGTGTAAAAGAAATCTCTTTCTTGTAAAATTCCATGCAATTAGGGTTGAACTAGTGGAATTTCTCAAACTTGGAAAACAAAACTTTTGTGTTCATTTTTGGTGTGTGAATAAATGTTCTATACTTACATTTGTTACTGTTTTAATTTTTTTTCACATATAAACTCTAAAATTTTCATTTTGTTGTGATCTATTTGCCTTTTTCGTTTACGGGATGAAGGTGGAGTGAAAACTCAAAGTTTTGATTTAAGAAAAAAGTGTACATCTAAAATGGAGATGCACAATGCACAAATGTAGGGGGAGATAATTCCAAAGAGTGTTTGTAATTTTTAGGGATTGTAAGATGTTTTTAGTTTTTGTATCTCAGGTTTTGCAATCGTCGGGAAAACGGGGAGGCGTGGTATTTTTAACTGACTGTTGACTCCCAATCCGTATGTCATTTCTTACAAAAATATAGCCCGTTACTCATGATAAATCACATTACAATCATCTATGATTGTCAGGTCAGCTTTTTGAAAACGGGAAAAATAATGGCTTGTTTGACTCGGGTAAATATCCCGCTGCATGTTCACTTCAGAATTTAATGAGTGTTTGTTATTCTCATTAAAAGCTTTGGA
Organism: Aristolochia californica; assembly: GCF_029961685.1. Lineage (NCBI taxonomy): Eukaryota > Viridiplantae > Streptophyta > Magnoliopsida > Piperales > Aristolochiaceae > Aristolochia > Aristolochia californica. Next base: position 12,476,243 of record NW_027181793.1, read on the forward strand.
TCCATAGGTCTTTTTCATCTTTAACATGTTTCAAGCATGCATATCCATTTTTAAAACACGTCTAGAAGAATTCTCTTTCTTCTAAAACTTCCAGTTATTAGGGTTGAACTAGTGGAATTTCCCAAACTTGGATAACAAAGTTTTGTGTTCAATTGTGGTGTGAGAATAAATTTTCATTACTTACATTTGCTAATGTTTTAATTTTTGACCATACATAAACTCTAAAATTTACATTTTTTTGTGATCTATTTACCTTTTTTTGTTTACGGCATGAAGGGAGAACGAAAACTCAAAGTTTTGATTTAATCAAAAAGTGTAAATCTAAAATGGAGATGGACAATGCACAAATGTGGAGAGATATAATTCCAAAGAGGGTCTGTAATTTTTCAGGATTGTGAGCTCTTTTCAGTTTTTAGTTCTCAGGTTTTGCAATCGTCGAGAAAAGGGGGAGGCGGGGGATTTTTAATTGAGTGTTGACTCCCAATCCGTAAGTCATTTCTTACAATAATATAGCCCGTTACGAATGAAAAATCACTTTACAATCATCTATGATTGTTAGGTCAGCTTTTTGCAAATGGCAAAATAATGGCTTGTTTGAATCGGGTAAATATCCCACCGTACGTTCACTAGAATATTTAATGAGCGTATGTTATTCTCTTTAAAATCTTTTGGATCCATAGGTCATTTGCATCTTTAACATGTTTCAAGTTTGCCTATCCATTTTTAAAACACGTGTGGAAAAAATCTCTTTCTTGTAAAATTCCATACAATTAGCGTTGAACTAGTGGAATTTCTCAAACTTGGAAAACAAAACTTTTGTGTTCATTTGTGGTGTGTGAATAAATTTTCTATACTTACATTTGTTATTGTTTTAATTTTTTTCACACAAAAACTCTAAAATTTTCATTTTGTTCTGATCCATTTGCCTTTTTTGGTTTACGGGATGAAGGGAGAGCGAAAACTCAAAGTTTTGATTTAAGAAAAAAGTGTAGATCTAAAATGGAGATGCACAATGCACAAATGTAGGGAGAGATAATTCCAAAGAGTGTTTGTAATTTTTAGGGATTGTAAGATCTTTTTAGTTTTTGTATCTCAGGTTTTGCAATCGTCAGGAAAACGGGGCGGCGTGGTATTTTTAACTGACTGTTGGCTCCCAATCCGTATGTCATTTCTTTCAAAAAATATAGCCCGTTACTCATGATAAATCACATTACAATCATCTATGATTGTTAGGTCAGCTTTTTGAAAACGGGAAAAATAATGGCTTGTTTGACTCGGGGAAATATCCCGCCGCACGTTCACTTCAGAATTTAATGAGTGTTTGTTATTCTCATTAAAAGCTTTGGATCCATAGGTCATTTGCATCTTTAACATGTTTCAAACATGCATATCTATTTTTAAAACACGTCTAGAAGAATTCTCTTTCTTGAAAAATTTCCAGCCATTAGGGTTGAACTAGTGGAATTTCCCAAACTTGGATAACAAAAATTTTGTGTTCAATGGTGCTGTGTGAATAAATTTTCATTACTTACATTTGTTAATGTTTTAATTTTTTTCCATACATAAACTCTAAAATTTACATTTTTTTTGTGATCTATTTACCTTTTTTTGTTTATGGCATGAAGGGAGAACGAAAACTCAAAGTTTTGATTTAATAAAAAAGTGTACATCTAAAATGGAGATCCACAACGCGCAAATGTGGAGAGATATAATTCCAAAGAGGGTCTGTGATTTTTCAGGATTGTGAGCTCTTTTCAGTTTTTAGTTCTCAGGTTTTGCAATCATTGGGAAAAGGGGGAGGCGGGGGATTTTTAATTGAGTGTTGATTCCCAATCCGTAAGTCATTTCTAACAATAATATAGCCCATTACGAATGAAAAATCACTTTACAATCATCTATGATTGTTAGGTCAGCTTTTTGCAAACGGGAAAAATAATGGCTTGTTTGACTCGGGTAAATATCCCACCGCACGTTCATTAGAGAATTTAATGAGCGAATGTTATTCTCTTTAAAAGCTTTGGATCCATAGGTCATTTCCTTCTTTAACATGTTTCAAGCTTGCATATCCTTTTTTAAAACACGTGTGGAACAAATCTCTTTCTTGTAAAATTCCAAGCTATTAGGGTTGAACTAGTGGAATTTCCCAAACTTGGATAACAAAAGTTTTGTGTTAATTTTTGGTGTGTGAATAAAATTTCTTTACTTACATTTGTTATTGTTTTAAATTTTTTCCACACATAAACTCAAAAATTTTCATTTTGCTGTGATCTATTTGCCTTTTTTTGTTTACGGGATGAAGGGAGAGAGAAAACTCAAAGTTTTGATTTAAGAAAAAAGTGTACATCTAAAATGGAGACGCACAGTGCACAAATGTAGAGAAAGATAATTCCAATGAGTGTAATGTTTAGGGAATTTAAGCTCTTTTTAGTTTTTATATCTCAGGTTTTGCAATCGTCGGGAAAAGGGGGAGGGTGGGTGTTTTTAACTGAGTGTTGACTCCCAATCCGTAAGTCATTTCTTACAAAAATATAGCCCGTTAGGGATGATAAATCACTTTACAATTATCTATGATTGTTAGGAAAGCTTTTTGTGAACAGGCAAAAAAATGGCTAGTTTGATTCTAGTAAATATCCCGCCGCACGTTCACTTCAGAATTTAATGAGCGTTTGTTATTCTCTTTTAAAGCTATGGATCCTTAGGTCATTTGCATCTTTAACATGTTTCAAGCATGCATATCCATTTTTAAAACACGTGTGGAAGAAATCTGTTTCTTGTAAAATTCCATGCAATTGGGGTTGAACTAGTGGAATTTCTCAAACTTGGAAAACAAAACTTTTGTGTTCATTTCTGGTGTGTGAGTAAATTTTCTATACTTACATTTGTTATTGTTTTAATTTTTTTTCACACATAAACTCTAAAATTTTCATTTTGTTGTGATCTATTTGCCTTTTTTGGTTTACGGGAGGAAGGGAGAGCGAAAACTCAAAGTTTTGATTTAAGAAAAAAGAGTAGATCTAAAATGGTGATGCACAATGCACAAATGTAGGGAGAGATAATTCCAAAGAGTATTGTAAATTTTAGGGATTGTAAGATCTTTTTAGTTTTTGTATCTCAGGTTTGGCAATCGTCAGGAAAACGGAGAGGCGTGGTATTTTTAACTGACTGTTGACTCCCAATCCGTATGTCATTTCTTCCACAAATATAGCCCGTTACTCATGATAAATCACATTACAATCATCTATGATTGTTAGGACAGCTTTTTGAAAACGGGCAAAATAATGGCTTGTTTTACTCGGGTAAATATCCCGTCGCACGTTCACTTCAGAATTTAATGAGTGTTTGTTATTCTCATTAAAAGCTTTGGATCCATAGGTCATTTGCATCTTTAACATGTTTCAAGCATGCATATCCATTTTTAAAACACGTGTAGAAGAATTCTCTTTCTTGTAAAATTTCCAGCTATTAGGGTTGAACTAGTGGAATTTCCCAAACTTGGATAACAAAAATTTTGTGTTCAATTGTGGTGTGTGAATAAATTTTCATTACTTACATTTGTTAATGTTTTAATTTTTTTCCATACATAAACTCTAAAATTTACATTTTTTTGTGATCTATTTACCTTCTTTTGTTTACGGCAAGAAGGGAGAACGAAAACTCAAAGTTTTGATTTAATAAAAAAGTGTACATCTAAAATGGAGATGCACAATGCACAAATGTGGAGAGATATAATTCCAAAGAGGGTCTGTGATTTTTCAGGATTGTGAGCTCTTTTCAGATTTTAGTTCTCAAGTTTTGCAATCGTCGGGAAAAGGGGGAGGCGGGGGATTTTTAATTGAGTGTGGACTCCCAATCCGTAAGTCATTTCTTACAATAATATAGCCCGTTACAAATGAAAAATCACTTTACAAATCTATGATTGGTAGGTCAGCTTTTTGCAAACGGGAAAAATAATGCCTTGGTTGACTCGGGTAAATATCCCACCGCACGTTCACTAGAGAATTTAATGAGCGTATGTTATTCTCTTTAAAAGCTTTGGATCCATAGGTCATTTGCATCTTTAACATGTTTCAAGCTTGCATATCCATTTTTAAAACACGTGTGGAACAAATCTCTTTCTTGTAAAATGCCAGGCGATTAGGGTTAAACTAGTGGAGTTTCCAAAACTTGGATAACAAAAGTTTTGTTTTAATTTTTGGTGTGTGAATAAATTTTATTTTCTTACATTTTTTATTGTTTTAAATTTTTTCCATAGATAAACTCAAAAATTTTCATTTTGCAGTGATCTATTTGCCTTTTTTTGTTTACGGGATGAAGGGATAGAGAAAACTCAAAGTTTTGATTTAAGAAAAAAGTGCACGTCTAAAATGGAGACGCATAGTGCACAAATGTGGAGAGATATAATTCCAAAGACTGTCTATGGTTTTTCAGGATTGTGAGCTCTTTTCAGTTTTTAGTTCTCAGGTTTTGCAATCATCGGGAAAAGGGGGAGGCGGGGGATTTTTAATTGAGTGTTGACTCCCAATCTGGAAGTCATTTCTTACAATAATATAGTCCGTTACGAATGAAAAATCACTTTACAATCATCTATGATTGTTAGGTCAGATTTTTGGAAAAGGGCAAAATAATAGCTTGTTTGACTCGGGTAAATATCCCACCGCACGTTCACTAGAGAATTTAATGAGCGTATGTTATTCTCTTTAAAAGCTTTGGATGCATAGGTCATTTGCATCTTTAACATGTTTCAAGCTTGCATATCCATTTTTAAAACACGTGTGGAACAAATCTCTTTCATGTAAAATTCCAAGCTATTAGGTTTGAACTAGTAGAATTTCCCAAACTTGGATAACAAAAGTTTTGTGTTGATTTTTGGTGTGTGAATAAATTTTCTTTACTTACATTTGTTAATGTTTTAATTTTTTTCCATACATAAACTCTAAAATTTACATTTTTTTGTGATCTATTTACCTTCTTTTGTTTACGGCAAGAAGGGAGAACGAAAACTCAAAGTTTTGATTTAATAAAAAAGTGTACATCTAAAATGGAGATGCACAATGCACAAATGTGGAGAGATATAATTCCAAAGAGGGTCTGTGATTTTTCAGGATTGTGAGCTCTTTTCAGATTTTAGTTCTCAAGTTTTGCAATCGTCGGGAAAAGGGGGAGGCGGGGGATTTTTAATTGAGTGTGGACTCCCAATCCGTAAGTCATTTCTTACAATAATATAGCCCGTTACAAATGAAAAATCACTTTACAAATCTATGATTGGTAGGTCAGCTTTTTGCAAACGGGAAAAATAATGCCTTGGTTGACTCGGGTAAATATCCCACCGCACGTTCACTAGAGAATTTAATGAGCGTATGTTATTCTCTTTAAAAGCTTTGGATCCATAGGTCATTTGCATCTTTAACATGTTTCAAGCTTGCATATCCATTTTTAAAACACGTGTGGAACAAATCTCTTTCTTGTAAAATGCCAAGCGATTAGGGTTAAACTAGTGGAATTTCCAAAACTTGGATAACAAAAGTTTTGTTTTAATTTTTGGTGTGTGAATAAATTTTATTTTCTTACATTTTTTATTGTTTTAAATTTTTTCCATAGATAAACTCAAAAATTTTCATTTTGCAGTGATCTATTTGCCTTTTTTTGTTTACGGGATGAAGGGATAGTGAAAACTCAAAGTTTTGATTTAAGAAAAAAGTGCACGTCTAAAATGGAGACGCATAGTGCACAAATTTGGAGAGATATAATTCCAAAGACTGTCTGTGGTTTTTCAGGATTGTGAGCTCTTTTCAGTTTTTAGTTCTCAGGTTTTGCAATCGTCGGGAAAAGGGGGAGGCGGGGGATTTTTAATTGAGTGTTGACTCCCAATCTGGAAGTCATTTCTTACAATAATATAGTCCGTTACGAATGAAAAATCACTTTACAATCATCTATGATTGTTAGGTCAGCTTTTTGGAAAAGGGCAAAATAATAGCTTGTTTGACTCGGGTAAATATCCCACCGCACGTTCACTAGAGAATTTAATGAGCGTACGTTATTCTCTTTAAAAGCTTTGGATGCATAGGTCATTTGCATCTTTAACATGTTTCAAGCTTGCATATCCATTTTTAAAACACGTGTGGAACAAATCTCTTTCTTGTAAAATTCCAAGCTATTAGGTTTCAACTAGTGGAATTTCCCAAACTTGGATAACAAAAGTTTTGTGTTGATTTTTGGTGTGTGAATAAATTTTCTTTACTTACATTTGTTATTGTTTTAAATTTTTTTCATACATAAACTCAAAAATTTTCATTTTGCTGTGATCTTTTTGCCTTTTTTTGTTTACGGGATGAAGGGAGAGAGAAAACTCAAAGTTTTGATTTAATAAAAAAGTGTACATCTAAAATGGAGAATCACAGTGCACAAATGTAGAGAGAAATAATTCAGATGAGTGTCTGTAATTTTTGGGGAACCTAAGCTCTTTTTAGTTTTTATATCTCATGTTTTGCAATCGTCGGGAAAAGGGGGAGGCGGGGTGTTTTTAACTGAGTGTTGACTCCCAATCCGTAAGTCATTTCTTAAAAAAATATAGCCCGTTACAGATGATAAATCACTTTACAATCATCTATGATTGTTACGTAAGCTTTTTGTGAACGGGCAAAGAAATGGCTATTTTGATTCTGGTAAATATCCCACCGCACGTTCATTGAGCATTTATTGAGCGTTTGTTATTCTATTTAAAAGCTTTGGATCCATAGGTCATTTGCATCTTTAACATGTTTCAAGCATGCATATCCATTTTTAAAACACGTGTAGAAGAAATCTTTTTCTTGTAAAATTCCATGCAATTAGGATTGAACTAGTGGAATTTCTCAAACTTGGAAAACAAAACTTTTGTGTTCATTTTTGGTGTGTGAATAAATTTTCTATACTTACATTTGTTATTGTTTTAATTTTTTTCACACATAAACTCTTAAATTTTCATTTTGTTGTGATCTATTTGCCTTCTTCGTTTACAGGATGAAGGTGGAGCGAAAACTCAAAGTTTTGATTTAAGAAAAAAGTGTACATCAAAAATGGAGATGCACAATGCACAAATGTAGGGAGAGATAATTCCAAAGAGTGTTTGTAATTTTTAGGGATAATAAGATCTTTTTAGTTTTTGTATCTCAGGTTTTGCAATCATCGGGAAAACGGGGAGGCGTGGTATTTTTAACTGACTGTTGACTCCCAATCCGTATGTCGTTTCTTACAAAAATATAGCCCGTTACTCATGATAAATCACATTACAATCATCTATGATTCTTAGGTTTTAGAAAACGGGCAAAATAATGGCTTATTTGACTCGGGTAAATATCCCGCTGCATGTTCACTTCAGAATTTAATGAGTGTTTGTTATTCTCATTAAAAGCTTTGGATCCATAGGTCATTTGCATCTTTAACATGTTTCAAGCATGTATATCCATTTTTAAAACACGTCTAGAAGAATTCTCTTTCTTCTAAAACTTCCAGCTATTAGGGTTGAACTAGTGAAATTTCCCAAATTTGGATAACAAAATTTTGTCTTGAATTGTGGTGTGTGAATAAATTTTCATTACTTACATTTGTTAATGTTTTAATTTTTTTCCATACATAAACTCTAAAATTTACATTTTTTTGTGATTTATTTACCTTTTTTTGTTTACGGCATGAAGGGAGAACGAAAACTCAAAGTTTTGATTTAATCAAAAAGTGTAAATCTAAAATGGAGATGCACAATGCACAAATGTGGAGAGATATAATTCCAAAGAGGGTCTGTAATTTTTGAGGATTGTGAGCTCTTTTCAGTTTTTAGCTCTCAGGTTTTGCAATCGTCGAGAAAAGGGGGAGGCGGGGGATTTTTAATTGAGTGTTGACTCCCAATCCGTAAGTCATTTCTTACAATAATATAGCCCGTTACGAATGAAAAATCACTTTACAATCATCTATGATTGTTTGGTCAGCTTTTTGCAAATGGGTAAAATAATGGCTTGTTTGAATCGGGTAAATATCCCACCGTACGTTCACTAGAATATTTAATGAGCGTATGTTATTCTCTTTAAAATCTTTTGGATCCATAGGTCATTTGCATCTTTAACATGTTTCAAGCTTGCCTATCCATTTTTAAAACACGTGTGGAAAAAATCTCTTTCTTGTAAAATTCCAAGCTATTAGGGTTGAACTAGTGGAATTTCCCAAACTTGTATAACAAAAGTTTTGTGTTAATTTTTGGTGTGTGAATAAATTTTCTTTACTTACATTTGTTATTGTTTTAAATTTTTTCCAAACAAAAACTCAAAAATTTTCATTTTGCTGTGATCTATTTGCCTTTTTTGCTTTACGGGATAAAGGGAGAGAGGAAACTCAAAGTTTTGATTTAAGAAAAAAGCGTACATCTAAAATGGAGACGCACAGTGCACAAATGTAGAGAGAGATAATTCCAATGAGTGTCTATAATTTTTAGGGAATATAAGCTCTTTTTAGTTTTTATATCTCAGGTTTTGCAATCGTAGGGAAAAGGGGGAGGCGGGGTGTGTTTAACTGAGTGTTGACTCCCAATCCGTAAGACATTTCTTACAAAAATATAGCCCGTCACTGATGATAAATTACTTTACAATCCATCTATGATTGTTAGGTACGCTTTTTGTGAACGGGCAAAATAATGGCTAGTTTGATTCTGGTAAATATCCCACCGCACGTTCATTGAGCATTTAATGAGCATTTGTTATTCTCTTTAAAAGCTTTGGATCCATAGGTCATTTGCATCTTTAACATGTTTCAAGCATGCATATCCACTTGTAAAACACGTGTAGAAGAAATCTCTATCTTGTAAAATTCAATACAATTAGGGTTGAACTAGTGGAATTTCTCAAACTTGGAAAACAAAACTTTTGTGTTCATTTGTGGAGTGTGAATAAATTTTCTATACTTACATTTGTTATTGTTTTAATTTTTTTCACACATAAACTCTAAAATTTTCATTTTGTTGTGATCCATTTGCCTTTTTTGGTTTACGGGATGAAGGGAGAGTGAAAACTCAAAGTTTTGATTTAAGAAAAAAGTATACATCTAAAATGGAGATGCACAATGCACAAATGTAGGGAGAGATAATTCCAAAGAGTGTTTGTAATTTTTAGGGATTGTAAGATCTTTTTAGTTTTTGTATCTCTGGTTTTGTAATCGTTAGGAAAACGGGGCGGAGTGGTATTTTTAACTCACTGTTGACTCCCAATCCGTATGTAATTTCTTTCAAAAAATATAGCCCGTTACGCATGATAAATCACATTATAATCATCTATGATTGTTAGGTCAGCTTTTTGTAAATGGGAAAAATAATGGCTTCTTTGACTCGGGGAAATATCCCGCCGCACATTCACTTCAGAATTTAATGAGTGTTTGTTATTCTTATTAAAAGCTTTGGATCCAAAGGTCATTTGCATCTTTAACATGTTTCAAGCATGCATATCCATTTTTAAAACACGTCTAGAAGAATTCTCTTTCTTGTAAAATTTCCAGCCATTAGGGTTGAACTAGTGGAATTTCCCAAACTTGGATAACAAAAATTTTGTGTTCAATTGTGGTGTGTGAATAAATTTTCATTACTTACATTTGTCAATGTTTTAATTTTTTTCCATACATAAACTCTAAAATTTACATTTTTATGTGATCTATTTACCTTTTTTTGTTTACGGCATGAAGGGAGAACGAAAAACTCAAAGTTTTGATTTAATAAAAAATTTTACATCTAAAATGGAGATGCACAATGGACAAATGTGGAGAGATATAATTCCAAAGAGTGTCTATGATTTTTCAGGATTGTGAGCTCTTTTCAGTTTTTAGTTCTCAGGTTTTGCAATCGTCGGGAAAAGGGGGAGGCGGGGTATTTTAAATTGAGTATTGACTCCCAATCCGTCAGTTATTTCTTACAATAATATAGCCCGTTATGAATGAAAAATCATTTTACAATCATCTATAATTGTGAGGTTAGCTTTTTGCAAACGGGCAAAATAATGGCTTGTTTGAGTCGGGTAAATATCCCACCGCACGTTCACTAGAGAATTTAATGAACGTATGTTATTCTCTTTAAAAGCTTTGGATCCATAGGTCATTTGCATCTTTAACATGTTTCAAGCTTGCATATCCATTTTTAAAACACGTGTGGAACAAATCTCTTTCTTGTAAAATTCCAAGCTATTAGGGTTGAACTAGTGGAATTTCCCAAACTTGGATAACAAAAATTTTGTGTTCAATTGTGGTGTGTGAATAAATTTTCATTACTTACATTTGTCAATGTTTTAATTTTTTTTCCATACATAAACTCTAAAATTTACATTTTTTTGTGATCTATTTACCTATTTTTGTTTACGGCATGAAGGGAGAACGAAAAACTCAAAGTTTTGATTTAATAAAATAGTGTACATCTAAAATGGAGATGGACAATGCACAAATGTGGAGAGATATAATTCCAAGGAGTGTCTGTGATTTTTCAGGATTGTGAGCTCTTTTCAGTTTTTAGTTCTCAGGTTTTGCAATCGTCGGGAAAAGGGGGAGGCGGGGAGCTTTTTTATTGAGTGTTGACTCCCAATCCGTAAGTCATTTCTTACAATAATATAGCCCGTTACGAATGAAAAATCACTTTACAATCACCTATGATTGTTAGGTCAGCTTTTTACAAACGGGCAAAATAATGGCTTATTTGAGTCGGGTAAATATCCCACCGCACGTTCACTAGAGAATTTAATGAGCGTATGTTATTCTCTTTAAAAGCTTTGGATCCATAGGTCATTTGCATCTTTAACATGTTTCAAGCTTGCATATCCATTTTTAAACCACGTGTGGAAGAAATCTATTTCTTGTAAAATTCCAAGCTATTAGGGTTGAACTAGTGGAATTTCCCAAACTTGGATAACAAAAGTTTTGTGTTAATTTTTGGAGTGTGAATAAATTTTATTTACTTACATTCGTTATTGTTTTAAATTTTTTCCATACATAAACTCAAAAATTTTCACGTTGCTATGATCTATTTACCTTTTTTGGTTTACAGGATGAAGGGAGAGGGAAAACTCAAAGTTTTGATTTAAGAAAAAATTTTACATCTAAAATGGAGATGCACAATGCACAAATTTTGGGAGAGATAATTCCAAAGAGTGTTTGGAATTTTTAGGGATACTAAGATCTTTTTAGTTTTTGTATCTCAGGTTTTGCAATCGTCGGGAAAACGGGGAGGCGTGGTGTTTTTAACTGACTGTTGATTCCCAATCCGTATGTCATTTCTTACAAAAATATAACCCGTTACTCATGATAAATCACATAACAATCATAGAGGATTGTTAGGTCAGCTTTTTGAAAACGGTCAAAATAATGGCTTGTTTGACTCGGGTAAATATCCCGCCGCACGTTCACTTCAGAATTTAATGAGTGTTTGTTATTCTCATTAAAAGCTTTGGATCCATAGGTCATTTGCATCTTTAACATGTTTCAAGCTTGCATATCCATTTTTAAAACACGTCTAGAAGAATTCTCTTTCTAGTAAAATTTCCAGCTATTAGGATTGAACTAGTGGAATTTCCCAAACTTGGATAACAAAAATTTTGTGTTCAATTGTGGTGTGTGAAAAAAATTTCATTACTTACTTTTGTTAATGTTTTAGTTTTTTTCCATACATAAACTCTAAAATTTACATTTTTTTGTGATCTATTTACCTTTTTTTGTTTACGGTATGAAGGGTGAACGAAAAACTCAATGTTTTGATTTAAAAAAATAGGGTACATCTAAAATGGTGATGCACAATGCAAAAATGTGGAGAGATATAATTCCAAAGAGCGTTTGTAATTTTTAGGGATTGTAAGATCTTTTTAGTTTTTATATCTCAGGTTTTGCAATCGTCGGGAAAACGGGGAGGCGTGGTATTTTTCACTGACTGTCGACTCCCAATCCGTAAGTCATTTCTTACAAAAATATAGCCCGTTACGGATGATAAATCACTTTTCAATCATCTATGATTGTTAGGTAAGCTTTTTGTGAACGGGCAAAATGATGGCTAGTTTGATTCTCGTAAATATCCCACTGCACGTTCATTGAGAATTTAATGAGCGTTTGTTATTCTCTTTAAAAGCTTTGGATCCATAGGTCATTTGCATCTTTAACATGTTTCAAGGTTGCATATCCTTTTTTAAAACACTTGTGGAACAAATCTCTTTCTTGTAAAATTCCAAGCTATTAGGTTTGAACTAGTGGAATTTCCCAAACTTGGATAGCAAAAGTTTTGTGTTAATTTTTGGTGTGTGAATAAATTTTCTTTACTTACATTTGTTATTGTTTGAAATGTTTTCCATACATAAACTCAAAAATTTTCATTTTGCTATTATCTATTTGCCTTTTTTTGTTTACGGGATGAAGGGAGAGAGAAAACTCAATGTTTTGATTTAAGAAAAAAGTGTACATCTAAAATGGTGAAGCACAGTGCACAAATGTAGAGAGAGATAATTCCAATGAGTGTCTGTAATTTTTAGGGAATTTTAGCTCTTTTTAGTTTTTATATCTCAGGTTTTGCAATCGTCGGGAAAAGGGGGAGGCGTGGTGTTTTTAACTGAGTGTTGACTCCCAATCCGTAGGTCATTTCTTACAAAAATATAGCCCGTTACAGATGATAAATCACTTGACAATCATCTATGATTGTTAGGTAAGCTTTTTGTGAACGGGCAAAATAATGGCTAGTTTGATTCTGGTAAATATCCCACCGCACGTTCATTGAGCATTTAATGAGCGTTTGTTATTCTCTTTAATAGCTTCGGATCCATGGGTCATTTGCATCTTTAACATGTTTCAAGCATGCATATCCATTTTTAAAACACGTGTCGAAGAAATCTCTTTCTTGTAAAATTCCATGCAATTAGGGTTGAACTAGTGGAATTTCTCAAACTTGGAAAACAAAACTTTTGTGTTCATTTGTGGTGTGTGAATAAATTTTCTATACTTACATTTGTTATTGTTTTAATTTTTTTTCACACATAAACTCTAAAATTTTCATTTTGTTGTGATCTATTTGCCTTTTTCGTTTACGGGATGAAGGCAGAGCGAAAACTCAAAGTTTTGATTTAAGAAAAAAGTGTAGATCTAAAATGGAGATGCACAATGCACAAATGTAGGGAGAGATAATTCCAAAGAGTGTTTGTAATTTTTAGGGATTGTAAGATCTTTTAGTTTTTGTATCTCAGGTTTTGCAATCGTCGGGAAAACGGGGAGGCGTGGTATTTTTAACTGATTGTTGACTCCCAATCCGTATGTCAATTCTTTCAAAAAATATAGCCCGTTACTCATGATGAATCACTTTACAATCATCGATGATTGTTAGGTCAGCTTTTTGAAAACGGGAAAAATAATGGCTTGTTTGACTCGGGGAAATATCCCGCCGCACGTTCACTTCAGAATTTAATGAGTGTTTGTTATTCTCATTAAAAGCTTTGGATCCATAGGTCATTTGCATCTTTAACATGTTTCAAACATGCATATCTATTTTTAAAACACGTCTAGAAGAATTCTCTTTCTTGAAAAATTTCCAGCCATTAGGGTTGAACTAGTGGAATTTCCCAAACTTGGATAACAAAAATTTTGTGTTCAATTGTGCTGTGTGAATAAATTTTCATTACTTACATTTGTTAATGTTTTAATTTTTTCCATACATAAACTCTAAAATTTACATTTTTTTTGTGATCTATTTACCTTTTTTTCTTTACGGCATGAAGGGAGAACGAAAACTCAAAGTTTTGATTTAATAAAAAAGTGTACATCTAAAATGGAGATCCACAACGTGCAAATGTGAAGAGATATAATTCCAAAGAGGGTCTGTGATTTTTCAGGATTGTGAGCTCTTTTCAGTTTTTAGTTCTCAGGTTTTGCAATCATTGGGAAAAGGGGGAGGCGGGGGATTTTTAATTGAGTGTTGATTCCCAATCCGTAAGTCATTTCTAACAATAATAAAGCCCATTACGAATGAAAAATCACTTTACAAGCATCTATGATTGTTAGGTCAGCTTTTTGCAAACGAAAAAAATAATGGCTTGTTTGACTCGGGTAAATATCCCACCGCACGTTCATTAGAGAATTTAATGAGCGAATGTTATTCTCTTTAAAAGCTTTGGATCCATAGGTCATTTCCTTCTTTAACATGTTTCAAGCTTGCATATCCTTTTTTAAAACACGTGTGGAACAAATCTCTTTCTTGTAAAATTCCAAGCTATTAGGGTTGAACTAGTGGAATTTCCCAAACTTGGATAACAAAAGTTTTGTGTTAATTTTTGGTGTGTGAATAAAATTTCTTTACTTACATTTGTTATTGTTTTAAATTTTTTCCACACATAAACTCAAAAATTTTCATTTTGCTGTGATCTATTTGCCTTTTTTTGTTTACGGGATGAAGGGAGAGAGAAAACTCAAAGTTTTGATTTAAGAAAAAAGTGTACATCTAAAATGGAGACGCACAGTGCACAAATGTAGAGAAAGATAATTCCAATGAGTGTAATGTTTAGGGAATTTAAGCTCTTTTTAGTTTTTATATCTCAGGTTTTGCAATCGTCGGGAAAAGGGGGAGGGTGGGTGTTTTTAACTGAGTGTTGACTCCCAATCCGTAAGTCATTTCTTAAAAAAATATAGCCCGTTAGGGATGATAAATCACTTTACAATTATCTATGATTGTTAGGAAAGCTTTTTGTGAACAGGCAAAAAAATGGCTAGTTTGATTCTAGTAAATATCCCGCCGCACGTTCACTTCAGAATTTAATGAGCGTTTGTTATTCTCTTTTAAAGCTATGGATCCTTAGGTCATTTGCATCTTTAACATGTTTCAAGCATGCATATCCATTTTTAAAACACGTGTGGAAGAAATCTGTTTCTTGTAAAATTCCATGCAATTGGGGTTGAACTAGTGGAATTTCTCAAACTTGGAAAACAAAACTTTTGTGTTCATTTCTGGTGTGTGAGTAAATTTTCTATACTTACATTTGTTATTGTTTTAATTTTTTTTCACACATAAACTCTAAAATTTTCATTTTGTTGTGATCCATTTGCCTTTTTTGGTTTACGGGAGGAAGGGAGAGCGAAAACTCAATGTTTTGATTTAAGAAAAAAGTGTAGATCTAAAATGGTGATGCACAATGCACAAATGTAGGGAGAGATAATTCCAAAGAGTATTGTAAATTTTAGGGATTGTAAGATCTTTTTAGTTTTTGTATCTCAGGTTTGGCAATCGTCGGGAAAACGGAGAGGCGTGGTATTTTTAACTGACTGTTGACTCCCAATCCGTATGTCATTTCTTCCACAAATATAGCCCGTTACTCATGATAAATCACATTACAATCATCTATGATTGTTAGGACAGCTTTTTGAAAACGGGCAAAATAATGGCTTGTTTTACTCGGGTAAATATTCCGTCGCGCGTTCACTTCAGAATTTAATGAGTGTTTGTTATTCTCATTAAAAGCTTTGGATCCATAGGTCATTTACATCTTTAACATGTTTCAAGCATGCATATCCATTTTTAAAACACGTGTAGAAGAATTCTCTTTCTTGTAAAATTTCCAGCTATTAGGGTTGAACTAGTGGAATTTCCCAAACTTGGATAACAAAAATTTTGTGTTCAATTGTGGTGTGTGAATAAATTTTCATTACTTATATTTGTTAATGTTTTAATTTTTTTCCATACATAAACTCTAAAATTTACATTTTTTTGTGATCTATTTACCTTCTTTTGTTTACGGCATGAAGGGAGAACGAAAACTCAAAGTTTTGATTTAATAAAAAAGTGTACATCTAAAATGGAGATGCACAATGCACAAATGTGGAGAGATATAATTCCAAATAGGGTCTGTGATTTTTCAGGATTGTGAGCTCTTTTCAGATTTTAGTTCTCAAGTTTTGCAATCGTCGGGAAAAGGGGGAGGCGGGGGATTTTTAATTGAGTGTGGACTCCCAATCCGTAAGTCATTTCTTACAATAATATAGCCCGTTACAAATGAAAAATCACTTTACAAATCTATGATTGGTAGGTCAGCTTTTTGCAAACGGGAAAAATAATGCCTTGGTTGACTCGGGTAAATATCCCACCGCACGTTCACTGGAGAATTTAATGAGCGTATGTTATTCTCTTTAAAAGCTTTGGATCCATAGGTCATTTGCATCTTTAACATGTTTCAAACTTGCATATCCATTTTTAAAACACGTGTGGAACAAATCTCTTTCTTGTAAAATGCCAAGCGATTAGGGTTAAACTAGTGGAATTTCCAAAACTTGGATAACAAAAGTTTTGTTTTAATTTTTGGTGTGTGAATAAATTTTATTTTCTTACATTTTTTATTGTTTTAAATTTTTTCCATAGATAAATTCAAAAATTTTCATTTTGCAGTGATCTATTTGCCTTTTTTTGTTTACGGGATGAAGGGATAGAGAAAACTCAAAGTTTTGATTTAAGAAAAAAGTGCACGTCTAAAATGGAGACGCATAGTGCACAAATGTGGAGAGATATAATTCCAAAGACTGTCTGTGGTTTTTCAGGATTGTGAGCTCTTTTTAGTTTTTAGTTCTCAGGTTTTGCAATCGTCGGGAAAAGGGGGAGGCGGGGGATTTTTAATTGAGTGTTGACTCCCAATCTGGAAGTCATTTCTTACAATAATATAGCCCGTTACGAATGAAAAATCACTTTACAATCATCTATGATTGTTAGGTCAGCTTTTTGGAAAAGGGCAAAATAATAGCTTGTTTGACTCGGGTAAATATCCCACCGCACGTTCACTAGAGAATTTAATGAGCGTATGTTATTCTCTTTAAAAGCTTTGGATGCATAGGGCATTTGCATCTTTAACATGTTTCAAGCTTGCATATCCATTTTTAAAACACGTGTGGAACAAATCTCTTTCTTGTAAAATTCCAAGCTATTAGGTTTGAACTAGTGGAATTTCCCAAACTTGGATAACAAAAGTTTTGTGTTGATTTTTGGTGTGTGAATAAATTTTCTTTACTTACATTTGTTATTGTTTTAAATTTTTTCCATACATAAACTCAAAAATTTTCATTTTGCTGTGATCTTTTTGCCTTTTTTTGTTTACGGGATGAAGGGAGAGAGAAAACTCAAAGTTTTGATTTAATAAAAAAGTGTACATCTAAAATGGAGACGCACAGTGCACAAATGTAGAGAGAAATAATTCGGATGAGTGTCTGTAATTTTTGGGGAACCTAAGCTCTTTTTAGTTTTTATATCTCATGTTTTGCAATCGTCGGGAAAAGGGGGAGGCGGGGTGTTTTTAACTGAGTGTTGACTCCCAATCCGTAAGTCATTTCTTAAAAAAATATAGCCCGTTACAGATGATAAATCACTTTACAATCATCTATGATTGTTACGTAAGCTTTTTGTGAACGGGCAAAATAATGGCTATTTTGATTCTGGTAAATATCCCACCGCACGTTCATTGAGCATTTATTGAGTGTTTGTTATTCTATTTAAAAGCTTTGGATCCATAGGTCATTTGCATCTTTAACATGTTTCAAGCATGCATATCCATTTTTAAAACACGTGTAGAAGAAATCTTTTTCTTGTAAAATTCCATGCAATTAGGATTGAACTAGTGGAATTTCTCAAACTTGGAAAACAAAACTTTTGTGTTCATTTTTGGTGTGTGAATAAATTTTCTATACTTACATTTGTTATTGTTTTAATTTTTTTCACACATAAACTCTTAAATTTTCATTTTGTTGTGATCTATTTGCCTTCTTCGTTTACAGGATGAAGGTGGAGCGAAAACTCAAAGTTTTGATTTAAGAAAAAAGTGTACATCAAAAATGGAGATGCACAATGCACAAATGTAGGGAGAGATAATTCCAAAGAGTGTTTGTAATTTTTAGGGATAATAAGATCTTTTTAGTTTTTGTATCTCAGGTTTTGCAATCATCGGGAAAACGGGGAGGCGTGGTATTTTTAACTGACTGTTGACTCCCAATCCGTATGTCGTTTCTTACAAAAATATAGCCCGTTACTCATGATAAATCACATTACAATCATCTATGATTCTTAGGTTTTAGAAAATGGGCAAAATAATGGCTTATTTGACTCGGGTAAATATCCCGCTGCATGTTCACTTCAGAATTTAATGAGTGTTTGTTATTCTCATTAAAAGTTTTGGATCCATAGGTCATTTGCATCTTTAACATGTTTCAAGCATGCATATCCATTTTTAAAACACGTCTAGAAGAATTCTCTTTCTTCTAAAACTTCCAGCTATTAGGGTTGAACTAGTGAAATTTCCAAAACTTGGATAACAAAATTTTGTCTTCAATTGTGGTGTGTGAATAAATTTTCATTACTTACATTTGTTAATGTTTTAATTTTTTTCCATACATAAACTCTAAAATTTACATTTTTTTGTGATTTATTTACCTTTTTTTGTTTACGGCATGAAGGGAGAACGAAAACTCAAAGTTTTGATTTAATCAAAAAGTGTAAATCTAAAATGGAGATGCACAATGCACAAATGTGGAGAGATATAATTCCAAAGAGGGTCTGTAATTTTTCAGGATTGTGAGCTCTTTTCAGTTTTTAGCTCTCAGGTTTTGCAATCGTCGAGAAAAGGGGGAGGCGGGGGATTTTTAATTGAGTGTTGGCTCCCAATCCGTAAGTCATTTCTTACAATAATATAGCCCGTTACGAATGAAAAATCACTTTACAATCATCTATGATTGTTTGGTCAGTTTTTTGCAAATGGGTAAAATAATGGCTTGTTTGAATCGGGTAAATATCCCACCGTACGTTCACTAGAATATTTAATGAGCGTATGTTATTCTCTTTAAAATCTTTTGGATCCATAGGTCATTTGCATCTTTAACATGTTTCAAGCTTGCCTATCCATTTTTAAAACACGTGTGGAAAAAATCTATTTCTTCTAAAACTTCCAGCTATTAGGGTTGAACTAGTGGAATTTCCCAAACTTGTATAACAAAAGTTTTGTGTTAATTTTTGGTGTGTGAATAAATTTTCTTTACTTACATTTGTTATTGTTTTAAATTTTTTCCAAACAAAAACTCAAAAATTTTCATTTTGCTGTGATCTATTTGCCTTTTTTGCTTTACGGGATAAAGGGAGAGAGGAAACTCAAAGTTTTGATTTAAGGAAAAAGCGTACATCTAAAATGGAGACGCACAGTGCATAAATTTAGAGAGAGATAA
Organism: Aristolochia californica; assembly: GCF_029961685.1. Lineage (NCBI taxonomy): Eukaryota > Viridiplantae > Streptophyta > Magnoliopsida > Piperales > Aristolochiaceae > Aristolochia > Aristolochia californica. Next base: position 12,495,449 of record NW_027181793.1, read on the forward strand.
TTCCAATGAGTGTCTATAATTTTTAGGGAATATAAGCTCTTTTTAGTTTTTATATCTCAGGTTTTGCAATCGTAGGGAAAAGGGGGAGGCGGGGGTGTGTTTAACTGAGTGTTGACTCCCAATCCGTAAGACATTTCTTACAAAAATATAGCCCGTCACAGATGATAAATCACTTTACAATCATCTATGATTGTTAGGTAAGCTTTTTGTGAACGGGCAAAATAATGGCTAGTTTGATTCTGGTAAATATCCCACCGCACGTTCATTGAGCATTTAATGAGCATTTGTTATTCTCTTTAAAAGCTTTGGATCCATAGGTCATTTGCATCTTTAACATGTTTCAAGCATGCATATCCACTTGTAAAACACGTGTAGAAGAAATCTCTATCTTGTAAAATTCAATACAATTAGGGTTGAACTAGTGGCATTTCTCAAACTTGGAAAACAAAACTTTTGTGTTCATTTGTGGAGTGTGAATAAATTTTCTATACTTACATTTGTTATTGTTTTAATTTTTTTCATACATAAACTCTAAAATTTTCATTTTGTTGTGATCCATTTGCCTTTTTTGGTTTACGGGATGAAGGGAGAGTGAAAACTCAAAGTTTTGATTTAAGAAAAAAGTATACATCTAAAATGGAGATGCACAATGCACAAATGTAGGGAGAGATAATTCCAAAGAGTGTTTGTAATTTTTAGGGATTGTAAGATCTTTTTAGTTTTTGTATCTCTGGTTTTGTAATCGTTAGGAAAACGGGGCGGCGTGGTATTTTTAACTCACTGTTGACTCCCAATCCGTATGTAATTTCTTTCAAAAAATATAGCCCGTTACGCATGATAAATCTCATTATAATCATCTATGATTGTTAGGTCAGCTTTTTGTAAATGGGAAAAATAATGGCTTGTTTGACTCGGGGAAATATCCCGCCGCACATTCACTTCAGAATTTAATGAGTGTTTGTTATTCTTATTAAAAGCTTTGGATCCAAAGGTCATTTGCATCTTTAACATGTTTCAAGTATGCATATCCATTTTTAAAACACGTCTAGAAGAATTCTCTTTCTTGTAAAATTTCCAGCCATTAGGGTTGAACTAGTGGAATTTCCCAAACTTGGATAACAAAAATTTTGTGTTCAATTGTGGTGTGTGAATAAATTTTCATTACTTACATTTGTCAATGTTTTAATTTTTTTCCATACATAAACTCTAAAATTTACATTTTTATGTGATCTATTTACCTATTTTTGTTTACGGCATGAAGGGAGAACGAAAAACTCAAAGTTTTGATTTAATAAAAAAGTTCACATCTAAAATGGAGATGCACAATGGAAAAATGTGGAGAGATATAATTCCAAAGAGTGTCTATGATTTTTCAGGATTGTGAGCTCTTTTCAGTTTTTAGTTCTCAGGTTTTGCAATCGTCGGGAAAAGGGGGAGGCGGGGTATTTTAAATTGAGTATTGACTCCCAACCCGTCAGTTATTTCTTACAATAATATAACCCGTTATGAATGAAAAATCATTTTACAATCATCTATGATTGTGAGGCCAGCTTTTTGCAAACGGGCAAAATAATGGCTTGTTTGAGTCGGGTAAATATCCCACCGCACGTTCACTAGAGAATTTAATGAGTGTATGTTATTCTCTTTAAAAGCTTTGGATCCATAGGTCATTTGCATCTTTAACATGTTTCAAGCTTGCATATCCATTTTTAAAACACGTGTGGAACAAATTTCTTTCTTGTAAAATTCCAAGCTATTAGGGTTGAACTAGTGGAATTTCCCAAACTTGGATAACAAAAATTTTGTGTTCAATTGTGGTGTGTGAATAAATTTTCATTACTTACATTTGTCAATGTTTTAATTTTTTTTCCATACATAAACTCTAAAATTTACATTTTTTTGTGATCTATTTACCTATTTTTGTTTACGGCATGAAGGGAGAACGAAAAACTCAAAGTTTTGATTTAATAAAATAGTGTACATCTAAAATGGAGATGGACAATGCACAAATGTGGAGAGATATAATTCCAAGGAGTGTCTGTGATTTTTCAGGATTGTGAGCTCTTTTCAGTTTTTAGTTCTCAGGTTTTGCAATCGTCGGGAAAAGGGGGAGGCGGGGAGCTTTTTTATTGAGTGTTGACTCCCAATCCGTAAGTCATTTCTTACAATAATATAGCCCGTTACGAATGAAAAATCACTTTACAATCACCTATGATTGTTAGGTCAGCTTTTTACAAACGGGCAAAATAATGGCTTATTTGAGTCGGGTAAATATCCCACCGCACGTTCACTAGAGAATTTAATGAGCGTATGTTATTCTCTTTAAAAACTTTGGATCCATAGGTCATTTGCATCTTTAACATGTTTCAAGCTTGCATATCCATTTTTAAACCACGTGTGGAACAAATCTATTTCTTGTAAAATTCCAAGCTATTAGGGTTGAACTAGTGGAATTTCCCAAACTTGGATAACAAAAGTTTTGTGTTAATTTTTGGTGTGTGAATAAATTTTATTTACTTACATTCGTTTTTGTTTTAAATTTTTTCCATACATAAACTCAAAAATTTTCATGTTGCTATGATCTATTTACCTTTTTTGGTTTACAGGATAAAGGGAGAGGGAAAACTCAAAGTTTTGATTTAAGAAAAAAGTTTACATCTAAAATGGAGATGCACAATGCACAAATTTTGGGAGAGATAATTCCAAAGAGTGTTTGGAATTTTTAGGGATTCTAAGATCTTTTTAGTTTTTGTATCTCAGGTTTTGCAATCGTCGGGAAAACGGGGAGGCGTGGTGTTTTTAACTGACTGTTGACTCCCAATCCGTATGTCATTTCTTGCAAAAATATAGCCTGTTACTCATGATAAATCACATTACAATCATCTATGATTGTTAGGTCAGCTTTTTGAAAACGGTCAAAATAATGGCTTGTTTGACTCGGGTAAATATCCCGCCGCACGTTCACTTTAGAATTTAATGAGTGTTTGTTATTCTCATTAAAAGCTTTGGATCCATAGGTCATTTGCATCATTATGATGTTTCAAGCATGCATATCCATTTTTAAAACACCTCTAGAAGATTGCTCTTTCTTGTAAAATTTCAAGCTATTAGGGTTGAACTAGTGGAATTTCCCAAACTTGGATAACAAAAATTTTGTGTTCAATTGTGGTGTGTGAATAAATTTTCATTACATACATTTGTTAATGTTTTAATTTTTTTCCATACATAAACTCTAAAATTTACATTTTTTTGTGATCTATTTACATTTTTCTATTACGGCATGAAGGGAGAACGAAAACTCAAAGTTTTGACTTAATAAAAAAGTGTACATCTAAAATAGAGATGCACAATGCAAAAATGTAGAGAGATATAATTCCAAAGAGTGTCTGTGATTTTTCAGGATTGTGAGCTCTATCCAGTTTTTAGGTTTCAGGTTTTGCAATCGTCGGGAAAAGGGGGAGGCGGGGGATTTTTAATTGAGTGTTGACACCCAATCCGTAAGTCATTTCTAACAATAATATAGCCCGTTACGAATGAAAAATCACTTTACAATCATCTATGATTGTTAGGTCAGCTTTTTGCAAACGGGCAAAATAATGGCTTGTTTGACTCGGGTAAATATCCCACCGCACGTTCACTAGAGAATTTAATGAGCGTATGTTATTCTCTTTAAGAGCTTTGGATCCCTAGGTCATTTGCATCTTTAACCTGTTTCAAGCTTGCATATCCTTTTTAAAACACGTGTGGAACAAGTCTCTTTCTTGTAAAATTCCAAGCTATTAGGGTTGAACTAGTGGAATTTCCCAAACTTGGATAACAAAAGTTTTGTGTTAATTTTTGGCGCGTGAATAAATTTTCTTTACTTACATTTGTTATTGTTTTAAATTTTTTCCATACATAAATTCAAAAATTTTCATTTTGCTCTGATCTATTTGCCTTTTTTTGTTTACGGGATGTAGGGAGAGAGAAAACTCAAAGTTTTGATTTAATAAAAAAGTGTACATCTAAAATGGAGATGCACAATGCACAAATGTAGGGAGAGCTAATTCCAAAGTGTGTTTGTAATTTTTAGGGATTGTAAGATCTTTTTAGTTTTTGTATCTCAGGTTTTGCAATCGTCGGGAAAACGGGGAGGCGTGGTATTTTTAACAGACTGTTGACTCCCAATCCGCATGTCATTTCTTACAAAAATATAGCCCGTTACTCATGATAAATCACATTACAATCATCTATGATTGTTAGGTCAGCTTTTTGAAAACGGGCAAAATAATGGCTTGTTTGTCTCGGGTAAATATCCCGCCGCACGTTCACTTCACAATTTAATGAGTGTTTGTTATTCTTATTAAAAGCTTTGGATCCATAGGTCAATTGCATCTTCAACATTTTTCGAGCATGCATATCCATTTTTAAAACATGTCTTGAAGAATTCTCTTTCTTGCAAAATTTCAAGCAATTAGGGTTGAACTAGTGGAATTTCCCAAACTTGAATAACAAAAATTTTGTGTTCAATTGTGGTGTGTGAATAAATTTTCATTACTTACATTTGTTAATGTTTTAATTTTTTTCCATACATAAACTCTAAAATTAACATTTTTTTTTGTGATCTATTTACCTTTTTTTGTTTACGGCATGAAGGGAGAACGCAAACTCAAAGTTTTGATTTTATAAAAAAGTGTACATCTAAAATGGAGAGGCACAATGCAAAAATTTAGAGAGATATAATTCCACAGAGTGTCTGTGATTTTTCAGGATTGTGAGCTCTTTTCAGTTTTTAGTTCTCAGGTTTGGCAACCGTCGGGTAAAGGGGGAGGAGGGGGATTTTTAATTGAGTGTTGACTCCCAATCCGTAAGTCATTTCTTACAATAATATAGCCCGTTACGAATGAAAAATCCCTTTACAATCATCTATGATTGTTAGGTCAGCTTTTTGCAAACGGGCAAAATAATGGCTTGTTTGACTCGGGTAAATATCCCACCGCACGTTCACTAGAGAATTTAATGAGCGTATGTTATTATCTTTAAAAGCTTTGGATCCATAGGTCATTTGCATCCTTAACATGTTTCAAGCTTGCATATCCATTTTTAAAACACGTGTGGAACAAATCTCTTTCTTGTAAAATTCCAAGCTATTAGGGTTGAACTAGTGGAATTTCCCAAACTTGGATAACAAAAGTTTTGTATTAATTTGTGGTGCGTGAATAAATTTTCTTTACTTACATTTGTTATTTTTTTAAATTTTTTCCATACATAAACTAAAAATTTTCATTTTGCCGTGATCTATTTGCCTTTTTTTGTTTACGGGATGAAGGGAGAGAGAAACTCAAAGTTTTGATTTAAGAAAAAAGTGTACATCTAAAATGGAGATGCACAATGCACAAATGTAGGGAGAGATAATTCCAAAGTGTGTTTGTAATTTTTAGGGATTGTAAGATCTTTTTAGTTTTTGTATCACAGGTTTTGCAATCGTCGGGAAAACGGGGAGGCGTGGTATTTTTAACTGACTGTTGACTCCCAATCCGTATGTCATTTCTTGCAAAAATTTACCCCGTTACACAAGATAAATCACACATTACATTCATCTATGATTGTTATGTCAGCTTTTTGAAAACAGGCAAAATAATGGCTTGTTTGACTCGGGTAAATATCCCGCCGCACGTTCACTTCACAATTTAATGAGTGTTTGTTATTCTCATTAAAAGCTTTGGATCCATAGGTCATTTGCATCTTTAACATGTTTCAAGCATGCATATCCATTTTTAAAACACGTCTAGAAGAATTCTCTTTCTTGTAAAATTTCAAGCAATTAGGGTTGAACTAGTGGAATTTCCCAAACTTGGATAACAAATATTTTGTGTTCAATTGTGGTGTGTGAATAAATTTTCATTACTTGCATTTGTTAATGTTTTAATTTTTTACCATACATAAACTCTAAAATTTACATTTTTTTGTGATCTATTTACCTTTTTTTGTTTACGGCATGAAGGGAGAACGAAAAACTCAAAGTTTTGATTTAATAAAAAAGTGTACATCTAAAATGGAGATGCACAATGCACAAATGTGGAGAGATATAATTCCAAAGAGTGTCTATGATTTTTCAGGATTGTGAGCTCTTTTCAGTTTTTATTTCTCAGGTTTTGCAATCGTCGGGAAAAGGGGGAGGCGGGGGATTTTAAATTGAGTATTGACTCCCAATCCATCAGTTATTTCTTACAATAATATAGCCCGTTACAAATGAAAAATCATTTTACAATCATCTATGATTGTGAGGTCAGCTTTTTGTAAACGGGCAAAATAATGGCTTGTTTGAGTCGGGTAAATATCCCACCGCACGTTCACTAGAGAATTTAATGACGTATGTTATTCTCTTTAGAAGCTTTGAATCCATAGGTCGTTTGCATCTTAAACATGTTTCAAGCTTGCATATCCATTTTCAAAACACGTGTGGAACAAATCTCTTTCTTGTAAAATTCCAAGCTATTAGGGTTGAACTAGTGGAATTTCCCAAACTTGGATAACTTTAGTGTTAATTTTTGGTGTGTGAATAAATTTTCTTTACTTACATTTTTTATTGTTTTAAATTTTTTCCATACATAAACTCAAAAATTTTCATTTTGCTATGATGTATTTGCCTTTTTTTTGCTTACGGGATGAAGGGAGAGAGAAAACTGAAAGTTTTGATTTAAGAAAAAAGTGTACATTTAAAATGGAGACGCACAGTGCAGAAATGTAGAGAGAGATAATTCCAATGAGTGTCTGTAATTTTTAGGGAATTTAAGCTCTTTTTAGTTTTTATATCTCAGGTTTTGCAATCATCGGGAAAAGGGGGAGGCGGGGTGTTTTTAACTGAGTTTTGACTCCCAATCCGTAAGTCATTTCTTACAAAAATATAGCCCGTTACAGATGATAAATCACTTTACAATCATCTATGATTGTTAGGTAAGCTTTTTGTGAACGGGCAAAATAATGACTAGTTTGATTCTGGTAAATATCCCACCGCACGTTCATTGAGAATTTAATGAGCGTTTGTTATTCTCATTAAAAGTTTTGGATCCATAGGTCATTTGCATCTTTAAAATGTTTCAAGCATGCATATCCATTTTTAAAACACGTGTAGAAGAAATCACTTTCTTGTAAAATTCCATGCTATTAGGGTTGAAGTAGTGGAATTTCCCAAACTTGGATAACAAAAATTTTGTGTTCAATTGTGGTGTGTGAATAAATTTTCATTACTTACATTTGTTAATGTTTTAATTTTTTTCCATGCATAAACTCTAAAATTTACATTTTTTTGTGATCTATTGACCTTTTTTGTATTTACGGCATGAAAGGAGAACGAAAACTCAAAGTTTTGATTTAATAAAAAAGTGTACATCTAAAATGGGGATGCACAATGCACAAATTTGGAGAGATATAATTCGAAAGAGTGTCTGTGATTTTTCAGGATTATGAGCTCTTTTCAGTTTTTAGTTCTCAGGTTTTGCAATCGTCGAGAAAAGGGGGAGGCGGGGGATTTTTAATTGAGTGTTGACACCCAATCCGTAAGTCATTTCTTACAATAATATGGCCCGCTACGAATGAAAAATCCATTTACAATCATCTATGATTGTTAGGTCAGCTTTTTGCAAACGGGCAAAATAATGGCTTGTTTGACTCGGGTAAATATCTCACCACATGTTCACTAGAGAATTTAATGAGCGTATGTTATTCTCTTTAAAAGCTTTGGATCCATAGGTCATTTGCATCTTTAACATGTTTCAAGCTTGCATATCCATTTTTAAAACACGTGTGGAACAAATCTCTTTCTTGTAAAATTCCAAGCTATTAGGGTTGAGCTAGTGGAATTTCCCAAACTTGGATAACAAAAGTTTTGTTTTATTTTTTGGTGTGTGAATAATTTTCTTTACTTACATTTGTTATTGTTTTAAATTTTTTCCATACATAAACTCAAAAATTTTCATTTTGCTGTGATCTATTTGCCTTTTTTTGTTTACGGGATGAAGGGAGAGAGAAAACTCAAAGTTTTGATTTAAAAAAAAAGTGTACATCTAAAATGGAGACGCACAGTGCACAAATGTAGAGAGAGATAATTTGAATTAGTGTCTGTAATTTTTAGGGAATTTAAGCTCTTTTTAGTTTTTATGTCTCAGGTTATGCAATTGTCGGGGAAAGGGGGAGACAGGGTGTTTTTAAATGTGTGTTGAATCCCAATCCGTAAGTCATTTCTTACAACAATAGAGCCCGTTACGGATGATAAATCACTTTACAATCATCTATGATTGTTAGGTAAGCTTTTTGTGAACGGGCAAAATAATGCCTAGTTTGATTATGGTAAATATCCCACCGCACGTTCATTGAGAATTTAATGAGCGTTTGTTATTCTCTTTAAAAGCTTTGGATCCATATGTCATTCGCATCTTTAACATGTTTCAAGCAAGCATATCCATTTTTAAAACACATGTAGAAGAAATCTCTTTCTTAAAAAATTCCATGCAATTAGGGTTGAACTAGTGGAATTTCTCAAACTTGGAAAACAGAACTTTTGTGTTCATTTGTGGTGTGTGAGTAAATTTTCTATACTTACTTTTTTTATTGTTTTAATTTTTTTTCACACATAAACTCTAAAATTTCCATTTTGTTGTGATCTATTTGCCTTTTTTGGTTTACGGGATGAAGGGAGAGCGAACACTCAATGTTTCGATTGAAGAAAAAAGTGTACATCTAAAATGGAGATGCACAATGCAAAAATGTAGGGAGAGATAATATCAAAGAGTGTTTGTAATTTTTAGGGATTGTAAGATCTTTTTAGTTTTTGTATCGGAGATTTTGCAATCGTTGGGAAAACGGGGATGCGTGGCATTTTGAACTGACTGTTGACTCCCAATCCGTATGTAATATCTTACGAAAATAAAACCCGTTACTCAAGATAAATCACATTACAATCATCTATGAAATTTAGGTCAGCTTTTTGAAAACGGCCAAAATAATGGCTTGTTTGACTCGGGTAAATTTCCAGCCGCACGTTCACTTCAGAATTTAATGAGTGTTTGTTATTCTCATTAAAAGCTTTGGATCCATAGGTCGTTTGCATCTTTAACTTGTTTCAAGCATGCATATCCATTTTTAAAAAAGTCTAGAAGAATTCTCTTTCTTGTAAAATTTCAAGCTATTAGGGTTGAACTAGTGGAATTTCCCAAACTTGGATAACAAAAATTTTGTGTTCAATTGTGGTGTGTGAACAAATTTTCATTACTTACATTCGTTAATGTTTTAATTTTTTTTCCATACATAAACTCTAAAATTTACATTTTGTCGTGATCTATTTATCTTTTTTTGTTTACTGCATGAAGGGAGAGCGAAAACTCAAAGTTTTGATTTAATAAAAAAGTGTACATCTAAAATGGAGATGCACAATGCACAAATGTACAGAGATATAATTCCAAAGAGTGTCAGTGATTTTTCAGGATTGTGAGCTCTTTTCAGTTTTTAGTTCTCAGGTTTTGCAATCGACGGGAAAAGGGGGAGGCGGGGGATTTTTAATTGAGTGTTGACTCCCAATCCGTAAGTCATTTCTTACAATAATATAGCCCGTTACGAGTGAAAAATCACTTTAGAATCATCTATGATTGTTAGGTCAGCTTTTTGGAAAAGGGCAAAATAATGGCTTGTTTGACTCGGGTAAATATCCCACCGCACGTTCACTAGAGAATTTAATGAGCGTATGTTATTCTCTTTAAAAGCTTTGGATCCATAGGTCATTTGCATCTTTAACATGTTTCAAGCTTGCATATCCATTTTTAAAACACGTGTGGAACAAATCTCTTTCTTGTAAAATTCCAAGCTATTAGGTTTGAACTAGTGGAATTTCCCAAACTTGGATAGCAAAAGTTTTGTGTTAATTTTTGGTGTGTGAATAAATTTTCTTTACTTACATTTGTTATTGTTTGAAATTTTTTCCATACATAAACTCAAAAATTTTCATTTTGCTGTTATCTATTTGCCTTTTTTTGTTTACGGGATGAAGGGAGAGAGAAAACTCAAAGTTTTGATTTAAGAAAAAAGTGTACATCTAAAATGGTGAAGCACAGTGCACAAATGTAGTGAGAGATAATTCCAATGAGTGTCTGTAATTTTTAGGGAATTTTAGCTCTTTTTAGTTTTTATATCTCAGGTTTTGCAATCGTCGGGAAAAGGGGGAGGCGTGGTGTTTTTAACTGAGTGTTGACTCCCAATCCGTAGGTCATTTCTTACAAAAATACAGCCCGTTACAGATGGTAAATCACTTGACAATCATCTATGATTGTTAGGTAAGCTTTTTGTGAACGGGCAAAATAATGGCTAGTTTGATTCTGGTAAATATCCCACCGCACGTTCATTGAGCATTTAATGAGCATTTGTTATTCTCTTTAATAGCTTCGGATCCATAGGTCATTTGCATCTTTAACATGTTTCAAGCTTGCCTATCCATTTTTAAAACACGTGTGGAAAAAATCTCTTTCTTGTAAAATTCCAAGCTATTAGGGTTGAACTAGTGGAATTTCCCAAACTTGTATAACAAAAGTTTTGTGTTCATTTTTGGTGTGTGAATAAATTTTCTTTACTTACATTTGTTATTGTTTTAAATTTTTTCCAAACATAAACTCAAAAAATTTTATTTTGCTGTGATCTATTTGCCTTTTTTGGTTTACGGGATAAAGGGAGAGAGGAAACTCAAAGTTTTGATTTAAGAAAAAAGTGTACATCTAAAGTGGAGACGCACAATGCACAAATGTAGAGAGAGATAATTCCAATGAGTGTCTGTAATTTTTAGGGAATATAAGCACTTTTTAGTTTTTATATCTCAGGTTTTGCAATCGTTGGGAAAAGGGGGAGGCGGGGGTGTGTTTAACTGAGTGTTGACTCCCAATCCGTAAGTCATTTCTTACAAAAATATAGCCCGTTACAGATGATAAATCATTTTACAATCATCTATGATTGTTAGGTAAGCTTTTTGTGAACGGGCAAAATAATGGCTAGTTTGATTCTGGTAAATATCCCACCGCACGTTCATTGAGCATTTAATGAGCGTTTGTTATTCTCTTTAAAAGCTTTGGATCCATAGGTCATTTGCATCTTTAACATGTTTCAAGCATGCATATCAATTTTTAAAACACGTGTAGAAGAAATCTCTTTCTTGTAAAATTCCATGCAATACGGGTTGAACTAGTGGAATTTCTCAAACTTGGAAAACAAAAGTTTTGTGTTAATTTTTGGTGTGTGAATAAATTTTCTATACTTACATTTGTTACTGTTTTAATTTTTTTTCACACATAAACTCTAAAATTTTCATTTTGTTGTGATCTATTTGCCTTTTTCGTTTACGGGATGAAGGTGGAGTGAAAACTCAAAGTTTTGATTTAAGAAAAAAGTGTACATCTAAAATGGAGATGCACAATGCACAAATTTAGGGGGAGATAATTCCAAAGAGTGTTTGTAATTTTTAGGGATTGTAAGATCTTTTTAGTTTTTGTATCTCAGGTTTTGCAATCGTCGGGAAAACGGGGAGGCGTGGTATTTTTAACTGACTGTTGACTCCCAATCCGTATGTCATTTCTTACAAAAATATAGCCCGTTACTCATGATAAATCACATTACAATCATCTATGATTGTCAGGTCAGCTTTTTGAAAACGGGAAAAATAATGGCTTGTTTGACTCGGGTAAATATCCCGCTGCATGTTCACTTCAGAATTTAATGAGTGTTTGTTATTCTCATTAAAAGCTTTGGATCCATAGGTCTTTTTCATCTTTAACATGTTTCAAGCATGCATATCCATTTTTAAAACACGTCTAGAAGAATTCTCTTTCTTCTAAAACTTCCAGTTATTAGGGTTGAACTTGTGGAATTTCCCAAACTTGGATAACAAAATTTTTTTTTCGATTGTGGTGTGCGAATAAATTTTCATTACTTACATTTGCTAATGTTTTAATTTTTTTCCATACATAAACTCTAAAATTTACATTTTTTTCTGATCTATTTACCTTTTTTTGTTTACGGCATGAAGGGAGAACGAAAACTTAATGTTTTGATTTAATCAAAAAGTGTAAATCTAAAATGGAGATGGACAATGCACAAATGTGGAGAGATATAATTCCAAAGAGGGTCTGTAATTTTTCAGGATTGTGAGCTCTTTTCAGTTTTTAGTTCTCAGGTTTTGCAATCGTCAAGAAAAGGGGGAGGCGGGGGATTTTTAAATGAGTGTTGACTCCCAATCCGTAAGTCATTTCTTAAAATAATATAGCCCGTTACGAATGAAAAATCACTTTACAATCATCTATGATTGTTAGGTCAGCTTTTTGCAAATGGGCAAAATAATGGCTTGTTTGAATCGGGTAAATATCCCACCGTACGTTCACTAGAATATTTAATGAGCGTATGTTATTCTCTTTAAAATCTTTTGGATCCATAGGTCATTTGCATCTTTAACATGTTTCAAGCTTGCCTATCCATTTTTAAAACACGTGTGGAAAAAATCTCTTTCTTGTAAAATTCCATACAATTAGGGTTGAACTAGTGGAATTTCTCCAACTTGGAAAACAAAACTTTTGTGTTTATTTGTGGTGTGTGAATAAATTTTCTATAATTACATTTTTTATTGTTTTAATTTTTTTCACACAAAAACTCTAAAATTTTCATTTTGTTCTGATCCATTTGCCTTTTTTGGTTTACTGGATGAAGGGAGAGCGAAAACTCAAAGTTTTGATTTAAGAAAAAAGTGTACATCTAAAATGGAGATGCACAATGCACAAATGTAGGGAGAGATAATTCCAAAGAGTGTTTGTAATTTTTAGGGATTGTAAGATCTTTTTAGTTTTTGTATCTCAGGTTTTGCAATCGTCAGGAAAACGGGGCGGCGTGGTATTTTTAACTGACTGTTGACTCCCAATCCGTATGTCATTTCTTTCAAAAAATATAGCCCGTTACTCATGATAAATCACATTACACTCATCTATGATTGTTAGGTCAACTCTTTTAAAACGGGAAAAATAATGGCTTGTTTGACTCGGGGAAATATCCCGCCGCACGTTCACTTCAGAATTTAATGAGTGTTTGTTATTCTCATTGAAAGCTTTGGATCCATAGGTCATTTGCATCTTTAACATGTTTCAAGCATGCATATCTATTTTTAAAACACGTCTAGAAGAATTCTCTTTCTTGAAAAATTTCCAGCCATTAGGGTTGAACTAGTGGAATTTCCCAAACTTGGATAACAAAAATTTTGTGTTCAATTGTGGTGTGTGAATAAATTTTCATTACTTACATTTGTTAATGTTTTAATTTTTTTCCTTACATAAACTCTAAAATTTACATTTTTTTTGTGATCTATTTACCTTTTTTTGTTTACGGCATGAAGGGAGAACGAAAACTCAAAGTTTTGATTTAATAAAAAAGTGTACATCTAAAATGGAGATCCACAACGCGCAAATGTGGAGAGATATAATTCCAAAGAGAGTCTATCATTTTTCAGGATTGTGAGCTCTTTTCAGTTTTTAGTTCTCAGGTTTTGCAATCATTGGGAAAAGGGGGAGGCGGGGGATTTTTAGTTGAGTGTTGATTCCCAATCCGTAAGTCATTTCTAACAATAATATAGCCCATTACGAATGAAAAATCACTTTACAATCATCTATGATTGTTAGGTCAACTTTTTGCAAACGAAAAAAATAATGGCTTGTTTGACTCGGGTAAATATCCCACCGCAAGTTCACTAGAGAATTTAATGAGCGTATGTTATTCTCTTTAAAAGCTTTGGATCCATAGGTCATTTCCTTCTTTAACATGTTTCAAGCTTGCATGTCCTTTTTTAAAACACGTGTGGAACAAATCTCTTTCTTGTAAAATTCCAAGCTATTAGGGTTGAACTAATGGAATTTCCCAAACTTGGATAACAAAAGTTTTGTGTTAATTTTTGGTGTGTGAATAAAATTTTTTTACTTACATTTGTTATCGTTTTAAATTTTTTCCATACATAAACTCAAAAATTTTCATTTTGCTGTGATCTATTTGCCTTTTCTGGTTTACGGGATGAAGGGAGAGAGAAAACTCAAAGTTTTGATTTAAGAAAAAAGTGTACATCTAAAATGGAGACGCACAGTGCACAAATGTAGAGAGAGATAATTCCAATGAGTGTCTGTAATTTTTAGGGAATTTAAGCTCTTTTTAGTTTTTATATCTCAGGTTTTGCAATCGTCGGGAAAAGGGGGAGGGTGGGTGTTTTTAACTGAGTGTTGACTCCCAATCCGTAAGTCATTTCTTACAAAAATATAGCCCGTTAGGGATGATAAATCACTTTACAATTATCTATGATTGTTAGGAAAGCTTTTTGTGAACAGGCAAAAAAATGGCTAGTTTGATTCTAGTAAATATCCCGCCGCACGTTCACTTCAGAATTTAATGAGCGTTTGTTATTCTCTTTTAAAGCTATGGATCCTTAGGTCATTTGCATCTTTAACATGTTTCAAGCATGCATATCCATTTTTAAAACACGTCTAGAAGAAATCTGTTTCTTGTAAAATTCCATGCAATTGGGGTTGAACTAGTGGAATTTCTCAAACTTAGAAAACAAAACTTTTGTGTTCATTTGTGGTGTGTGAGTAAATTTTCTATACTTACATTTGTTATTGTTTTAATTTTTTTTCACACATAAACTCTAAAATTTTCATTTTGTTGTGATCTATTTGCCTTTTTTGGTTTACGGGAAGAAGGGAGAGCGAAAACTCAAAGTTTTGATTTAAGAAAAAATTGTAGATCTAAAATGGTGATGCACAATGCACAAATGTAGGGAGAGATAATTCCAAAGAGTATTGTAAATTTTAGGGATTGTAAGATCTTTTTAGTTTTTGTATCTCAGGTTTGGCAATCGTTGGGAAAACGGAGAGGCGTGGTATTTTTAACTGACTGTTGACTCCCAATCCGTATGTCATTTCTTCCACAAATATAGCCCGTTACTCATGATAAATCACATTACAATCATCTATGATTGTTAGGACAGCTTTTTGAAAACGGGCAAAATAATGGCTTGTTTTACTCGGGTAAATATCCCGTCTCACGTTCACTTCAGAATTTAATGAGTGTTTGTTATTCTCATTAAAAGTTTTGGATCCATAGGTCATTTGCATCTTTAACATGTTTCAACTATGCATATCCATTTTTAAAACACGTGTAGAAGAATTGTCTTTCTTGTAAAATTTCCAGCTATTAGGGTTGAACTAGTGGAATTTCCCAAACTTGGATAACAAAAATTTTGTGTTCAATTGTGGTGTGTGAATAAATTTTCATTACTTACATTTGTTAATGTTTTAATTTTTTTCCATACATAAACTCTAAAATTTACATTTTTTTGTTATCTATTTACCTTCTTTTGTTTACGGCATGAATGGAGAACGAAAACTCAAAGTTTTGATTTAATAAAAAAGTGTACATCTAAAATGGAGATGCACAATGCACAAATGTGGAGAGATATAATTCCAAAGAGGGTCTGTGATTTTTCAGGATTGTGAGCTCTGTTCAGATTTTAGTTCTCAAGTTTTGCAATCGTCGGGAAAAGGGGGAGGCGGGGGATTTTTATTGAGTGTGGACTCCCAATCCGTAAGTCATTTCTTACAATAATATAGCCCGTTACGAATGAAAAACCCCTTTACAAATCTATGATTGTTAGGTCAGCTTTTTGCAAACGGGAAAAATAATGGCTTGGTTGACTCGGGTAAATATCCCACCGCACGTTCACTAGAGAATTTAATGAGCGTATGTTATTCTCTTTAAAAGCTTTGGATCCATAGGTCATTTGCATCTTTAACATGTTTCAAGGTTGCATATCCATTTTTAAAACACGTGTGGAACAAATCTCTTTCTTGTAAAATGCCAAGCGATTAGGGTTGAACTAGTGGAATTTCCCAAACCTGGATAACAAAAGTTTCGTTTTAATTTTTGGTGTGTGAATAAATTTTATTTTATTACATTTTTTATTGTTTTAAATTTTTTCCATAGATAAACTCAAAAATTTTCATTTGCAGTGATCTATTTGCCTTTTTTTGTTTACGGGATGAAGGGAGAGAGAAAACTCAAAGTTTTGATTTAAGAAAAAAGTGCACGTCTAAAATGGAGACGCATAGTGCACAAATGTGGAGAGACATAATTCCAAAGACTGTCTGTGGTTTTTCAGGATTGTGAGCTCTTTTCAGTTTTTAGTTCTCAGGTTTTGCAATCGTCGGGAAAAGGGGGAGGCGGGGGATTTTTAATTGAGTGTTGACTCCCAATCTGTAAGTCATTTCTTACAATAATATAGCCTGTTACGAATGAAAAATCACTTTACAATCATCTATGATTGTTAGGTCAGCTTTTTGGAAAAGGGCAAAATAATGGCTTGTTTGACTCGAGTAAATATCCCACCGCACGTTCACTAGAGAATTTAATGAGCGTATGTTATTCTCTTTAAAAGCTTTGGATGCATAGGTCATTTGCATCTTTAACATGTTTCAAGCTTGCATATCCATTTTTAAAACACGTGTGGAACAAATCTCTTTCTTGTAAAATTCCAAGCTATTAGGTTTGAACTAGTGGAATTTCCCAAACTTGGATAACAAAAGTTTTGTGTTGATTTTTGGTGTGTGAATAAATTTTCTTTACTTACATTTGTTATTGTTTTTAATTTTTTCCATACATAAACTCAAAAATTTTCATTTTGCTGTGATCTTTTTGCCTTTTTTTTGTTTACGGGATGAAGGGAGAGAGAAAACTCAAAGTTTTGATTTAAGAAAAACGTGTACATCTAAAATGGAGACGCACAGTGCACAAATGTAGAGAGAGATAATTCCGACGAGTGTCTGTAATTTTTGGGGAACCTAAGCTCTTTTTAGTTTTTATATCTCATGTTTTGCAATCGTCGGGAAAAGGGGGAGGCGGGGTGTTTTTTACTGAGTGTTGACTCCCAATCTGTAAGTCATTTCTTAAAAAAATATAGCCCATTACAGATGATAAATCACTTTACAATCATCTATTATTGTCACGTAAGCTTTTTGTGAACGGGCAAAATAATGGCTAGTTTGATTCTGGTAAATATCCCACTGCACGTTCATTGAGCATTTAATGAGCGTTTGTTATTCTCTTTAAAAGCTTTGGATCCATAGGTCATTTGCATCTTTAACATGTTTCAAGCATGCATATCCATTTTTAAAACACGTGTAGAAGAAATCTTTTTCTTGTAAAATTCCATGCAATTAGGGTTGAACTAGTGGAGTTTCTCAAACTTGGAAAACAAAACTTTTGTGTTCATTTTTGGTGTGTGAATAAATTTTCTATACTTACATTTGTTATTGTTTTAATTTTTTTTCACACAGAAACTCTTAAATTTTCATTTTGCTGTGATCTATTTGCCTTCTTCGTTTACAGGATGAAGGTGGACGAAAACTCAA
This sequence comes from Aristolochia californica, assembly GCF_029961685.1. NCBI lineage: Eukaryota > Viridiplantae > Streptophyta > Magnoliopsida > Piperales > Aristolochiaceae > Aristolochia > Aristolochia californica. The sequence continues at coordinate 12,512,893 of NW_027181793.1, forward strand.
AGTTTTGATTTAAGAAAAAAGTGTACATCAAAAATGGAGATGCACAATGCACAAATGTAGGGAGAGATAATTCCAAAGAGTGTTTGTAATTTTTAGGGATTATAAGATCTTTTTAGTTTTTGTATCTCAGGTTTTGCAATCGTCGGGAAAACGGGGAGGCGTGGTATTTTTAACTGACTGTTGACTCCCAATCCGTATGTCATTTCTTACAAAAATATAGCCCGTTACTCATGATAAATCACATTACAATCATCTATGATTGTCAGGTCAGCTTTTTGAAAACGGGAAAAATTATGGCTTGTTTGACTCGGGTAAATATCCCGCTGCATGTTCACTTCAGAATTTAATGAGTGTTTGTTATTCTCATTAAAAGCTTTGGATCCATAGGTCATTTGCATCTTTAACATGTTTCAAGCATGCATATCCATTTTTAAAACACGTCTAGAAGAATTCTCTTTCTTCTAAAACTTCCAGCTATTAGGGTTGAACTAGTGAAATTTCCCAAACTTGGATAACAAAATTTTGTCTTCAATTGTGGTGTGTGAATAAATTTTCATTACTTACATTTGTTAATGTTTTAATTTTTTTCCATACATAAACTCTAAAATTTACATTTTTTTGTTTACGGCATGAAGGGAGAACGAAAACTCAAAGTTTTGATTTAATCAAAAAGTGTAAATCTAAAATGGAGATGCAAAATGCACAAATGTGGAGAGATATAATTCCAAAGAGGGTCTGTAATTTTTCAGGATTGTGAGCTCTTTTCAGTTTTTAGCTCTCAGGTTTTACAATCGTCGAGAAAAGGGGGAGGCGGGGGATTTTTAATTGAGTGTTGACTCCCAATCCGTAAGTCATTGTTTGGTCATCTTTTTGCAAATGGGCAAAATAATGGCTTGTTTGAATTGGGTAAATATCCCACCGTACGTTCACTAGAATATTTAATGAGCGTATGTTATTCTCTTTAAAATCTTTTGGATCCATAGGTCATTTGCATCTTTAGCATGTTTCAAGCATGCCTATCCATTTTTAAAACACGTGTGGAAAAAATCTCTTTCTTGAAAAATTCCAAGCTATTAGGGTTGAACTAGTGGAATTTCCCAAACTTGTATAACAAAAGTTTTGTGTTAATTTTTGGTGTGTGAATAAATTTTCTTTACTTACATTTGTTATTGTTTTAAATTTTTTCCAAACATAAACTCAAAAATTTTCATTTTGCTGTGATCTATTTGCCTTTTTTGGTTTACGGTATAAAGGGAGAGAGGAAACTCAAAGTTTTGATTTAAGAAAAAAGCGTACATCTAAAATGGAGACGCACAGTGCACAAATGTAGAGGGAGATAATTCCAATGAGTGTCTATAATTTTTAGGGAATATAAGCTCTTTTTAGTTTTTATATCTCAGGTTTTGCAATCGTCGGGAAAAGGGGGAGGCGGGGTGTGTTTAACTGAGTGTTGACTCCCAATCCGTAAGTCATTTCTTACAAAAATATAGCCCGTCACAGATGATAAATCACTTTACAATCATCTATGATTGTTAGGTAAGCTTTTTGTGAACGGGCAAAATAATGGCTAGTTTGATTCTGGTAAATATCCCACCGCACGTTCATTGAGCATTTAATGAGCATTTGTTATTCTCTTTAAAAGCTTTGGATCCATAGGTCATTTGCATCTTTAACATGTTTCAAGCATGCATATCCACTTTTAAAACACGTGTAGAAGAAATCTCTATCTTGTAAAATTCCATACAATTAGGGTTGAACTAGTGGAATTTCTCAAACTTGGAAAACAAAACTTTTGTGTTCATTTGTGGAGTGTGAATAAATTTTCTATACTTTCATTTGTTATTGTTTTAATTTTTTTCACACATAAACTCTAAAATTTTCATTTTGTTGTGATCCATTTGCCTTTTTTGGTTTACGGGATGAAGGGAGAGCGAAAACTCAAAGTTTTGATTTAAGAAAAAAGTGTACATCTAAAATGGAGATGCACAATGCACAAATGTAGGGAGAGATAATTCCAAAGAGTGTTTGTAATTTTTAGGGATTGTAAGATCTTTTTAGTTTTTGTATCTCAGGTTTTGTAATCGTCAGGAAAATGGGGCGGCGTGGTATTTTTAACTGACTGTTGACTCCCAATCCGTATGTAATTTCTTTCAAAAAATATTGCCCGTTACGCATAATAAATCACATTATAATCATCTATGATTGTTAGGTCAGCTTTTTGTAAATGGGAAAAATAATGGCTTGTTTGACTTGGGGAAATATCCCGCCGCACGTTCACTTCAGAATTTAATGAGTGTTTGTTATTCTTATTAAAAGCTTTGGATCCAAAGGTCATTTGCATCTTTAACATGTTTCAAGCATGCAAATCCATTTTTAAAACACGTCTAGAAGAATTCTCTTTCTTGTAAAATTTCCAGCCATTAGGGTTGAACTAGTGGAATTTCCCAAACTTGGATAACAAAAATTTTGTGTTCAATTGTGGTGTGTGAATAAATTTTCATTACTTACATTTGTTAATGTTTTAATTTTTTTCCATACATATACTCTAAAATTTACATTTTTTTGTGATTTAATAAAAAAGTGTATATCTAAATGTAAGATCCACAACGCACAAATGTGGAGAGATATAATTCCAAAGAGGGTCTGTGATTTTTCAGGATTGTGAGCTCTTTTCAGTTTTTAGTTCTCTGGTTTTGCAATCGTCAGGAAAAAGGGGGAGGCGGGGGATTTTTAATTGAGTGTTGATTTCCAATCCGTAAGGCATTTCTAACAATGATATAGCCCATTACAAATGAAAAATCACTTTACAATCATCTATGATTGTTAGGTCAGCTTTTTGCAAACGGGAAAAATAATGGCTTGTTTGACTCGGGTAAATATCCCACCGCACGTTCACTAGAGAATTTAATGAGCGTATGTTATTCTCTTTAAAAGCTTTGGATCCATAGGTCATTTCCTTCTTTAACATGTTTCAAGCTTGCATATCCTTTTTTAAAACATGTGTGGAACAAATCTCTTTCTTGTAAAATTCCAAGCTATTTGGGTTGAACTAGTGGAATTTCCCAAACTTGGATAACAAAAGTTGTGTTAATTTTTGGTGTGTGAATAAATTTTCTTTACTTACATTTGTTATTGTTTTAAATTTTTTCCCTACATAAACTCAAAAATTTTCATTTTGCAGTGATCTATTTGCCTTTTTTTGTTTACGGGATGAAGGGAGAGATAAAACTCAAAGTTTTGATTTAAGAAAAAAGTGTACATCTAAAATGGAGACGCACAGTGCACAAATGTAGAGAGAGATAATTCTAATGAGTGTCTGTAATTTTTAGGGAATTTAAGCTCTTTTTAGTTTTTATATCTCAGGTTTTGCAATCGTCGGGTAAAGGGGGAGGGTGGGTGTTTTTAACTGAGTGTTGACTCCCAATCCGTAAGTCATTTCTTACAAAAATATAGCCCGTTAGGGATGATAAATCACTTTACAATTATCTACGATTGTTAGGTAAGCTTTTTGTGAACAGGCAAAAAAATGGCTAGTTTGATTCTAGTAAATATCCCACCGCACGTTCATTGAGAATTTAATGAGCGTTTGTTATTCTCTTTTAAAGCTATGGATCCATAGGTCATTTGCATCTTTAACATGTTTCAAGCATACATATCCATTTTTAAAACACGTGTAGAAGAAATCTGTTTCTTGTAAAATTCCATGCAATTGGGGTTGAACAAGTGGAATTTCTCAAACTTGGAAAACAAAACTTTTGTGTTCATTTGTGATGTGTGAGTAAATTTTCTATACTTACATTTGTTATTGTTTTAATTTTCTTTCACACATAAACTCTAAAATTTTCTTTTTGTTGTGATCTATTTGCCTTTTTTGGTTTACGGGATGAAGGGAGAGCAAAAACTCAAAGTTTTGATTTAAGAAAAAAGTGTATATCTAATATGGTGATGCACAATGCACAAATGTAGGGAGAGATAATTCCAAAGATTATTTGTAAATTTTAGGGATTGTAAGATCTTTTTAGTTTTTGTATCTCAGGTTTTGCAATCGTCGGGAAAACGGGGAGGCGTGGTATTTTCACTGACTGTTGACTCCCAATCGGTATGTCATTTCTTCCTCAAATATAGCCCGATACTCATGATAAATCACATTACAATCATCTATGATTGTTAGGTCAGCTTTTTGAAAACGGGCAAAATATTGGCTTGTTTGACTCGGGTAAATATCCCGCCGCACGTTCACTTCAGAATTTAATGAGTGTTTGTTATTCTCATTAAAAGCTTTGGATCCATAGGTCATTTGCATCTTTAACATGTTTCAAGCTTGCATATCCATTTTTAAAACACGTGTGGAACAAATCTCTTTCTTGTAAAATTCCAAGCTATTAGGGTTGAACTAGTGGAATTTCCCAAACTTGGATATCAAAAATTTTGTGTTCAATTGTGGTGTGTGAATAAATTTTCATTACTGACATTTGTCAATGTTTTAATCTTTTTCCATACATAAACTCTAAAATTTACATTTTTTTGTGATCTATTTACCTATTTTTGTTTACGGCATGAAGGGAGAACGAAAAACTCAAAGTTTTGATTTAATAAAAAAGTGTACATCTAAAATGGAGATGCACAATGGACAATTGTGGAGAGATATAATTCCAAAGAGTATCTGTGATTTTTCAGGATTGTGAGCTCTTTCCAGTTTTTAGTTCTCAGGTTTTGCAATCGTCGGGAAAAGGGGGAGGCGGGGGATTTTTAATTGAGTGTTGACTCCCAATCCATCAGTCATTTCTTACAATAATATAACCCGTTACGAATGAAAAATCACTTTACAATTATCTATGATTGTTAGGTCAGCTTTTTGCAAACGGGCAAAATAATGGCTTCTTTGACACGGGTAAATATCCCACCGCACATTCACTAGAAAATTTAATGAGCGTATGTTATTCTCTTTAATAGCTTTGGATCCGTAGGTCATTTGCATCTTTAACATGTTTGAAGCTTGCATATCCAATTTAAAAACGCGTGTGGAACAAATCCCTTTCTTGTAAAATTCCAAGCTATTAGGGTTGAACCAGTGGAATTTCCCAAACTTGGATAACAAAAGTTTTGTGTTAATTTTTGGTGTGGGAATAAATTTTCTTTACTTACATTTGTTATTGTTTTAAATTTTTTCCATACATGAACTCAAAAATTTTCATTTTGATGTGATCTATTTGCCTTTTCTTGTTTACGGGATGGAGGGAGAGAGAAAACCCAAAGCTTTGATTTAAGAAAAAAGTGTACATCTAAAATGGAGACGCACAGTTCACAAATGTAGAGAGAGATAATTCCAATGAGTGTCTGTAATTTATAGGAAATTTAAGCTCTTTTTAGTTATTATATCTCAGGTTTTGCAATCATCGGGAAAAGGGGGAGGCGGGGTGTTTTTAACTGAGTGTTGACTCCCAATCCGTAAGTCATTTCTTACAAAAATATAGCCCGTTACGGATGATAAATCACTTTACAATCATCTATGATTGTTAGGTAAGCTTTTTGTGAACGGGCAAAATAATGGCTAGTTTGATTCTGGTAAATATCCCACCGCACGTTCATTGAGAATTTAATGAGCGTTTGTTATTCTCTTTAAAAGCTTTGGATCCATAGGTAATTTACATCTTTAACATGTTTCAAGCATGCATATCCATTTTTAAAACACGTGGAGAAGAAATCTCTTTCTTGTAAAATTCCATGCAATTAGGGTTGAACTAGTGGAATTTCTCAAACTTGGAAAACAAAACTTTTGTGTTCATTTGTTGTGTGTGAGTAAATTTTCTATACTTACATTTGTTATTGTTTTAACTTTTTTTCACACTTAAACTCTAAAATTTTCATTTTGTTGTGATGTATTTGCTTTTTTTGGGTTTACGGGATGAAGGGAGAGCGAAAACTAAAAGTTTTGATTTAAGAAAAGAGTGTACATCAAAAATGGAGATGCACAATGCGCAAATATAGGGAGCGATAATTCCACAGAGTGTTTGTAATTTTTAGGGATTGTAAGATCTTTTTCGTTTATGTATCTTAGGTTTTCTAATCGTCAGGAAAACGGGGAGGCGTGGTATTTTTAACTGACTGTTGACTCCCAATCCGTATGTTATCTCTTACAAAAATATAGCCCGTTACTCATGATAAATCACATTACAATCATCTATGATTGTTAGGTCAGCTTTTTGAAAACGAGCAAAATAATGACTTGTTTGACTCTGGTGAATATCCTGCCACACGTTCACAGCAAAATTTAATGAGTGTTTGTTTTTCTCATTAAAAGCTTTGGATCCATAGGTCATTTGCATCTTTAACATGTTTCAAGCACTCATATCTATTTTTAAAACACGTCTAGAAGAATTCTCTTCCTTGTAAAATTTCAAGCTATTAGGGTTGAACTAGTGGAATATCCCAAACTTGGATAGCAAAATTTTTTTGTTCAATTGTGGTGTGTGAGTAAATTTTCATTACTTCCATTTGTTAATGTTTTAATTTTTTTTCCATACACAAACTCTAAAATTTACATGTTTTTTTTTATCTATTTACCTGTTTTTGTTTACGGCATGAAGGGAGAACGAAAACTCAAAGTTTTGATTTAATAAAAAAGTGTACATCTAAAACTGAGATGCACAATGCACAATTGTGGAGAGATATAATTCCAAAGAGTATCTGTGATTTTTCAGGATTGTGAGCTCTTTCCAGTTTTTAGTTCTCAGGTTTTGCAATCGTCGGGAAAAGGGGGAGGCAGGGGATTTTTAATTGAGTGTTGACTCCCAATCCGTCAGTCATTTCTTACAATAATATAACCCGTTACGAATGAAAAATCACTTTACAATTATCTATGATTGTTAGGTCAGCTTTTTGCAAACAGGCAAAATAATGGCTTCTTTGACACGGGTAAATATCCCACCGCACGTTCACTAGAAAATTTAATGAGCGTATGTTATTCTCTTTAATAGCTTTGGATCCATAGGTCATTTGCATCTTTGACATGTTTGAAGTTTGCATATCCATTTTTAAAACACGTGTGGAACAAATCCCTTTCTTGTAAAATTCCAAAGTATTAGGGTTGAACCAGTGGAATTTCCCAAACTTGGATAACAAAAGTTTTGTGTTAATTTTTGGTGTGTGCATAAATTTTCTTTACTTACATTTGTTATTGTTTTAAATTTTTTCCACACATAAACTCAAAAATTTTCATTTTGATGTGATCTATTTGCCTTTTCTTGTTTACGGGATGGAGGGAGAGAGAAAACTCAAAGCTTTGATTTAAGAAAAAAGTGTACATCTAAAATGGAGACGCACTGTTCACAAATGTAGAGAGAGATAATTCCAATGAGTGTCTGTAATTTTTAGGAAATTTAAGCTCTTTTTAGTTTTTATATCTCAGGTTTTGCAATCGTCGGGAAAAGGGGGAGGCGGGGTGTTTTTAACTGAGTGTTGACTCCCAATCCGTAAGTCATTTCTTACAAAAATATAGCCCGTTACGGATGATAAATCACTTTACAATCATCAATGATTGTTAGGTAAGCTTTTTGTGAACGGGCAAAATAATGGCTAGTTTGATTCTGGTAAATATCCCACCGCACGTTCATTGAGAATTTAATGAGCGTTTGTTATTCTCTTTAAAAGCTTTGGATCCATAGGTCATTTAAATCTTTAACATGTTTCAAGCATGCATATCCATTTTTAAAACACGTGGAGAAGAAATCTCTTTCTTGTAAAATTCCATGCAATTAGGGTTGAACTAGTGGAATTTCTCAAACTTGGAAAACAAAACTTTTGTGTTCATTTGTTGTGTGTGAGTAAATTTTCTATACTTACATTTGTTATTGTTTTAAATTTTTTTCACACTTAAACTCTAAAATTTTCATTTTGTTGTGATCTATTTGCTTTTTTTGGGTTTACGGGATGAAGGGAGAGCGAAAACTAAAATTTTTGATTTAAGAAAAGAGTGTACATCAAAAATGGAGATGCACAATGCACAAATGTAGGGAGCGATAATTCCACAAAGTGTTTGTAATTTTTAGGGATTGTAAGATCTTTTTCGTTTTTGTATCTCAGGTTTTCTAATCGTCGGGAAAACGGGGAGGCGTGGTATTTTTAACTGACTGTTGACTCCCAATCCGTATGTCATTTCTTACAATAATATAGCCCGTTACTCATGATAAACCACATTACAATCATCTATGATTGTTAGGTCAGCTTTTTGAAAACGGGCAAAATAATGGCTTGTTTGACTCGGGTGAATATCCCGCCGCACGTTCACATCAGAATTTAATGAGTGTTTGTTATTCTCATTAAAAGCTTTGGATCCATAGGTCATTTGCATCTTTAACATGTTTCAAGCATTCATATCCATTTTTAAAACACATCTAGAAGAATTCTCTTCCTTGTAAAATTTCAAAGGGTTGAACTAGTGGAATTTCCCAAACTTGGATAGCAAAAATTTTGTGTTCAATTGTGGTGTGTGAGTAAATTTTCATTACTTACATTTGTTAATGTTTTAATTTTTTTTCCATACATAAACTCTAAAATTTACATTTTTTTGTGATCTATTTACCTTTTTTTATTTACGGCATGAAAGGAGAACGAAAACTCAAAGTTTTGATTTAACAAAAAAGTGTACATCAAAACTGAGATGCACAATGCACAAATGTAGAGAGATATAATTCCAAAGAGTGTCTGTGATTTTTTAGGATTGTGAGGTCTTTTCAGTTTTTAGTTGTCAGGTTTTGCAATCGTCGGGAAAAGGGGGAGGCGGGGGATTTTTAATTGAGTGTTGACTCCCAATCTGAAAGTCATTTTTCACAATAATATAACCCGTTACGAATGAAAAATCACTTTACAATCATCTATGATTGTTAGGTCAGATTTTTGCAAACGGGCAAAATAATGGCTTGTTTGACTCGGGTAAATATCCCACCGCACGTTCACAAGAGAATTTAATGAGCGTATGTTATTCTCTTTAAAAGCTTTGGATCCATAGGTCATTTGCATCTTTAACATGTTTCAAGCACTCATATCCATTTTTAAAACACGTCTAGAAGAATTCTCTTCCTTGTAAAATTTCAAGCTATTAGGGTTGAACTAGTGGAATTTCCCAAACTCGGATAGCAAAAATTTTGTGTTCAATTGTGGTGTGTGAGTAAATTTTCATTACTTACATTTGTTAATGTTTTAATTCTTTTTCCATACATAAACTCTAAATTTTCATTACTTACATTTGTTAATGTTTTAATTCTTTTTCCATTTTTAAAACACGTGTGGAACAAATCTCTTTGTCGTAAAATTCCAAGCTGTTAGGGTTGAACTAGTGGAATTTCCCAAACTTGGATAACAAAAGTTTTGTGTTAATTTTTGGTGTGTGAATAAAGTTTCTTTACTTACATTTGTTATTGTTTTAAATTTTTTCTATACATAAACTCAAAAATTTTCATTTTGCTGTGATCTATTTGCGTTTTTTTGTTTACGGGATGAAGGGAAGAGAAAACTCAAAGTTTTGATTTAAGAAAAAAGTGTACATCTCAAATGGAGACGCACAGTGCACAAATGTAGAAAGAGATAATGCCATTGAGTGTCTGTAATTTTTCAGGATTGTGAGCTCTTTTCAGTTTTTAGCTTTCAGGTTTTGCAATCGTCGAGAAAAGGGGGAGGCGGGGGATTTTTACTTGAGTGTTGACTCCCAATTCGTATGTCATTTCTTACAAAAAAATAGCCCAAACTTGGATAACAAAAATTTTGTGTTCAATTGTGGTGTGTGAATAAATTATCATTACTTACATTTTTTAATGTTTGAATTTTTTTTCCATACATAAACTCTAAAATTTACATTTTTTTTGTGATCTGTTTACCTTTTTTTTGTTTACGGCATGAAGGGAGAACGAAAACTCAAAGTTTTGATTTAATAAAAAAGTGTACATCTAAAACGGAGATGCACAATGCACAAATGTGGAGAGATATAATTCCAAAGAGTGTCTGTGATTTTTAAGGATTGTGAGCTCTTTTCAGTTTTTAGTTCTCAGGTTTTGCAATCGTCGGGAAAATGGGGAGGCGGGGGATTTTTAATTGAGTGTTGACTCCCAACCCGTATGTCATTTCTTACAAAAATATAGCCCGTTACGGATGATAAATCACTTTACAATCATCTATGATTGTTAGGTAAGCTTTTTGTGAACGGGCAAAAGAATGGCTAGTTTGATTAAGGTGAATATCCCACCGCACGTTCGTTGAGAATTTAATGAACGTTTGTTATTCTCTTTAAAAGCTTTGGATCCATAGGTCATTTGCCTCTTTAACATGTTTCAAGCATGCATATCCATTTTTAAAACACGTGTAGAAGAAATATCTTTCTTGTAAAATTCCATGGAATTAGGGTTGAACTAGTGGAATTTCTCAAACTTAGAAAACAATACTTTTGTGTTCATTTGTGGTGTGTGAGTAAATTTTCTATACTTACATTTGTTATTGTTTTAATTTTTTTTCACACATAAACTCTAAAATTTTCATTTTGTTGTGATCTATTGGCCTTTTTTGGATTACGGGATGAAGGAAGGGTGAAAACTCAAAGTTTTGATTTAATAAAAAAGTGTACATCTAAAATGGAGATGCACAATGCACAAATTTAGGGAGAGATAATTCCAAAGAGTGTTTGTCATTTTTAGGGATTGTATGATCTTTTTAGTTTTTGTATCTCAGGTTTTGCAATCGTCGGGAAAACGGGGAGGCGTGATATTTTTAATTGACTTTTGACTCCCAATCTGTATGTCATTTCTTACAAAAATATAGCCCGTTACTCTTGATAAATCACATTACAATCATCTATGTTTGTTAGGTCAGCTTTTTGAAAACGGGCAAAATAATGGCTTGTTTGACTCGGGTGAATATCCCGCCGCACATTCACTTCAGAAATTTAATGAGTGTTTGTTATTCTCATTAAAAGCATTGGATCCATAGGTCATTTGCACCTTTAACATGTTTCAAGCATTCATATCCATTTTTGAAACACGTCTAGAAGAATTCTTTTTATTGTAAAATTTCAAGCTATTAGGGTTGAACTAGTGGAATTTCCCAAACTTGGATAGCAAAAATTTTGTGTTCAATTGTGGTGTGTGAGTAAATTTTCATTACTTACATTTGTTAATGTTTTAATTTTTTTTCCATACATAAACTCTAAAATTTACATTTTTTTTGTGATCTATTTACCTTTTTTTGTTTACGGCATGAAGGGAGAACGAAAACTCAAAGTTTTGATTTAATAAAAAAGTGTACATCTAAAATGGAGAAGCACAATGCACAAATGTGGAAAGATATACTTCCAAAGAGTATCTGTGATTTTTCAGGATTGTGAGCTCTTTTCAATTTTTAGTTCTCAGGTTTTGCAATCGTCGGGAAAAGGGGGAGGCGGGGGATTTTTAATTGAGTATTGACTCCCAATCCGTAAGTCATTTCTTACAATAATATAGCCCGTTACGAATGAAAAATCAATTTACAACCATCTATGATTGTTAGGTCAGCCTTTTGCAAACGGGCAAAATAATGGCTTGTTTGACTCAGGTAAATATCCCACCGCACGTTCACAAGAGAATTTAATGAGCGTATGTTATTCTCTTTAAAAGCTTTGGATCCATAGGTCATTTGCATCTTTAACATGTTTCAAGCTTGCATATCCATTCTTAAAACACGTGTGGAACAAATCTCTTTCTTGTAAAATTCCAAGCTATTAGGGGTTGAACTAGTGGAGTTTCCCAAACTTGGATAACAAAAGTTTTGGGTTAATTTTTGGTGTGTGAATAAATTTTCTTTACATACATTTGTTATTGTTTTAAATTTTTTCCATACATAAACTCAAAAATTTTCATTTTGCTGTGATCTATTTTCGTTTTTTTGGTTACGGGATGAAGGGAGAGATAAAACTCAAAGTTTTGATTTAGGAAAAAAGTGTACATCTCAAATGGAGACGCACAGTGCAAAAATGTAGAGAGAGATAACTCCAATGAGTGTGTGTGATTTTTAGGGAATTTAAGCTCTTTTTAGTTTTTATATCTCAGGTTTTGCAATCGTCGGGAAAAGGGGGAGGCGGGGTGTTTTTAACTGAGTGTTGACTCCCAATCCGTAAGTCATTTATTACAAAAGTATAGCCCGTTACGGATGATAAATCACTTTACATTCATCTATGATTGTTAGGTAAGTTTTTTGTGAACGGGCAAAATAATGGCTAGTTTGATTCTGGTAAATATCCCACCGCACGTTCATTGAGAATTTATTGAGCGTTTGTTATTCTGTTTAAAAGCTTTGGATCCATAGGTCATTTGCATCTTTAACATGTTTCAACCATGCATATCCATTTTTAAAACACGTGTAGAAGAAATCTCTTTCTTGTAAAATTCCATGCAATTAGGGTTGAACTAGTGGAATTTCTCAAACTTGGAAAACAAAACTTTTGTGTTCATTTGTGGTGTGTGAGTAAATTTTCTATACTTACATTTGTTATTGTTTTATTTTTTTTTTACACATAAACTCTAAAATTTTCATTTTGTTGTGATCTATTTCCCTTTTTTGCTTTACGAGATGAAGGGAGAGCGAAAACTCAAAGTTTTGATTTAAGAAAAGAGTGTGCATCTAAAATGGAAATGCACAATGCATAAATGTAGGGAGCGATAATTCCAAAGAGTGTTTGTAATTTTTACGGATTGTAAGATCTTTTTAGTTATTGTATCTCAAGTTTTGCAATCGTCGGGAAAACGGGGAGGCGTGGTATTTTTAACTGACTGTGGACTCCAAATCCGTATGTCATTTCTTAAAAAAATATAGCCCGTTACTCCTGATAAATCACATTACAGTAATCTATGATTGTTAGATCAGCTTTTTGAAAATGGGCAAAATAATGGCTTGTTTGACTCGGGTGAATATCCCGCCGCTCGTTCACTTCAGAATTTAATGAGTGTTTGTTATTCTCATTAAAAGCTTTGGATCCATAGGTCATTTGCATCTTTAACATGTTTCAAGCATTCATATCCATTTTCAAAACACGTCCAGAAGAATTCTCTTTCTTGTAAAATTTCAAGCTATTAGGGTTGAACTAGTGGAATTTCCCAAACTTGGATAGCAAAAATTTTGTGTTCAATTGTGGTGTGTGAGTAAATTTCATTACTTACATTTGTTAATGTTTTAATTTTTTTTCCATACATAAACTCTAAAATTTACATTTTTTGTGATCTATTTACCTTTTTTTGTTTACGGCATGAAGGGAGAACGAAAACTCAAAGTTTTGATTTAATAAAAAAGTGTACATCTAAAATGGAGATGCACAATGCACAAATGTGGAGAGATATCATTCCAAAGAGTGTCTGTGATTTTTCAGGATTGTGAGCTCTTTTCAGTTTTTAGTTCTCAGGTTTTGCAATCGTTGGGAAAAGGGGGAGGCGGGGGATTTTTAATTGAGTGTTAACTCCCAATCCGTAAGTCATTTCTTACAATAATATAGCCCGTTACTAAAGAAAAATCACTTTACAATCATCTATGATTGTAAGGTCAGCTTTTTGCAAACGGGCACAATAATGGCTTCTTTGACTCGGGTAAATATCCCACCGCACGTTCACTAGAGAATTTAATGAGCGTGTGTTATTCTCTTTAAAAGCTTTGGATCCATAGGTCATTTGCATCTTTAACATGTTTCAAGCTTGCATATCCATTTTTAAAACACGTGTGGAACAAATCTCTTTCTTGTAAAATTCCAAGCTATTAGGGGTTGAACTTGTGGAATTTCCCAAACTTGGATAACAAAAGTTTAGTGTTAATTTTTGGCATGTGAATAAATTTTCTTTACTTAAATTTTTTATTGTTTTAAATTTTTTCCATACATAACCTCAAAAATTTTCTTTTTGCTGTGATCTATTTGCCTTTTTTTGTTTACGGGATGAAGGTAGAGAGAAAACTCAAAGTTTTGATTTAAGAAAAAAGTGTACATCTCAAATGGAGACGCACAGTGCACAAATGTAGAGAGAGATAATTCCAAAGAGTGTCTGTGATTTTTAGGGAATTTAAGCTCTTTTTAGTTTTTATATCTCAGGTTTTGCAATCGTCGGGGAAAGGGGGAGGCGGGGTGTTTTTAACTGAGTGTTGACTCCCAATCCGTAGGTCATTTCTTAAAAAAAAAAATAGCCCGTTACGGATGATAAATCACGTTACAATCATCTATGATTTTTAGGTAAGCTTTTTGTGAACGGGCAAAATAATGGCAAGTTTGATTCTGGTAAATATCCCACCGCACGTTCATTGAGAATTTAATGAGCGTTTGTTATTCTCTTTAAAAGCTTTGGATCCATAGGTCATTTGCATCTTTAACATGTTTCAAGCATGCAAATCCATTTTTAAAACACGTGTAGAAGAAATCTCTTTCTTGTAAAATTCCATGCAATTAGGGTTGAACTAGTGGAATTTCTCAAACTTGGAAAACAAAACTTTTGTGTTCATTTGTGGTGTGTGAGTAAATTTTCTATACTTACATTTGTTATTGTTTTAATTTTTTTTTCACACATAAACTCTAAAATTTTCTTTTTGTTGTGATCTATTTGCCTTTTTAGGTTTAAGGGATGAAGGGTGAGCGAAAACTCAAAGTTTTCATTTAAGAAAAGAGTGTACATGTAAAATGGAGTTGCAAAATGCACAAATGTAGGGAGCGATAACTCCAAAGAGTGTTTGTAATTTTTAGGGATTGTAAGATCTTTTTAGTTTTTGTATCTCAGGTTTTGCAATCGTCTAGAAAACGGGGAGGCGTGGTATTTTTAACTGACTGTTGACTCCCAATCCGTATGTCATTTCTTAGCCCGTTACTCATGATAAATCACATTAGAATCATCTATGATTGTTAGGTCAGCTTTTTGAAAACGGGCAAAATAATGGCTTGTTTGACTCGGGTGAATATCCCGCCGCACGTTCACTTCAGAATTTAATGAGTGTTTGTTATTCTCATTAAAATCTTTGGATCCATAGGTCATTTGCATCTTTAACATGTTTCAAGCATTCATATCCATTTTTAAAACACGTCTAGAAGAATTCTCTTTCTTGTAAAATTTCAAGCAATTAGGGTTGAACTAGTGGAATTTCCCAAACTTGGATAGCAAAAATTTTGTGTTCAATCGTGGTGTGTGAGCAAATTTTCATTACTTACATTTGTTAATGTTTTAATTTTTTTTCCATACATAAACTCTAAAATTTACATTTTTTTGTGATCTATTTACATTTTTTTGTTTACGGCATGAAGGGAGAACGAAAACTCAAAGTTTTTATTTAATAAAAAAGTGTGCATCTAAAATGGAGATGCAGAATGCACAAATGTGGAGAGATATAATTCCAAAGAGTGTCTATGATTTTTCAGGATTGTGTGCATTTTTCAGTTTTTAGTTCTAAGGTTTTGCAATCATCGGGAAAAGGGGGAGGCGGGGGATTTTTAATTGAGTGTTGACTCCCAATCCGTAAGTCATTTCTTACAATAATATAGCCCGTTACGAATGAAAAACCACTTTACAATCATCTATGATTGTTAGGTCAGCTTTTTGAAACGGGCAAAATAATGGCTTGTTTGACTCGGGTAAATATCCCACCGCACGTTCACTAGAGAATTTAATGAGCGTATGTTATTCTCTTTAAAAGCTATGGATCCATAGGTCATTTGCATCTTTAACATGTTTCAAGCTTGCATATCCATTTTTATAACAAGTGTGGAACAAATCTCTTTCTTGTAAAATTCCAAGCTATTAGGGGTTGATCTAGTGGAATTTCCCAAACTTGGATAACAAAAGTTTTGTGTTAATTTTTGGTGTGTGAATAAATTTTGTTTACTTACATTTGTTATTGTTTTAAATTTTTTTCATACATAACCTAAAAAATTTTCTTTTTGCTGTGATCTATTATCCTTTTTTTGTTTACCGGATGAAGGGAGAGAGAAAACTCAATGTTTTGATTTAAAAAAAAAGTGTACATCTCAAATAGAGACGCACAGTGCACAAATGTAGAGAGAGATAATTCCAATGAGTGTCTGTGA
This sequence comes from Aristolochia californica, assembly GCF_029961685.1. Taxonomy (NCBI): domain Eukaryota; kingdom Viridiplantae; phylum Streptophyta; class Magnoliopsida; order Piperales; family Aristolochiaceae; genus Aristolochia; species Aristolochia californica. The sequence goes on from NW_027181793.1 coordinate 12,528,956, forward strand.
TTTTTAGGGAATTTAAGCTCTTTTTAGTTTTTATATCTCAGGTTTTGCAATCGTCGGGAAAAGGGGGAGGCGGGGTGTTTTTAACTGAGTGTTGACTCCCAATCCGTAAGTCATTTCTTAAAAAATTATAGCCCATTACGGATGATAAATCACTTTACAATCATCTATGATTGTTAGGTAAGCTTTTTGTGAACGGGCAAAATAATGGCAAGTTTGATTCTGGTAAATATCCCACCGCACGTTCATTGAGAATTTAATGAGCGTTTATTATTCTCTTTAAAAGCTTTGGATCCATAGGTCATTTGCATCTTTAACATGTTTCAACCATGCATATCCATTTTTAAAACACGTGTAGAAGAAATCTCTTTCTTGTAAAATTCCATGCAATTAGGGTTGAACTAGTGGAATTTCTCAAACTTGGAAAACAAAACTTTTGTGTTCATTTGTGGTGTGTGAGTAAATTTTCTATACTTACATTTGTTATTGTTTTAATTTTTCTTTCACACATAAAATCTAAAATTTTCATTTTGTTGTGATCATTTTGCCTTTTTTGGTTTACGGGATGAAGGGAGAGCGAAAACTCAAAGTTTTGATTTAAGAAAAGAGTGTACATCTAAAATGGAGATGCAAAATGCACAAATGTAGGGAGTGATAACACCCAAGAGTGTTTGTAATTTTTAGGGATTGTAAGATCTTTTCAGTTTTTGTATCTCAGGTTTTGCAATCGTCTAGAAAACAGGGAGGCGTGGTATTTTTAACTGACTGTTGACGCCCAATCCGTATGTCATTTCTTAGCCCGTTACTCATGATAAATCACATTACAATCATCTATGATGGTTAGGTCAGCTTTTTGAAAACGGGCAAAATAATGGCTTGTTTGACTCGGGTGAATATCCCGCCGCACGTTCACTTCAGAATTTAATGAGTGTTTGTTATTCTCATTAAAATATTTGGATCCATAGGTCATTTGCATCTTTAAAATGCTTCAAGCATTCATATCCATTTTTAAAACACGTCTAGAAGAATTCTCTTTCTTGTAAAATTTCAAGCTATTAGGGTTGAACTAGTGGAATTTCCCAAACTTGGATAGCAAAAATTTTGTGTTCAATCGTGGGGTGTGAGTAAATTTTCATTACTTACATTTGTTAATGTTTTAATTTTTTTTCCATACATAAGCTCTAAAATTTACATTTTTTTGTGATCTATTTACCTTTTTTTGTTTACGGCATGAAGGGAGAACGAAAACTCAAATTTGTTATTTAATAAAAAAGTGTACATCTAAAATGGAGATGCACAATGCACAAATGTGGAGAGATATAATTCCAAAGAGTGTCTGTGATTTTTCAAGATTGTGAGCTCTTTTCAGTTTTTAGTTCTCAGCTTTTGCAATCGTCGGGAAAAGGGGGAGGCGGGGGATTTTTAATTGAGTGTTGACTCCCAATCCGTAAGTCATATCTTACAATAATATAGCCCGTTACAAATGAAAAATCACTTTACAATCATCTATGATTGTTAGGTCAGCTTTTTGCAAACGGGCAAAATAATGGCTTGTTTGACTCGGGTAAATATCCCACCGCACGTTCTCTAGAGAATTTAATGAGCGTATGTTATTCTCTTTAAAAGGTTTGGATCCATAGGTCATTTGCATCTTTAACATGTTTCAAGCTTGCATATCCATTTTTAAAACAAGTGTGGAACAAATCTCTTTCTTCTAAAATTCCAAGCTATTAGGGGTTGAACTTGTGGAATTTCCCAAACTTGGATAACAAAAGTTTTGTGTTAATTTTTGGTGTGTGAATAAATTTTCTTTACTTACATTTGTTATTGTATTAAATTTTTTAAATACATAAACTCAAATATTTTGTTTTTGCTGTGATCTATTTGCCTTTGTTTGCTTACGGGTTGAAGGGAGAGAGAATACTCAAAGTTTTGATTTAAGATAAAAGTGTACATCTCAAATGGAGATGCACTGTGCACAAATGTAGAGAGAGATAATTCCAATGAGTGTCTTTAATTTTTAGGGAATTTAAGCTCTTTTTAGTTTTTATATCTCAGGTTTTGCAATCGTCGGGAAAAGGGGGAGGCGGGGTGTTTTTAACTGTGTGTTGACTCCCAATCCGTAAGTCATTTCTTACAAAAATATGGCCCGTTACCGATGACAAATCACTTTACAATCATCTATGATTGTTAGGTAAGCTTTTTGTGAACGGGCAAAATAATGGTTAGTTTGATTCTGGTAAATATCCCACCGCACGTTCATTTAGAATTTAATGAGCGTTTGTTATTCTCTTTAAAAGCTTTGGATCCATAGGTCATTTGCATCTTTAACATGTTTCAAGCATGCATATCCATTTTTAAAACACGTGTAGAAGAAATCTCTTTCTGGTAAAATTCCATGCAATTAGGGTTCAACTAGTGGAATTTCTCAAACTTGGAAAACAAAACTTTTGTGTTCATTTGTGGTGTGTGAGTAAATTTTCTATACTTACATTTATTATTGTTTTAAGTTTTTTTCATACATAAACTCTAAAATTTTCATTTTGTTGTGATCTATTTGCCTTTTTTGGTTTACAGGATGAAGGGAGAGCGAAAACTCAAAGTTTTGATTTAAGAAAAGAGTGTACATCAAAAATGGAGATGCACAATGCACAAATGTAGGGAGCGATAATTCCAAACAGTGTTTGTAATTTTTAGGGATTGTAAGATCTTTTTAGTTTTTGTATCTCAGGTTTTTGCAATCGTCGGGAAAACGGGGAGGCGTGGTATTTTTAACTGACAGTTGACTCCCAATCCGTATGTCAATTCTTACAAAAATATAGCCCGTTACTCATGATAAATCACATTACAATCATCTATGATTGTTAGGACAGTTTTTTGAAAACGGGCAAAATAATGGCTTGTTTGACTCGGGTGAATATACTGCCGCACGTTCACTTCAGAATTTAATGAGTGTTTGTTATTCTCATTAAAAGCTTTGGATCCATAGGTCATTTGCATCTTTAACATGTTTCAAGCATTCATATCCATTTTTAAAACACGTCTAGAAGAATTCACTTTCTTGTAAAATTTCAAGCTATTAAAGTTGAAGTAGTGGAATTTCCCAAACTTGGATAGCAAAAATTTTGTGTTCAATTGTGGTGTGTGAGTAAATTTTCATTACTTACATTGGTTAATGTTTTAATTTTTTTTCCAGACATAAACTCTAAAATTTACATTTTTTTGTGATCTATTTACCTTTTTTTTTTTACTGCATGAAGGGAGAACGAAAACTCAAAGTTTTGATTTATTAAAAAAGTATACATCTAAAATGGAGATGCACAATGCACAAATGTGGAGAGATACAATTCCAAAGAATGTCTGTGATTTTTCAGGATTGTGAGCTCTTTTCACTTTTTAGTTCTCAGGTTTTGCAATCATCGGGAAAAGGGGGAGGCGGGGGATTTTTAATTGGGTGTTGACTCCATATCCGTAAGTCATTTTTTACAATAATATAGCCCGTTACGAATGAAAAATCACTTTACAATCATCTATGATTGTTAGGTCAGCTTTTTGCAAACGGGCAAAATAATGGCTTCTTTGACTCGGGTAAATATCCCACCGCACGTTCACTAGAGAATTTAATGAGCGTATGTTATTCTCTTTAAAAGATTTGGATCCATAGGTCATTTACATCTTTAACATGTTTCAAGCTTGCATATCCATTTTTAAAACACGTGTGGAACAAATCACTTTCTTGTAAAATTCCAAGCTATTAGGGGTTGAACTATTGGAATTTCCCAAACTTGGATAACAAAAGTTTTGTGTTAATTTTTGGTGTGTGAATAAATTTTCTTTACTTACATTTGTTATTGTATTAAATATTTTAAATACATAAACTCAAAAAATTTCTTTTTGCTGTGATCTATTTGTCTTTTTTTGTTTACGAGATGAAGGGAGAGAGAAAACTCAAAGTTTTGATTTAAGAAAAAAGTGTACATCTCAAATGGAGACGCACAATACACAAATGTAGAGAGAAATAATTCCAATGAGTGTCTGTAATTTTTAGGGAATTTAAGCTCTTTTTAGTTTTTATATCTCAAGTTTTGCAATCGTCGGGAAAAGGGGGAGGCGGGGTGTTTTTAACTGAGTGTTGACTCCCAATCTGTAAGTCATTTCTTACAAAAATATAGCACGTTACGGATGATAAATCACTTTACAATCATCTATGATTGTTAGGTAAGCTTTTTGTGAACGGGCAAAATAATGGCTAGTTTGATTCTAGTCATTATCCCACCGCACGTCCATTGAGAAATTTAATGAGTGTTTGTTATTCTCATTAAACGCTTTGGATCCATAGGTCATTTGCATCTTTAACATGTTTCAAGCATGCATATCCATTTTTAAAACACGTCTAGAAGAATTCTCTTTCTTGTAAAATTTCAAGCTATTAGGGTTCAACTAGTGGAATTTCCCAAACTTGGAAAACAAAAATTTTGTGTTCAATTGTAGTGTGTGAATAAATTTTCATTACTTACATTTGTTAATGTTTTAATTTTTTTCCATACATAAACTCTAAAATTTACATTTTTTTGTGATCTATTTACCTTTTTTTGTTTACGGCATGAAGGGAGAACAAAAACTCAGAGTTTTGATTTAATAAAAAAGTGTACATCTAAAAAGGATATGCACAATGCACAAATGTGTAGAGATATAATTCCAAAGAGTGTCTGTGATTTTACAGGATTGTGAGCTCTTTTCAGTTTTTAGTACTCAGGTTTTGCAATCGTCGGGAATGGGGGAGGCGGGGGATTTTTAATTGAGTGTTGACACCCAATCTGTAAGTCATTTCTTACAATAATATGGCCCGTTACGAATGAAAAATCACTTTACAATCATCTATGACTGTTAGGTCAGCTTTTTACAAACGGGCAAAATAATGGCTTGTTTGACTCGGGTAAATATCCCACCGCACGTTCACTAGAGAATTTAATGAGCGTATGTTATTCTCTTTAAAAGCTTTGGATCCATAGGTCATTTTCATCTTTAACATGTTTCAAGTTTGCATATCCATTTTTAAAACACGTGTGGAAGAAATCTCTTTCTTGTAAAATTCCAAGCTATTAGGGTTGAACTAGTGGAATTTCCCAAAACTTGGATAACAAAAGATTTGTGTTAATTTTTTGTGTGTGAGTAAACTTGCTTTACTTACATTTGTTATTGTTTCAATTTTTTTCCTTAGATAACTCAAAAATTTTCATTTTGCTGTGTTCTATTTGCCTTTTTTTTTTTACGGGATGGAGGGAGAGAGAAAACTCAAAGTTTTGATTTAAGAAAAAAGTGTACATCTAAAATGGAGGCGCACAGTCCACAAATGTAGAGAGAGATAATTCCAATGAGTGTCTGTAATTATTAGGGAATTTAAGCTCTCTTTAGTTTTTATATCTCAGGTTTTGCAATCGTCGGGAAAAGGGGGAGGCGGGTTGTTTTTAACTGAGTGTTGACTCCCAATCCTTAAGTCATTTCTTACAAAAATATAGCCCTTTACGGATGTTAAATCACTTTACAATAATCTATGATTGTTAGGTTTGCTTTTTGTGAATGGGCAAAATAATGGCTACTTTGATTCTGGAAAATATCCCATCGCACGTTCATTGAGAATTTAATGAGCGTTTGTTATTCTCTTTAAAGGCTTTGGATCCATAGGTCATTTGCATCTTTAACATCTTTCAAGCATGCATATCCATTTTTAAAACACGTGTACAAGAAATCTCTTTCTTGTAAAATTCCATGAAATTAAGGTTGAACTAGTTGAATTTCTCAAACTTGGAAAACAAAACTTTTGTGTTCATTTGTGGTATGTGAGCAAATTTTCTATACTTACATTTGTTATTGTTTTAATTTTTTTTCACACATAAACTCTAAAGTTTTCATTTTGTTGTGATCTATTTGCCTTTTTTGGTTTACGGGATGAAGGGAGAGCGAAAACTGAAAGTTTTGATTTAAGAAAAAAAGTGTACATCTAAAATGGAGATGCACAATGCACAAATGTAGGGAGAGATAATTCCAAAGAGTGTTTGTAATTTTTAGGGATTGTAAGATCTTTTTAGTTTTTGTATCTCTGGTTTTGCAATCGTCGGGAAAAAGGGGAGGCGTGGTATTTTTAACTGACTGTTGACTCCCAATCCGTATGTCATTTCTTACAAAAATACAGCCCGTTACTCATGAAAAATCACATTACAATCATCTATGATTGTTAGGTCAGCTTTTTGAAAACGGGCAAAATAATGGCTAGTTTGACTCGGGTAAATATCCCGCCGCACGTTCACTTCAGAATTTAATGAGTGTTTGTTATTCTCATTAAAAGCATTGGATCCATAGGTCATTTGCATCTTTAACATGTTTCAAGCATGCATATCCATTTTTAAAACACGTCTAGAAGAATTCTCTTTCATGTAAAATTTCAAGCTATTAGGGTTGAACTAGTGGAATTTCGCAAACTTGGATAACAAAAAATTTGTCTTCAATTGTGGTGTGAGAATAAATTTTCATTACTTACATTTGTTAATGTTTATTTTTTTTCGATACATAAACTCTAAAATTTACATTTTTTTTGTGATCTATTTACCTTTTTTTTGTTTACGGCATGAAGGGAGAACGAAAACTCAAAGTTTTGATTTAATAAAAAAGTGTACATCTAAAATGGAGATGCACAATGCACAAATGTGGATAGATATAGTTCCAAAGAGCGTCTGTGATTTTTCAGGATTGTGAGTTCTTTTCAGTTTTTAGTTCTCAGGTTTTGCAATCGTCGGGAAAAGGGGCAGGCGGGGGATTTTTAATTGAGTGTTGACTCCCAATCCGTAAGTCATTTCTTACAATAATATAGCCCGTTACTGATGACTTTACAATCATCTATGATTGTTAGGTAAGCTTTTTGTGAACGGGCAAAATAATGGTTAGCTTGATTCTGTTAAATATCCCACCGCACGTTCATTGAGAATTTAATGAGCGTTTGTTATTCTCTTTAAAAGCTTATGATCCATAGGTCATTTGAATCTTTAACATGTTTCAAGCATGCATATCCATTTTTAAAACACGTCTAGAAGAATTCTCTTTCATGTAAAATTTCAAGCTATTAGGGTTGAACTAGTGGAATTTCGCAAACTTGGATAATAAAAAATTTGTCTTCAATTGTGGTGTGAGAATAAATTTTCATTACTTAGATTTGTTAATGTTTATTTTTTTTCGATACATAAACTCTAAAATTTACATTTTTTTTGTGATCTATTTACCTTTTTTTTGTTTACGGCATGAAGGGAGAGAGAAAACTCAATGTTTTGATTTAAGAAAAAAGTGTACATCTAAAATGGAGAGGCACAGTGCACAAATGTAGAGAGAGATAATTCCAATGAGTGTCTGTAATTTTTAGGGAATTTAAGCTCTTTTTAGTTTTTATATCTCAGGTTTTGCAATCGTCGGGAAAAAGGGGAGGCGGGGTGTTTTTAACTGAGTGTTGACTCCCAATCCGTAAGTCATTTCTTACAAAAATATAGCCCGTTACTCATGATAAATCAAATTACAATCATCTATGATTGTTAGGACAATTTTTTGAAAACGGGCAAAATAATGGCTTGTTTGACTCGGGTGAATATCCCGCCGCACGTTCACTTCAGAATTTAATGAGTGTCTGTTATTCTCATTAAAAGCTTTGGATCCATAGGTCATTTGCATCTTTAACATGTTTCAAGCATTCATATCCATTTTTAAAACATGTCTAGAAGAATTTTCTTTCTTGTAAAATTTCAAGCTATTAAAGTTGAACTAGTGGAATTTCCCAAAGTTGGATAGCAAAAATTTTGAGTTCAATTGTGGTGTGTCAGTAAATTTTCATTACTTACATTGGTTAATGTTTTAATTTCTTTTCCATACATAAACTCTAAAATGTACATTTTTTTGTGATCTATTTATCTTTTTTTTTTTACTGCATGAAGGGAGAACGAAAACTCAAAGTTTTGATTTAATAAAAAAATGTACATCTAAAATGGAGATGCAAAATGCACAAATGTGGAGAGATACAATTCCAAAGAGTGTCTATGATTTTTAAGGATTGTGAGCTCTTTTCAGTTTTTAGTTCTCAGGTTTTGCAATCGTCGGGAAAAGGGGGAGGCGGGGGAATTTTAATTGGGTGTTGACTCCCAATCCGTAAGTCATTTTTTACAATAATATAGCCCGTTACGAATGAAAAATCACTTTACAATCATCTATGATTGTTCGGTCAGCTTTTTGCAAACGGGCAAAATAATGGCTTGTTTGACTCGGGTAAATATCCCACCGCACGTTCCCTAGAGAATTTAATGAGCGTATGTTATTCTCTTTAAAAGCTTTGGATCCATAGGTCATTTGCATCTTTAACATCTTTCAAGCTTGCATATCCATTTTTAAAACATGTGTGGAACAAATCTCTTTCTTGTAAAATTCCAAGCTATTAGGGGTTGAACTATTGGAATTTCCCAAACTTGGATAACAAAAGTTTTGTGTTAATTTTTGGTGTGTGAATAAATTTTCTTTTCTTACATTTGTTATTGTATTAAATTTTTTAAATACATAAACTAAAAAATTTTCTTTTTGCTGTGATCTTTTTGCCTTTTTTTGTTTACGGGATGAAGGGAGAGAGAAAACTCAAAGTTTTGATTTAACAAAAAAGTGTACATCTGAAATGGAGACGCATAGTGCACAAATGTTGAGAGAGATAATTCCAATGAGTGTCTGCAATTTTTAGGGAATTTAAGCTCTTTTTCGTTTTTATATCTCAGGTTTTGCAATCATCGGGAAAAGGGGGAGGCGGGGTGTTTTTAATTGAGTGTTGACTCCCAATCCGTAAGTCATTTCCTACAAAAATATAGCACGTTACAGATGATAAATCACTTTACAATCATCTATGATTGTTAGGTAAGCTTTTTGTGAACGGGGAAAATAATGGCTAGTTTGATTCTGGGAAATATCCCACCGCACGTTCATTGAGAATTTAATGAGCGTTTGTTATTCTCTTTAAAAGCTTTGGATCCATAGGTCATTTGCATCTTTAACATGTTTCAAGCATGCATAACCCTTTTTAAAACACGTGTAGAAGAAATCTCTTTCTTCTAAAATTCCATGCAATTAGGGTTGAACTAGTCGAATTTCTCAAACTTGGAAAACAGAACTTTTGTGTTCATTTGTGGTGTGTGAGTAAATTTTCTATACTTACATTTGTTATTGTTTTAATTTTTTTCACACATAAACTCTAAAATTTTCATTTTGTTGTGATCTATTTGCCTTTTTTGGTTTACGGGACTAAGGGTGAGCGAAAACTCAAAGTTTTGATTTAAGAAAAGAGTGTATATCTAAAATGGAGATGCACAATGCACAAATGTAGGGAGCGAAAAATTTCAAAGATTGATTGTAATTTTTAGGGATTGTAAGATCTTTTTAGTTTTTGTATCTCAGGTTTTTGCAATCGTCGGGAAAACGCGGAGGCGTGATATTTTTAACTGACTGTTGACTCCCAATCCGTATGTCATTTCTTACAAAAATATAGCCCGTTACTCATGGTAAATCACATTACAATCATCTATGATTGTTAGGTCAGCTTTTTGAAACGGGCAAAATAAAGCCTTGTTTGACTCGGGTGAATATCCCGCCGCACGTTCACTTCAGAATTTAATGAGTGTTTGTTATTCTCATTAAAATCTTTGGATCCATAGGTCATTTGCATATTTTACATGTTTCAAGCATTCAAATCCATTTTTAAAACACGTCTAGAAGAATTCTCTTTCCTTTAAAATTTCAAGCTATTAAAGTTGAACTAGTGGAATTTCCCAAACTTGGAAAACAAAAATTTTGTGTTCAATTGTGGTGTGTGAATAAATTTTAATTACTTACAATTGTTAATGTTTTAATTTTTTTCCATACACAAACTCTAAAATTTACATTTTCTTTGTGATCTATTTTCCTTTTTTTGTTTACGGCATGAAGGGAGAACAAAAACTCAAAGTTGTGATCGTCGGGAAAAGGGTGAGGTGGGGGATTTTTAATTGAGTGTTGACTCCCAATCCGTAAGTCATTTCTTACAATAATACAACCCGTTACGAATGAAAAATCACTTTACAATCATCTATGATTGTTAGTTCAGCTTTTTGCAAACAGGCAAAATAATGGCTTGTTTGTCTTGGGTAAATATCCCACTGCACGTTCACTAGAGAATTTAATGAGCGTATGTTATTCTCTTTAAAAGCTTTGGATCCATAGGTCATTTGCATCTTTAACATGTTTCAAGCTTGCATATCCATTTTTAAAACTCGTGTGGAAGAAAATCTCTTTCTTGTAAAATTCCAAGCTATTAGGGTTGAACTAGTGGAATTTCCCAAACTTGGATAACAAAAGTTTTGTGTTAATTTTTTGTGTGGGAATAAATTTTCTTTACTTACATTTGTTATTGTTTTAAATTTTTTCCATACATAAACTCAAAAACTTTCATTTTGCTGTGATCTATTTGCCTTTTTTTGTTTACGGGATGGAGGGAGAGAGAAAACTCAAAGTTTTGGTTTAAGAAAAAAGTGTACATCTAAAATGGAGGTGCACAATGCACAAATGTAGAGAGAGATAATTCCAGTGAGTGTCTATAATTTTTAGGGAATTTAAGCTCTTTTTAGTTTTTATATCTCAGGTTTTGCAATAGTCGGGAAAAGGGGGAGGCGGGGTGTTATTAACTGAGTGTTGACCCCCAATCCGTCAGTCATTTTGTACAAAAATATAGCCCGTTACGGATGATAAATCACTTTACAATCATCTATGATTGTCCGGTAAGCTTTTGTGAACGGGCAAAATAATGGCTAGTTTGATTCTGGTAAATATCCCACCGCACGTTCATTGAGAATTTAATGAGCGTTTGTTATTCTCTTTAAAAGTTTTGGATCGATAGGTCATTTGCATCTTTAACATGTTTCAAGCTTGCATATCCATATTTAAAAAACATGTGGAACAAATCTCTTTCTTGTAAAATTCCAAGCTATTAGGGTTGAACTAGTGGAATTTCCCAAACTTGGATAAAAAAAGTTTTGTGTTAATTTTTGGTGTGAGAATAAATTTCCTTTACTTACATTTGTTATTGTTTTAAATTTTTTCCATACATAAACTCAAAAATTTTCATTTTCCTGTGATCTATTTGCCCTTTTTCTTTACGGGATGAAGGGAGAGAGAAAACTCAAAGTTTTGGTTTAAGAAAAAAGTGTACATCTAAAATGGAGATGCACAATGCACAAATGTTGAGAGAGATAATTCCAAAGAGTGTTTGTAATTTTTAGGGAATTTAAGCTGTTTTTAGTCTTTATATCTCAGGTTTTGCAATCGTCGGGAAAAGGGGGAGGCGGGGTGTTTTTAACTGAGTGTTGACTCCCAATCCGTAAGTCATTTCTTACAAAAATATAGCACGTTACGGATGATAAATCACTTTACAATCATCTATGATTGTTAGGTAAGTTTTTTGTGAACCGGCAAAATAATGGCTAGTTTGAATCTAGTAAATATCCCACCGCACGTTCATTGAGAATTTAATGAGCGTTTGTTATTCTCTTTAAAAACTTTGGATCCATAGGTCATTTGCATCTTTAACATGTTTCAAGCATGCATATCCATTTTTAAAACACGTGTAGAAGAAATCTCTTTCTTGTAAAATTCCATGCAATTAGGGTTGAACCAGTGGAATTTCTCAAACTTGGAAAACAAAACTTTTGTGTTCATTTGTGGAGTGTGAGTAAATTTTTTGTACTTACAATTGTTATTTTTTTAATTTTTTTTCACACATAAACTCTAAAATTTTCATTTTGTTGTGATCTATTTGCCTTTTCTTGTTTACGGGATGAAGGGAGAGCGAAAACTTAAAGTTTTGATTTAAGAAAAAAGTGTACATCTAAAATGGAGATGCACAGTGCACAAATGTAGGGAGAGATAATTCCAATGAGTGTCTTTAATTTTTAGGGATTGTAAGATCTTTTTGGTTTTTATATCTTTGGTTTTGCAATCGTCGGGAAAACGGGGAGGCGGGGTGTTTTTAACTGACTGTTGACTCCCAATCCGTATGTCATTTCTTAAAAAAATATAGCCCGTTACGAATGATAAATCACATTACAATCATCTATGATTGTTAGGTCAGCTTTTTGAAAACGGGCAAAATAATTGCTAGTTTGACTCGGGTAAATATCCCACCGCACGTTCACTTCAGAATTTAATGAGTGCTTGTTATTCTCATTAAAAGCTTTGGATCCATAGGTCATTTGCATCTTTATCATGTTTCAAACATGCATATCCATTTTTAAAACACGTCTAGAAGAATTCTCTTTCATGTAAAATTTCAAGCTATTAGGGTTGAACTAGTGGAATTTCCCAAACTTGGATAACAAAAATTTTGTGTTCAATTGTGGTGTGTGAATAAATTGTCATTACTTACATTTTTTAATGTTTTAATTTTTTTCCATACATAAACTCTAAAATTTACATTTTTTTTGTGATCTATTTTCTTTTTTTTGTTTACGGCATGAAGGGAGAACGAAAACTCAAAGTTTTTATTTAATAAAAAAGTGTACATCTAAAATGGAGATGCACAATGCACAAATATGGAGAGATATAATTCCAAAGAGTGTATTTGATTTTTCAGGATTGTGAGCTCTTTTCAGTTTTTAGTTCTCAGGTTTTGCAATCGTCGGGAAAAGGGGGAGGCGGGGGATTTTTAATTGAGTGTTGACTCACAATCCGTAAGTCATTTCTTACAATAATATAACCCGTTACGAATGAAAAATCACTTTACAATCATCTATGATTGTTAGGTTAGCTTTTTGCAAACGGGCAAAATAATGGCTTGTTTGACTCGGGTAAATATCCCACCGCACGTTCACTAGAGAATTTAATGAGCGTATGTTATTCTCTTTAATAGCTTTGGATCCATAGGTCATTTCCATCTTTAACATGTTTCAAGCTTGCATATCCATTTTTAAAACACGTGTGCAACAAATCTCTTTCTTGTAAAATTCCAAGCTATTAGGGTTGAACCAGTGGAATTTCCCAAACTTGGATAACAAAAGTTTTGTGTTAATTTTTGGTGTGGGAATAAATTTTCTTTACTTACATTTGTTATTGTTTTAAATTTTTTCCATACATAAACTAAAAAAATTTCATTTTGCTGTGATCTATTTGCCTTTTTCTTGTTTACGGGATGGAGGAAGAGAGAAAACTCAAAGTTTTGATTTAAGAAAAAAGTGTACATCTAAAATGGAGACGCACAGTGCACAAATGTAGAGAGAGATAATTTAATTGAGTGTCAGTAATTTTTCGGAAATTTAAGTTCTTTTTAGTTTTTATATCTCAGGTTTTGCAATCGTCGAGAAAAGGGGGAGGCGGGGTGTTTTTAACTGAGTGTTGACTCGCAATCCGTAAGTCATTTCTTACAAAAATATAGCCCGTTACGGATGATAAATCACTTTACAATCATCTATGATTGTTAGGTACGCTTTTTGTGAACGGGCAAAATAATGGCTAGTTTGATTCTGGTAAATATCCCACCGCACGTTCATTGAGAATTTAATGAGCATTTGTTATTCTCTTTAAAAGCTTTGGATCCATAGTTCATTTGCATCTTTAACATGTTTCAAGCATGCATATCCTTTTTTAAAACACGTGTAGAAGAAATCTTTCTTGTAAAATTCCATGCAATTAGGGTTGAACTAGTGGAATTTCTCAAACTTGGAAAACAAAACTTTTGTGTTCATTTGTGGTGTGTGAGTAAATTTTCTATACTTACATTTGTTATTGTTTTAATTTTTTTTCACACATAAACTCTAAAATTTTCATTTTGCTGTGATCTATCTGCCTTTTTTGGTTTACGGGATGAAGGGAGAGCGAAAACTCAAAGTTTTGATTTAAGAAAAAAAGTGTACATCGAAAATGGAGATGCACAATGCACAAATGTAGGGAGAGATAATTCCAAAGAGTGTTTGTAATTTTTAGGGATTGTAAGATCTTTTTAGTTTTTGTATCTCTGGTTTTGCAATCGTCGGGAAAACGGGGAGGCGTGGTATTTTTAACTGACTGTTGACTCCCAATCCGTATGTCATTTCTTACGAAAATACAGCCTGTTACTCATGATAAATCACATTACAATCATCTATGATTGTTAGGTCAGCTTTTTGAAAACGGGCAAAATAATGGCTAGTTTGACTCGAGTAAATATCCCGCCGCACGTTCACTTCAGAATTTAATGAGTGTTTGTTATTCTCATTAAAAGAATTGGATCCATAGGTCATTTGCATCATTAACATGTTTCAAGCATGCATATCCATTTATAAAACACGACTAGAAGAATTCTCTTTGATGTAAAATTTCAAGCTATTATGGTGTAACTAGTGGAATTTCCCAAACTTGGATAACAAAAATTTTGTGTTCAATTGTGGTGTGAGAATAAATTTTCATTACTTACATTTGTTAATGTTTATTTTTTTTCGATACGTAAACTATAAAATTTACATTTTTTTTGTGATCTATTTACCTTTTTTTGTTTATGGCATGTCGGGAGAACAAAAACTCTAAGTTTTGATTTAATAAAAAAATGTACATCTAAAATGGAGATGCACAATGCAAAAATGTGGATAGATATAATTCCAAAGAGTGTCTGTGATTTTTCAGGATTATGAGCTCTTTTCAGTTTTTAGTTCTCAGGTTTTGCAATCGTCGGGAAAAGGGGGAGGCGGGGGTTTTTTAATTGAGTGTTGACTCCCAATCCGTAAGTCATTTCTTACAATAATATAGCCCATTACGAATGAAAAATCACTTTACAATCTTCTATGACTGCTAGGTCAGCTTTTTGCAAACGGGCAAAATAATGGCTCGTTTGACTCGGGTAAATATCCACCCGCACGTTCACTAGAGTTTTAATGGGCGTATGTTATTCTCTTTAAAAGCTTTGGATCCATAGGTCATTTGTATCTTTAGCATGTTTCAAGCTTGCATTTCCATTTTTAAAACTCGTGTGGAACAAATCTCTTTCTTGTAAAATTCCAAGCTATTAGGGTTCAACCAGTGGAATTTCCCAAACTAGGATAACAAAAGTTTTGTGTTATTTTTTGGTGTGCGAATAAATTTTCTTTACTTAAATTTGTTATTGTTTTAAATTTTTTCCATCCGTAAACTCAAAAATTTTCTATTTGCCTTCTTTTGTTTATGGGATGGAGGGAGAGAGAAAACTCAATGTTTTGATTTAAGAAAAAAGTGTACATCTAAAATGGAGATGCACAGTGCACAAAAGTAGAGAGAGATAATTCCAATGAGTGTCTGTAATTTTTAGGGAATTTAAGCTCTTTTTAGTTTTTATATCTCAGGTTTTGTAATCGTCGGGAAAAGAGGGAGGCGGGGTGTTTTTAATTGAGTGTTGACTCCCAATCCGTAAGTCATTTCTTACAAAAATATAGCCCGTTACGGATGATAAATCACTTTACAATCATCTATGATTGTTAGGTAAGCTTTTTGTGAACGGGCAAAAAAAATGGCTAGTTTGATTCTGGTAAATATCCCACCGCACGTTCATTGAGAATTTAATGAGCGTTTGTTATTTTATTTAAAAGCTTTTGGATCCATAGGTCATTTGCATCTTTAAAACGTTTCAAGCATGCATATCCATTTTTAAACACGTGTAGAAGAAATCTCTTTCTTGTAAAATTCCATGCAATTACGGTTGAACTAGTGGAATTTCTCAAACTTGGAAAACAAAACTTTTGTGTTCATTTGTGGTGTGTGAGTAAATTTTCTATACTTACATTTGTGATTGTTTTAATTTTTTTTCACTCTTAAACTCTAAAATTTTCATTTTGTTGTGATCTATTAGCCTTTTTTGGTTTACGGGATGAAGGCAGAGCGAAAACTCAAAGTTTTGATTTAAGAAAAAAGTGTACATCTAAAATGGAGATGAATAATGCAAAAATGTAGGGAGAGATAATTCCAAAGAGTGTTTGTAATTTTTAGGGATTGTAAGATCGTTTTAGTTTTTGTATCTCAGGTTTTTGCAATCGTCGGGAAAACGGGGAGGCGTGGTATTTTTAACTGACTATTGACTCCCAATCCGTATGTCATTACTTACAAAAATACAGCCCGTTACTCATGATAAATCACATTATAATCATCTATGATTGTTAGGTCAGCTTTTTGAAAACGGGCAAAATAATGGCTAGTTTGACTCGGATAAATATCCCGCTGCACGTTCACTTCAGAATTTAATGCGTGTTTGTTATTCTCATTAAAAGCATTGGATCCATAGGTTATTTGCATCTTTAACATGTTTCAAGAATGCATATCCATTTTTAAAACACGTCTAGAAGAATTCTCTTTCTTGTAAAATTTCAAGCTATTAGGGTTGAACTGGTGGAATTTCCCAAACTTGGATAACAAAAATTTTGTGTTCAATTGTGGTGTGTCAATAAATTTTCATTACTTACATTTGTTAATGTTTTAATTTTTTTTCCATACATAAACTCTAAAATTTACATTTTTTTTGTGATCTATTTACCTTTTTTTGTTTACGGCATAATGGGAGAACGAAAACTCAAAGTTTTGATTTAATAAAAAAGTGTACATCTAAAATGGAGATGCACAATGCACAAATGTGGAGAGATATAATTCGAAAGAGTGTCTGTGCTTTTTCAGGATTGTGAGCTCGTTTCAGTTTTTAGTTCTTAGGTTTTGCAATTGTCGGGAAAAGGGGGAGGCGGGGATTTTTAATTGAGTGGTGACTCCCAATCCATCAGTCATTTCTTACAATAAAATAGTCTGTTACGAATGAAAAATCACTTTACAATCATCTATAATTGTTACGTCAGCTTTTTGCAAACGGGCAAAATAATGGCATTTTGACTCAGGTAAATATCCCACCGCACGTTCACTAGAGAATTTAATGAGCGTATGTTATTCTCTTTAAAAGCTTTGGATCCATAGGTCATTTGTATCTTTAACATGTTAAAAGCTTGCATATCCATTTTTAAAACACGTGTGGAACAAATCTCTTTCTTGTAAAATTCCAAGCTATTAGGGTTGAACTAGTGGAATTTCCCAATCTTGGATAACAAAAGTTTTGTGTTAATTTTTGGTGTGTTTATAAATTTTCTTTACTTGCATTTGTTATTGTTTTAAATTTTTTCCATACATAAACAAAAAAAATTTCATTTTGCTGTGATCTATTTGCCATTTTTTGTTTACGTGATGAAGGGAGAGAGAAAACTCAAAGTTTTGATTTAAGAAAAAAGTGTACATCTAAAATGGAGACGCACAGTGCACAAATGTAGAGAGAGATAATTCCAATGAGTGTCTGTAATTTTTACGGAATTTAAGCTCTTTTTAGTTTTTATATCTCAGGTTTTGCAATCGTCGGGAAAAAGGGGAGGCGGGGTGTTTTTAACAGACAGTTGACTTCCAATCCATATGTCATTTCTTACAAAAATATAGCCCGTTACGGATGATAAATCACTTTACAATCATCTATGATTGTTAGGTAAGCTTTTTGTGAACGGGCAAAATAATGGCTAGTTTGATTATGGTGAATATCCCACCGCACATTCATTGAGAATTTAATGAACGTTTCTTATTCTAATTAAAAGCTTTGGATCCATAGGTCATTTGCATCTTTAACATGTTTCAAGCATGCATATCCATTTTTAGAAGAAATCTCTTTCTTGTAAAATTCCATGCAATTAGGGTTGAACTAGTGGAATTTCTCAAACTTGGAAAACAAAACTTTTGTGTTCATTTGTGGTGTGTGAGTAAATTTTCTATACTTACATTTGTTATTGTTTTAATTTTTTTTCACACATAAACTCTAAAATTTTCATTTTGTTGTGATCTATTTGCCTTTTTTGGTTTAAGGGATGAAGGGTGGGCGAAAAACTCAAAGTTTTGATTTAAGAAAAAAGTGTACATCTAAAATGGAGATGCACAATGCACAAATGTAGGGAGACATAATTCCAAAGAGTGTTTGTAATTTTTAGAGATTGTAAGATCTTTTTGGTTTTTGTATCTCAAGTTTTGCAATCGTCGGGAAAACGGGGAGGTGTGGTATTTTTAATTGACTGTTGACTCCCAATCCGTATGTCATTTCTTACAAAAATATAGCCCGTTACTCATGATAAATCACATTACAATCATCTATGTCTGTTAGGTCACCTTTTTGAAAACGGGCAAAATAATGGCTTGTTTGACTTGGTATCCCGCCGCACGTTCACTTCAGAAATTTAATGAGTGTTTGTTATTCTCATTAAAAGCTTTGGATCCATAGGTCATTTGCATCTTTAATGTTTCAAGCATGCATATCCATTTTTCAAACACGTCTAGAAGAATTCTCTTTCTTGTAAAATTTCAAGCTATTAGGGTTGAACTAGTGGAATTTCCCAAACTTGGATAACAAAATTTTTGTGTTCAATTGTGGTGTGTGAAAAAATTTTCATTACTTACATTTGTTAAGGTTTTAATTTTTTTCCAAACATAAACTCTAAAATTTTCATTTTGTTGTGATGTACTTACCTTTTTTTGTTTACGGCATGAAGGGAGAACGAAAAACTCAAAGTTTTGATTTAATAAAAAATTTTACATCTAAAAGGGAGATGCACAATGCACAAATGTGGAGAGATATAATTCCAAAGAGTGTCTATGATTTTTCAGGATTGTGAGCTCTTTTCAGTTTTTAGTTCTCAGGTTTTGCAATCGTTGGGAAAAGGGGGAGGCGGGGGATTTTTAATTGAGTGTTGTCTCCCAATCCGTAAGTCATTTATTACAATAATATAGCCGGTTACGAATGAAAAATCACATTACAATCATCGATGATTGTTAGGTCTGCTTTTTGCAAACGGGCAAAATAATGGCTTGTTTGACTCGGGGAAATATCCCACCGCACGTTCACTTGAGAATTTAATGAGCGATGTTACTCTCTTTAAAAGCTTTGGATCCATAGGTCATTCGCATCTTTAACATGTTTCAAGCTTGCATATCCATTTTTAAAACACGTGTGGAACAAATCTCTTTCTTGTAAAATTCCAAGCTATTAGGTGGAATTTCCCAAACTTGGATAACAAAAGTTTTGTGTTCATTTGTGGTGTGTGAGTAAATTTTCTATACTTACATTTGTTATTTTTTTAATTTTTTTTCACACATAAACTCTAAAATTTTCATTTTGTTGTGATCTATTTGCCTTTTTTGATTTACGGGATGAAGGGAGAGCGAAAACTCAAAGTTTTGATATAAGAAAAAAGTGTACAACTAAAATAGAGACGCACAGTGCACAAATGTAGAGAGAGATAATTCCAATGAGTGTCTGTAATTTTTAGCAAATTTAAGCTCTTTTTAGTTTTTATATCTCAGGTTTTGCAATCGTCAGGAAAAGGGGGAGGCGGGGTGTTTTTAACTGACTGTTGACTCCCAATCCTTAAGTAATTTCTTACAAATATATAGCCCGTTACGGATGAGAAATCACTTTACAATCATCTATGTTTGCTTGGTAAGCTTTTTGTGAACGGGTAAAATAATGGCTAGTTTGATTCTGGTAAATATCCCACCGCACGTTCACTGAGAATTTAATGAGCGTTTGTTATTCTCTTTAAAAGCTTTGGATCCATAGGTCATTTGCATCTTTAACATCTTTCAAGCATGCATATCCATTTTTAAAACACGTGTAGAAGAAATCACTTTCTTGTAAAATTCCATGCAATTAGGGTTGAACTAGTGGTATTTCTCAAACTTGGAAATCAAAACTTTTGTGTTCATTTGTGGAGTGTGAGTAAATTTTCTATGCTTACATTTGTTATTGTTTTAATTTTTTTTCACATATAAACTCTAAAATTGTCATTTTGTTGTGACCTATTTCCCTTTTTTGGTTTACGGGATGAAGGGAGAGCGAAAACTAAAAGTTTTGAGATATAATTCCAAAGATTGTCGGTGATTTTTCAGGATTGTGACCTCTTTTCAGTTTTAAGTTCTCAGGTTTTGCAATCGTCGGGAAAAGGGGGAGGCGGGGAATTTTTAATTGAGTGTTGACTCCCAATCCGTAAGTCATTTCTTACAATAATATAGCCCGTTACGAATGAAAAATCATTTTACAATCATCTAAGATTGTTAGGTCAGCTTTTTGCAAACGAGCAAAAAATTGGCTTGTTTGACTCGGGTAAATGTCCCACCGCACGTTCACTAGAGAATTTAATGAGCGTATGTTATTCTCTTTAAAAGCTTTGGATCCATAGGTCATTCGCATCTTTAACATGTTTCAAGCTTGCATATCCATTTTTAAAACACGTGTGGAACAAATCTTTTTCTTGTAAAATTCCAAGGGTTGAACTAGTGGAATTTCCCAAACTTGGATAACAAAAGTTTTGTGTTAATTTTTTGTGTGTGAAAAAAATTTCTGTACTTACATTTGTTTTTGTTATAAATTTTTTCCATACATTAACTCAAAAATTCTCTTTTTCGGTGATCAATTTGCCTTTTTTTGTTTACGGGACGAAGGGAGAGAGAAAACTCAAAGTTTTGATTAAAGAAAAAAGTGTACATCTAAAATGGAGTCGCACAATGCACAAATGTAGAGAGAGATAATTCCATTGAGTGTCTGTAATTTTTATGGAATTTAAGCTCTTTTTAGTTTTTATATCTCAGATTTTGCAATCGTCGGGAAAAGGGGGAGGCGGGGTTGTTTTTAACTGAGTGTTGACTCCCAATCCGTAAGTCATTTCTTACAAAAATATAGCCCGTTACAGTTGATAAATCACTTTATAATCATCTATGATTGTTAGGTAAGCTTTTTGTGAACGGGCAAAATAATGGCTAGTTTGATTCTGGTAAATATCCCACCCCATGTTCATTGAGAATTTAATGAGCGTTTGTTATTCTCTTTAAAAGCTTTGGATCCATAGGTCATTTGCATCTTTAACATGTTTCAAGCATGCATGTCCATTTTTAAAACACGTGTAGAACAAATCTCTTTCTTGTAAAATTCCATGCAATTAGGGTTGAACTAGAGGAATTTCTCAAACTTGGAAAACAAAACTTTTGTGTTCATTTGTGGTGTGTGACTAAATTTTCTATACTTCCATTTGTTATTGTTTTAATTTTTTTTTCACACATAAACTCTAAAATTTTCATTTTGTTGTGATCTGTTTGACTTTTTTGGTTTACGGGATGAAGGGAGAGCGAAAACTCAAAGTTTTGATTTAAGAAAAAAGTGTACATCTAAAATGGAGATGCAAAATGCACAAATATAGGGAGAGATAATTCCGAATAGAGTTTGTAATTTTTAAGGATTGTAAGATCTTTTAGTTTTTGTATCTCAGGTTTTGCAATCGTCGGGAAAACGGGGAGGCATGGTATTTTTAACTGACTGTTGACTCCCAATCCGTATGTCATTTCTTACAAAAATATAGCCCGTTACTCATGATAAATCACATTACAATCATCTATGATTGTTAGGTCAGCTTTTTGAAAACGGGCAAAATAATGGCTTGTTTTACTCAGGTAAATATCCCACTGCACGTTCACTAGAGAATTTAATGAGCGTATGTTATTCTCTTTAAAAGCGTTGGATCCATAGGTCATTTGCATCTTTAACATGTTTCAAGCTTGCATATCCATTTTTAAAACACATCTACAAGAATTCTCTTTCTTGTAAAATTTCAAGCTATTAGGGTTGAACTAGTGGAATTTCCCAAACTTGGATAACAAAATTTTTTTGTTCAATTGGGTGTGTGAATAAATTTTCATTACTTACATTTGTTAATGTTTTAATTTTTTTCCATCCATAAACTCTAAAATTTACATTTTTTTTATCTATTTACCTTTTTCTGTTTACGGCATGAAGGGAGAACGAAAACTCAAAGTTTTGATTTAATAAAAAAGTGTACATCTCAAATGGAGATGCACAATGCACAAATGTGGAGAGATATAATTCCAAAGAGTGTCTGTGATTTTTCAGGATTGTGAGCTCTTTTCAGTTTTTAGTTCTCAGGTTTTGCAATTGTCGGGAAAAGGGGGAGGCGGGAGATTTTTAATTGAGTGATGACTCCCAATCCGTAAGTGATTTCTTACAATAATATAGCCCGTTACGAATGAAAAATCACTTTACAATCATCTATGACTGTTAGGTCAGCTTTTTGCAAACGGGCAAAATAATGGCTTGTTTGACTCGTGTAAATATCCCACCGCAAGTTCACCAGAGAATTTAATGAGCGTATATTATTCTCATTTAAAGCATTGGATCCGTAGGTCATTCGCATCTTTAACATGTTTCAAGCTTGCATATCCATTTTTAAAACACGTGTGGAACAAATCTCTTTCGTGTAAAATTCCAAGCTATTAGGGTTGAACTAGTGGAATTTCCCAAACTTGGATAACAAAAGTTTTGTGTTAATTTTTTGTTTGTGAAAAAATTTTCTTTACTTACATTTGTTATTGTTTTAAATTTTTTCCATACATAAAGACAAAAATTTTCATTTTGCCGTGATCAATTTGCTTTTTTTTGTTTATCGGATGAAGGGAGAGAGAAAACTCAAAGTTTTGATTTAAGAAAAAAGTGTACATCTAAAATGGAGACGCACAGTGCACAAATGTAGGGAGAGATAATTCCAATGTGTGTCTGTAATTTTTAGCGAATTTAAGCTCTTTTTAGTTTTTATGTCTCAGGTTTTGCAATCGTCGGGAAAAGGGGGAGACGGGAGATTTTTAATTGAGTGTTGACTCCCAATCCGTAAGTCATTTCTTACAATAATATAGCCCGTTACGAATGAAAACTTATTTTACAATCATCTATGATTGTTAGGTCTGCTTTTTGCTAACGGGCAAAATAATGGCTTGTTTGACTCGGCTAAATATCCCACCGCACGTTCACTAGAGAATTTAATGAGCGTAAGTTATTCTCTTTAAAAGCTTTGGATCCATAGGTCATTCGCATCTTTAACATGTTTCAAGCTTGCATATCCATTTTTAAAACACGTGTGGAACAAATCTCTTTCTTGTAAAATTCCAAGCTATTAGGATTGAACTAGTGGAATTTCCCAAACTTGGATAACAAAAGTTTTGTGTTAATTTTTGGTGTGTAAAAAAATTTTCTTAACTTACATTTGTTATTGTTTTAAATTTTTTCCATACATAAACTCAAAAATTTTCATTTTGCTGTGATCTATTTGCCTTGTTTTGTTTACGGGATGAAGGGAGAGAGAAAACTCAAAGTTTTGATTTTAGAAAAAAGTGTACATCTCAAATGGAGACGCACAGTGCACAAATGTAGAGAGAGATAATTCCAATGAGTGTCATTAATTTTTAGCGAATTTAAGCTCTTTTTAGTTTTTATATCTCAGGTTTTGCAATCGACGGGAAAAGGGAGAGGCGGGGTGTTTTTAACTGACTGTTGACTCCCAATCCATAAGTCATTTCTTTCAAAAATATAGCCCGTTACGGATGATAAATCACTTTACAATCATCTATGATTGTTAGGTAAACTTTTGGTGAACGAGCAAAATAATGGCTAGTTTGATTCTGGTAAATATCCCACCGCACGTTCATTGAGAATTTAATGAGGGTTTGTTATTCTCTTTAAAAGCTTTGGATCCATAGGTCATTTGCATCTTTAACATCTTTCAAGCATGCATATCCATTTTTAAAACACATGTAGAAGAAATCTATTTCTTGTAAAATTCCATGCAATTAGGGTTGAACTAGTAAATTTCTCAAACTTGGAAAACAAAACTTTTGTGTTCATTTGTGGTGTGTGAGTAGATTTTCTATACTTACATTTGTTATTGTTTTAATTTTTTTTCACACATAAACTCTAAAATTTTCATTTTTTTGTAATCTATTTGCCTTTTTTTCTTTACGAGATGAAGGGAGAGAGAAAACTCAAAGTTTTGATTTTAGAAAAAAGTGTACATCTCAAATGGAGACGCACAGTGCACAAATGTAGAGAGAGATAATTCCAATAAGTGTCTATAATTTTTAGGGAATTTAAGATCTTTTTAGTTTTTATATCTCAGGTTTTGCAATCGATGGGAAAAGGGGGAGGCGGGGTGTTTTTAACTGAGTATTGACTCCCAATCCGTAAGTCATTTCTTACAAAAATATAGCCCATTACGGATGATAAATCACTTTACAATCATCTATGATTGTTAGGTAAACTTTTTGTGAACGGGCAAAATAATGGCTAGTTTGATTCTGGTAAATATCCCACCGCACGTTCATTGAGAATTTAATGAGTGTTTGTTATTCTCTTTAAAAGCTTTGGATCCATAGGTCATTTGCATCTTTAACATCTTTCAAGCATGCATATCCATTTTTAAAACACTTGTAGAAGAAATCTATTTCTTGTAAAATTCCATGCAATTAGGGTTGAACTAGTAAATTTCTCAAACTTGGAAAACAAAACTTTTGTGTTCATTTGTGGTGTGTGAGTAAATTTTCTATACTTACATTTGTTATTGTTTTAATTTTTTTTCACACATAAACTCTAAAATTTTCATTTTTTTGTGATCTATTTGCCTTTTTTTCTTTACGAGATGAAGGGAGAGAGAAAACTCAAAGTTTTGATTAAATAAAAAAGTGTACATCTCAAATGGAGACGCACAGTGCACAAATGTAGAGAGAGATAATTCCAATAAGTGTCTATAATTTTAAGGGAATTTAAGATCTTTTTAGTTTTTATATCTCAGGTTCTGCAATCGTCGGGAAAAAGGGGAGGCGGGGTGTTTTTAACTGAGTGTTGACTCCCAATCTGTAAGTCATTTCTTACAAAAATATAGCCCGTTACGGATGGTAAATCACTTTACAATCATCTATGATTGTTAGGTAAGCTTTTTGTGAACGGGCAAAATAATGGCTAGTTTGATTATGGTAAATATCCCACCGCACGTTCATTGAGAATTTAATGAGCGTTTGTTATTCTCTTTAAAAGCTTTGGATCCATAGGTCATTTGCGTCTTTAACATGTTTCAAGCATGCATATCCATTTTTAAAACACGTGTAGAAGAAATCTCTTTCTTGTAAAATTCCATTCAATTAGGGTTGAACTAGTAAATTTCTCAAACTTGGAAAACAAAACTTTTGTGTTCATTTGTGGTGTGTGAGTAAATTTTCTATACATACATTTGTTATTGTTTTAATTTTTTATCACACGTAAACTCTAAAATTTTCAATTTTTTGTGATCTATTTGCCTTTTTTGGCTTACGGGATGAAGGGAGAGCTAAAACTCAAAGTTTTGATTTAAGAAAAAAGTGTACATCTAAAAAGGAGTTGAAAAATGCACAAATGTAGGGAGAGATAATTCCAAAGACTGTTTGTATATTTTAGGGATTGTAAGTTCTTTTTAGCTTTTGTATCTCAGGTTTTACAATCGTCAGGAAAACGGGGAGGCATGATATTTTTAACTGACTTTGACTCCCAATCTATATGTTATTTCTTACAAAAATATAGCCCGTTACTCATGATAAATCACATTACAATCATCTATGATTGTTAGGTCTGCTTTTTGAAAACGGGCAAAATAATTGCTTGTTTGACTCGGGTGAATATCCCGCCGCACGTTCACTTCAGAAATTTAATGTGTGTTTCTTATGCTCATTAAAAGCTTTTGGATCCATAGGTCATTTGCATCTTTAACATGTTTCAAGCATGCATATCCATTTTTAAAAAAGGTCTAGAAGAATTCTCTTTCTTGTAAAATTTCAAGCTATGAGGGTTGAACTAGTGGAATTTCCCATACTTGGATAACCAAAATTTTGTGTTCAATTGTGGTGCGTGAATAAATTTTCATTACTTACATTTGTTAATGTTTTAATTATTTTCCATACATAAACTCTAAAATTTACATTTTTTTGTGATCTATTTACCTTTTTTTGTTTACGGCATGAAGGGAGAACGAAAACTCAAAGTTTTGAGTTAATAAAAAAGTGTACATCTAAAATGGAGATGCACAATGCACAAATGTGGAGAGATATAATTCCAAAGAGTGGCTATGATTTTTCAGGATTGTGAGCTCTTTTCAGTTTTTAGTTCTCAGGTTTTGCAATCGTCGGGAAAAGGGGGAGGCGGGGGATTTTTAATTGAGTGTTGACTCCCAATCCGTAAGACATTTCTTACAATAATATAGCCCGTTACGAATGAAAAATTACTTTACAATCATCTATGATTGTTAGGTCAGCTTTTTGCAAACGGGCAAAATAATGGCTTGTTTGACTCGGCTAAATATCCCACAGCATGTTCACTAGAGAATTTAATGAGCGTATGTTATTCTCTTTAAAAGCTTTGGATCCATAGGTCATTCGCATCTTTAACATGTTTCAAGCTTGCATATCCATTTTTAAAACACGTGTGGAACAAATCTCTTTCTTGTAAAATTCCAAACTATTAGGGTTGAACTAGTGGAATTTCCCACACTTGGATAACAAAAGTTTTGTGTTAATTTTTGGTGTGTGAATAAATTTTCTTTACTAACATTTGTTACTGTTTTAAATTTTTTCCATACATAAACTAAAAAATTTTCATTTTGCAGTGATCTATTTGCCTTTTTTTGTTTACGGGATGAAGGGAGAGAGAAAACTCAAAGTTTTGATTTAAGAAAAAAGTGTACATCTCAAATGGAAACGCACAGTGTACAAATGTAGAGAGAGATAATTCCAATGAGTGTCTGTAATTTTTAGCGAATTTAAGCTCTTTTTAGTTTTTATATCTCAGGTTTTGCAATCGACGGGAAAAGGGGGAGGCGGGGTGTTTTCAACTGACAGTTGACTCCCAATCCGTAAGTCATTTCTTACAAAAATATAGCCCGTTACGAATGATAAATCACTTTACAATCATCTATGATTGTTAGGTAAGCTTTTTGTGAACGGGCAAAATAATGGCTAGTTTGATTCTGGTAAATATCCCACCGCACGTTCATTGAGAATTTAATGAGCGTTTGTTATTCTCTTTAAAAGCTTTGGATCCATAGGTCATTTGCATCTTTAACATCTTTCAAGCATGCATATCCATTTTTAAAACACGTGTAGAAGAAATCACTTTCTTGTAAAATTCCATGCAATTAGGGTTGAACTAGTGGAATTTCTCAAACTTGGAAAACAAAACTTTTGTGTTCATATGTGGAGTGTGAGTAAATTTTCTATACTTACATTGTTTATTGTTTTAATTTTTTTTCATACATAAACTCTAAAATTGTCATTTTGTTGTGACCTATTTGCCTTTTTTGGTTTACGGTATGAAGGGAGAGCGAAAACTAAAAGTTTTGAGATATAATTCCAAAGAGTGTCTGTGATTTTTCAGGATTGTGAGCTCGTTTCAGTTTTTAGTTCTCAGTTTTTGCAATCGTCGGGAAAAGGGGGAGGCGGGAGATTTTTAATTGAATGTTGACTCCCACTCCGTAAGTTATTTCTTACAATAATATTGCCCATTACGAATGAAAAATCACTTTACAATCATCTATGATTGTTAGGTTAGGTTTTTGCAAACGAGCAAAAAATTGGCTTGTTTGACTCAGCTAAATATCCCACCGCACGTTCACTAGAGAATTTAATGAGCGTATGTTATTCTCTTTAAAAGCTTTGGATCCATAGGTCATTCGCATCTTTAACATGTTTCAAGCTTGCATATCCATTTTTAAAACACGTGTGGAACAAATATCTTTCTTGTAAAATTCCAAGCTATTAGGGTTGAACTAGTGGAATTTCCCAAACTTGGATAACAAAAGTTTTGTGTTAAATTTTTGTGTGAGAATAAATTTTCTTTACTTACATTTGTTATTGTTTTAATTTTTTTCCATACATAAACTCAAAAATTTTCATTTTGCTGTGATCTATTTGCCTTTTTTTGTTTACGGGATGAAGGGAGAGAGAAAACTCAAAGTTTTGATTTAAGAAAAAAGTGTACATCTAAAATGGAGACGCACAGTGCACAAATGTAGAGAGACATAATTTCAATGAGTGTCTGTAATTTTTAGCGAATTTAAGCTCTTTTTAGTTTTTCTATCTCAGGTTTTGCAATCATCGGGAAAAGGGGGAGGCGGGGTGTTTTTAACTGAGTGTTGACTCCCAATCCGTAAGTCATTTCTTACAAAAATATAGCCCGTTACGGATGATAAATCACTTTACAATCATCTATGATTGTTAGGTAAGCTTTTTGTAATTGGGCAAAATAATGGCTAGTTTGATTCTGGTAAATATCCCACCGCACGTTCATTGAGAATTTAATGAGCGTTTGTTATTCTCTTTAAAAGCTTGGGATCCATAGGTCATTTGCATCTTTAACATCTTTCAAGCATGCGTATCCATTTTTAAAACACGTGTAGAAGAAATCACTTTCTTGTAAAATTCCATGCAATTAGGGTTGAACTACTGGAATTTCTCAAACTTGGAAAACAAAACTTTTGTGTTCATATGTGGAGTGTGAGTAAATTTTCTATACTTACATTTGTTATTGTTTTAATTTTTTTTCACACATAAACTCTAAAATTTTTATTTTGTTGTGACCTATTTGCCTTTTTTGGTTTACGGGATGAAGGGAGAGCGAAAACTAAAAGTTTTGAGATATAATTCCGAAGAGTGTCTGTGATTTTTCAAGATTGTGAGCTCTTTTCAATTTTTAGGTCTCAGGTTTTGCAATCGTCGGGAAAAGGGGGAGGCGGGGGATTTTTAATTGAGTGTTGACTCCCAATCCGTAAGTCATTTCTTACAATAATGTAGCCCGTTACGAATGAAAAATCACTTTACAATTATCTATGATTGTTAGGTCAGCTTTTTGCAAACGAGCAAAAAATTTGCTTGTTTGACTCGGGTAAATATCCCACCGCATGTTCACTAGAGAATTTAATGAGCGTATGTTATTCTCTTTAAAAGCTTTGTATCCATAGGTCATTTTCATCTTTAACATGTTTCAAGCTTGCATATCCACTTTTAAAACACGTGTGGAACAAATCTTTTTCTTGTAAAATTCCATGCTATTAGGGTTGAACTAGTGGAATTTCCCAAACTTGGATAACAAAAGTTTTGTGTTAATTTTTTGTGTGTGAATAAATTTTCTTTACTTACATTTGTTACTGTTTTAAATTTTTTCCTTACATAAACTCTAAAATTTTCATTTTTTTGTGATCTATTTGCCTTTTTTGGTTTACGGGATGAAGGGAGAGCGAAAACTCAAAGTTTTGATTGAAGAAAAAAGTGTACATCTAAAATGGAGTTGAAAAATGCACAAATGTAAGGAGAGATAATTCCAAAGAGTGTTTGTAATTTTTAGGGATTGTAAGATCTTTTTAGTTTTTGTATCTCAGGTTTTGCAATCGTCGGGAAAACGGGGAGGCATGGTATTTTTAACTGACTGTTGACTCCCAATCCGTATGTCATTTCTTACAAAAATATAGCCCGTTACTCATGATAAATCACATTACAATCATCTATGATTGTTAGGTAAACTTTTTGTGAACGGGCAAAATAATGACTAGTTTGATTCTGGTAAATATCCCACCGCACATTCACTGAGAATTTAATGAGCGTTTGTTATTCTCTTTAAAAGCTTTGGATCCATAGGTCATTTGCATCTTTAACATGTTTCAAGCATGCATATCCATTTTTAAAACACGTGTAGAAGAAATCACTTTCTTGTCAAATTCCTTACAATTAGGGTTGAACTAGTAGAATTTCTCAAACTTGGAAAACAAAACTTTTGTGTTCATTTGTGGAGTGTGAGTAAATTTTCTATAAATACATTTGTTATTGTTTTAATTTTTTTTCACACATAACTTCTTAAATTGTCATTTTATAGTGACCTATTTGCCTTTTTCGGGTTACGGGATGAAGGGAGAGCGAAAACTAAAAGTTTTGTGATATAATTCCAAAGAGTGTCTGTGATTTTTCTGGATTGTGAGCTCTTTTCAGTTTTTAGTTCTCAGGTTTTGCAATCGTCGGGAAAAGGGGGAGGCAGGGGATTTTTAATTGAGTGTTGACTCCCAATCCGTAAGTCATTTCTTACAATAATATAGCCCGTTACGAATGAAAAATCACTTTACAATCATCTATGATTGTTAGGTCAGCTTTTTGCAAACGAGCAAAAAATTGGCTTGTTTGACTCGGGTAAATATCCCACCGCACGTTCATTGAGAATTTAATGAGCGTTTGTTATTCTCTTTAAAAGCTTTGGATCCATAGGTCATTTGCATCTTTAACATCTTTCAAGCATGCATATCCATTTTTAAAACACGTGTAGAAGAAATCACTTTCTTCTAAAATTCCATGCAATTAGGGTTGAACTAGTGGAATTTCACAAACTTGGAAAACAAAACTTTTGTGTTCAAATGTGGAGTGTGAGTAAATTTTCTATACTTACATTTGTTATTGTTTTAATTTTTTTTCGCACATAAACTCTAAAATTGTCATTTTGTTGTGACCTATTTGCCTTTTTTGGTTAACGGGATGAAGGGAGAGCGAAAACAAAAAGTTTTGAGATATAATTCCAAGGAGTGTCTGTGATTTTTCAGGATTGTGAGCTCTTTTCAGTTTTTAGTTCTCAGGTTTTGCAAACGTCGGGAAAAGGGGGAGGCGGGAGATTTTTAATTGAGTGTTGACTCCCTATCCGTAAAACATTTCTTACAATAATATAGCCCGTTACGAATGAAAAATCACTTTACAATGATCTACGATTGTTAGGTCAACTTTTTGCAAATGAGCAAAAAATTGGCTTGTTTGACTCGTGTAAATCCCACCGCACGTTCACTAGAGAATTTAATGAGTGTTTGTTATTCTCATTAAAAGCTTAGGATCCATAGGTCATTTGCATCTTTAACATGTTTCAAGCATGCATATCCATTTTTAAAACACGTCTAGAAGAATTCTCTATCTTGTAAAATTTCAAGCTATTAGGGTTGAACTAGTGGAATTTCCCAAACTTGGATAACAAAAATTTTGTGTTCAATTGTGGTGTGTGAATAAATTTTCATTACTTACATTTGTTAATGTTTTAATTTTCTTCCATACATAAACTCTGAAATTTACATTTTTTTGTGATCTATTTACCTTTTTTTGTTTACGGGATGAAGGGAGAGCGAAAACTTAAAGTGTACACTTTTTGATTTAAGAAAAAAGTGTACATCTGAAATGGAGATGCACAATGCACAAATGTAGGGAGAGATAATTCCAAAGAGTGTTTGTAATTTTTAGGGATTGAAATATCTTTTTAGTTTTTGTATCTCAGGTTTTGCAATCATCGGGAAAACGGGGAGGCGTGGTATTTTTAACTGACTGTTGACTCCCAATCCGTATGTCATTTCTTACAAAAATATAGCCCGTTACTCATGATAAATCACATTACAATCATCTATGATTGTTGACTCGGGTGAATATCCCGCCGCACGTTCACTTCAGAAATTTAATGAGTGTTTGTTATTATCATTAAAAGCTTTGGATCCATAGGTCATTTGCATCATTAACATGTTTCAAGCATGCATATCCAATTTAAAACACGTCTAGAAGAATTCTCTTTCTTGGAAAATTTCAAGCTATTAGGGTTGAACTAGTGGAATTTCCCAAACTTGGATAACAAAAATTTTGTGTTCAATTGTGGTGTGTGAATTAATTTTCATTACTAACATTTGTTAATGTTTTAATTTTTTTCCATACATAAACTCTAAAATTTACTTTTTTTTGTAATCGATTTACCTTTTTTTTTTTTACGGCTTGAAGGGAGAACGAAATCTAAAAGTTTTGATTTAATAAAAAAAGCGTACATCTAAAATGGAGATGCACTATGCACAAATGTGGAGAGATATAATTCCAAAGATTGTCTGTGATTTTTCAAGATTGTGTGAGCTCTTTTCAGTTTTTAGTTCTCAGGTTTTGCAATCGTCGGGAAAAGGGGGAGGCGGTGGATTTTTAAGTGAGTGTTGACTCCCAATCCGTAAGTCATTTCTACAATAATATAGCCCGTTACGAATGAAAAATCACTTTACAATCATCTATGATTGTTAGGTCAGCTTTTTGCAAACGGGCAAAATAATGGCTTGTTGGACTTGGCTAAATATCCCACCGCACGTTCACTAGTGAGTTTAATGAGCGTTTGTTATTCTCTTTAAAAGCTTTGGATCCATAGGTCATTTGCATCTTTAACATGTTTCAAGCATGCATATCCATTTTTAAAACACGTCTAGAAGAATTCTCTTTCTTGTAAAATTCCAAGCTATTAGGGTTGAACTAGTGGAATTACCCAAACTTGGATAACAAAAGTTATGTGTTAATTTTTGGTGTGTGAATAAATTTTCTTTACTTACATTTGTTATTGTTTTAAATTTTTTCCATACATAAACTCAAAAATTTTCTTTTTCTGTGATCAATTTGCCTTTTTTTGTTTACGGGATGAAGGGAGAGAGAAAACTCAAAGTTTTGATTTAAGAAAAAAGTGTACATCTAAAATGGAGTCGCACAGTGCACAAATGTCGAGAGAGATAATTCCATTGAGTGTCTGTAATTTTTATGGAATTTAAGCTCTTTTTAGTTTTTATATCTCAGGTTTTGCAATCGTCGGGAAAAGGAAGAGGCGAGGTGTTTTTAACTTACTGTTGACTCCCAATCCGTAAGTCATTTCTTACAAAAATATGGCCCGTTACGGATGATAAATCACTTTACAATCATCTATGATTGTTAGGTAAGCTTTTTGTGAACGGGCCAAAATAATGGCTAGTTTGATTCTGGTAAATATCCCACCGCACGTTCATTGAGAATTTAATGAGCGTTCTCTTTAAAAGCTTTGGATCCATAGGTCAATTGCATCTTTAACATCTTTCAAGCATGCATATCCATTTTTAAAATACGTTTAGAAGAAATCTCTTTCTTGTAAAATTCCATGCAAATAGGGTTGAGCTAGTGGAATTTCTCAAACTTGGAAAACAAAACTTTTGTGTTCAATTGTGGTGTGTGAGTAAATTTTCAATACTTACATTTGTTATTGTTTTAATTTTCTTTCACACATAAACTCTAAAATTTTCATTTTGTTGTGATCTATTTACCTTTTTTGGTTTACGGGATGAAGGGAGAGCGAAAACTCAAAGTTTTAATTTAAGAAAAAAGTGTACATCTAAAATGGAGATGCACAATGCACAAATGTAGGGAGAGATAATTCCAAAGAGTGTTTGTAATTTTAAGGGATTGTAAGATATTTTAAGTTTTTATATCTAGGTTTTGCAATCGTCGGGAAAAGGGGGAGGCGGTGGATTTTTAATTGACTGTTGACTCCCAATCCGTAAGTCATTTCTTACAATAATATAGCTCGTTACGAATGAAAAATCACTTTACAATCATCTATGATTGTTAGGTCAGCTTTTTGCAAACGAGCAAAATAATGGCTTGTTTGACTTGGGTAAATATCCCACCGCACGTTCACTAGAGAATTTAATGAGCGTATGTTATTCTCTTTAAAAGCTTTGGATCCATAGGTCATTCGCATCTTTAACATGTTTCAAGCTTGCATATCCATTTTTAAAACACGTGTGGAACAAATCTCTTTCTTGTAAAATTCCAAGCTATTAGGTTTGAACTAATGGAATTTCCCAAACTTGGATAACAAAAGTTTTGTGTTAATTTTTTGTGTGTGAATAAATTTTCTTTACTTACATTTGTTATTGTTTTAAATTTTTTTCATACATCAACTCAAAAATTTTCATTTTGCCGTGATCAATTTGCTTTTTTTTTGTTTACGGGATGAAGGGAGAGAGAAAACTCAAAGTTTTGATTTAAGAAAAAAGTGTACATCTAAAACGGAGACGCACAGTGCACAAATGTAGAGAGAGATAATTCCAATGAGTGTATGTAATTTTTAGCGAATTTAAGCTCTTTTTAGTTTTTATATCTCAGTTTTTGCAATCGTCGGGAAAAGGGGGTGGCGGGATATTTTTAATTGAGTGTTGACTCCCAATCCGTAAGTCATTTCTTATAATAATATAGCCCGTTACGAATAAAAAATCACTTTACAATCATCTTATTAGGTCAGCTTTTTGCAAACGGGCAAAATAATGGCATGTTTGACTCGGGTAAATATCCCACCGCACGTTCACTAGAGAATTTAATGAGCGTATGTTATTGTCTTTAAAAGCTTTGGATCCATAGGTCATTAGCATCTTTAACATGTTTCAAGCTTCCATATCCATTTTTAAAACACGTGTGGAACAAATCTCTTTCTTGTAAAATTTTAAGCTATTAGGGTTGAACTAGTGGAATTTCCCAAACCTGGATAACAAAAGTTTTGTGTTAATTTTTTGTGTGTCAATAAATTTCTTTTACTTACATTTGTTATTGTTTTAAAGTTTTTCCATACATAAACTCAAAAATTTTCATTTTGTTGTGATCTATTTGCCTTTTTTTGTTTACGGGATGAAGGGAGAGAGAAAACTCAAAGTTTTGATTTAAGAAAAAAGTGTACATCTAAAATGGAGACGCATAGCGCACGAATGTAGAGAGAGATAATTCCAATAAGTGGCTGTAATTTTTTGGGAATTTAAGATCTTTTTATTTTTTATATCTCAGGTTTTGCAATTGTCGGGAAAAAGGGGAGGCGGGGTGTTTTTAACTGAGTGTTGACTCCCAATCCGTAAGTCATTTCTTACAAAAATATAGCCCGTTACGGATGATAAATCACTTTACAATCATCTATGATTGTTAGGTAAGCATTTTGTGAACGGGCAAAATGATGGCTAGTTTGATTCTGGTAAATATCCCACCGCACGTTCATTGAGAATTTAATGAGGGTTTGTTATTCTCTTTAAAAGCTTTGGATCCATAGGTCATTTGCATCTTTAACATCTTTCAAGCATGCATATCCATTTTTAAAACACATGTAGAAGAAATCTATTTCTTGTAAAATTCCATGCAATTAGGGTTGAACTAATGGAATTTCTCAAACTCTGAAAACAAAACTTTTGTGTTCATTTGTGGTGTGTGAGAAAATTTTCTCTACTTACATTTGTTATTGTTTTAATTTTTTTTCACACATAAACTCTAAAATTTTCATTTTTTTGTGATCTATTTGCCTTTTTTGGCTTACGGGATGAAGGGAGAGCGAAAACTCAAAGTTTTGATTTAAGAAAAAAGTGTACATCTAAAATGGAGATGAAAAATGCACAAATGTAGGGAGAGATAATTCCAAAGAGTGTTTGTAATTTTTAGGGATTGTAAGATCTTTTTAGTTTTTGTATCTCAGGTTTTGTAATCGTCGGGAAAACGGGGAGGCGTAGTATTTTTAACTGACTGTTGACTCCCAATCCGTATGTCATTTCTTACAAAAATATAGCCCGTTACTCATGGTAAATCACATTACAATCATCTATGATTGTTAGGTCAGCTTTTTGAAAGCGGGCAAAATAATGGCTTGTTTGACTAGGGTGAATATCCCGCTGCACGTTCACTTCAGAAATTTAATGAGTGTTTGTTATTCTCATTAAAAGCTTTGGATCCATAGGTCATTTGCATCTTTAACATGTTTCAAGCATTCATATCCATTTTTAAAACAAGTCTAGAAGAATTCTCTTTCTTGTAAAATTTCAAGCTATTAGGGTTGAACTAGTGGAATTTCCCAAACTTGGATAAAAAAAATTTTGTGTTCAATTGTGGTGTGTGAATAAATTTTCATTACTTACATTTGTTAATGTTTTAATTTTTTTCCATACATAAACTCTAAAATTTACATTTTTTTGTGATCTATTTACCTTTTTTTGTTTACGGCATGAAGGGAAAACGAAAACTCAAAGTTTGGATTTAATAAAAAAGTGTACATCTAAAATGGAGATGCACACTGCAAAAATGTGGAGAGATATAATTCCAAAGAGTGTCTGTGATTTTTCAGGATTGTGAGCTCTTTTCAGTTTTTAGTTCTCCGGTTTTGCAATCGTCGGGAAAAGGGGGAGGCGGGGGATTTTTAATTGAGTGTTGACTCCCAATCCGTAAGTCATTTCTTACAATAATATAGCCCGTTACGAATGAAAAATCCCTTTACAATCATCTATGATTGTTAGGTCAGCTTTTTGCAAACGAGCAAAAAATTGGCTTGTTTGACTCGGGTAAATATCCCACCGCACGTTCACTAGAGAATTTAATGAGCGTATGTTATTCTCTTTAAAAGCTTTGGATCCATAGGTCATTCGCATCTTTAACATGTTTCAAGCTTGCATATCCATTTTTAAAACACTTGTGGAACAAATCTTTTTCTTGTAAAATTCCAAGCTATTAGGGTTGAACTAGTGGAATTTCCCAAATGTGTTAATTTTTTGTGTGTGAATAAATTTTATTTACTTACATTTGTTATTTTTTTAAATTTTTTCCATACATAAACTCAAAAATTTTCTTTTTCTATGATCAATTTGCCTTTTTTTGTTTACGGGACCAAGGGAGAGAGAAAACTCAAAGTTTTGATTTAAGAAAAAAGTGTACATCTAAAATGGAGTCGCACAGTGCACAAATGTAGAGAGAGATAATTCCTTTGAGTGTCTTTCATTTTTATGGAATTTAAGCTCTTTTTAGTTTTTATATCTCAGGTTTTGCAATCGTCGGGAAAAGGGGGAGGCGGGGTGTTTTTAACTGACTGTTGACTCCCAATCCATAAGTCATTTCTTACAAAAATATAGCCCGTTACGGACGATAAATCACTTTACAATCATCTATGATTGTTAGGTAAGCTTTTTGTGAACGGGCAAAATAATGGCTAGTTTCATTATGGTAAATATCCCACCGCAAGTTCATTGAGAATTTAATGAGCGTTTGTTATTCTCTTTAAAAGCTTTGGATCCATAGGTCATTTGTATCTTTAACATGTTTCAAGCATGCATATCCATTTTTAAAACACATGTAGAAGAAATTTCTTTCTTGTAAAATTCCATGCAATTAGGGTTGAACTAGTGGAATTTCTCAAACTTGGAAAAAAAAACTTTTGTGTTCATTTGTGGTGTGTGAGTAAATTTTCTATACTTACATTTGTTATTTTTTTTATTTTTTTTCACACAAAAACTCTAAAATTTTCATTTTTTTTGTGATCTATTTGCCTTTTTTGGCTTACAGGATGAAGGGAGAGCGAAAACTCAAAGTTTTGATTTAAGAAAGAAGTGTACATCTAAAATGGAGATGAAAAATGCACAAATGTAGGGAGAGATAAGTCCAAAGAGTGTTTTTAATTTTTAGGGATTGTAAGATCTTTCTAGTTTTTGTATCTCAGGTTTTGCAATCGTCGGGAAAACGGGGAGGCGTGGTATTTTTAACTGACTGTTGACTCCCAATCCGTACGTCATTTCTTACAAAAATATAACCCGTTACTCATGATAAATCACATTACAATCATCTATGATTGTTAGGTCAGCTTTTTGAAAACGGGCAAAATAATGGCTTGTTTGAGTCGGGTGCATTTCCCGCCGCACATTCACTTCAGAAATTTAATGAGTGTTTGTTATTCTCATTAAACGCTTTGGATCCATAGGTCATTTTCAATTGTGGTGTGTGAATAAATTTTCATTACTTACATTTGTTAATGTTTTAATTTTTTTCCATACATAAATTCTAAAATTTACATTTTTTTGTGATCTATTTACCTTTTTTTGTTTACGGCATGAAGGGAGAACGAAAACTCAAAGTTTTGATTTAATAAAAAAGTGTACATCTAAAATGGAGATGCACAATGCACAAATGTGAAGAGATATAATTCCAAAGAGTGTCTGTGATTTTTCAGGATTATGAGCTCTTTTGAATTTTTAGTTCTCAGGTTTTGCAATCGTCGGGAAAAGGGGGAGGTGGGGGATTTTTAATTGAGTGTTGACTCCCAATCCGTAAGTCATTTCTTACAATAATATAGCCCGTTACGAATGAAAAATCACTTTTCAAATCATCTATGATTGTTAGGTCAGCTTTTTGCAAACGAGCAAAATAATGGCTTGTTTCACTTGGGCAAATATCCCACCGCACGTTCACTAGAGAATTTAATGAGCGTATGTTATTCTCTTTATAAGCTTTGGATCCATTGGTCATTGGCATCTTTAACATGTTTCAAGCTTGCATATCCATTTTTAAAACACGTGTGGAACAAATCTCTTTCTTGTAAAATTCCAAGCTATTAGGGTTGAACTAGTGGAATTTCCCAAACTTGGATAACAAAAGTTTTGTGTTAATTTTTTGTGTGTGAATAAATTTTCTTTACTTACATTTGTTATTGTTTTAAATTTTTTCCATACATAAACACAAAAATTTTCATTTTGCCGTGATCAATTTGCTTTTTTTTGATTACCGGATGAAGGGAGAGAGAAAACTCAAAGTTTTGATTTAAGAAAAAAGTGTACATCTAAAATGGAGACGCATAGTGCACAAATGTAGAGAGAGATAATTCCAATGTGTGTCTGTAATTTTTAGCGAATTTAAGCTCTTTTTAGTTTTTATATCTCAGGTTTTGCAAATGCAAGTAATGAAAATTTATTCACACACCACAATTGAAAACAAAATATTTTTTATCCAAGTTTGGGAAATTCCACTAGTTCAACCCTAATAGCTTCAAATTTTACAAGAAAGAGAATTCTTCTACACGTGTTTTAAAAGTGGATATGCATGCTTGAAACATGTTAAAGATGCAAATGATCTATGGATCCAAAGCTTTTAATGAGAATAACAAACACTCATTAAATTCTGAAGTGAACGTGCGGCGGGATATTTACCCGAGTCAAACAAGCCATTATTTTGTCCGTTTGCAAAAAGCTGACCTAACAATCATAGATGATTGTAATGTGATTTATCATGAGTAACGGACTATATTTTTTTCATAAATGACATACTGATTGGGAGTCAACAATCAGTTAAAAATACCCCGCCTCCCCATTTTCCCGACGATTGCAAAACCTGAGCTATAAAAACTAAAACGATCTTACAAACCCTCAAAATTACAAACACTCTTTTGAATTATCTCTCCCTACATTTGTGCAATCTGCATCTCCATTTTAGATGTCACTTTTTTCTTAAATCAAAACTTTGAGTTTTCGCTCTCCCTTAATCCCGTAAACCAAAAAAGGCAAATAGATCACAACAAAAAAAAATTTTAGAGTTTATGTATGAAAAAAAATTAAAAAAATAAAAAATGTAAGTACATAAAATTTATTCACACACCACAAATGAACACAAAAGTTTTGTTTTCCAAGTTTGGGAAATTCCACTAGTTCAACCCTAATTGCATGGAATTTTACAAGAAAGAGATTTCTTCTACACGTGTTTTAAAAATGGATATGCATGCTTGAAACATGTTAAAGATACAATTGACCTATGGATCCAAAGCTTTTAAAGAGAATAACAAACGCTCATTAAATTCTCAATGAACGTGCGGTGGGGTATTTACAAGAATCAAACTAGCCATTATTTTGCCCGTTTACAAAAAGCTTACCTAACAATCATAGTTGAATGTAAAGTGATTTATCATCCGTAACGGGCTATATTTTTTTAAGAAATGATTTACGGATTGGGAGTCAACAGTCAGTTAAAAATACCCCCGCCTCCCCGTTTTCCCAACGATTGCAAAACCTGAGATATAAAAACTAAAAAGATCTTACAAACATTAAAAATTGCAAACACTCTTTGGAATTATCTCTCCCTACATTTGTGCATTGTGCATCTCCATTTTAGATGTACACTTTTTTCTTAAATTAAAACTTTGAGTTTTCACTCTCCCTTCATCCCATAAACCAAAAAAGGCAAAAAGATCACAACAAAATGAAAATTTTAGAATTTATGTGGGAAAAAAAATTAAAACAATAACAAATGAGTGTATAGAAAATTTCTTCACACACCACAAATGAACACAAAATTTTTCTTTTCCAAGTTTGGGAAATTTCAGTAGTTCAACCCAAATTGCATGGAATTTTACAAGAAAGCGATTTCTTCTACACGTGTTTTAAAAATGGATATGCATGCTTGAAATATGTTAAAGATGCAAATGACCTATGGATCCAAAGCTTTTAAAGAGAATAACATATGCTCATTAAATTCCCTAGTGAACGTGCGGTGGGATATTTACCCGAGTCAAACAAGTCATTACCCGAGTCAAACAAGTCATTATTTTGCCCGTTTTCAAAAAGCTGACCTAACAATCATAGATGATTGTAAAGTGATTTTTCATTCGTAACGGGCTATATTATTGAAAGAAAGGACTTACAGATTGGGAGTCAACACTCAATTAAAAATCCCCCGCCTCCCCCTTCTCCCGACGGTTGCAAAACTTGAGAACTAAAAACTGAAAAGAGCTCACGATCCTTAAAAAATACAGACACTCTTTGGAATTATATCTCTCTACAGTTGTGCAATGTGCATCTCCATTTTAGATGTACATTTTTTTATTAAATCAAAACTATGATTTTTCGTTCTCCCTTCATGCCGTAAACAAAAAAAGCTAAATCGATCACAACAAAATGTAAATTTTAGAGTTTTTGTATGGAAAAAAATTAAAACATTAACAAATGTAAGTAATTAAAATTTATTCACACACCACAATTGAACACAAAATTTTTGTTATCCAAGTTTGGGAAATTCCACTAGTTCAACCCTAATAGCTTGAAATTTTACAAGAAAGAGAATTCTTCTACAAGTGTTTTAAAAATGGATATGCATGCTTGAAACATATTAAAGATGCAAATGATCTATGGATCCAAAGCTTTTAATCAGAATAATAACCACTCATTAAATTCTGAAGTGAACGTGCGGCGGGATATTTACCCGAGTCAAACAAGCCATTATTTTGCCCGTTTGCAAAAAGCTGACCTAACAATCATAAATGATTGTAATTTGATTTATCATGAGTAACGGGCTATATTTTTGTAATAAATGACATACGGATTGGGAGTCAACAGTCAGTTAAAAATACCCCCGCCTCCCCGTTTTCCCGACGATTGCAAAACCTGAGATATAAAAACTAAAAAGATCTTACAAACATTAAAAATTACAAACACTCTTTGGAATTATCTCTCCCTACATTTGTGCATTGTGCATCTCCATTTTAGATGTACACTTTTTTCTTAAATCAAAACTTTGAGTTTTCACTCTCCCTTCATCCCATAAACCAAAAAAGGCAAAAAGATCACAACAAAATGAAAATTTTAGAGTTTATGTGTGAAAAAAATTAAAACAATAACAAATGAGTGTATAGAAAATTTCTCCACACACCACAAATGAACACAAAATTTTTCTTTTCCAAGTTTGGGAAATTTCACTAGTTCAACCCAAATTGCATGGAATTTTACAAGAAAGCGATTTCTTCTACACGTGTTTTAAAAATGGATATGCATGCTTGAAACATGTTAAAGATGCAAATGACCTATGGATCCAAAGCTTTTAAAGAGAAAAGCAAACGCTCATTAAATTCTCAATGAACGTGCGGTGGGATATTTACCAGAATCAAACTAGCCATTATTTTGCCCGTTTACAAAAAGCTAACCTAACAATCATAGTTGATTGTAAAGTGATTTATCATCCGTAACGGGCTATATTTTTTTAAGAAATGACTTACAGATTGGGAGTCAACACTCAGTTAAAAACACCCCGCCTCCCCATTTTTCCGACGATTGCAAAACCTGAGATATAAAAACTAAAAAGAGCTTAAATTCCCTAAAAATTACAGACACTCTTTGGAATTATCTCTCTCTACATTTGTGCACTGTGAGTCTCCATTTTAAATGAACACTTTTTCTTAAATCAAAACATTGAGTTTTCTCTTTCCCTTCTTCCCGTAAACAAAAAAATGCAAATAGATCACAGCAAAATGAAAACTTTTGAGTTTATGTATGGAAAAATTTAAAACTATAACAAATGTAAGTAAAGAAAATTTATTCACACATCAAAAATAACATAAAACCTTTTTTATCCAAGTTTGGGAAATTCCACTAGTTCAACCCTTCTAGCTTGGAATTTTACAAGAAAGAGATTTCTTCTACACGTGTTTTAAAAATGGATATGCAAGCTTGAAACATGTTAAAGATGAAAATGACCTATGGATCCAAAACTATTAAAGAGAATAACATACGCTCATTAAATTCTCTAGTGAACGTGCGGTGGGATATTTACCCGAGTCAAACAAGCCATTATTTTGCCCGTTTGCAAAAACCTGACCTAACAATCATAAGTGATTCTAAAGTGATTTTTCATTCGTAATGGGCTATATTATTGTAAGAAATGACTTACGGATTGGGAGTCAACACTCAATTAAAATTCCCCCGCCTCCCCTTCTACCGACGATTGCAAAACCAGAGAACTAAAAACTGAAAAGAGCTCACGATCCTTAAAAATCACAGACAGTCTTTGGAATTATATCTCTCTATAGTTGTGCATTGTGCATCTCCATTTTAGATGTACACTTTTTTATTAAATCAAAACTTTGAGTTTTCGTTCTCCCTTTATGCCGTAAACAAAAAAAGCTAAATCGATCACAACAAAATGTAAATTTTAGAGTTTTTATATGGAAAAAATTAAAACATTAACAAATGTAAGTAATGAAAATTTATTCACACACCACAATTGAACACAAAATTTTTGTTATCCAAGTTTGGGAAATTCCACTAGTTCAACCCTAATTGCATGAAATTTTACAAGAAAGAGAATTCTTCTACACGTGTTTTAAAAATGGATATGCATGCTTGAAACATGTTAAAGATGCAAATGATTTATGAATCCAAAGATTTTAATGAGAATAACAAACACTCATTAAATTCTGAAGTGAACGTGCGGCGGGATATTTACCCGAGTCAAACTAGCCATTATTTTGCCCGTTTGCAAAAAGCTGACCTAACTATCATAGATGATTGTAATGTGATTTATCATGAGTAATGGGCTATATTTTAGTAAGAAATGACATACGGATTGGGACTCAACAGTCAGTTAAAAATACCCCGCCTCCCCGTTTTCCCGACGATTGCAAAATCTGAGATATAAAAACTAAAAAGATCTTACACCCCTTAAAAATTACAAACACTCTTTGGAATTATTTCTCTCTTCATTTGTGCATTGTGCATCTCCATTTTAGATGTACACTTTTTTCTTCAATCAAAACTTTGAGTTTTCGCTCTCCCTTCATCCCGTAAACCAAAAAAGGCAAATAGCTGACATCGAAATGAAAATTTTAGAGTTTATGTGTGAAAAAAAATTAAAACAATAACAAATTATGTATAGAAAATTTATTCACACACCATAAATGAACACAAAATTTTTGTTTTCCAAGTTTGGGAAATTCCACTAGATCAACCCTAATTGCATGGAATTTTACAAGAAAGAGATTTCTTCTACACGTGTTTTAAAAATGCATATGCGTGCTTGAAACATGTTAAAGATGCAAATGACCTATGGATCCAAAGCTTTTAAGGAGAATAACAAACGCTCATTAAATTCTCAATGAACGTGCGGTGGAATATTTACCTGAATCAAACTAGCCATTATTTTGCCCGTTTACAAAAAGCTTACCTAACAATCATAGATGATTGTAAAGTGATTTATCATCCGTAACGGGCTATATTTTTGTAAGAAATGACTTACGGGTTGGGAGTCAACACTCAGTTAAAAACACCCCGCCTCCCCCTTTTCCCGACAATTGCAAAACATGAGATATAAAAACTAAAAAGAGCTTAAATTCCATAAAAATTACGGACACTCTTTGGAATTATCTCTCTCTACATTTGTGCATTGTGCGTCTCCATTTTAAATGTACATTTTTTTCTTAAATCAAAACTTTGAGTCTTCTCTCTCCCTTCATCCCGTAAACAAAAAAAGGCAAATAGATCACAGCAAAATGAAAAATTTTGAGTTTATGTATGGAAAAAATTTAAAACAATAACAAATGTAGGTAAAGAAAATTTATTCACACACCAAAAATTAACACAAATTTTTTGTTATCCAAGTTTCGGAAATTCAACTAGTTCAACTCTAATAGCATGGAATTTTACAAGAAAGAGATTTCTTCTACACGTGTTTTAAAAATGGATATGCAAGCTTGAAACATGTTAAAGATGCAAATGACCTATGGATCCAAAGCTTTTGAAGAGAATAACATACGCTCATTAAATTTTCTAGTGAACCTGCAGTGGGATATTTACCCGAGTCGAACAAGCCATTATTTTGCCCGTTTGCAAAAAGCTGACCTCACAATCATAGATGATTGTAAAGTGATTTTTTATTTTTAACGGGCTATATTATTGTAAGAAATGACTTACGGATTGGGAGTCAACACTCAATTAAAAATCCCCCGCCTTCCGCTTTTCCCGACGATTGCAAAACTTGAGAACTAAAAACTGTAAAGAGGTCACAATCCTGAAAAATCACAGACACTATTTGGAATTAAATCTCTCTACATTTGTGCATTGTGCATCTCCATTTTAGATGGACACTTTTTTATTAAATCAAAACTTTGAGTTTTCGTTCTCCCTTCATGCCGTAAAAAAAAAAAGGTAAATAGATCACAACAAAATGTAAATTTTAGAGTTTATGTACGGAAAAAAAATTAAAACATTAACAAATGTAAGTAATGAAAATTTATTCACACACCACAATTAAACACCAAATTTTTGTTATCCAAGTTTGGGAAATTCCACTAGTTCAACCCTAATAGCTTGAAATTTTACAAGAAAGAGAATTCTTCTAGACGTGTTTTAAAAATGGATATGCATGCTTGAAACATGTTAAAGATGAAAATGACCTATGGATCCAAAGCTTTTAATGAGAGTAACAAACACTCATTAAATTCTGAAGTGAACGTGCGGCGGGATATTTACCAGAGTCAAACAAGCCATTATTTTGCCCGTTTTAAA
The DNA here is from genome assembly GCF_029961685.1 of Aristolochia californica. NCBI lineage: Eukaryota > Viridiplantae > Streptophyta > Magnoliopsida > Piperales > Aristolochiaceae > Aristolochia > Aristolochia californica. Next base: position 12,573,790 of record NW_027181793.1, read on the forward strand.
AAAGCTGACCTAACAATCGTAGATGATTGTAATGTGATTTATCATGAGTAACGGGCTATATTTTTGTAAGAAATGACATACGGATTGGGAGTCAAAAATCAGTTAAAAATACCACGCCTCCTCGTTTTCCTGATGATTGCAAAAGCTGAGATATAAAAACTAAAAAGATCTTACAATCCCTAAAAATTACAAACACTCTTTGGAATTACCTCTCCCTACATTTGTGCATTGTGCATCTCCATTTTAGATGTACACTTTTTTCTTCAATCAAAACTTTGAGTTTTCGCTCTGCCTTCATCCCGTAAACCAAAAAAGGCAAATAGATCACAACAAAATGAAATTTTTAGAGTTTATGTGTGAAAAAAAATTAAAACAATAACAAATGTAAGTATAGAAAATTTACTCACACACCACAAATGAACAAAAAAGTTTTGTTTTCCAAGTTTGAGAAATTCCACTAGTTCAACCCTAATTGCGTGGAATTTTACAAGAAAGAGATATCTTCTACACGTGTTTTAAAAATGGATATGCATGCTTGAAACATGTTAAATATGCAAATGACCTATGGATCCAAAGCTCTTAAAGAGAATAACAAACGCTCATTAAATTCTCAATGAACGTACAATGGGATATTTACCATAATCAAACTAGCCATTATTTTGCCCATTCACAAAAAGCTTACCTAACAATCATAGATGATTGTAAAGTGATTTATCATCCGTAACGGGCTATATTTTTGTAAGAAATGACTTACGAATTGGGAGTCAACACTCATTTAAAAACACCCGCCTCCCCCTTTTCCCGACGATTGCAAAACCTGAGATATAAAAACTAAAAAGAGCTTAAATTCCCTAAAAATTACAGACTCACATTGCAATTATCTCTCTCTACATTTGTGCACTGTACGTCTCCATTTTAGATGTACACTTTTTTTCTTAAGTCAAAACTTTGAGTTTTCTCTCTCCCTTCATCCCGTAAACAAAAAAAAGGCAAATAGATCACAGCAAAATGAAAATTTTTGAGTTTATGTATGGAAAAAATTTAAAACAATAACAAATGTAAGTAAAGAAAATTTATTCACACACCAAAAATTAAGACAAAACTTTTGTTATCCAAGTTTGGGAAATTCCACTATTCAACCCTAATAGCTTGGAATTTTACAAGAAAGAGATTTGTTCCACACGTGTTTTAAAAATGGATATGCAAGCTTGAAACATGTTAAAGATGAAAATGACCTGTGGATCCAATGCTTTTAAAGAGAATAACATACGCTCATTAAATTCTCTAGTGAATGTGCGGTGTGTTATTTACCCGAGTCAAAAAAGATATTATTTTGCCCGTTTGCAAAAAGTTGACTTAACAATCGTAGATGATTGTAAAGTGATTTTTCATTCGTAACGTGCTATACTATTGTAAGAAATGACTTACGGATTGGGAGTCAACACTCAATTAAAAATCCCCCTTCTCCCCCTTTTCCCAACGATTGCGAAACCTCAGAACTAAAAACTGAAAAGAGCTCACAATCCTAAAAAATGATAGACACTCTTTGGAATTAAATCTCTCTACATTTGTGCATTGTGCATCTCCATTTTAGATGTACACTTTTTTATTAAATCAAAACTTTGAGTTTTCGTTCTCCCTTCATGCCGTAAACAAAAAAAGGTAAATAGATCACAACAAAATATAAATTTTGGAGTTTATGTATGGAAAAAAGTTAAAACATTAACAAATGTAAGTAATGAAAATTTATTCACACACCACAATTAAACACCAAATTTTTGTTATCCAAGTTTGGGAAATTCCACTAGTTCAACCCTAATAGCTTGAAATTTTACAAGAAAGACAATTCTTCTAGACGTGTTTTAAAAATGGATATGCATGCTTGAAACATGTTAAAGATGCAAATGACCTATGCATCCAAAGCTTTTAATGAGAATAACAAACACTCATTAAATTCTGAAGTGAACGTGCGGCGAGATATTTACCAGAGTCAAACAAGCCATTATTTTGCCCGTTTTCAAAAAGCTGACCTAACAATCGTAGATAATTGTAATGTGATTTATCATGAGTAACGGGCTATATTTTTGTAAGAAATGACATACGGATTGGGAGTCAACTGTCAGTTAAAAATTCCACGCCTCCCCGTTTTCCCGACGATTACAAAACCTGAGATACACAAATTAAAAAAATCTTACAATCCCTAAAAATTACAAACACTCTTTGTAATTATCTCTCTCTACATTTGTGCACTGTGCGTCTCCATTTTAGATGTACACATTTTTCTTAAATCAAAACTTTGAGTTTTCTCTCCCTTCATCCCGTAAACAAAATAAGGCAAAAAGATCACAGCAAAATGAAAATTTTTGAGTTTATGTGTGGAAAAAATTTAAAACAATAACAAATGTAAGTAAAGAAAATTTATTCGCACACAAAAATTTAACACAAAACTTTTGTTCTCCAAGTTTTGGAAATTCCACTAGTTCAACCCTAATAGCTTGGAATTTTACAAGAAAGAGATTTGTTCCACACGTGTTTTAAAAATGGCTATGCAAGCTTGAAACAGGTTAAAGATGCGAATGAACTATGGATCCAAAGCTTTTAAAGAGTATAACATACGCTCATTAAATTCTCTAGTGAACTTGCGGTGGGATATTTACCCGAGTCAAACAAGCCATTATTTTGCCCATTTGCAAAAAGCTGACCTAACAATCACAGATGATTGTAAAGTGATTTTACATTCGTAATGGGCTATATTATTGCAAGAAATGACTTACAGATTGGGAGTCAACACTCAATTAAAAATCCCCCGCCTCCCCCTTTTCCCGACGATTGCAAAACCTGAGAACTAAAAACTGAAAAGAGCTCAAAATCCTGAAAAATCACAGACACTCTTTGGAATTATATCTCTCCATATTTGTGCATTGTGCATCTCCATTTTAGATGTACACTTTTTTATTAAATCAAAACTTCGAGTTTTCGTTCTACCTTCATGCCGTAAACAAAAACAGGTAAATAGATCACAAAAAAATGTAAATTTTAGAGTTTATGTATGGAAAAAAATTAAAACATTAACAAATGTAAGTAATGAAAATTTATTCACACACCACAATTGAACACAAAATTTTTGTTATCCAAGTTTGGGAAATTCCACTAGTTCAACCCTATTAGCTTGAAATTTTACAAGAAAGAGAATTCTTCTAGACGTGTTTTATAAATGGATATGCATGCTTGAAACATGTTAAAGATGCAACTGACCTATGGATCCAAAGCTTTTAATGAGAATAACAAACACTCATTAAATTTTGAAGTGAACGTGCGGCGGGATATTTACCCGAGTCAAACAAGCCATTATTTTGCCCGTTTTCAAAAAATTGACCTAACAGTCAGTTAAAAATACCACGCCTCCCCGTTTTCCCGACGATTGCAAAACCTGAGATACAAAAACTAAAAAGATCTTAAAATCCTAAAAAATTACAAACACTCTTTGGAATTATCTCTCCCTACATTTCTGCATTGTGCATCTCCATTTTAGATATACACTTTTTCCTCAAATCAAAACTTTGAGTTTTCGCTCTCCCTTCATCCCGTAAACCAAAAAAGGCAAATAGATCACAACAACATGAAAATTTTAGAGTTAATGTGTGAAAAAAATTAAAACAATAACAAATGTAAGTATAGAAAATTTACTCACACACCACAAATGAACACAAAAGTTTTGTTTTCCAGGTTTCAGAAATTCCACTAGTTCAACCCTAATTGCATGGAATTTTACAAGAAAGAGATTTCTTCTACACGTGTTTTAAAAATGGATATGCATGCTTGAAACATGTTAAAAATGAAAATGACCTATGGATCCAAAGCTTTTAAAGAGAATTACAAACGCTCATTAAATTCTCAATGAACGTGCGGTGGGATATTTACCAGAATCAAACTACCCATTATTTTGCCCGTTCACAAAAAGCTTACCTAACAATCATAGATGATTATAAAGTGATTTATCATCCGTAATGGGCTATATTTTTTTAAGAAATGACTTACGGATTGGGAGTCAACACTCAGTTAAAAACACCCCGCCTCCCCCTTTTCCCGACGATTCCAAAACCTGAGATATAAAAACTAAAAAGAGCTTAAATTCCCTAAAAATTACAGACACTCATTGGAATTAACTCTCTCTACATTCGTGCACTGTGCGTCTCCATTTTTGATGTACACTTTTTTCCTAAATCAAAACTTTGAGTTTTCTCTCTCCCATCATCCCGTAAACAAAAAAAGGCAAACAGATCACAGCAAAATGAAAATTTTTGAGTTTATGTATGGAAAAAATTTAAAACAATAACAAATGTAAATAAAGACAATTTATTCACACACCAAATTTTAACACAAAACTTTTGTTATCCAAGTTTGGGAAATTCCACTAGTTCAACCCTAATAGCTTGGAATTTTAAAAGAAAGAGATTTGTTGCACACGTGTTTTAAAAATATATTTGCAGGCTTGAAACATGTTAAAGATGCGAATGACCTATGGGCTTTTAAAGAGAATAACATACCTCATTAAATTCTCTAGTGAACGTGCGGTGGGATATTTACCCGAGTCAAACAAGCCTTTATTTTGTCCGTTTGCAAAAAGCTGACCTAACAATCACAGATGATTGTAAAATGATTTTTCATTTGTAACGGGCTATATTATCGTAAGAAATGACTTAAAGATTGGGAGTCAACACTCAATTAAAAATCCCCCGCCTCCCCCTTTTCCCGACGATTGCAAAACCTGAGAACTAAAAACTGAAAAGAGCTCACAATCCTGAAAAATCACAGACACTCTTTGGAATTATATCTCTCCATATTTGTGCATTGTGCATCTCCATTTTAGATGTACACTTTTTTATTAAATCAAAACTTCGAGTTTTCGTTCTACCTTCATGCCGTAAACAAAAAAAGGTAAATAGATCACAAAAAAATGTAAATTTTAGAGTTTATGTATGGAAAAAAACTAAAACATTAACAAATGTAAGTAATGAAAATTTATTCACACACCACAATTGAACACAAAATTTTTGTTATCCAAGTTTGGGAAATTCCACTAGTTTAACCCTATTAGCTTGAAATTTTACAAGAAAGAGAATTCTTCTAGACATGTTTTAAAAATGGATATGCATGCTTGAAACATGTTAAAGATACAAATGACCTATGGATCCAAAGTTTTAATGAGAATAACAAACACTCATTAAATTTTGAAGTGAACGTGCGGCGGGATATTTACCCGAGTCAAACAAGCCATTATTTTGCCCGTTTTCAAAAAATTGAACTAACAGTCAGTTAAAAATACCACGCCTCCTCGTTTTCCCGACGATTGCAAAACCTGAGATACAAAAACTAAAAAGATCTTAAAATCCTAAAAAATTACAAACACTCTTTGGAATTATCTCTCCCTACATTTCTGCATTGTGCATCTCCATTTTAGATATACACTTTTTCCTCAAACCAAAACTTTGAGTTTTCACTCTCCCTTCATCCCGTAAACCAAAAAAGGCAAATAGATCACAACAACCTGAAAATTTTAGAGTTAATGTGTGAAAAAAATTAAAACAATAACAAATGTAAGTATAGAAAATTTACTCACACACCACAAATGAACACAAAAGTTTTGTTTTCCAGGTTTCAGAAATTCCACTAGTTCAACCCTAATTGCATGGAATTTCACAAGAAAGAGATTTCTTCTACACGTGTTTTAAAAATGGATATGCATGCTTGAAAAAAGTTAAAGATGCAAATGACCTATGGATCCAAAGCTTTTAAAGAGAATAACAAACGCTGATTAAATTCTCAATGAACGTGCGGTGGGATATTTACCAGAATCAAACTAGCCATTATTTTGCCCGTTCACAAAAAGCTTACCAAACAATCATAGATGATTGTAAAGTTATTTATCATCCGTAACGGGCTATATTTATGTAAGAAATGACTTACGGATTGGGAGTCAACACTCAGTTAAAAACACCCCGCCTCCCCCTTTTCCCGACGATTACAAAACCTGAGATATAAAAACTAAAAAGAGCTTAAATTCCGTCAAAATTACAGACACTCATTGGAATTATCTCTGTCTAAATTTGTGCACTGTGTGTCTCCATTTTAGATGTACACTTTTTTCTTAAATCAAAACTTTGAGTTTTCTCAATCCCTTCATGCCCTAAAAAAAAAAAGGCAAACAGAACACAGCAAAATGAAAATTTTTGAGTTTATGTATGGAAAAAATTTAAAACAGTAACAAATGTAAGTAAAGAAAAGTTATTCACACACCAAAATTTAACACAAAACTTTTGTTATCCATGTTTGGGAAATTCCACTAGTTCAACCCTAATTGCTTGGAATTTTACAAGAAAGAGATTTGTTCCACACGTGTTTTAAAAATGGATATGCAAGCTTGAAACATGTTAAAGATGCGAATGACCTATGGATCCAAAGTTTTTAAAGTGAATAACATACGCTCAGTAAATTCTCTAGTGAACGTGCGGTGGGATATTTACCCGAGTCAAACAAGCCATTAGTTTGCCCGTTTGCAAAAAGCAGACCTAACTATCACAAATGATTGTAAAGTGATTTTTCATTCATAACGGGCTATATTAATTTAAGAAATGACTTACGGATTGGTAGTCAACACTCGATTAAAAATCCCCCGCCTCCCCTTTTACCGACGATTGCAAAACCTAAGAACTAAAAACTTAAAAGAGCTCACAATCCTGAAAAATCACAGACACTCTTTGGAATTATATCTCTCCACATTTGTGCATTGTGCATCTCCATTTTAGATGTACACTTTTTTATTAAATCAAAACTTTGAGTTTTCGTTCTGCCATCATGCCGTAAACAAAAAAAGGTAAATAGATCACAAAAAAATGTAAATTTTAGAGTTTATGTATGGAAAAAAATTAAAACATTAACAAATGTGAGTAATGAAAATTTATTCACACACCACAATTGAACACAAAATTTTTGTTATCCAAGTTTGGGAAATTCCACTAGTTCAACCCTAATAGCTTGAAATTTTACAAGAAAGAGAATTCTTCTAGACGTGTTTTAAAAATGGATATGCATCCTTGAAACATGTTAAAGATGCAAATGACCTATGGATCGAAAGTTTTTTATTAGATAACAAACACTCATTAAATTTTGAAGTGAACGTTCGGCGGGATATTTACCTGAGTCAAACAAGCCATTATTTTTCCCGTTTTCAAAAAGCTGACCTAAAAATCATAGATGATTGTAATGTGATTTATCATGAGTAACGGGCTATATTTTTGTAAGAAATGACATTCGGATTGGGAGTCAATAGTTAGTTAAAAATACCACGCCTCCCTGTTTTCCCGACGATAGCAAAACCTGAGATACAAAAACTAAAAAGATCTTACAATCCTTAAAAATTACAAACACTCTTTGGAATTATTTCTCCCTACATTTGTGCATTGTGCATCTCCATTTTAGATGTACACTTTTTTCTTAAATCAAAACTTTGAGTTTTCGCTCTCCCTTCATCCCGTAAACCAAAAAAGGCAAATAGATCACAACAAAATGAAAATTTTAGAGTTTATGTGTGAAAAAAATTAAAACAATAACAAATGTAAGTATAGAAAATTTACTCACACAACACAAATGAACACATAAGTTTTGTTTTCCGAGTTTCAGAAATTCCACTAGTTCAACCCTAATTGCATGGAATATTACAAGAAAGAGATTTCTTCTACACGTGTTTTAAAAATGGATATGCATGCTTGAAATATGTTAAAGATGCAAATGACCTATGGATCCAAAGCTTTTAAAGACAATTAAAAATGCACATTAAATTCTCAATGAACGTGCGGTTGGATATTTACCAGAATCAAACTAGCCATTATTCTGCCCGTTCACAAAAAGCTTACCTAACAATCATAGATGATTGTAAAGTGATTTATCATCCGTAACGGGCTATATTTTTGTAAGAAATGACTTACGGATTGGGAGTCAACACTCAGTTAAAAACACCCTCCCCGCCTCCCCCTGCTCCCGACGATTGCAAAACCTGAGATATAAAAACTAAAAAGAGCTTAAATTCCGTCAAAATTACAGACACTCATTGGAATTATCTCTCTCTACATTTGTGCACTGTGCGTCTCCATTTTAGATGTACACATTTTTCTTAAATCAAAACTTTGACTTTTCTCTCTCCCTTCATCCCGTAAACAAAATAAGGCAAATAGATCACAGCAAAATGAAAATTTTTGAGTTTATGTGTGGAAAAAATTTAAAACAATAACAAATGTAAGTAATGAAAATTTATTCACACACCAAAATCTACCACAAAACTTTTGTTATCCAAGTTTGGGAAATTCCACTAGTTCAACCCTAATAGCTAGGAATTTTACAAGAAAGAGATTTGTTCCACACGTGTTTTAAAAATGGATATGCAAGTTTGAAACATGTTAAAGATGCGAATGACCTATGCATCCAAAGCTTTTAAAGAGAACAACATACGCTCATTAAATTCTCTAGTAAACGTGCGGTGGGATATTTACCCGAGTCAAAAGAGCCATTATTTTGCCCGTTTGCAAAAAGCTGACCTAACAATCACAGATGATTGTAAAGTGATTTTTCATTCGTAACGGGCTATATTATTGTAAGAAATGAATTACGGATTGGGAGTCAACACTCAATTAAAAATCCCCCGCCTCCCCCTTTTCCCGACAATTGCAAAACCTGAGAACTAAAAATTGAAAAGAGCTCACAATCCTGAAAAACCACAGACACTCTTTGGAATTATATCTCTCCACATTTGTGCATTGTGCATCTCCATTTTAGATGTACACTTTTTTATTATATCAAAACTTTGAGTTTTCATTCTCCCTTCATGCCGTAAACAAAAAAAGGTAAATAGATCACAAAAAAATGTAAATTTTAGAGTTTATATAGGGAAAAAAATTAAAACATTAACAAATGTAAGTAATGAAAATTTATTCACACACCACAATTGAACACAAATTTTTTGTTATCCAAGTTTGGGAAATTCCACTAGTTCGACCCTAATAGCTTGAAATTTTACAAGAAAGAGAATTCTTCTAGACGTGTTTTAAAAATGGATATGCATGCTTGAAACATGTTAAAGATGAAAATGACCAATGGATCCAAAGCTTTTAATGCGAATAACAAACACTCATTAAATTCTGAAGTGAACGTGCGGCGGGATATTTACCCGAGTCAAACAAGCCATTATTTTGCTCGTTTTAAAAAAGCTGACCTAATAATCATAGATGATTGTAATGTGATTTATCATGAGTAACGGGCTATATTTTTGTAAGAAATGACATACGGATATGGAGTCAACAGTCAGTTAAAAATACCACGCTTCCCCATTTTCCCAACGATTGCAAAACCTGAGATTCAAAAACTAAAAAGATCTTTCAATCCCTAAAAATTACAAACACTCTAAGGAATTATCTCTCCCTACAGTTGTGCATTGTGCATCTCCATTTTAGATGTACACTTTTTTCTTAAATCAAAACTTTGAGTTTTGTATCTCCCTTCATCCCGTAAACAAAAAAAGGCAAACAGTTCACAGCAAAATGAAAATTTTTGAGTTTATGTATAGAAAAAATTTAAAACAATAAAAAATGTAAGTAAAGAAAATTTATTCACACACCAAAAATTAACACTAAACTTTTGTTATCCAAGTTAGGGAAATTCCACTAGTTCAACCCTAATACCTTGGAATTTTACAAGAAAGAGATTTGTTCCACACGTGTTTTAAAAATGGATATGCAAGCTTGAAACATGTTAAAGATGCAAATGACCTATGGATCCAAAGCTTTTAAAGAGTATTACATACGCTCATTAAATTCTCTAGTGAACGTACGGTTGGATATTTACCCGAGTCAAACAAGCCATTATTTTGCCCGTTTGCAAAAAGGTGACCTAACAATCATAGATGATTGTAAAGTGATTTTTCATTCGTAACAGGCTATATTATTGTAAGAAATGTCTTACGGATTGGGAGTCAACACTCAATTAAAAATCCCCTGCCTCCCCTTTTCCCGACGATTGCAAAACCTGAGAACTAAAAACTGAAAAAAGCTCACAATCCTGAAAAATCACAGACACTCTTTGGAATTATATCTCTCCACATTTGTGCATTGTGCGTCTCCATTTTAGATGTACACTTTTTTACTAAATCAAAACTTTGAGTTTTGGTTCTCCCTTCATGCCGTAAACAAAAAAATGTGAATTTTAGAGTTTATGTATGGAAAAAAAATTAAAACATTAACAAATGTATGTAATGAAAATTTATTCACACACCACAATTGAACACAAAATTTTTGTTATCCAAGTTATGGAAATTCCACTAGTTCAACCCTAATAGCTTGAAATTTTACAAGAAAGAGAATTCTTCTAGACGTGTTTTAAAAACGGATATGCATGCTTGAAACATGTTAAAGATGCAAATGACCTATGGATCCAAAGCTTTTAATGTGAATAACAAACACTCATTAAATTATGATGTGAACGTGCGGCGGGATATTTACCCGAGTCAAACAAGCCATTATTTTGCCCGTTTTCAAAAAGCTGACCTAAAAATCATAGATGATTGTAATGTGATTTATCATGAGTAACGGGCTATATTTTTGTAAGAAATGACATACGGATTGGGAGTCAACAGTCAGTTAAAAATAGCACGCCTCCCCGTTTTCCCAACGATTGCAAAACCTGAGATACAAAAACTAAAAAGATCTTACAATCCCTAAAAATTACAAACACTCTTTGGAATTATCTCTCCCTACATTTGTGCATTGTGCATCTCCATTTTAGATGTACACTTTTTTCTTAAATCAAAACTTTCAGTTTTTGCTCTCCCTTCATCCCGTAAACCAAAAAAGGCAAATAGATCACAACAAAATGAAAATTTTAGAGTTTATGTGTGAAAAAAAATTAAAACAATAAAAAGTTTAAGTATAGAAAATTTACTCACACAACACAAATGAACACATAAGTTTTGTTTTCCAAGTTTGAGAAATTCCACTAGTTCAACCCTAATTGCATGGAATTTTACAGGAAAGAGATTTCTTCTACACGTGTTTTAAAAATGGATATGCATGCTTGAAACATGTTAAAGATGCAAATGACCTATGGATCTAATGCTTTTAAAGAGAATAAAAAATGCTCATTAAATTCTCAATGAACGTGCGGTGCGAGATTTACCAGAATCAAACTAGCCATTATTTTGCCCGTTCACAAAAAGCTTACCTAACAATCATAGATGATTGTAAAGTGATTTATCATCCGTAACGGGCTATATATTTGTAAGAAATGACTTAAGGATTGGGTGTAACCACTCAGTTAAAAACACTGCCTCCCCCTTTTCCCGACGATTGCAAAACCTGAGATATAAAAACTAAAAAAGAGCTAAAAATCCCAAAAAATTACAGACACTCATTGGAATTATCTCTCTCTACATTTGTGCACTGTGCGTCTCCATTTTAGATATACAATTTTTTCTTAAATGAAAACTTTGAGTTTTCTCTCTCCCTTCATCCCGTAAACAAAAAAAGGCAAATAGATCACAGGAAAATGAAAATTTTTGAGTTTATGTATGGAAAAAATTTAAAACAATAACAAATGTAAGTAAAGAAAATTTATTCACACACCAAAAATTAACACAAAACTTTTGTTATCCAAGTTTTGGAAATTCCACTAGTTCAACCCTAATAGCTTGGAATTTTGCAAGAAAGAGATTTGTTCCACACGTGTTTTAAAAATGGATATGCAAGCTTGAAACATGTTAAAGATGCAAATGACCTATGGATCCAAAGCTTTTAAAGAGAATAACATACGCTCATTAAATTCTCTAGTGAACGTGCGGTGGGATATTTACCCGAGTCAAACAAGTCATTATTTTGCCCGTTTGCAAAAAGCTTACCTAACAATCATAGATGATTGTAAAGTGATTTATCATTCGTAACGGGCTATATTTTTGTAAGAAATGACTTAAGGATTGGGTGTCAACACTCAGTTAAAAACACCGCCTCCCCCTTTTCCCGACGATTGCAAAACCTGAGATATAAAAACTAAAAAAAGCTTAAATTCCCTAAAAATTACAGACACTCATTGGAATTATCTCTCTCCACATTTTTGCACTTTGCGTCTCCATTTTAGATGTACACTGTTTTCTTAAATGAAAACTTTGAGTTTTCTCTCTTCCTTCATCCCGTAAACAAAAAAAGGCAAATAGATCACAGCAAAATGAAAATTTTTCAGTTTATGTATGGAAAAAATTGAAATCTATAAAAAATGTAAGTAAAGAAAATTTATTCCCACACCAAAATTTAACACAAAACTTTTGTTATCAAAGTTTGGGAAATTCCACTAGTTCAACCCTAATAGCTTGGAATTTTACAAGAAAGAGATTTGTTCCACACGTGTTTTAAAATTGGATATGCAAGCTTGAAACTTGTTAAAGATGCGAATGACATATGGATCCAAAGCTTTTAAAGAGAATAACATACACTCATTAAATTCTCTAGTGAATGTGCGGTAGGATATTTACCAGAGTCAAACAAGCCATTATTGTGCCCGTTTGTAAAAAGCTGACCTAACAATCATAGATGATTGTAAAGTGATTTTTCATTCGTAACGGGCTATATTATTGTAAGAAATGACTTACGGATTGTGAGTCAACACTCAATTAAAAATCCCCCGCCTCCCCCTTTTCCCGACGATTGCAAAACCTGAGAACTAAAAACTGAAAAGAGCTCACAATCCTGAAAAATCACAGACACTCTTTGGAATTATATCTCTCCACATTTGTGCATTGTGCATCTCCTTTCTGGATGGACACTTTTTTATTAAATCAAAACTTTGAGTTTTGGTTCTCCCTTCATGCCGTAAACAAAAAAATGCAAATTTTAGAGTTTATGTATGGAAAAAAATTAAAACATTAACAAATGTAAGTAATGAAAATTTATTCACACACCACAATTGAACACAAAATTTTTGTTATCCAAGTTTGGGAAATTCCACTAGTTCAACCCTAATAGCTTGAAATTTTACAAGAAAGAGAATTCTTCTAGACGTGTTTTAAAAATGGATATGCATGGTTGAAACATGTTAAAGATGCAAATGACCTATGGATCCAAAGCTTTTAAAGAGAATAACAAACTCTCTTTAATTTCTTATTGAACGTGTGGTGGGATATTTACCAGAATCAAACTAGCCATTATTTTTCCCGTTCACAAAAAGCTTACCTAACAATCATAGATGATTGTAAAGTGATTTATCATCCGTAACGGGCTATATTTTTGTAAGAAATGACTTAAGGATTGGGTGTCAACACTCAGTTAAAAACACCACCTCCCCCTTTTCCCGACGATTGCAAACAATGAGATATAAAAACTAAAAAGCGCTTAAATTGCCTAAAAATTACAGACACTCATTGGAATTATCTCTGTTTACATTTGTGCACTGTGCGTCTCGATTTTAGATGTACACTTTTTTCTTAAATGAAAACTTTGAGTTTTCTGTCTCCCTTCATCCTGTAAACAGAAAAAGGCAAATAGATCACAGCAAAATGAAAATTTTTAAGTTTATGTATGAAAAAAATTTAAAACAATAACAAATATAAGTAAAGAAAATTTATTCACACACCAAAAATTAACACAAAACTTTTGTTATCCAAGTTTGGGAAATTCCACTAGTTCAACCCTAATAGCTTGGAATTTTACAAGAAAGAGATTTGTTCCACACGTGTTTTAAAAATGGATATGCAAGCTTGAAACATGTTAAAGATGCAAAAGACCTATGGATCCAAAGCTTTTAAAGAGAATAACATACGCTCATTAAATTCTCTAGTGAACGTGCAGTGGGATATTTACCCGAGTCAAACAAGCCATTATTTTGCCCGTTTGCAAAAAGCTTACCTAACAATCATAGATGATTGTAAAGTGATTTAACACCCGTAACGGGCTATATTTTTTTAAGAAATGACTTAAGGATTGGGTGTCAACACTCAGTTAAAAACACCGCCTCCCCCTTTACCGGACGATTGCAAAACCTGAGATATAAAAACTAAAAAGAGCTTAAATGCCTGAAAAATTACAGACGCTCATTGGAATTATCTCTCTCCACATTTGTGCATTGTGCGTCTCCATTTTAGATGTACACTTTTTTCTTAAATGAAAACTTTGAGTTTTCTCTCTCCCTTCATCCCGTAAACAAAAAATGGCAAATAGATCACAACAAAATGAAAATTTTTCAGTTTATGTATGGAAAAAATTTAAAACAATAACAAATGTAAGTAAAGAAAATTAATTCACACACCAAAATTTAACACAAAACTTTTGTTATACAAGTTTGGTAAATTCCACAAGTTCAACCCTAATAGCTTGGAATTTTACAAGAAAGAGATTTGTTCCACACGTGTTTTAAAAATGGATATGCAAGCTTGAAACAAGTTAACGATGTGAATGACCTATGGATCCAAAGCTTTTAAAGAGAATAACATATGCTCATTAAATTCTCTAGTGAACGTGCGGTGGGATATTTACCCGAGTCAAACAAGCCATTATTTTGCCCGTTTGCAAAAAGCTGACTTAACAATCACAGATGATTGTAAAGTGATTTTTCATTCGTAACGGGCTATATTATATTAAGAAATGACTTACGGATTGGGAGTCAACACTCAATTAAAAATCCCCCGCCTCCCCCTTTTCCCAACGATTGCAAAACCTGAGAACTAAAAACTGAAAAGAGCTCACAATCCTGAAAAATCACAGACACTCTTTGGAATTATATCTCTCCAAATTTGTGCGTTATGCATCTCCATTTTAGATGTACATTTTTTTATTAAATCAAAACTTTGAGTTTTCGTTCTCCCTTCATGCCGTAAACAAACAAATGTAAATTTTAGAGTTTATGTATGGAAAAAAATTAAACATTAACAAATGTAAGTAATGAAAATTTTTTCACACACCACAATTGAACACAAAAATTTTGTTATCCAGCTTTGGGAAATTCCACTAGTTCAACCCTAATAGCTTAAAATTTTACAAGAAAGAGAATTCTTCTAGACGTGTTTTAAAAATGGATATGCAAGCTTGAAACTTATTAAAGATGCAAATGACCTATGGATCCAAAGCTTTTAATGAGAATAACAAACACTCATTAAATTCTGAAGTGAACGTGCGGTGGGATATTTACCCGAGTCAAACAAGCCATTATTTTGCCCGTTTTCAAAAAGCTGACCTAACAATCATAGATGAATGTAATGTGATTTATCATGAGTAACGGGCTTTATTTTTGTAAGAAATGACATACGGATTGGGAGTCAACAGTCAGTTAAAAATACCACGCCTCCCCGTTTTCCCGACGATTGCAAAACCTGAGATACAAAAACTAAAAAGATCTTACAATCCCTAAAAATTACAAACACACTTTGGAATTATCTCTCCCTACATTTGTGCAATGTGCATCTCCATTTTAGATGTACACTTTTTTCTTAAATCAAAACTTTGAGTTTTCGCTCTCCCTTCATCCCGTAAACCAAAAAAGGCAAATAGATCACAACAAAATGAAAATTTTAGAGTTTATGTGTGAAAAAAATTAAAACAATAACAAATGTAAGTATAGAAAATTTACTCACACAACACAAATGAACACATAAGTTTTGTTTTCCGAGTTTCAGAAATTCCACTAGTTCAACCCTAATTGCATGGAATATTACAAGAAAGAGATTTCTTCTACACGTGTTTTAAAAATGGATATGCATGCTTGAAACATGTTAAAGATGCAAATGACCTATGGATCCAAAGCTTTTAAAGACAATTACAAATGCTCATTAAATTCTCAATAAACGTGCGGTTGGATATTTACCAGAATCAAACTAGCCATTATTCTGCCCGTTCACAAAAAGCTTACCTAACAATCATAGATGATTGTAAAGTGATTTATCATCCGTAACGGGCTATATTTTTGTAAGAAATGACTTACGGATTGGGAGTCAACACTCACTTAAAAACACCCTCCCCGCCTCCCCCTGCTCCCGACGATTGCAAAACCTGAGATATAAAAACTAAAAAGAGCTTAAATTCCGTAAAAATTACAGACACTCATTGGAATTATCTCTCTCTACATTTGTGCACTGTGCGTCTCCATTTTAGATGTACACATTTTTCTTAAATCAAAACTTTGACTTTTCTCTCTCCCTTCATCCCGTAAACAAAATAAGGCAAATAGATCACAGCAAAATGAAAATTTTTGAGTTTATGTGTGGAAAAAATTTAAAACAATAACAAATGTAAGTAATGAAAATTTATTCACACACCAAAATCTACCACAAAACTTTTGTTATCCAAGTTTGGGAAATTCCACTAGTTCAACCCTAATAGCTAGGAATTTTACAAGAAAGAGATTTGTTCCACACGTGTTTTAAAAATGGATATGCAAGTTTGAAACATGTTAAAGATGCGAATGACCTATGGATCCAAAGCTTTTAAAGAGAATAACATACGCTCATTAAATTCTCTAGTAAACGTGCGGTGGGATATTTACCCGAGTCAAAAGAGCCATTATTTTGCCCGTTTGCAAAAAGCTGACCTAACAATCACAGATGATTGTAAAGTGATTTTTCATTCGTAACGGGCTATATTATTGTAAGAAATGAATTACGGATTGGGAGTCAACACTCAATTAAAAATCCCCCGCCTCCCCCTTTTCCCGACAATTGCAAAACCTGAGAACTAAAAATTGAAAAGAGCTCACAATCCTGAAAAACCACAGACACTCTTTGGAATTATATCTCTCCACATTTGTGCATTGTGCATCTCCATTTTAGATGTACACTTTTTTATTATATCAAAACTTTGAGTTTTCATTCTCCCTTCATGCCGTAAACATAAAAAGGTAAATAGATCACAAAAAAATGTAAATTTTAGAGTTTATATAGGGAAAAAAATTAAAACATTAACAAATGTAAGTAATGAAAATTTATTCACACACCACAATTGAACACAAATTTTTTGTTATCCAAGTTTGGGAAATTCCACTAGTTCGACCCTAATAGCTTGAAATTTTACAAGAAAGAGAATTCTTCTAGACGTGTTTTAAAAATGGATATGCATGCTTGAAACATGTTAAAGATGAAAATGACCAATGGATCCAAAGCTTTTAATGCGAATAACAAACACTCATTAAATTCTGAAGTGAACGTGCGGCGGGATATTTACCCGAGTCAAACAAGCCATTATTTTGCTCGTTTTAAAAAAGCTGACCTAATAATCATAGATGATTGTAATGTGATTTATCATGAGTAACGGGCTATATTTTTGTAAGAAATGACATACGGATATGGAGTCAACAGTCAGTTAAAAATACCACGCTTCCCCATTTTCCCAACGATTGCAAAACCTGAGATTCAAAAACTAAAAAGATCTTTCAATCCCTAAAAATTACAAACACTCTAAGGAATTATCTCTCCCTACAGTTGTGCATTGTGCATCTCCATTTTAGATGTACACTTTTTTCTTAAATCAAAACTTTGAGTTTTGTATCTCCCTTCATCCCGTAAACAAAAAAAGGCAAACAGTTCACAGCAAAATGAAAATTTTTGAGTTTATGTATAGAAAAAATTTAAAACAATAAAAAATGTAAGTAAAGAAAATTTATTCACACACCAAAAATTAACACTAAACTTTTGTTATCCAAGTTAGGGAAATTCCACTAGTTCAACCCTAATACCTTGGAATTTTACAAGAAAGAGATTTGTTCCACACGTGTTTTAAAAATGGATATGCAAGCTTGAAACATGTTAAAGATGCAAATGACCTATGGATCCAAAGCTTTTAAAGAGTATTACATACGCTCATTAAATTCTCTAGTGAACGTACGGTTGGATATTTACCCGAGTCAAACAAGCCATTATTTTGCCCGTTTGCAAAAAGGTGACCTAACAATCATAGATGATTGTAAAGTGATTTTTCATTCGTAACAGGCTATATTATTGTAAGAAATGTCTTACGGATTGGGAGTCAACACTCAATTAAAAATCCCCTGCCTCCCCTTTTCCCGACGATTGCAAAACCTGAGAACTAAAAACTGAAAAAAGCTCACAATCCTGAAAAATCACAGACACTCTTTGGAATTATATCTCTCCACATTTGTGCATTGTGCGTCTCCATTTTAGATGTACACTTTTTTACTAAATCAAAACTTTGAGTTTTGGTTCTCCCTTCATGCCGTAAACAAAAAAATGTGAATTTTAGAGTTTATGTATGGAAAAAAAATTAAAACATTAACAAATGTATGTAATGAAAATTTATTCACACACCACAATTGAACACAAAATTTTTGTTATCCAAGTTATGGAAATTCCACTAGTTCAACCCTAATAGCTTGAAATTTTACAAGAAAGAGAATTCTTCTAGACGTGTTTTAAAAACGGATATGCATGCTTGAAACATGTTAAAGATGCAAATGACCTATGGATCCAAAGCTTTTAATGTGAATAACAAACACTCATTAAATTATGATGTGAACGTGCGGCGGGATATTTACCCGAGTCAAACAAGCCATTATTTTGCCCGTTTTCAAAAAGCTGACCTAAAAATCATAGATGATTGTAATGTGATTTATCATGAGTAACGGGCTATATTTTTGTAAGAAATGACATACGGATTGGGAGTCAACAGTCAGTTAAAAATAGCACGCCTCCCCGTTTTCCCAACGATTGCAAAACCTGAGATACAAAAACTAAAAAGATCTTACAATCCCTAAAAATTACAAACACTCTTTGGAATTATCTCTCCCTACATTTGTGCATTGTGCATCTCCATTTTAGATGTACACTTTTTTCTTAAATCAAAACTTTCAGTTTTTGCTCTCCCTTCATCCCGTAAACCAAAAAAGGCAAATAGATCACAACAAAATGAAAATTTTAGAGTTTATGTGTGAAAAAAAATTAAAACAATAAAAAGTTTAAGTATAGAAAATTTACTCACACAACACAAATGAACACATAAGTTTTGTTTTCCAAGTTTGAGAAATTCCACTAGTTCAACCCTAATTGCATGGAATTTTACAGGAAAGAGATTTCTTCTACACGTGTTTTAAAAATGGATATGCATGCTTGAAACATGTTAAAGATGCAAATGACCTATGGATCTAATGCTTTTAAAGAGAATAAAAAATGCTCATTAAATTCTCAATGAACGTGCGGTGCGAGATTTACCAGAATCAAACTAGCCATTATTTTGCCCGTTCACAAAAAGCTTACCTAACAATCATAGATGATTGTAAAGTGATTTATCATCCGTAACGGGCTATATATTTGTAAGAAATGACTTAAGGATTGGGTGTAACCACTCAGTTAAAAACACCGCCTCCCCCTTTTCCCGACGATTGCAAAACCTGAGATATAAAAACTAAAAAAGAGCTAAAAATCCCAAAAAATTACAGACACTCATTGGAATTATCTCTCTCTACATTTGTGCACTGTGCGTCTCCATTTTAGATGTACAATTTTTTCTTAAATGAAAACTTTGAGTTTTCTCTCTCACTTCATCCCGTAAACAAAAAAAGGCAAATAGATCACAGGAAAATGAAAATTTTTGAGTTTATGTATGGAAAAAATTTAAAACAATAACAAATGTAAGTAAAGAAAATTTATTCACACACCAAAAATTAACACAAAACTTTTGTTATCCAAGTTTTGGAAATTCCACTAGTTCAACCCTAATAGCTTGGAATTTTGCAAGAAAGAGATTTGTTCCACACGTGTTTTAAAAATGGATATGCAAGCTTGAAACATGTTAAAGATGCAAATGACCTATGGATCCAAAGCTTTTAAAGAGAATAACATACGCTCATTAAATTCTCTAGTGAACGTGCGGTGGGATATTTACCCGAGTCAAACAAGTCATTATTTTGCCCGTTTGCAAAAAGCTTACCTAACAATCATAGATGATTGTAAAGTGATTTATCATTCGTAACGGGCTATATTTTTGTAAGAAATGACTTAAGGATTGGGTGTCAACACTCAGTTAAAAACACCGCCTCCCCCTTTTCCCGACGATTGCAAAACCTGAGATATAAAAACTAAAAAGAGCTTAAATTCACTAAAAATTATAGACACTCATTGGAATTATCTCTCTCCACATTTTTGCACTTTGCGTCTCCATTTTAGATGTACACTGTTTTCTTAAATGAAAACTTTGAGTTTTCTCTCTTCCTTCATCCCGTAAACAAAAAAAGGCAAATAGATCACAGCAAAATGAAAATTTTTTAGTTTATGTATGGAAAAAATTTAAATCTATAAAAAATGTAAGTAAAGAAAATTTATTCCCACACCAAAATTTAACACAAAACTTTTGTTATCCAAGTTTGGGAAATTCCACTAGTTCAACCCTAATAGCTTGGAATTTTACAAGAAAGAGATTTGTTCCACACGTGTTTTAAAATTGGATATGCAAGCTTGAAACTTGTTAAAGATGCGAATGACATATGGATCCAAAGCTTTTAAAGAGAATAACATACACTCATTAAATTCTCTAGTGAATGTGCGGTAGGATATTTAACAGAGTCAAACAAGCCATTATTGTGCCCGTTTGTAAAAAACTGACCTAACAATCATAGATGATTGTAAAGTGATTTTTCATTCGTAACGGGCTATATTATTGTAAGAAATGACTTACGGATTGGGAGTCAACACTCAATTAAAAATCCCCCGCCTCCCCCTTTTCCCGACGATTGCAAAACCTGAGAACTAAAAACTGAAAAGAGCTCACAATCCTGAAAAATCACAGACACTCTTTGGAATTATATCTCTCCACATTTGTGCATTGTGCATCTCCTTTTTGGATGTACACTTTTTATTAAATCAAAACTTTGAGTTTTGGTTCTCCCTTCATGCCGTAAACAAAAAAATGCAAATTTTAGAGTTTATGTATGGAAAAAAATTAAAACATTAACAAATGTAAGTAATGAAAATTTATTCACACACCACAATTGAACACAAAATTTTTGTTATCCAAGTTTGGGAAATTCCACTAGTTCAACCCTAATAGCTTGAAATTTTACAAGAAAGAGAATTCTTCTAGACGTGTTTTAAAAATGGATATGCATGGTTGAAACATGTTAAAGATGCAAATGACCTATGGATCCAAAGCTTTTAAAGAGAATAACAAACTCTCATTAATTTCTTATTGAACGTGTGGTGGGATATTTACCAGAATCAAACTAGCCATTATTTTGCCCGTTCACAAAAAGCTTACCTAACAATCATAGATGATTGTAAAGTGATTTATCATCCGTAACGGGCTATATTTTTGTAAGAAATGACTTAAGGATTGGGTGTCAACACTCAGTTAAAAACACCACCTCCCCCTTTTCCCGACGATTGCAAACAATGAGATATAAAAACTAAAAAGCGCTTAAATTCCCTAAAAATTACAGACACTCATTGGAATTATCTCTGTTTACATTTGTGCACTGTGCGTCTCGATTTTAGATGTACACTTTTTTCTTAAATGAAAACTTTGAGTTTTCTCTCTCCCTTCATCCTGTAAACAAAAAAAGGCAAATAGATCACAGCAAAATGAAAATTTTTAAGTTTATGTATGAAAAAAATTTAAAACAATAACAAATATAAGTAAAGAAAATTTATTCACACACCAAAAATTAACACAAAACTTTTGTTATCCAAGTTTGGGAAATTCCACTAGTTCAACCCTAATAGCTTGGAATTTTACAAGAAAGAGATTTGTTCCACACGTGTTTTAAAAATGGATATGCAAGCTTGAAACATGTTAAAGATGCAAAAGACCTATGGATCCAAAGCTTTTAAAGAGAATAACATACGCTCATTAAATTCTCTAGTGAACGTGCGGTGGGATATTTACCCGAGTCAAACAAGCCATTATTTTGCCCGTTTGCAAAAAGCTTACCTAACAATCATAGATGATTGTAAAGTGATTTAACACCCGTAACGGGCTATATTTTTTTAAGAAATGACTTAAGGATTGGGTGTCAACACTCAGTTAAAAACACCGCCTCCCCCTTTACCGGACGATTGCAAAACCTGAGATATAAAAACTAAAAAGAGCTTAAATGCCTGAAAAATTACAGACGCTCATTGGAATTATCTCTCTCCACATTTGTGCATTGTGCGTCTCCATTTTAGATGTACACTTTTTTCTTAAATGAAAACTTTGAGTTTTCTCTCTCCCTTCATCCCGTAAAAAAAAAATGGCAAATAGATCACAACAAAATGAAAATTTTTCAGTTTATGTATGGAAAAAATTTAAAACAATAACAAATGTAAGTAAAGAAAATTTATTCACACACCAAAAATTAACACAAAACTTTTGTTATCCAAGTTTGGGAAATTCCACTAGTTCAACCCTAATAGCTTGGAATTTTACAAGAAAGAGATTTGTTCCACACGTGTTTTAAAAATGGATATGCAAGCTTGAAACATGTTAAAGATGCAAAAGACTTATGGATCCAAAGCTTTTAAAGAGAATAACATATGCTCATTAAATTCTCTAGTGAACGTGCGGTGGGATATTTACCCGAGTCAAACAAGCCATTATTTTGCCCGTTTGCAAAAAGCTGACTTAACAATCACAGATGATTGTAAAGTGATTTTTCATTCGTAACGGGCTATATTATATTAAGAAATGACTTACGGATTGGGAGTCAACACTCAATTAAAAATCCCCCGCCTCCCCCTTTTCCCAATGATTGCAAAACCTGAGAACTAAAAACTGAAAAGAGCTCACAATCCTGAAAAATCACAAACACTCTTTGGAATTATATCTCTCCAAATTTGTGCGTTATGCATCTCCATTTTAGATGTACATTTTTTTTATTAAATCAAAACTTTGAGTTTTCGTTCTCCCTTCATGCCGTAAACAAACAAATGTAAATTTTAGAGTTTATGTATGGAAAAAAATTAAACATTAACAAATGTAAGTAATGAAAATTTTTTCACACACCACAATTGAACACAAAAATTTTGTTATCCAGCTTTGGGAAATTCCACTAGTTCAACCCTAATAGCTTAAAATTTTACAAGAAAGAGAATTCTTCTAGACGTGTTTTAAAAATGGATATGCAAGCTTGAAACTTATTAAAGATGCAAATGACCTATGGATCCAAAGCTTTTAATGAGAATAACAAACACTCATTAAATTCTGAAGTGAACGTGCGGTGGGATATTTACCCGAGTGAAACAAGCCATTATTTTGCCCGTTTTCAAAAAGCTGACCTAACAATCATAGATGAATGTAATGTGATTTATCATGTGTAACGGGCTTTATTTTTGTAAGAAATGACATACGGATTGGGAGTCAACAGTCAGTTAAAAATACCACGCCTCCCCGTTTTCCCGACGATTGCAAAACCTGAGATACAAAAAATAAAAAGATCTTACAATCCCTAAAAATTACAAACACACTTTGGAATTATCTCTCCCTACATTTGTGCAATGTGCATCTCCATTTTAGATGTACACTTTTTTCTTAAATCAAAACTTTGAGTTTTCGCTCTCCCTTCATCCCGTAAACCAAAAAAGGCTAATAGATCACATCAAAATGAAAATTTTAGAGTTAATGTGTGAAAAAAAATTATAACAATAACAAATGTAAGTATAGAAAATTTACTCACACACCACAAATGAACACAAAAGTTTTGTTTTCCAAGTTTGAGAAATTCCACTAGTTCAACCCTAATTGCATGGAATTTTACAAGAAAGAGATTTCTTCTACACGTGTTTTAAAAATGGATATGCATGCTTGAAACATGTCAAAGATGCAAATGACCTATGGATCCAAAGCTTTTAAAGAGAATAACAAACGCTCATTAAATTCTCAATGAACGTGCGGTGGGATATTTACCAGAATCAAACTAGCCATTATTTTGCCCGTTCACAAAAAGCTTACCTAACAATCATAGATGATTGTAAAGTGATTTATCATCCGTAGCGGGCTATATTTTTGTAGAAATGACTTACGGATTGGGAATCAACACTCAGTTAAAAAGACCCCGCCTCCCCCTTTTCCCGACGATTGATGAACCTGAGATATAAAAACTAAAAAGAGGTTAAATTCCCTAAAAATTACAGACACTCATTGGAATTATCTCTCTCTACATTTGTGCACTGTGTGTCTTCATTTTAGATGTACACTTTTTTCTTAAATGAAAACTTTGAGTTTTCTCTCTCCCTTCATCCCGTAAACAAAAAAAGGCAAATAGATCACAGCAAAATGAAAATTTTTGACTTTATGTGTGGAAAAAATTTAAAACAATAACAAATGTAAGTAAAGAAAAGTTATTCACACACCAAAAATTAACACAAATCTTTTGTTGTCCAAGTTTGGGAAATTCCACTAGTTCAACCCTAATAGCTTGGAATTTTACAAGAAAGAGATTTGTTCCACACGTGTTTTAAAAATGGATATGCAAGCTTGAAACATGTTAAAGATGCGAATGACCTGTGGATCCAAAACTTTTAAAGAGAATAACATACTCTCATTAAATTCTCTAGTGAACGTACGGTGGGATATTTACCCGAGTCAAACAAGCCATTATTTTGCCCGTTTGCAAAAAGCTGACCTAACAATCATAGATGATTGTAAAGTGATTTTTCATTCGTAACAGGCTATATTATTGTAAGAAATGACTTACGGATTGGGAGTCAACACTCAATTAAAAATCCCCCGCCTCACCCTTTTCCCGACGATTGGAAAACCTAAGAACTAAAAACTCGAAAGAGCTCACAATCCTAAAAAATCACAGACACTCTTTGGAATTATATCTCTCCACATTCGTGCATTGTGCATTTCCATTTTAGATGTACACTTTTTTATTAAATCAAAACTTTGAGTTTTCATTCTCCCTTCATGCCGTAAACAAAAAAAATGTAAATTTTAGAGTTTATGTATGGAAAAAAATTAAAACATTAACAAATGTAAGTAATGAAAATTTATTCACACAACACAATTGAACACAAAATTTTTGTTATCCAAGTTATGGAAATTCCACTAGTTCAACCCTAATAGCTTGAAATTTTACAAGAAAGAGAATTCTTCTAGACGTGTTTTAAAAATGGATATGCATGTTTGAAACATGTTGAAGATGCAAATGACTTATGGATCCGAAGAGTTTAATGAGAATAACAAACACTCATTAAATTCTAAAGTGAACGTGCGGCGGGATATTTACCCGAGTCAAACAAGCCATTATTTTGCCCGTTGTCAAAAAGCTGACCTAACAATCATAGATGATTGTAATGTGATTTATCATGAGTAACGGGCTATATTTTTGTAAGAAATGACATACGGATTGGGAGTCAACAGTCAGTTAAAAATAGCACGCCTCCCCGTTTTCTCGACGATTGCAAAACCTGAGATACAAATACTAAAATGATCTTACAATCCCTAAAAATTACAAACACTCTTTGGAATTATCTCTCCCTACATTTGTGCATTGTGCATCTCCATTTTAGATATACACTTTTTCCTTAAATCAAAACTTTGAGTTTTCGCTCTCCCTTCATCCCGTAAACCAAAAAAGGCAAATAGATCACAACAACTTGAAAATTTTAGAGTTAATGTGTGAAAAAAATTAAAAAAATAACAAATGTAAGTATAGAAAATTTACTCACACACCACAAATGAACACAAAAGTTTTGTTTTCCAGGTTTCAGAAATTCCACTAGTTCAACCCTAATTGCATGGAATTTCACAAGAAAGAGATTTTTTCTACACGTGTTTTAAAAATGGATATGCATGCTTGAAACATGTCAAAGATACAAATGACCTATGGATCCAAAGCTTTTAAAGAGAATAACAAACGCTCATTAAATTCTCAATGAACGTGCGTTGGGATATTTACCAGAATCAAACTAGCCATTATTTTGCCCGTTCAAAAAAGCATACCTAACAATCATAGATGATTGTAAAGTGATTTATCATCCGTAAAGGCTATATTTTTTTAAGAAATGACTTCGGTATTGGGAGTCAACACTTAGTTAAAAACACCCCGCCTCCCCCTTTTCCCGACGATTGCAAAACCTGAGATATAAAAACTAAAAAGAGCTTAAGTTCCCTAAAAATTACAGACACTCATTGGAATTATCTCTCTCTACATTTGTGCACTGTGCGTCTCCATTTTAGATGTACACTTTTGTCTTAAATGAAAACTTTGAGTTTTCTCTCTCCCTTCATCCCGTAAACAAAAAAAGGCAAATAGATCACAGCAAAATGAAAATTTTTCAGTTTATGTATGGAAAAAATTTAAAACAATTACAAATGTAAGTAAAGAAAATTTATTCATACACAAAAAATTAACACAAAATTTTTGTTATCCAAGTTTTGGAAATTCCACTTGTTGAACCCTAATTGCATGAAATTTTACAAGAAAGAGAATTCTTCTAGACGTGTTTTAAAAATGGATAGGCATGCTTGAAACATGTTTAAGATGCAAATGACCTATGGATCCAAAGCGTTTAATGAGAATAACAAACACATTAAATTCTGAACTGAACGTGCGGCGGGATATTTACCCGTGTCAAACATGCCATTATTTTGCCCGTTTTCAAAAAGCTGACCTAACAATCATAGATGATTGTAATGTGATTTATCATGAGTAACGGGTTATATTTTTGTTAGAAATGACATTTGGATTGGGAGTCAACAGTCAGTTAAAAATACCACGCCTCCCCGTTTTCCAGATGATTGCAAAACCTGAGATACAAAAGCTAAAAAGATCTTACAATCCCTAAAAATTACAAACACCCTTTGGAATTATCTCTCCCTTCATTTGTGCATTGTGCATCTCCATTTTAGATGTACACTTTTTTCTTAAATCAAAACTTTGAGTTTTCGCTCTCCCTTCATCCCGTAAACCAAAAAAGGCTAATAGATCACATCAAAATGAAAATTTTAGAGTTTATGTGTGAAAAAAAATTATAACAATAACAAATGTAAGTATAGAAAATTTACTCACACACCACAAATGAACACAAAAGTTTTGTTTTCCAAGTTTGAGAAATTCCACTAGTTCAACCCTAATTGCATGGAATTTTACAAGAAAGAGATTTCTTCTACACGAGTTTTAAAAATGGATATGCATGCTTGAAACATGTCAAAGATGCAAATGACCTATGGATCCAAAGCTTTTAAAGAGAATAACAAACGCTCATTAAATTCTCAATGAACGTGCGGTGGGATATTTACCAGAATCAAACTAGCCATTATTTTGCCCGTTCACAAAAAGCTTACCTAACAATCATAGATGATTGTAAAGTGATTTATCATCCGTAGCGGGCTATATTTTTGTAGAAATGACTTACGGATTGGGAATCAACACTCAGTTAAAAAGACCCCGCCTCCCCCTTTTCCCGACGATTGATAAACCTGAGATATAAAAACTAAAAAGAGGTTAAATTCCCTAAAAATTACAGACACTCATTGGAATTATCTCTCTCTACATTTGTGCACTGTGTGTCTTCATTTTAGATGTACACTTTTTTCTTAAATGAAAACTTTGAGTTTTCTCTCTCCCTTCATCCCGTAAACAAAAAAAGGCAAATAGATCACAGCAAAATGAAAATTTTTGACTTTATGTGTGGAAAAAATTTAAAACAATAACAAATGTAAGTAAAGAAAAGTTATTCACACACCAAAAATTAACACAAATCTTTTGTTGTCCAAATTTGGGAAATTCCACTAGTTCAACCCTAATAGCTTGGAATTTTACAAGAAAGAGATTTGTTCCACACGTGTTTTAAAAATGGATATGCAAGCTTGAAACATGTTAAAGATGCGAATGACCTGTGGATCCAAAACTTTTAAAGAGAATAACATACTCTCATTAAATTCTCTAGTGAACGTACGGTGGGATATTTACCCGAGTCAAACAAGCCATTATTTTGCCCGTTTGCAAAAAGCTGACCTAACAATCATAGATGATTGTAAAGTGATTTTTCATTCGTAACGGGCTATATTATTGTAAGAAATGACTTACGGATTGGGAGTCAACACTCAATTAAAAATCCCCTGCCTCACCCTTTTCCCGACGATTGGAAAACCTAAGAACTAAAAACTCGAAAGAGCTCACAATCCTAAAAAATCACAGACACTCTTTGGAATTATATCTCTCCACATTCGTGCATTGTGCATTTCCATTTTAGATGTACACTTTTTTATTAAATCAAAACTTTGAGTTTTCATTCTCCCTTCATGCCGTAAACAAAAAAAATGTAAATTTTAGAGTTTATGTATGGAAAAAAATTAAAACATTAACAAATGTAAGTAATGAAAATTTATTCACACAACACAATTGAACACAAAATTTTTGTTATCCAAGTTATGGAAATTCCACTAGTTCAACCCTAATAGCTTGAAATTTTACAAGAAAGAGAATTCTTCTAGACGTGTTTTAAAAATGGATATGCATGTTTGAAACATGTTGAAGATGCAAATGACCTATGGATCCAAAGAGTTTAATGAGAATAACAAACACTCATTAAATTCTGAAGTGAACGTGCGGCGGGATATTTACCCGAGTCAAACAAGCCATTATTTTGCCCGTTGTCAAAAAGCTGACCTAACAATCATAGATGATTGTAATGTGATTTATCATGAGTAACGGGCTATATTTTTGTAAGAAATGAAATACGGATTGGGAGTCAACAGTCAGTTAAAAATAGCACGCCTCCCCGTTTTCTCGACGATTGCAAAACCTGAGATACAAATACGAAAATGATCTTACAATCCCTAAAAATTACAAACACTCTTTGGAATTATCTCTCCCTACATTTGTGCATTGTGCATCTCCATTTTAGATATACACTTTTTCCTTAAATCAAAACTTTGAGTTTTCGCTCTCCCTTCATCCCGTAAACCAAAAAAGGCAAATAGATCACAACAACTTGAAAATTTTAGAGTTAATGTGTGAAAAAAATTAAAACAATAACAAATGTAAGTATAGAAAATTTACTCACACACCACAAATGAACACAAAAGTTTTGTTTTCCAGGTTTCAGAAATTCCACTAGTTCAACCCTAATTGCATGGAATTTCACAAGAAAGAGATTTTTTCTACACGTGTTTTAAAAATGGATATGCATGCTTGAAACATGTCAAAGATACAAATGACCTATGGATCCAAAGCTTTTAAAGAGAATAACAAACGCTCATTAAATTCTCAATGAACGTGCGGTGGGATATTTACCAGAATCAAACTAGCCATTATTTTGCCCGTTCACAAAAAGCATACCTAACAATCATAGATGATTGTAAAGTGATTTATCATCCGTAAAGGCTATATTTTTTTAAGAAATGACTTAGGTATTGGGAGTCAACACTTAGTTAAAAACACCCCGCCTCCCCCTTTTCCCGACGATTGCAAAACCTGAGATATAAAAACTAAAAAGAGCTTAAGTTCCCTAAAAATTACAGACACTCATTGGAATTATCTCTCTCTACATTTGTGCACTGTGCGTCTCCATTTTAGATGTACACTTTTGTCTTAAATGAACACTTTGAGTTTTCTCTCTCCCTTCATCCAGTAAACAAAAAAAGGCAAATAGATCACAGCAAAATGAAAATTTTTTAGTTTATGTATGGAAAAAATTTAAAACAATTACAAATGTAAGTAAAGAAAATTTATTCATACACAAAAAATTAACACAAAATTTTTGTTATCCAAGTTTTGGAAATTCCACTAGTTCAACCCTAATTGCATGAAATTTTACAAGAAAGAGAATTCTTCTAGACGTGTTTTAAAAATGGATAGGCATGCTTGAAAAATGTTTAAGATGCAAATGACCTATGGATCCAAAACGTTTAATGAGAATAACAAACACATTAAATTCTGAACTGAACGTGCGGCGGGATATTTACCCGTGTCAAACATGCCATTATTTTGCCCGTTTTCAAAAAGCTGACCTAACAATCATAGATGATTGTAATGTGATTTATCATGAGTAACGGGTTATATTTTTGTTAGAAATGACATACGGATTGGGAGTCAACAGTCAGTTAAAAATACCACACCTCCCCGTTTTCCAGATGATTGCAAAACCTGAGATACAAAAGCTAAAAAGATCTTACAATCCCTAAAAATTACAAACACCCTTTGGAATTATCTCTCCCTTCATTTGTGCATTGTGCATCTCCATTTTAGATGTACACTTTTTTCTTAAATCAAAACTTTGAGTTTTCGCTCTCCCTTCATCCCGTAAACCAAAAAAGGCTAATAGATCACATCAAAATGAAAATTTTAGAGTTTATGTGTGAAAAAAAATTATAACAATAACAAATGTAAGTATAGAAAATTTACTCACACACCACAAATGAACACAAAAGTTTTGTTTTCCAAGTTTGAGAAATTCCACTAGTTCAACCCTAATTGCATGGAATTTTACAAGAAAGAGATTTCTTCTACACGTGTTTTAAAAATGGATATGCATGCTTGAAACATGTCAAAGATGCAAATGACCTATGGATCCAAAGCTTTTAAAGAGAATAACAAACACTCATTAAATTCTCAATGAACGTGCGGTGGGATATTTACCAGAATCAAACTAGCCATTATTTTGCCCGTTCACAAAAAGCTTACCTAACAATCATAGATGATTGTAATGTGATTTATCATGAGTAACGGGCTATATTTTTGTAAGAAATGTCATATGGATTGGGAGTCAACAGTCAGTTAAAAATACCACGCCTCCCCATTTTCCCGACGATTGCAAAACCAGAATTACAAAAACTAAAAAGATTTTACAATCCGTAAAAATTAAAAACACTCTTAGGAATTATCTCTCCATACATTTGTGCATTGAGCATCTCAATTTTAGATGTACACTTTTTTCTTAAATCAAAACTTTGAGTTTTCGCTCTCCCTTTATCCCGTAAACCAAAAAAGGCAAATAGATTACAACAAAATGAAAATTTAAGAGTTTATATGTGAAAAAAAATTAAAACAATAACAAATGGAAGTATAGAAAATTTACTCATACACCACAAATGAACACAAAAGTTTTGTTTTCCAAGTTTGGGAAATTCCACTAGTTCAACCCTAATTGCTTGGAATTTTACAAGAAAGAGATTTGTTCCACACGTGTTTTAAAAATGGATATGCAAGCTTGAAACATGTTAAAGATGCAAATGACCTATGGATCCAAAGCTTTTAAAGAGAATAACATACGCTCATTAAATTCTCTAGTGAACGTGCCGTGGGATATTTACCCGAGTCAAACAAGCCATTATTTTGACCGTTTGCAAAAAGCTGACCTAACAATCATAGATGATTGTAAAGTGATTTTTCATTCGTAACGGGCTATATTAATTTAATAAATGACTTACGCATTGGGAGTCAACATTCAATTAAAAATCCCCCGCCTCCCCCTTTTCCCCACGATTGCAAAACCTGAGAACTAAAAACTGTAAAGAGCTCACAATCCTGAAAAATCACAGACACTCTTTGGAATTATATCTCTCCACATTTGTGCATTGTGCATCTCCATTTTAGATGTACACTTTTTTATTAAATCAAAACTTTGAGTTTTCGTTCTCCCTTCATGCCGTAAACAAAAAAAGGTAAATAGATCACAAAAAAATGTAAATTTTAGAGTTTATGTATGGAAAAAAATTAAAACAATAACAAATGTAAGTAATGAAAATTTATTCACACACCACAATTGAACACAAAATTTTTGTTATCCTAGTTTGGGAAATTCCACTAGTTCAAACCTAATAGCTTGAAATTTTACAAGAAAGAGAATTCTTCTAGACGGGTTTTAAAAATGGATATGCATGCTTGAAACATGTTAAAGATGCAAATAAACTATGGATCCAAAGATTTTAATGACAATAACAAACACTCATGAAATTCTGAAGAGAACGTGCGGCGGGATATTTACCCGAGTCAAATAAGCCATTATTTTGCCCGTTTTCAAAAAGTTGACCTAACAATCATAGATGATTGTAATGTGATTTATCATGAGTAACGGGCTATATTTTTGTCAGAAATGACATACGGATTGAGAGTCAACAGTCAGCTAAAAATACCACGCCTCCCCGTTTTCTCGATGATTGCAAAACCTGGGATACAAAAGCTAAAAAGACCTTACAATCCCTAAAAATCACAAACACCCTTTGAAATTATCTCTCCCTACATTTGTGCATTGTGCATCTCAATTTTAGATGTACACTTTTTTCTTAAATCAAAACTTTGAGTTTTCGCTCTCCCTTCATCCCGTAAACCAAAAAAGGCAAATAGATCACAACAAAATGAAAATTTTGAGTTTATGTATGGAAAAAATTTAAAACAATAACAAATGTAAGTAAAGAAAATTTATTCACACACCAAAGCTTTTAAAGAGAATAACATACGCTCATTAAATTCTCTAGTGAACGTGCGGGGGGATATTTACCCGAGTCAAACAAGCCATTATTGTGCCCGTTTGCAAAAAGCTGACCTAACAATCATAGATGATTGTAAAGTGATTTTTCATTCGTAACGGGCTATATTATTGTAAGAAATGACTTAAGGATTGGGAGTCAACACTCAATTAAAAATCCCCCGCCTCCCCCTTTTCCCGACGAGTGCAAAACCTGAGAACTAAAAACTGAAAAGAGCTTAAATTCCCTAAAAATTACAGACACTCATTGGAATTATCTCTCTCTACATTTGTGCACTTTGCGTCTCCATTTTAGATGTACACTTTTTTCTTAAATGAAAACTTTGAGTTTTCTCTCTCCATTTATCCCGTAAACAAAAAGGCAAACAGATCACAGCAAAATGAAAATTTTTGAGTTTATGTATGGAAAAAATTTAATACAATATCAAATTTAAGTAAAGAAAATTTATTCACACACCAAAAATTAACACAAAACTTTTGTTATCCAAGTTAGGAAAATTCCACTAGATCAACCCTAATAGCTTGGAATTTTCCAAGAAAGTGATTTGTTCCACACGTGCTTTAAAAATGGATATGCAAGCTTGAAACATGTTAAAGATGTGAATGACCTATGGATCCAAAGCTTTTAAAGAGAATAACATACACTCATTAAATTCTCTAGTGAATGTGCGGTAGGATATTTACCAGAGTCAAACAAGCCATTATTGTGCCCGTTTGCAAAAAGCTGACCTAACAATCATAGATGATTGTAAAGTGATTTTTCATTCGTAACGGGCTATATTATTGTAAGAAATGACTTATGGATTGGGAGTCAACACTCAATTAAAAATCCCCCGCCTCCCCCTTTTCCCGACGATTGCAAAACCTGAGAACTAAAAACTGAAAAGAGCTCACAATCCTTAAAAATCACAGACATTCTTTGGAATTATATCTCTCCACATTTGTGCATTGTGCATCTCCATTTTAGATGTACACTTTTTTATTAAATCAGAACTTTGAGTTTTCGTTCTCCCTTCATGCCGTAAACAAAAAAATGTAAATTTTAGAGTTTAAGTATGGAAAAAAATTAAAAAATTAAAAAATGTAAGTAAATAAAATTTATTCACACACCACAATTGAACACAAAATTTTTGTTATCCATGTTTTGGAAATTCCACTAGTTCAACCCTAATAACTTGAAATTTTACAAGAAAGAGAAATCTTATAGACGTGTTTTAAAAATGGATATGCATGCTTGAAACATGTTAAAGATGCAAATGACCTATGGATCCAAAGCTTTTAAAGAGAATAACAAACGCTCATTAAATTCTCAATGAACGTGCAGTGGGATATTTACCAGAATCAAACTAGCCATTATTTTGCCCGTTCACAAAAAGCTTACCTAACAATCATAGATGATTCTAAATTTATTTATCATCCATAACGGGCTATATTTTTGTAATAAATGACTTACGAATTGGGAGTCAACACTCAGTTAAAAACACCCGGCCTCCCCCTTTTCCCGACGATTGCAAAACCTGAGATATAAAAACTAAAAAGAGCTTAAATTCCCTAAAAATTACAGACACTCATTGGAATTATCTCTCTTTGCATTTGTGCACTGTGTGTCTCCATTTTAGATATACACTTTTTTCTTAAATGAAAACTTTGATTTTTCTCTCTCCCTTCATCCCGTAAACAAAAAAAGGCAAATAGATCACAGCAAAATGAAAATTTTTGATTTTATGTATGGACAAAATTTAAAACAATAACAAATGTAAGTAAAGAAAAGTTATTCACACACCAAAAATTAACACAAAACTTTTGTTGTCCAAGTTTGGGAAATTCCACTAGTTCACCCCTAATAGCTTGGAATTTTACAAGAAAGAGATTTGTTCCACACGTGTTTTTAAAATGGATATGCGAGCTTGAAATATGTTAAAGATGCGAATGACCTATGGATCCAAAGCTTTTAAAGAGAATAACATACTCTCATTAAATTCTCTAGTGGACGTACGGTGGGATATTTACCCGAGTCAAACAAGCCATTATTTTGCCTGTTTGCAAAAAGCTGACCTAACAATCATATATGATTGTAAAGTAATTTTTCATTCGTAACGGGCTATACTATTGTAAGAAATGAGACACGGATTGGGAGTCAACAGTCAGTTAAAAATACCATGCCTCCCCGTTTTCCCGATGATTGCAAAACCTTAGATACAAACGCTAAAAAGATCTTACAATCCCTAAAAATTACAAACACCCTTTGAAATTATCTCTCCCTACATTTGTGCATTGTGCATCTCCATTTTAGATGTACACTTTTTTCTTAAATCAAAACTTTAAGTTTTCGCTCTCCCTTCATCCCGTAAACCAAAAAAGGCAAATAGATCACAACAAAATGAAAATTTTGAGTTTATGGATGGAAAAAATTTAAAATAATAACAAATGTAAGTAAAGAAAATTAATTCACACACCAAAAATTAACACAAAACTTTTGTTGTCCAAGTTTGGGAAATTCCACTAGTTCACCCCTAATAGCTTGGAATTTTACAAGAAAGAGATTTGTTCCACACGTGTTTTTAAAATGGATATGCGAGCTTGAAATATGTTAAAGATGCGAATGACCTATGGATCCAAAGCTTTTAAAGAGAATAACATACTCTCATTAAATTCTCTAGTGGACGTACGGTGGGATATTTACCCGAGTCAAACAAGCCATTATTTTGCCTGTTTGCAAAAAGCTGACCTAACAATCATATATGATTGTAAAGTAATT
The DNA here is from genome assembly GCF_029961685.1 of Aristolochia californica. Lineage (NCBI taxonomy): Eukaryota > Viridiplantae > Streptophyta > Magnoliopsida > Piperales > Aristolochiaceae > Aristolochia > Aristolochia californica. The sequence continues at coordinate 12,608,985 of NW_027181793.1, forward strand.
TTTCATTCGTAACGGGCTATACTATTGTAAGAAATGACACACGGATTGGGAGTCAACAGTCAGTTAAAAATACCATGCCTCCCCGTTTTCCCGATGATTGCAAAACCTTAGATACAAACGCTAAAAAGATCTTACAATCCCTAAAAATTACAAACACCCTTTGAAATTATCTCTCCCTACATTTGTGCATTGTGCATCTCCATTTTAGATGTACACTTTTTTCTTAAATCAAAACTTTAAGTTTTCGCTCTCCCTTCATCCCGTAAACCAAAAAAGGCAAATAGATCACAACAAAATGAAAATTTTGAGTTTATGGATGGAAAAAATTTAAAATAATAACAAATGTAAGTAAAGAAAATTAATTCACACACCAAAAATTAACACAAAACTTTTGTTATCCAAGTTTGGGAAATTCCACTAGTTCAACCCTAATAGCTTGGAATTTTACAAGAAAGAGATTTGTTCCACACGTTTTTTAAAAATGGATATGCAAGCTTTAAACAGGTTAAAGATGCAAATGACCTATGGATCTAAAGCTTTTAAAGAGAATAACATACGCACATTAAATTCTCTAGTGAACGTGCGGGGGGATATTTACCCGAGTCAAACAAGCCATTATTGTGCCCGTTTACAAAAAGTTCACCTAACAATCATAGATGATTGTAAAGTGATTTTTCATTCGTAACGGGCTAAATTATTGTAAGAAATGACTTACGGATTGGGCGTCAACACTCAATTAAAAATCCCCCGCCTCCCCCTTTTCCCGACGAGTGCAAAACCTGAGAACTAAAAACTGAAAAGAGCTCACAATCCTGAAAAATCACAGACACTCTTTGGATTTATATAGACCAAATTTGCACATTTTGCATCTCCATTTTAGATGTACACTTTTTTATTAAATCAATACTTAGAGTTTTCGTTCTTCCTTCATGCCGTAAACAAAAAAATGTAAATTTTAGAGTTTATGTATGGAAAAAAATTAAAACATTAACAAATGTCAGTAATGAAAATTTATTCACACACCACAATTCAACACAAAATTTTTGTTTTCCAAGTTTGGGAAATTCCACTAGTTCAACCCTAATAGCTTGAAATTTTACAAGAAAGAGAATTCTTCTAGACGTGTTTTAAAAATGGATATGCATGCTTGAAACATGTTAAAGATGCAAATGACCTGTGGATCCAAAGAGTTTAATGAGAATAACAAACACTCATAAAATTCTGAAGTGAACGTGCGACGGGATATTTACCCGAGTCAAACAAGCCATTATTTTGCCCGTTTTCAAAAAGCTGACCTAACAATCATAGATGATTGTAATGTGATTTATCATGAGTAACGGGCTATATTTTTTTAAGAAATGACATACGGATTGTGAGTCAACAGTCAGTTAAAAATACAACGCCTCCCTGTTTTCCCGATGATTGCAAAACCTGAGATACAAAAGCAAAAAAGATCTTACAATCCCTAAAAATTACAAACACCCTTTGGAATTAACTCTCCCTACATTTGTGCATCGTGCATCTCCATTTTAGATGTACACTTTTTTCTTAAATCAAAACTTTGAGTTTTTGCTCTCCCTTCATCCCGTAAACCAAAAAAGGCAAATCGATCACAACAAAATGAAAATTTTAGAGATTATGTGTGAAAAAAAATTAAAACAATAACAAATGTAAGTATAGAAAATTTACTCACACACCACAAATGAACACAAAAGTTTTGTTTTCCAATTTTGAGAAATTCCACTAGTTCAACCATAATTGCATGGAATTTTACAAGAAAGAGATTTCTTCTACACGTATTTTAAAAATGGATATGCATGCTTGAAACATGTCAAAGATGCAAATGACCTATGGATCCAAAGCTTTTAAAGAGAATAACAAACGCTCATTAAATTCTCAATGAACGTGCGGTGGGATATTTACCAGAATCAAACTAGCCATTATTTTGCCCGTTCACAAAAAGCTTACCTAACAATCATAGATGATTGTAAAGTGATTTATCATCCGTAACGGGCTATATTTTTTTAAGAAATGACTTACGGATTGGGAGTCAATACTGAGTTAAAAATAGCACGCCTCCCCGTTTTCCAGACGATTGCAAAACCTAAGAAACGAAAACTAAAAAGATCTTACAATCCCTAAAAATTAAAAACACTCTTAGGAATTATCTCTCCATACATTTGTGCATTGTGCATCTCCATTTTATATGTACACTTTTTTCTTAAATCAAAACTTTGAGTTTTCGCTCTCCCTTCATCCCGTAAACCAAAAAAGGCAAATAGATCACAACAAAATGAAAATTTTAGAGTTTATGTGTGAAAAAAAATTAAAACAATAACAAATGTAAGTATAGAAAATTTACTCACACACCACAAATGAACACAAAAGTTTTTTTTTCCAAGTTTGAGAAATTCCACTAGTTCAACCCTAATTGCATGGAATTTTTGAAGAAAGAGAATTCTTCTACACGTGTTTTAAAAAAGGATATGCATGCTTGAAACATGTTAAACATGCAAATGACCTATGGATCCAAAGCTTTTAAAGAGAATAACAAACGCTCATTAAATTCTCAATGAACGTGTGGTGGGATATTTACCAGAATCAAACTAGCCATTTTTTTACCCGTTCACAAAAAGTTTACCTAACAATCATATATGATTGTAAAGTGATTTATCATCCGTAACGGGCTATATTTTTGAAAGAAATGACTTACGGATTGGGAGTCTACACTCAGTACAAACCACCCCGCCTCCCTCTTTTTTCCAGATGATTGCAAAACCTGAGATATAAAAACTAAAAAGAGATTAAATTCCCTAAAAATTACAGACACTCTTTGGAATTATCTCTCTCTACATTTGTGCACTGTGCGTCTCCATTTTAGATGTACACTTTTTTCTTAAATGAAAACTTTGAGTTTTCTCTCCCCCTTCATCCCGTAAACAAAAAAAGGCAAATAGATCACAGCAAAATGAAAATTTTTGAGTTTATGTATGGAAAAAATTTAAAACAAAAACAAATATTATTAAAGAAAATTTATGCACACACCAAAAATTAACACAAAACTTTTGTTATCCAAGTTTGGGAAATTCCACTAGTTCAACCCTAACAGCTTGAAATTTTACAAGAAAGAGATTTGCTCCACACATATTTTAAAAAATGGATATGCAAGCTTGAAACATGTTAAAGATGCAAATGACCTATGGATCCAAAGCTTTTAAAGAAAATAACATACGCTCATTAAATTCTCTAGTGAACGTGCGGTTGGATATTTACCCGAGTCAAACAAGCCATTATTTTGCCCGTATGCAAAAAGCTGACCTAACAATCATGGATGATTGTAAGAAATGACTTACGGATTGGGAATCAACACTCAATTAAAAATCCCTCGCCTCCCCCTTTTCCCGTCGATTGCAAAACCTAAGAACTAAAAACTGTAAAGAGCTCACAATCCTGAAAAATCACAGACACTCTTTGGAATTATATCTCTCCACATTTGTGCATTGTGCATCTCCATTTTAGATGTATACTTTTTTATTAAATCAAAACTTTGAGTTTTCGTTCTCCCTTCAAGTCGTAAACAAAAAAAGGTAAATTTTAGAGTTTTTGTATGGAAAAAAATTAAAACATTAACAAATGTAAGTAATGAAAATTTATTCACACACCACAATTGAACCCAAAATTTTTGTTTTCCAAGTTTGGGAAATTCCACTAGTTCAACCCTAATAGCTTGAAATTTTACAAGAAAGAGAATTCTTCTAGACGTGTTTTAAAAACGGATATGCATGCTTGAAACATGTTAAAGATGCAAATGACCTATGGATCCAAAACTTTTAATGAGAATAAAAAACAATCATTAAATTCTGAAGTGAACGTGCGGCGGGATATTTACCCGAGTCAAACAAGCCATTATTTAGCTCGTTTTCAAAAAGCTGACCTAACGATCATAGATGATTGTAATGTGATTTATCAAGAGTAACGGCCTATATTTTTGTAAGAAATGACATACTGATTGGGAGTCAACAGTCAGTTAAAAATACCACGCCCATTTTCCAACGATTGCAAAACCTGAGATACAAAAACTAAAAAGATCTTACAATCCCTAAAAATTACAAACACTCTTAGGAATTATCTCTCCCTACATTTGTCCATTGTTCATCTCCATTTTAGATGTACACTATTTTCGTAAATCAAAACTTTGAGTTTTCACTCGCTCTCCCTTCATCCCGTAAACCATAAAAGGCAAATAGATCACAACAAAATGAAAATTTTAGAGTTTATGTGTGAAAAAAATTAAAACAATAACAAATGTAAGTATAGAAAATTTACTCACACACCACGAATGAACACAAAAGTTTTGTTTTCCAAGTTTGAGAAATTCCCCTAGTTCAACCCTAATTGCATGGAATTTTAAAACAAAGAGATTTCTTCTACACGTGTCTTAAAAATGGATATGCATGCTTGAAACATGTTAAAGATGCAAATGACCTAAGGATCCAAAGCTTTTAAAGAGAATAACAAACGCTCATTAAATTCTCAATGAACGTGTGGTGGGATATTTACCAGAATCAAACTAGCCATTATTTTGCACGTTCACAAAAAGCTTACCTAACAATCATAGATGATTCTAAAGTGATTTATCATCCGTAATGGACTATATTTTTGTAAGAAATGAGTTACGAATTGGGAGTCAACACTCAGTTAAAAACACCCGGCCTTCCCCTTTTCCCGACGATTGCAAAACCATAGATATAAAAACTAAAAAGAGCTTAAATTCCCTAAAAACTACAGACACTCATTGGAATTATCTATCTCTGCATTTGTGCACTGTGTGTCTCCATTTTAGATATACACTTTTTTCTTAAATGAAAACTTTGAGTTTTCTGTCACCCTTCATCCCGAAAACAAAAAAAGGCAAATAGATCACAGCAAAATGAAAATTTTTGAGTTTATGTATGGAAAAAATTTAAAACAATAACAAATGTAAGAAAAGAAAAGTTATTCACACACCAAAAATTAACACAAAACTTTTGTTGTCCAAGTTTGGGAAATTCCCCTAGTTCAACCTTAATAGCTTGGAATTTTACAAGAAAGAGATTTGTTCCACACGTGTTTTAAAAATGGATATGCAAGCTTGAAATATGTTAAAGATGCGAATGACCTATGGATCGAAAACTTTTAAAGAGAATAACATACTCTCATTAAATTCTCTAGTGAACGTACGGTGGGATATTTACCCGAGTCAAACAAGCCATTATTTTGCCCGTTTTCAAAAAGCTGACCTAACAATCATAGATGATTGTAAAGTGATTTTTCATTCGTAACGGGCTATATTATTGTAAGAAATGACTTACGGATTGGGAGTCAACACTCAATTAAAAATCCCCCACCTCCCCCTTTTCCCGACGATTGCAAAACCTGAGAACTAAAAACTCAAAAGAGCACAAAATCCTAAAAAATCATAGACACTCTTTGGAATTATATCTCTCCACATTTGTGCATTGTGCATCTCCATTTTAGATGTACACTTTTTTATTAAATCAAAACTTTGAGTTTTCGTTCTCCCCTCATGCCGTAAACAAAAAATAGTAAATAGATCACAAAAAAATGTAAATTTTAGAGTTTATGTATGGAAAAAAATTAAAAAATTAACAAATGTAAGAAATGAAAATTTATTCACACACCACAATTGAACACAAAATTTTTGTTATCCAAGTTTGGGAAATTCCACTAGTTCAACCCTAATAGCTTGAAATTTTACAAGAAAGAGAATTCTTCAAGACGTGTTTTAAAAATGGATATGCATGCTTTAAACATGTTAAAGATGCAAATGACCTATGGATCCAAATCTTTTAATGAGAATAACAAACACTCATTAAATTCTGAAGTGAACGTGCGGCGGGATATTTACCCGAGTCAAACAAGCCATTATTTTGCCCGTTGTCAAAAAGCTGACCTAACAATCATAGATGATTGTAATGTGATTTATTATGAGTAACGGGTTATATTTTTGTAAAATATGACATACAGATTGGGAGTCAACAGTCAGTTAAAAATACCACGCCTCCCCGTTTTCCCGACGTTTGCAAAACCTGAGATACAAAAACTAAAAAGATCTTAAAATCCCTAAAAATTACAAACACTCTTAGGAATTATCTCTCCCTACATTTGTGCATGGTGCATCTCCATTTTAGATGTACACTTTTTTCTTAAATCAAAACTTTGAGTTTTCGCTCTCCCTTCATCCCGTAAACCAAAAAAGGCAAATCGATCACAACAAAATGAAAATTTTAGAGTTTATGTGTGAAAAAAAATTAAAACAATAACAAATGTAAGTATAGAAAATTTACTCACACACCACAAATGAACACAAAAGTTTTGTTTTCCAAGTTTGAGAGATTCCACTAGTTCAACCCTAATTGCATGGAATTTTACAAGAAAGAGATTTCTTCTACACCTGTTTTAAAAATAGATATGTATGCTTGAAACATGTTAAAGATGCAAATGACCTATGGATCCAAAGCCTTTAAAGAGAATAACAAACGCTCGTTAAATTCTCAATGAACGTGCGGTGAGATATTTACCAGAATCAAACTAGCCATTATTTTGCCCGTTCACAAAAAGCTTACCTAACAATCATAAATGATTGTAAAGTGATTTATCATCCGTAACGGGCTATATTTTTGTAAGAAATTACTTACGGATTGGGAGTCAACACACAGTTAAAAACACCCCGCCTCCCCCTTTTCCCGACGATTGCAAAACCTGAGATATAAAAGCTAAAAAGAGCTTAAATTCCCTAAAAATTACAGACACTCATTGGAATTATCTCTCTCTACATTTGTGCACTGTGCGTCTCCATTTTAGATGTACTCTTTTTTCTTCAATGAAAACTTTGAGTTTTCTCTCTCCCTTCATCCCGTAAACAAAAAAAGGCCAATAGATCATAGCAAAATGAAAATTTTTGAGTTTATGTATGGAAAAAATTTAAAACAATAACAAATGTTAGTAAAAAAAATTTATTCACACCAAAAGTTTAACACAAACCTTTTGTTATCCAAGTTTGGGAAATTGCACTAGTTCAACCCTAACAGCTTGGAATTTTACAAGAAAGAGATTTGTTCCACACGTGTTTTAAAAATGGATATGCAAGCTTGAAACATGTTAAAGATGCAAATGACCTATGGATCCAAAGCTTTTAAAGAGAATAACATACGCTCATTAAATTCTCTAGTGAACGTGCGGTTGGATATTTACCCGACTCAAACAAGCCATTATTTTGCCCGTTTGCAAAAAGCTGATCTAACAATCATAGATGATTGTAAAGTGATTTTTCATTCGTAACAGGCTATATTATTCTAAGAAATGACTTACGGATTGGGAGTCAACACTCAATTAAAAATCCCCCACCTCCCCCTTTTCCCGACGATTGCAAAACCTGAGAACTAAAAACTGTAAAGAGCTCACAATCCTGAAAAATCACAGACACTCTTTGGAATTATATCTCTCCACATATGTGCATTGTGCATCTCCATTTTAGATGTACACTTTTTTATTAAATCAAAACTTTGAGTTTTCGTTCTCCCTTCATGCCGTAAACAAAAAAAGGTAAATAGATCACAAAAAAATGTAAATTTTAGAGTTTCTGTATGAAAAAAATTATAACATTAACAAATTTAAGTAATGAAAATTTATTCACACACCACAATTGAACACAAAATTTTTGTTATCCAAGTTTGGGAAATTTCACTAGTTCAACCCTAATAGCTTGAAATTTTACAAGAAAGAGAATTCTTCTAGACGTGTTTTAAAAATGGATATGGATGCTTGAAACATGTTAAAGATGCAAATGACCTATGGATCCAAAGCGTTTAATGAGAATAACAAACACTCATTAAATTCTGAAGTGAACGTGCGGCGGGATATTTACCGAGTCAAAGAAGCCATTATTGTGCCCGTTTTAAAAAAGCTGACCTAACAATCATAGATGATTGTAATGTGATTTATCATGAGTAACGGGCTATATTTTTGTAACAAATGACATACGGATTAGGAGTCAACTGTCAGTTAAAAAAACCACGCCTCCTCGTTTTCCCGACAATTGCAAAACCTGTTATACAAAAACTAAAAAGATCTTACAATCCCTAAAAGTTGGAAACACTCTTAGGAATTATCTCTCCCTACATTTGTGCATTGTGCATCTCCATTTTAGATGTTCACTTTTTTCTTAAATCAAAACTTTGAGTTTTCGCTCTCCCTTCATCCCGTAAGCCAAAAAAGGCAAATCGATCACAACAAAATGAAAATTTTAGAGTTTATGTGTGAAAAAAATTAAAACAATAACAAATGTAAGTATAGAAAATTTACTCAGATACCACAAATGAACACAAAAGTTTTGTTTTCCGAGTTTCAGAAATTCCACTAGTTCAACCCTAATTGCATGGAATTTTACAAGAAAGAGATTTCTTCTACACGTGTTTTAAAAATTGATATGCATGCTTGAAACATGTTAAAGATGAAAATGACCTATGGATCCAAAGCTTTTAAAGAGAATAACAAACGCTCATTAAATTCTCAATGAACGTGCGAGAGGATATTTACCAGAATCAAACTAGCCATTATTTTGCCCGTTCACAAAAAGCTTACCTAACAATCATAGATGATTGTAAAGTGATTTATCATCCGTAGCGGGCTATATTTTTGTAGAAATGACTTACGGATTGGGAGTCAGCACTCAGTTAAAAAGACTCTGCCTCCCCCTTTTCCCGACGATTGCAAAACCTGAGATATAAAAACTAAAAAGAGCTTAATTTCCCTAAAAATTACAAACACTCATTGGAATTATCTCTCTCTACATTTTTGCACTGTGCGTCTCCATTTTAGATGTACACTTTTTTCTTAAATGAAAACTTTGAGTTTTCTCTCTCCCTTCATCCCGTAAACAAAAAAAGGCAAATAGATCACAGCAAAATGAAAATTTTGAGTTTACGTATGGAAAAATTTAAAAAGATAACAAATGTAAGTAAAGAAAATTTGTTCACATACCAAAAATTAACAGAAAACTTTTGTTATCCAAGTTGGGGAAATTCCACTAGTTCAACCCTAATTGCTTGGAATTTTACAAGAAAGAGATTTGTTCCACACGTGTTTTAAAAATGGATATGCAAGCTTGAAACATGTTAAAGATGCAAATGACCTATGGATCAAAAGCTTTTAAAGAGAATAACATACGCTCATTAAATTCTCTAGTGAACGTGCCGTGGGATATTTACCCGAGTCAAACAAGCCATTATTTTGCCCGTTTGCAAAAAGCTGACCTAACAATCATAGATGATTGTAAAGTGATTTTTCATTCGTAACGGGCTATATTTATGTAAGAAATCACTTACGGATTGGGAGTCAACACTCAATAAAAAATCCCCCGCCTCCCCCTTTTCCCGACGATTGCAAAACCTGAGAACTAAAAACTGTAAAGAGCTCACAATCCTGAAAAATCACAGACACTCTTTGGAATTATATCTCTCCACATTTGTGCATTGTGCATCTCCATTTTAGATATACACTTTTTTATTAAATTAAAAATTTGAGTTCTCGTTCTCCCTTCATGCCGTAAACAAAAAAAGGTAAATAGATCACAAAAAAATGTAAATTTTAGAGTTTATGTATGGAAAAATATTAAAACATTAACAAATGTAAGTAATGAAAATTTATTCACACACCACAATTGAACACAAAATTTTTGTTATCCACGTTTCGGAAATTCCACTAGTTCAACCCTAATAGCTTGAAATTTTACAAGAAAGAGAATTCTTCCAGACGTGTTTTACAAATGGTTATGCATGCTTAAAACATGTTAAAGATGCAAATGACCTATGGATCCAAAGAGTTTAAGGAGAATAACAAACACTCATTAAATTTTGAAGTGAACGTGCGGCGAGATATTTACCCGAGTCAAATAAGCCATTATTTTGCCCGTTTTCAAAAAGTTGACCTAACAATCATAGATGATTGTAATGTGATTTATCATGAGTAACGGGCTATATTTTTGTAAGAAATGACATACGGATTGAGAGTCGACAGTCAGCTAAAAATACCACGCCTCCCCGTTTTCCCGATGATTGCAAAACCTGAGATACAAAAGCTAAAAAGATCTTAAATTCCCTAAAAATTACAAACACCCTTTGAAATTATCTCTCCCTACATTTGTGCATTGTGCATCTCCATTTTAGATGTTCACTTTTTTCTTAAATCGAAACTTTGAGTTTTCACTCTCCCTTCCTCCCCTAAACCAAAAAAGGCAAATAGATCACAACAAAATGAAAATTTTGAGTTTATGTATGGAAAAAATTTAAAAAAATAACAAATGTAAGTAAATAAAATTTATTCACACACCAAAAATTAACACAAAACTTTTGTTATCCAAGTTTGGGAAATTCCACTAGTTCAACCCTAATAGCTTGGAATTTTACAAGAAAGAGATTTGTTCCACACGTGTTTTAAAAATGGATGTGCAAGCTTGAAACATGTTAAAGATGCAAATGATCTATGGATCCAAAGCTTTTAAAGAGAATAACATACGCTCATTAAATTCTCTAGAGAACGTGCGGGGGGATATTTACCCGAGTCAAACAAGCCATTATTGTGCTTGTTTGCAAAAAGCTGACCTAACAATCATAGATGATTGTAAAGTGATTTTTCATTCGTAACGGGCTATATTATTGTAAGAACTGACTTACGGATTGGGAGTCAACACTCAATTAAAAATCCCCCGCCTCCCCCTTTTCCCGACGAGTACAAAACCTGAGAACTAAAAACTGAAAAGAGCTTAAATTCCCTAAAAATTACAAACACTCATTGGAATTATCTCTCTCTACATTTGTGCACTTTGCGTCTCCATTTTAGATGTACACTTTTTTCTTAAATGAAAACTTTGAGTTTTCTCTCTCCATTCATCCCGTAAACAAAAAAAAGGCAAACAGATCACAGCAAAATGAAAATTTTTGAGTTTATGTATGGAAAAAATTTAATACAATAACAAATGTAAGTAAAGAAAATTTATTCACACACCAAAAATTAACACAACTTTTGTTATCCAAGTTAGGTAAATTCCACTAGATCAACCCTAATAGCTTGGAATTTTACAAGAAAGAGATTTGTTCCACACGTGCTTTAAAAATGGATATGCAAGCTTGAAACATGTTAAAGATGCAAATGACCTATGGATCCAAAGCTTTTAAAGAGAATAACATACGCTCATTAAATTCTCTAGTGAACGTGCGGTTGGATATTTACACGAGTCAAACAAGCCATTATTTTGCCCTTTTGCAAAAAGCTGACCTAACAATCATAGATGATTGTAAAGTGATTTTTCATTCGTAACGGGCTATATCATTGTAAGAAATCAATTACAGATTGGGAGTCAACACTTAATTAAAAATCCCCCGCCTCCCCCTTTTCCCGACGATTGCAAAATCTGAGAACTAAAAACTGAAAAGAGCTCACAATCCTTAAAAATCACAGACAGTCTTTGGAATTATATCTCTCCACATTTGTGCATTGTGCATCTCCATTTTAGATGTACACTTTTTTATTAAATCAAAACTTTGAGTTTTCGTTCTCCCTTCATGCCGTAAACAAAAAAATGTAAATTTTAGAGTTTATGTATGGAAAAAAATTAAAACATTAACAAATGTAAGTAAAGAAAATTTATTTACACACCACAATTGAAATAACATACGGATTGGGAGTCTACAGTCAGTTAAAAATACCACGCCTCCCCATTTTCCCAACGATTGCATAACCTGAGATACAAAAACTAAAAAGATCTTACAATCCCTAAAAATTACAAACACTCTTAGGAATTATCTCTCCCTACATTTGTGCATTGTGGATCTCCATTTAGATGTACACTATTTTCGTAAATCAAAACTTTGAGTTTTCGCTCGCTCTCCCATCATCCCGTAAACCAAAAAAGTCAAATAGATCGCAACAAAATGAAAATTTTAGAGTTTATGTGTGAAAAAAATTAAAACAATAACAAATGTAAGTATAGAAAATTTACTCACACACCACAAATGAACACAAAAGTTTTGTTTTCCAAGTTTGAGAAATTCCACTAGTTCAACCCTAATTGCATGGAATTTTAAAAGAAAGAGATTTCTTCTACATGTGTCTTAAAAATGGATATGCATGCTTGAAACATGTTAAAGATGCAAATGACCTATGGATCCAAAGCTTTTAAAGAGAATAACAAACGCTCATTAAATTCTCTATGAACGTGCGGTGGGATATTTACCAGAATCAAACTAGCCATTATTTTGCCCGTTCACAAAAAGCTTACCTAACAATCATAGATGATTGTGAAGTGATTTATCATCCATAACGGGCTTTAATTTTATAAGAAATGACTTACGGATTGGGAGTCAACGCTCAGTTAAAAACACCCCGCCTCCCCCTTTTCCCGACGATTGCAAAACCTGAGATATAAAAACTAAAAAGAACTTAAATTCCCTAAAAATTACAGACACTCATTGGAATTATCTCTCTCTACATTTGTGCACTTTGCGTCTCCATTTTAGATGTACACTTTTTTCTTAAATGAAAACTTTGAGTTTTCTCTCTCCTTTCATCCAGTAAAAAAAAAAAGGCAAACAGATCACAGCAAAATGAAAATTTTTCAGTTTATGTATGGAAAAAAGTTAAAACAATAACAAATGTAAGTAAAGAAAATTTATTCACACACCAAAAAATAACACAAAACTTTTGTTATCCAAGTTAGGGAAATTGCACTAGATCAACCCTAATAGCTTGGAATTTTACTAGAAAGAGATTTGTTCCACACGTGCTTTAAAAATGGATATGCAAGCTTGAAACATGTTAAAGATGAAAATGACCTATGGATCCAAAGCCTTTAAAGAGAATAACATACGCTCATTAAGTTCTCTAGTGAACGTGCGGTTGGATATTTACCCGAGTCAAACAAGATATTATTTTGCCCTTTTGCAAAAAGCTGACCTAACAATCATAGATGATTGTAAAGTGATTTTTCATTCGTAACGGGCTATATCATTGTAAGAAATGACTTAAGGATTGGGAGTCAACACTCAATTAAAAATCCCCCGCCTCCCCCTTTTCCCGATGATTGCAAAACCTGAGAACTAAAAACTGAAAAGAGCTCACAATCCTTAAAAATCACAGACACTTTTTGGAATTATATCTCTCCACATTTGTGCATTGTGCATCTCCATTTTAGATGTACACTTTATTATTAAATCAAAACTTTGAGTTTTCGTTCTCCCTTCTGCCGTAAACAAAAAAATGTAAATTTTAGAGTTTATGTATGGAAAAAAATTAAAACATTAACAAATGTAAGTAAAAAAATTTATTCACACACCACAATTGAACAATATTTTTGTTATCCTGTGTTTGGAAATTCCACTAGTTCAACCCTAATAGCTTGAAATTTTACAAGAAAGAAAATTCTTCTAGACGTGTTTTAAAAATGGATATGCATGCTTGAAACATGTTAAAGATGCAAATGACCTATGGATCCAAAGCTTTTAAAGAGAATAACAAACGCTCATTAAATTCTAAATGAACGTGCGATGGGATATTTACCAGAATCAAACTAGCCATTATTTTGCACGTTCACAAAAAGCTTACCTAACAATCATAGATGATTCTAAATTGATTTATCATCCGTAACGGACTATATTTTTGTAAGAAATGACTTACGAATTGGGAGTCAGCACTCAGTTAAAAACATCCGGCCTCCCCCTTTTCCCGACGATTGCAAAACCTGGGATATAAAAACTAAAAAGAGCTTAAATTCCCTAAAAATTATAAACACTCATTGGAATTATCTCTCTCTGCATTTGTGCACTGTGTGTCTCCATTTTAGATATACACTTTTTTCTTAAATGAAAACTTTGAGTTTTTTCTCTCCCTTCATCCCGTAAACAAAAAAAGGCAAATAGATCACATCAAAATAAAAAATTTTGAGTTTATGTATGGAAAAATTTTAAAACAATAACAAATGTAAGTAAAGAAAAGTTATTCACACACCAAAAATTAACACAAAACTTTTGTTGTCCAAGTTTGGGAAATTCCACTAGTTCAACCTTAATAGCTTGGAATTTTACAAGAAAGAGATTTGTTCCACACGTGTTTTAAAAATGGATATGCATGCTTGAAACATGTTAAAGATGCAAATGACCTATGGATCCAAAGCTTTTAAAGAGAATAACAAACGCTCATTAAATTCTAAATGAACGTGCGATGGGACATTTACCAGAATCAAACTAGCCATTATTTTGCCCGTTCACAAAAAGCTTACCTAACAATCATAGATGATTGTAAAGTGATTTATCATCCGTAACGGGCTATATTTTTGTAAGAAATGACTTACGGATTGGGAGTCAACACACAGTTAAAAACACCCCGCCTCCCCCTTTTCCCGACGATTGCAAAACCTGAGATATAAAAACTAAAAAGAGCATAAATTCCCTAAAAATTACAGACACTCATTGGAATTATCTCTCCCTACATTTGTGCACTGTGCGTCTCCATTTTAGATGTACACTTTTTTCTTAAATGAAAACTTTGAGTTTTCTCTCTACCTTCATCCCGTAAACAAAAAAAGGCAAATAGATCACAGCAAAATGAAAATTTTTGAGTTTATATATGGAAAAAATTTATAACAATAACAAATGTAAGTAAAGAAAATTTATTCACACACCAAAAATTAACACAAAACTTTTGTTATCCAAGTTTGGGAAATTCCACTAGTTCAACCCTAATAGCTTGGAATTTTACAAGAAAGAGATTTGTTCCACACGTGTTTAAAAAATGGATATGCAAGCTTGAAACATGTTAAAGATGCAAATGACCTATGGATCCAAAGCTTTTAAAGAGAATAACATACGCTAATTAAATTCTCTAGTGAACGTTCCGTGGGATATTTACCCGAATCAAACAAGCCATTATTTTGCCCGTTTGCAAAAAGCTGACCTAACAATCATAGAAGATTGTAAAGTAATTTTTCATTCGTAACAGGTTATATTAATGTAAGAAATGACTTACGCATTGGGAGTCAACACTCAATTAAAAATCCCCCGCCTCCCCCTTTTCCCGACGATTGCAAAACCTGAGAACTAAAAACTGAAAAGAGCTCACAATCCTGAAAAATCACAGACACTCTTTGGAATTATATCTCTCCACATTTGTACATTGTGCATCTCTATTTTAGATGTACACTTGTTTATTAAATCAAAACTTTGAGTTTTCGTTCTCCCTTCATGCCGTAAACAAAAAAAGGTAAATAGATCACAAAAAAGCTTAAATTTTAGAGTTTATGTATGGAAAAAAAATAAAACATTAACAAATGTAAGTAATTTTAGAGTTTATTCACACACCACAATTGAACACAAAATTTTTGTTATCCAAGTTTAGGAAATTCCACTAGTTCAACCCTAATAGCTTGAAATTTTACAAGAAAGAGAATTCTTCTAGACGTGTTTTAAAAATGGATATGCATTCTTTAAACTTGTTAAAGATGCAAATGACCTATGGATACAAAGCTTTTAATGATAATAAGAAACACTCATTAAATTCTGAAGTGAACGTGCGGCGGGATATTTACCCGAATCAAACAAGCCATTATTTTGCCCGTTTTCAAAAAGCTGACCTAACAATCATAGATGATTGTAATGTGATTTATTATGAGTAACGGGTTCTATTTTTGTAAAAAATGACATACAGATTGGGAGTCAACAGTCAATTAAAAATACCACGCCTCCCCGTTTTCCCGATGATTGCAAAACCTGAGATACAAAAGCTAAAAAGATCTTACAATCCCTAAAACTTACAAACACCCTTTGGAATTATCTCTCCCTACATTTGTGCATTGTGCATCTCCATTTTAGATGTACACTTTTTTCTTAAATCAAAACTTTGAGTTTTCGCTCTCCCTTCATCCCGTAAACTAAAAAAGGAAAATAGATCACAACAAAATGAAAATTTTAGAGTTTTTGTGTGAAAAAAAATTGTAACAATAACAAATGTAAGTATAGAAAATTTACTCACACACCACAAATGAACAGAAAAGTTTTGTTTTCCAAGTTTGAGAAATTCCACTAGTTCAACCTTAATTGCATGGAATTTTACAAGAAAGAGATTTCTTCCACACGTGTTTTAAAAATGGATATGCATGCTTGAAACATGTCAAAGATGCAAATGACCTATGGATCCAAAGCTTCTAAAGAGAATAACAAACGCTCTTTAAATTCTCAATGAACGTGTGGAGGGATATTTACTAGAATCAAACTAGCCATTATTTTTCCCCCTCACAAAAAGCTTACCTAACAATCATAGATGATTGTAATGTCATTTATCAAGAGTAATGGGCTATATTTTTGTAAGAAATGACGTATGGATTGGGAGTCAACAGTCAGTTAAAAATACCACGCCTCCCTGTTTTCCCGACGATTGCAAAACCTTAGATACAAAAACTAAAAAGATCTTACAATCCCTAAAAATTACAAACACTCTGAGGAATTATCTCTCCATACATTTGTGCATTGTGCATCTCCATTTTAGATGTACACTTTTTTCTTAAATCAAAACTTTGAGTTTTCGCTCTCCCTTCATCCCGTAAACCAAAAAATGCACATAGATCACAACAAAATGAAAATTTTAGAGTTTATGTGTGAAAAAAAATTAAAACAATAACAAATGTAAGTATAGAAAATTTACTCACACACCACAAATGAACACAAAAGTTTTGTTTTCCAAGTTTGAGAAATTCCACTAGTTCAACCCTAATTGCATGGAATTTTAAAAGAAAGAGATTTCTTCTACATGTGTCTTAAAAATGGATATGCATGCTTGAAACATGTTAAAGATGCAAATGACCTATGGATCCAAAGCTTTTAAAGAGAATAACAAACGCTCAATAAATTCTCAATGAATGTGCGGTGGGATATTGACATGAATCAAACTATCCATTATTTTGCCCGTTCACAAAAAGCTTACCTAACAATCATAGATGATTGTAAAGTGATTTATCATCCGTAACGGGCTATATTTTTGTAAGAAATGACTTACGGATTGGGAGTCAACACTCAGTTAAAAACACCCCGCCTCCCTCTTTTTTCCCGACGATTGCAAAACCTGAGATAAAAACGAAAAAGTGCTTAAATTCCCTAAAAATTACAGACACTCATTGGAATTATCTCTCTCTACATTTGTGCACCGTGCGTCTCCATTTTAGATGTACTCTTTTTTCTTAAATGAAAACTTTTGAGTTTTCTCTCTCCCTTCATCCCGTAAACAAAAAAAGGCAAACAGATCACAGCAAAATGAAAATTTTTGAGTTTATGTATGGAAAAAATTTAAAACAATAACAAATGTAAGTAAAGAAAATTTATTCACACACCAAAAATTAACACAAAACTTTTGTTATCCAAGTTAGGGAAATTCCACTAGTTCAACCCGAACAGCTTGGAATTTTACAAGAAAGAGATTTGTTCCACATGTGTTTTAAAAATGGATATGCAAGCTTGAAACATGTTAAAGATGCAAATGACCTATGGATCCAAAGCTTTTAAAGAGAATAACATACGCTCATTAAATTCTCTAGTGAACGTGCGGTTGGATATTTACCCGAGTCAAACAAGCCATTATTTTGCCCGTTTGCAAAAAACTGACCTAACAATCATAGATGATTGTAAAGTGATTTTTCATTCGTAACGGGCTATATTATTGTAAGAAATGACTTACGCATTGGGAGTCAACAGTCAATTAAAAATCCCCCGCCTCCCCCTTTTCCCGACGATTGCAAAACCTGAGAACTAAAAACTGAAAAGAGCTAACAATCCTAAAAAATCACAGACACTCTTTGGAATTATATCTCTCCACACTTGTGCATTGTGCTTCTCCATTTTAGATGTACAATTTTTTATTAAATCAAAACTTTGAGTTTTCGTTCTCCCTTCATGCCATAAACAAAAAAAAGGTAAATAGATCACAAAAAAATGTAAATTTTAGAGTTTATGTATGGAAAAAAACTAAAACATTAACAAATGTAAGTAATGAAAATTTATTCACACACCACAATTGAACACAAAATTTTTGTTATCCAAGTTTGGGAAATTCCACTAGTTCAACCCTAATAACTTGAAATTTTACAAGAAAGAGAATTCTTCTAGACATGTTTTAAAAATGGATATGCATGCTTGAAACATGTTAAAAATGCAAATGACCTATGGATCCAAAGCGTTTAATGAGAATAACAAACACTCATTAAATTCTGAAGTGAACGTGCGGCGGGATATTTACCCGAGTCAAACAAGCCATTATTTGGCCCGTTTTCAAAAAGCTGACCTAACAATCATAGGTGATTCTAATGTGATTTATCATGAGTAACGGGTTATATTTTTTTAAGAAATGACATACGGACTGGGAGTCAACAGTCAGTTAAAAATACCACGCCTCCCCGTTTTCCCGATGATTGCAAAACCTGAGATACAAAAGCTAAAAAGATCTTACAATCCCTAAAACTTACAAACACCCTTTGGAATTATCTCTCCCTACATTTGTGCATTGTGCATCTCCATTTTAGATGTACACTTTTTTCTTAAATCAAAACTTTGAGTTTTCGCTCTCCCTTCATCCCGTAAACAAAAAAAGGCAAATAGATCACAACAAAATGAAAATTTTAGAGTTTATCTGTGAAAAAAAATTATAACAATAACAAATGTAAGTATAGAAAATTTACTCACACACCACAATTAAACAGAAAAGTTTTGTTTACCAAGTTTGAGAAATTCCACTAGTTCAACCCTAATTGCATGGAATTTTACAAGAAAGAGATTTCTTCCACACGTGTTTTAAAAAAGGATATGCATGCTTGAAACATGTCAAAGATGCAAATGACCTATGGATCCAAAGCTTTTAATGAGAATAACAAACACTCATTAAATTTCTGAAGTGAACGTGCGGCGGGATATTTACCTGAGTCAAACAAACCATTATTTTGCCCGTTTTCAAAAAGCTGACCTAACAATCATAGATGATTGTAATGTGATTTATCATGAGTAACGGGCTATTTTTTTGTAAGAAATGACATACGGATTGGGAGTCAACAGTCAGTAATACCACGCCTCCCCGTTTTCCCGACGATTGCAAAACTTGAGATACAAAAACTACAAAGATCTTACAATCCCTAAAAATTACAAACACTCTAAGGAATTATCTCTCCCTAAATTTGTGCATTGTGCATCTCCATTTTAGAAGTACACTTTTTTCCTAAATCAAAACTTTGAGTTTTCGCTCTCCCTTCATCCTGTAAACCAAAAAAGGCAAATAGATCACAAAAAAATGACAATTTTAGAGTTTATGTGTGAAAAAAAATTATAACAATAACAAATGTAAGTATAGAAAATTTACTCACACACCACAAATGAACACAAAAGTTTTGTTTTCCAAGTTTGAGAAATTCCACAAGTTCAACCCTAATTGCATGGAATTTTACAAGAAAGAGATTTCTTCCACACGTGTTTAAAAAAGGATATGCATGCTTGAAACATGTCAAAGATTCAAATGACCTATGGATCCAAAGCTTTTAAAGAGAATAACAAACGCTCATTAAATTCTCAATGAACGTACGGTGGGATATTTACCAGAATCAAACTAGCCATTATTTTGCCCGTTCTCAAAAAGCTTACCTAACCATCATAGATCATTGTAAAGTGATTTATCATCCATAACGGGCTATATTTTTGTAACAAATGACTTGCGGATTGGGAGTCAACACTCAGTTAAAAACACCCCGCCTCCCCCTTTTCCCGACGATTGCAAAATCTGGGATATAAAAACTAAAAAGAGCTTAAATTCTCTAAAAATTGAAGACACTCATTGGAATTATCTCTCTCTACATTTGTGCACTGTGCGTCTCCATTTTAGATGTACATTTTTTTCTTAAATGAAAACTTTTAAGTTTTCTCTCTCCCTTCATCCTGTAAACAAAAACACGCAAACATATCACAGCAAAATGAAAATTTTTGAGTTGATGTATGGAAAAAATTTAAAACAATAACAAATGTAAGTAAAGAAAATTTATTCACACACCAAAAATTAACACAAAACTTTTGTTATCCAAGTTAGGGAAATTCCACTAGTTCAACCCTAATAGCTTGGAATTTTACAAGAAAGAGATTTGTTCCACACGTGTTTTAAAAATGGATATGCAAGCTTGAAACATGTTAAAGATGCAAATGACCTATGGATCCAAAGCTTTTAAAGAGAATAACATACGCTCATTAAATTCTCAATGAACGTGCGGTGGGATATTTACCAGAATCAAACTAGCCATTATTTTGCCCGTTCACAAAAAGCTTACCTAACAATCATAGCTGATTGTAAAGTGATTTATCATCCGTAATGGGCCATATTTTTGTAAGAAATGACTTACGGATTGGGAGTCAACACTCAGTTAAAAACACCCCGCCTCCCCCTTTTCCCGACGATTGCAAAACCTGAGATATAAAAACTAAAAAGGGCTTAAATTCCCTAAAAATTGTAGACACTCATTGGTGTTATCTCTCTCTACATTTGTGCACTGTGCGTCTCCATTTTAGATGTATACTTTTTTCTTAAATGAAAACTTTGAGTTTTCCCTCTCCCTTCATCCCGTAAACAAAAAAAGGCAAACAGATCACAGCAAAATAAAAAGTTTTGAGTTTATGTATGGAAAAAATTTAAAACAATAACAAATGTAAGTAAAGAAAATTTAGTCACACACCAAAAATTAACACAAAACTTTTGTTATCCAAGTTAGGGAAATTCCACTAGTTCAACCCTAATAGCTTGGAATTTTACAAGAAAGAGATTTGTTCCACACGTGTTTTAAAAATGGATATGCAATCTTGAAACATGTTAAAGATGCAAATGACCTATGGATCCAAAGCTTTTAAAGAGAATAATATATGCTCATTAAATTCTCTAGTGAACGTGCGGTTGGATATTTACCCGAGTCAAACAAGCCATTATTTTGCCCGTTTGCAAAAAGCTGACCTAACAATCATAGATGATTGTAAATTGATTTTTCATTCGTAACGGGCTATATTATTGTAATAAATGACTTACGGATTGGGATTCAACACTCAATTAAAAATCCCCCGCCTCCCCCTTTTCCCGACGATTGCAAAACCTGAGAACTAAAAACTGAAAAGAGCTCACAATCCTGAAAAATCACAGACACTCTTTGGAATTATATCTCTCCACATTTGTGCATTGTGCATCTCCATTTTAGATGTACACTTTTTTAATAAATCTAAACTTTGATTTTTTGTTCTCCCTTCATGCCGTAAACAAAAAAAGGTAAATAGATCACAAAAAAATGTAAATTTTAGAGTTTATGTATGGAAAATAATTAAAACATTAACAAATGTAAGTAATGAAAATTTATTCACACACCACAATTGAACACAAAATTTTTGTTATCCAAGTTTGGGAAATTCCACTAGTTCAACCCTAATAGCTTGAAATTTTACAAGAAAGAGAATTCTTCTAGACGTGTTTTAAAAATGGATATGCATGCTTGAAACATGTTAAAGATGCAAATGACCTATGGATCCAAAGCGTTTAATGAGAATAACAAACACTCATAAAATTCTGAAGTGAACGTGCGGCGGGATATTTACCCGAGTCAAACAAGCCATTATTTTGCCCGTTTTTAAAAAGCTGACCTAACAATCATAGATGATTGTAATGTGATTTATCATGAGTAACGGGTCATATTTTTGTAAGAAATGACATACGGATTGGGAGTCAATAGTAAATTAAAAATACCACGCCTCCCCGTTTTTCCAATGATTGCAAAACCTGAGATACAAAAACTAAAAGGATCTTACAATCCCTAAAACTTACAAACACCCTTTGGAATTATCTCTCCCTAAATTTGTGCATTGTGCATCTCCATTTTAGATGTACACTTTTTTCTTAAATCAAAACTTTGAGTTTTCGCTCTCCCTTCATCCCGTAAACCAAAAAAGGCAAATAGATCACAACAAAATGAAAATTTTACAGTTTATGTGTGAAAAAAAATTATAACAATAACAAATGTAAGTATAGAAAATTTACTCACACCCCGCAAATGAACACAAAAGTTTTGTTTTCCAAGTTTGAGAAATTCCACTAGTTCAACCCTAATTGCATGGAATTTTACAAGAAAGAGATTTCTACTACACGTGTTTTAAAAATGGATATGCATGTTTGAAACCTAGCAAAGCTGCAAATCACCTATGGATCCAAATCTTTTAAAGAGAATAACAAACGCTCTTTAAATTCTCAATGAACGTGCGGTGGGATATTTACCAGAATCAAACTAGCCATTATTTTGCCCGTTCACAAAAGCTTACCTAACAATCATAGATGATTGTAATGTGATTTATCATGAGTAACGAGCTATATTTTTGTGAGAAATGACATACGGATTGGGAGTCAACTGCCAGTTAAAAATACCACGCCTCCCCGTTTTCCCGACGATTGCAAAACCTGAGATACAAAAACTAAAAAGATCTTACAATCCCTAAAAATTACAAACACTCTTAGGAATTATGTCTCCATACATTTGTGCATTGTGCTTCTCCATTTTAGATGTACACTTTTTTCTTAAATCAAAACTATGAGTTTTCGTTCTCCCTTCATGCCGTAAACAAAAAAAGGAAAATAGATCACAAAAAAATGTACATTTTAGAGTTTATGTATGGAAAAAAATTAAAACATTAACAAATGTAAGTAATGAAAATTTATTCACACACCACAATTGAACACAAAACTTTTGTTATCCAAGTTTGGGAAATTCCACTAGTTCAACCCTAATAGCTTGAAAATTTACAAGAAGGAGAATTCTTCTAGACGTGTTTTAAAAATGGATATGTATGCCTGAAACATGTTAAAGATGCAAATGACCTATTGATCCAAAGCGTTTAATGAGAATAATAAACACTCATTAAATTATGAAGTGAACGTGCGGCGGGATATTTACCCGAGTCAAACAAGCCATTATTTTGCCCGTTTTCAAGAAGCCGACCTAACAATCATAGATCATTGTAAAATGATTTTTCATTCGTAACGGGCTATATTATTGTAAGAAATGACTTACAGATTGGGAGTCAACACTCCATTAAAAATTCCCCGCCTCCCCCTTTTCCCGACGATTGCAAAACCTGAGAACTAAAAACTGAAAAGACCTCACAATTATGAAGTGAACGTGCGGCGGGATATTTACCCGAGTCAAACAAGCCATTATTTTGCCCATTTTCAAAAAGCTGACCTAACAATCATAGATAATTTTAATGTGATTTATCATGAGTAACGGGCTATATTTTTGTAAGAAACGGATTGGGAGTCAACAGTCAGTTAAAAATACCACGCCTCCCCGTTTTCCCGATGATTGCAAAACCTGAGATACAAAAGCTAAAAAGATCTTACAATCCCTAAAAATTACAAACACTCTTTGGAATTATCTCTCCCTACATTTGTGCATTGTGCATCTCCATTTTAGATGTAAACTTTTTTCCTAAATCAAAACTTTGAGTTTTTCGCTCTCCTTTCATTCCGTAAACCAAAAAAGGCAAATAGATCACAACAAAATGAAAATTTTAGAGTTTATGTGTGAAAAAAAATTATAACAATAACAAATGAAAGTATAGAAAATTTACTCACACACCACAAATGAACACAAAAGTTTTGTTTTCCAAGTTTGAGAAATTCCGCTAGTTCAACCCTAATTGCATGGAATTTTACAAGAAAGAGATTGCTTCTACACGTGTTTTAAAAATGGATATGCATGCTTGAAACATGTCAAAGATGCAAATGACCTATGGATCCAAAGCCTTTAAAGAGAATAACAAACGCTCGTTAAATTCTCAATGAACGTGCGGTGGGATATTTACCAGAATCAAACTAGCCATTATTTTGCCCGTTCACAAAAAGCTTACCTAACAATCATAAATGATTGTAAAGTGATTTATCATCCGTAACGGGCTATATTTTTGTAAGAAATTACTTACGGATTGGGAGTCAACACACAGTTAAAAACACCCCGCCTCCCCCTTTTCACGACGATTGCAAAACCTGAGATATAAAAACTAAAAAGAGCTTAAATTCCCTAAAAATTACAGACACTCATTGGAATTATCTCTCTCTACATTTGTGCACTGTGCGTCTCCATTTTAGATGTACTCTTTTTTCTTAAATGAAAACTTTGAGTTTTCTCTCTCCCTTCATCCCGTAAACAAAAAAAGGCAAATAGATCATAGCAAAATGAAAATTTTTGAGTTTTTGTATGGAAAAAATTTAAAACAATAACAAATGTTAGTAAAAAAAATTTATTCACACCAAAAGTTTAACACAAACCTTTTGTTATCCAAGTTTGGGAAATTGCACTAGTTCAACCCTAACAGCTTGGAATTTTACAAGAAAGAGATTTGTTCCACACGTGTTTTAAAAATGGATATGCAAGCTTGAAACATGTTAAAGATGCAAATGACCTATGGATCCAAAGCTTTTAAAGAGAATAACATACGCTCATTAAATTCTCTAGTGAACGTGCGGTTGGATATTTACCCGACTCAAACAAGCCATTATTTTGCCCTTTTGCAAAAAGCTGATCTAACAATCATAGATGATTGTAAAGTGATTTTTCATTCGTAACAGGCTATATTATTCTAAGAAATGACTTACGGATTGGGAGTCAACACTCAATTAAAAATCCCCCACCTCCCCCTTTTCCCGACGATTGCAAAACCTGAGAACTAAAAACTGTAAAGAGCTCACAATCCTGAAAAATCACAGACACTCTTTGGAATTATATCTCTCCACATATGTGCATTGTGCATCTCCATTTTAGATGTACACTTTTTTATTAAATCAAAACTTTGAGTTTTCGTTCTCCCTTCATGCCGTAAACAAAAAAAGGTAAATAGATCACAAAAAAATGTAAATTTTAGAGTTTCTGTATGAAAAAAATTATAACATTAACAAATTTAAGTAATGAAAATTTATTCACACACCACAATTGAACACAAAATTTTTGTTATCCAAGTTTGGGAAATTTCACTAGTTCAACCCTAATAGCTTGAAATTTTACAAGAAAGAGAATTCTTCTAGACGTGTTTTAAAAATGGATATGGATGCTTGAAACATGTTAAAGATGCAAATGACCTATGGATCCAAAGCGTTTAATGAGAATAACAAACACTCATTAAATTCTGAAGTGAACGTGCGGCGGGATATTTACCGAGTCAAAGAAGCCATTATTGTGCCCGTTTTAAAAAAGCTGACCTAACAATCATAGATGATTGTAATGTGATTTATCATGAGTAACGGGCTATATTTTTGTAACAAATGACATACGGATTAGGAGTCAACTGTCAGTTAAAAAAACCATGCCTCCTCGTTTTCCCGACAATTGCAAAACCTGTTATACAAAAACTAAAAAGATCTTACAATCCCTAAAAGTTGGAAACACTCTTAGGAATTATCTCTCCCTACATTTGTGCATTGTGCATCTCCATTTTAGATGTTCACTTTTTTCTTAAATCAAAACTTTGAGTTTTCGCTCTCCCTTCATCCCGTAAGCCAAAAAAGGCAAATCGATCACAACAAAATGAAAATTTTAGAGTTTATGTGTGAAAAAAATTAAAACAATAACAAATGTAAGTATAGAAAATTTACACAGATACCACAAATGAACACAAAAGTTTTGTTTTCCGAGTTTCAGAAATTCCACTAGTTCAACCCTAATTGCATGGAATTTTACAAGAAAGAGATTTCTTCTACACGTGTTTTAAAAATTGATATGCATGCTTGAAACATGTTAAAGATGAAAATGACCTATGGATCCAAAGCTTTTAAAGAGAATAACAAACGCTCATTAAATTCTCAATGAACGTATAGGATATTTACCAGAATCAAACTAGCCATTATTTTGCCCGTTCACAAAAAGCTTACCTAACAATCATAGATGATTGTAAAGTGATTTATCATTCGTAGCGGGCTATATTTTTGTAGAAATGACTTACGGATTGGGAGTCAGCACTCAGTTAAAAGGACTCTGCCTCCCCCTTTTCCCGACGATTGCAAAACCTGAGATATAAAAACTAAAAAGAGCTTAATTTCCCTAAAAATTACAAACACTCATTGGAATTATCTCTCTCTACATTTTTGCACTGTGCGTCTCCATTTTAGATGTACACTTTTTTCTTAAATGAAAACTTTGAGTTTTCTCTCTCCCTTCATCCCGTAAACAAAAAAAGGCAAATAGATCACAGCAAAATGAAAATTTTGAGTTTACGTATGGAAAAATTTAAAAAGATAACAAATGTAAGTAAAGAAAATTTGTTCACATACCAAAAATTAACAGAAAACTTTTGTTATCCAAGTTGGGGAAATTCCACTAGTTCAACCCTAATTGCTTGGAATTTTACAAGAAAGAGATTTGTTCCACACGTGTTTTAAAAATGGATATGCAAGCTTGAAACATGTTAAAGATGCAAATGACCTATGGATCAAAAGCTTTTAAAGAGAATAACATACGCTCATTAAATTCTCTAGTGAACGTGCCGTGGGATATTTACCCGAGTCAAACAAGCCATTATTTTGCCCGTTTGCAAAAAGCTGACCTAACAATCATAGATGATTGTAAAGTGATTTTTCATTCGTAACGGGCTATATTTATGTAAGAAATCACTTACGGATTGGGAGTCAACACTCAATAAAAAATCCCCCGCCTCCCCCTTTTCCCGACGATTGCAAAACCTGAGAACTAAAAACTGTAAAGAGCTCACAATCCTGAAAAATCACAGACACTCTTTGGAATTATATCTCTCCACATTTGTGCATTGTGCATCTCCATTTTAGATGTACACTTTTTTATTAAATTAAAAATTTGAGTTCTCGTTCTCCCTTCATGCCGTAAACAAAAAAAGGTAAATAGATCACAAAAAAATGTAAATTTTAGAGTTTATGTATGGAAAAATATTAAAACATTAACAAATGTAAGTAATGAAAATTTATTCACACACCACAATTGAACACAAAATTTTTGTTATCCACGTTTCGGAAATTCCACTAGTTCAACCCTAATAGCTTGAAATTTTACAAGAAAGAGAATTCTTCCAGACGTGTTTTACAAATTGGTTATACATGCTTGAAACATGTTAAAGATGCAAATGACCTATGGATCCAAAGAGTTTAATGAGAATAACAAACACTCATTAAATTTTGAAGTGAACGTGCGGCGAGATATTTACCCGAGTCAAATAAGCCATTATTTTGCCCGTTTTCAAAAAGTTGACCTAACAATCATAGATGATTGTAATGTGATCTATCATGAGTAACGGGCTATATTTTTGTAAGAAATGACATACGGATTGAGAGTCGACAGTCAGCTAAAAATACCACGCCTCCCAGTTTTCCCGATGATTGCAAAACCTGAGATACAAAAGCTAAAAAGATCTTAAATTCCCTAAAAATTACAAACACCCTTTGAAATTATCTCTCCCTACATTTGTGCATTGTGCATCTCCATTTTAGATGTTCACTTTTTTCTTAAATCGAAACTTTGAGTTTTCACTCTCCCTTCCTCCCCTAAACCAAAAAAGGCAAATAGATCACAACAAAATGAAAATTTTGAGTTTATGTATGGAAAAAATTTAAAAAAATAACAAATGTAAGTAAATAAAATTTATTCACACACCAAAAATTAACACAAAACTTTTGTTATCCAAGTTTGGGAAATTCCACTAGTTCAACCCTAATAGCTTGGAATTTTACAAGAAAGAGATTTGTTCCACACGTGTTTTAAAAATGGATGTGCAAGCTTGAAACATGTTAAAGATGCAAATGATCTATGGATCCAAAGCTTTTAAAGAGAATAACATACGCTCATTAAATTCTCTAGAGAACGTGCGGGGGGATATTTACCCGAGTCAAACAAGCCATTATTGTGCTTGTTTGCAAAAAGCTGACCTAACAATCATAGATGATTGTAAAGTGATTTTTCATTCGTAACGGGCTATATTATTGTAAGAAATGACTTACGGATTGGGAGTCAACACTCAATTAAAAATCCCCCGCCTCCCCCTTTTCCCGACGAGTACAAAACCTGAGAACTAAAAACTGAAAAGAGCTTAAATTCCCTAAAAATTACAGACACTCATTGGAATTATCTCTCTCTACATTTGTGCACTTTGCGTCTCCATTTTAGATGTACACTTTTTTCTTAAATGAAAACTTTGAGTTTTCTCTCTCCATTCATCCCGTAAACAAAAAAAAGGCAAACAGATCACAGCAAAATGAAAATTTTTGAGTTTGTGTATGGAAAAAATTTAATACAATAACAAATGTAAGTAAAGAAAATTTATTCACACACCAAAAATTAACACAACTTTTGTTATCCAAGTTAGGGAAATTCCACTAGATCAACCCTAATAGCTTGGAATTTTACAAGAAAGAGATTTGTTCCACACGTGCTTTAAAAATGGATATGCAAGCTTGAAACATGTTAAAGATGCAAATGACCTATGGAGCCAAAGCTTTTAAAGAGAATAACATACGCTCATTAAATTCTCTAGTGAACGTGCGGTTGGATATTTACACGAGTCAAACAAGCCATTATTTTGCCCTTTTGCAAAAAGCTGACCTAACAATCATAGATGATTGTAAAGTGATTTTTCATTCGTAACGGGCTATATCATTGTAAGAAATCAATTACTGATTGGGAGTCAACACTTAATTAAAAATCCCCCGCCTCCCCCTTTTCCCGACGATTGCAAAATCTGAGAACTAAAAACTGAAAAGAGCTCACAATCCTTAAAAATCACAGACAGTCTTTGGAATTATATCTCTCCACATTTGTGCATTGTGCATCTCCATTTTAGATGTACACTTTTTTATTAAATCAAAACTTTGAGTTTTCGTTCTCCCTTCATGCCGTAAACAAAAAAATGTAAATTTTAGAGTTTATGTATGGAAAAAAATTAAAACATTAACAAATGTAAGTAAAGAAAATTTATTTACACACCACAATTGAAATAACATACGGATTGGGAGTCAACAGTCAGTTAAAAATACCACGCCTCCCCATTTTCCCAACGATTGCATAACCTGAGATACAAAAACTAAAAAGATCTTACAATCCCTAAAAATTACAAACACTCTTAGGAATTATCTCTCCCTACATTTGTGCATTGTGGATCTCCATTTAGATGTACACTATTTTCGTAAATCAAAACTTTGAGTTTTCGCTCGCTCTCCCATCATCCCGTAAACCAAAAAAGGCAAATAGATCGCAACAAAATGAAAATTTTAGAGTTTATGTGTGAAAAAAATTAAAACAATAACAAATGTAAGTATAGAAAATTTACTCACACACCACAAATGAACACAAAAGTTTTATTTTCCAAGTTTGAGAAATTCCACTAGTTCAACCCTAATTGCATGGAATTTTAAAAGAAAGAGATTTCTTCTACATGTGTCTTAAAAATGGATATGCATGCTTGAAACATGTTAAAGATGCAAATGACCTATGGATCCAAAGCTTTTAAAGAGAATAACAAACGCTCATTAAATTCTCTATGAACGTGCGGTGGGATATTTACCAGAATCAAACTAGCCATTATTTTGCCCGTTCACAAAAAGCTTACCTAACAATCATAGATGATTGTGAAGTGATTTATCATCCATAACGGGCTTTAATTTTATAAGAAATGACTTACGGATTGGGAGTCAACGCTCAGTTAAAAACACCCCGCCTCCCCCTTTTCCCGACGATTGCAAAACCTGAGATATAAAAACTAAAAAGAGCTTAAATTCCCTAAAAATTACAGACACTCATTGGAATTATCTCTCTCTACATTTGTGCACTTTGCGTCTCCATTTTAGATGTACACTTTTTTCTTAAATGAAAACTTTGAGTTTTCTCTCTCCTTTCATCCAGTAAAAAAAAAAAGGCAAACAGATCACAGCAAAATGAAAATTTTTCAGTTTATGTATGGAAAAAAGTTAAAACAATAACAAATGTAAGTAAAGAAAATTTATTCACACACCAAAAAATAACACAAAACTTTTGTTATCCAAGTTAGGGAAATTGCACTAGATCAACCCTAATAGCTTGGAATTTTACTAGAAAGAGATTTGTTCCACACGTGCTTTAAAAATGGATATGCAAGCTTGAAACATGTTAAAGATGAAAATGACCTATGGATCCAAAGCCTTTAAAGAGAATAACATACGCTCATTAAGTTCTCTAGTGAACGTGCGGTTGGATATTTACCCGAGTCAAACAAGATATTATTTTGCCCTTTTGCAAAAAGCTGACCTAACAATCATAGATGATTGTAAAGTGATTTTTCATTCGTAACGGGCTATATCATTGTAAGAAATGACTTAAGGATTGGGAGTCAACACTCAATTAAAAATCCCCCGCCTCCCCCTTTTCCCGATGATTGCAAAACCTGAGAACTAAAAACTGAAAAGAGCTCACAATCCTTAAAAATCACAGACACTTTTTGGAATTATATCTCTCCACATTTGTGCATTGTGCATCTCCATTTTAGATGTACACTTTATTATTAAATCAAAACTTTGAGTTTTCGTTCTCCCTTCTGCCGTAAACAAAAAAATGTAAATTTTAGAGTTTATGTATGGAAAAAAATTAAAACATTAACAAATGTAAGTAAAAAAATTTATTCACACACCACAATTGAACAATATTTTTGTTATCCTGTGTTTGGAAATTCCACTAGTTCAACCCTAATAGCTTGAAATTTTACAAGAAAGAAAATTCTTCTAGACGTGTTTTAAAAATGGATATGCATGCTTGAAACATGTTAAAGATGCAAATGACCTATGGATCCAAAGCTTTTAAAGAGAATAACAAACGCTCATTAAATTCTAAATGAACGTGCGATGGGATATTTACCAGAATCAAACTAGCCATTATTTTGCACGTTCACAAAAAGCTTACCTAACAATCATAGATGATTCTAAATTGATTTATCATCCGTAACGGACTATATTTTTGTAAGAAATGACTTACGAATTGGGAGTCAGCACTCAGTTAAAAACATCCGGCCTCCCCCTTTTCCCGACGATTGCAAAACCTGGGATATAAAAACTAAAAAGAGCTTAAATTCCCTAAAAATTATAAACACTCATTGGAATTATCTCTCTCTGCATTTGTGCACTGTGTGTCTCCATTTTAGATATACACTTTTTTCTTAAATGAAAACTTTGAGTTTTTTCTCTCCCTTCATCCCGTAAACAAAAAAAGGCAAATAGATCACATCAAAATAAAAAATTTTGAGTTTATGTATGGAAAAATTTTAAAACAATAACAAATGTAAGTAAAGAAAAGTTATTCACACACCAAAAATTAACACAAAACTTTTGTTGTCCAAGTTTGGGAAATTCCACTAGTTCAACCTTAATAGCTTGGAATTTTACAAGAAAGAGATTTGTTCCACACGTGTTTTAAAAATGGATATGCATGCTTGAAACATGTTAAAGATGCAAATGACCTATGGATCCAAAGCTTTCAAAGAGAATAACAAACGCTCATTAAATTCTAAATGAACGTGCGATGGGACATTTACCAGAATCAAACTAGCCATTATTTTGCCCGTTCACAAAAAGCTTACCTAACAATCATAGATGATTGTAAAGTGATTTATCATCCGTAACGGGCTATATTTTTGTAAGAAATGACTTACGGATTGGGAGTCAACACACAGTTAAAAACACCCCGCCTCCCCCTTTTCCCGACGATTGCAAAACCTGAGATATAAAAACTAAAAAGAGCATAAATTCCCTAAAAATTACAGACACTCATTGGAATTATCTCTCCCTACATTTGTGCACTGTGCGTCTCCATTTTAGATGTACACTTTTTTCTTAAATGAAAACTTTGAGTTTTCTCTCTACCTTCATCCCGTAAACAAAAAAAGGCAAATAGATCACAACAAAATGAAAATTTTTGAGTTTATATATGGAAAAAATTTATAACAATAACAAATGTAAGTAAAGAAAATTTATTCACACACCAAAAATTAACACAAAACTTTTGTTATCCAAGTTTGGGAAATTCCACTAGTTCAACCCTAATAGCTTGGAATTTTACAAGAAAGAGATTTGTTCCTCACGTGTTTAAAAAATGGATATACAAGCTTGAAACATGTTAAAGATGCAAATGATCTATGGATCCAAAGCTTTTAAAGAGAATAACATACGCTAATTAAATTCTCTAGTGAACGTTCCGTGGGATATTTACCCGAATCAAACAAGCCATTATTTTGCCCGTTTGCAAAAAGCTGACCTAACAATCATAGAAGATTGTAAAGTAATTTTTCATTCGTAACAGGCTATATTAATGTAAGAAATGACTTACGCATTGGGAGTCAACACTCAATTAAAAATCCCCCGCCTCCCCCTTTTCTCGACGATTGCAAAACCTGAGAACTAAAAACTGAAAAGAGCTCACAATCCTGAAAAATCACAGACACTCTTTGGAATTATATCTCTCCACATTTGTACATTGTGCATCTCTATTTTAGATGTACACTTTTTTATTAAATCAAAACTTTGAGTTTTCGTTCTCCCTTCATGCCGTAAACAAAAAAAGGTAAATAAATCACAAAAAAGCTTAAATTTTAGAGTTTATGTATGGAAAGAAAATAAAACATTAACAAATGTAAGTAATTTTAGAGTTTATTCACACACCACAATTGAACACAAAATTTTTGTTATCCAAGTTTGGGAAATTCCACTAGTTCAACCCTAATAGCTTGAAATTTTACAAGAAAGAGAATTCTTCTAGACGTGTTTTAAAAATGGATATGCATTCTTTAAACTTGTTAAAGATGCAAATGACCTATGGATACAAAGCTTTTAATGATAATAAGAAACACTCATTAAATTCTGAAGTGAACGTGCGGCGGGATATTTACCCGAATCAAACAAGCCATTATTTTGCCCGTTTTCAAAAAGCTGACCTAACAATCATAGATGATTGTAATGTGATTTATTATGAGTAACGGGTTCTATTTTTGTAAAAAATGACATACAGATTGGGAGTCAACAGTCAATTAAAAATACCACGCCTCCCCGTTTTCCCGATGATTGCAAAACCTGAGATACAAAAGCTAAAAAGATCTTACAATCCCTAAAACTTACAAACACCCTTTGGAATTATCTCTCCCTACATTTGTGCATTGTGCATCTCCATTTTAGATGTACACTTTTTTCTTAAATCAAAACTTTGAGTTTTCGCTCCCCCTTCATCCCGTAAACTAAAAAAGGAAAATAGATCACAACAAAATGAAAATTTTAGAGTTTATGTGTGAAAAAAAATTGTAACAATAACAAATGTAAGTATAAAAAATTTACTCACACACCACAAATGAACAGAAAAGTTTTGTTTTCCAAGTTTGAGAAATTCCACTAGTTCAACCTTAATTGCATGGAATTTTACAAGAAAGAGATTTCTTCCACACGTGTTTTAAAAATGGATATGCATGCTTGAAACATGTCAAAGATGCAAATGACCTATGGATCCAAAGCTTCTAAAGAGAATAACAAACGCTCTTTAAATTCTCAATGAACGTGTGGAGGGATATTTACTAGAATCAAACTAGCCATTATTTTTCCCGCTCACAAAAAGCTTACCTAACAATCATAGATGATTGTAATGTCATTTATCAAGAGTAATGGGCTATATTTTTGTAAGAAATGACGTATGGATTGGGAGTCAACAGTCAGTTAAAAATACCACGCCTCCCTGTTTTCCCGACGATTGCAAAACCTTAGATACAAAAACTAAAAAGATCTTACAATCCCTAAAAATTACAAACACTCTGAGGAATTATCTCTCCATACATTTGTGCATTGTGCATCTCCATTTTAGATGTACACTTTTTTCTTAAATCAAAACTTTGAGTTTTCGCTCTCCCTTCATCCCGTAAACCAAAAAATGCACATAGATCACAACAAAATGAAAATTTTAGAGTTTATGTGTGAAAAAAAATTAAAACAATAACAAATGTAAGTATAGAAAATTTACTCACACACCACAAATGAACACAAAAGTTTTGTTTTCCAAGTTTGAGAAATTCCACTAGTTCAACCCTAATTGCATGGAATTTTAAAAGAAAGAGATTTCTTCTACATGTGTCTTAAAAATGGATATGCATGCTTGAAACATGTTAAAGATGCAAATGACCTATGGATCCAAAGCTTTTAAAGAGAATAACAAACGCTCAATAAATTCTCAATGAATGTGCGGTGGGATATTGACATGAATCAAACTATCCATTATTTTGCCCGTTCACAAAAAGCTTACCTAACAATCATAGATGATTGTAAAGTGATTTATCATCCGTAACGGGCTATATTTTTGTAAGAAATGACTTACGGATTGGGAGTCAACACTCAGTTAAAAACACCCCGCCTCCCTCTTTTTTCCCGACGATTGCAAAACCTGAGATAAAAACGAAAAAGTGCTTAAATTCCCTGAAAATTACAGACACTCATTGGAATTATCTCTCTCTACATTTGTGCACCGTGCGTCTCCATTTTAGATGTACTCTTTTTTCTTAAATGAAAACTTTTGAGTTTTCTCTCTCCCTTCATCCCGTAAACAAAAAAAGGCAAACAAATCACAGCAAAATGAAAATTTTTGAGTTTATGTATGGAAAAAATTTAAAACAATAACAAATGTAAGTAAAGAAAATTTATTCACACACCAAAAATTAACACAAAACTTTTGTTATCCAAGTTAGGGAAATTCCACTAGTTCAACCCGAACAGCTTGGAATTTTACAAGAAAGAGATTTGTTCCACATGTGTTTTAAAAATGGATATGCAAGCTTGAAACATGTTAAAGATGCAAATGACCTATGGATCCAAAGCTTTTAAAGAGAATAACATACGCTCATTAAATTCTCTAGTGAACGTGCGGTTGGATATTTACCCGAGTCAAACAAGCCATTATTTTGCCCGTTTGCAAAAAACTGACCTAACAATCATAGATGATTGTAAAGTGATTTTTCATTCGTAACGGGCTATATTATTGTAAGAAATGACTTACGCATTGGGAGTCAACAGTCAATTAAAAATTCCCCGCCTCCCCCTTTTCCCGACGATTGCAAAACCTGAGAACTAAAAACTGAAAAGAGCTAACAATCCTAAAAAATCACAGACACTCTTTGGAATTATATCTCTCCACACTTGTGCATTGTGCTTCTCCATTTTAGATGTACAATTTTTTATTAAATCAAAACTTTGAGTTTTCATTCTCCCTTCATGCCATAAACAAAAAAAAGGTAAATAGATCACAAAAAAATGTAAATTTTAGAGTTTATGTATGGAAAAAAACTAAAACATTAACAAATGTAAGTAATGAAAATTTATTCACACACCACAATTGAACACAAAATTTTTGTTATCCAAGTTTGGGAAATTCCACTAGTTCAACCCTAATAACTTAAAATTTTACAAGAAAGAGAATTCTTCTAGACGTGTTTTAAAAATGGATATGCATGCTTGAAACATGTTAAAAATGCAAATGACCTATGGATCCAAAGTGTTTAATGAGAATAACAAACACTCATTAAATTCTGAAGTGAACGTGCGGCGGGATATTTACCCGAGTCAAACAAGCCATTATTTGGCCCGTTTTCAAAAAGCTGACCTTACAATCATAGATGATTGTAATGTGATTTATCATGAGTAACGGGTTATATTTTTGTAAGAAATGACATACGGACTGGGAGTCAACAGTCAGTTAAAAATACCACGCCTCCCCGTTTTCCCGATGATTGCAAAACCTGAGATACAAAAGCTAAAAAGATCTTACAATCCCTAAAACTTACAAACACCCTTTGGAATTATCTCTCCCTACATTTGTGCATTGTGCATCTCCATTTTAGATGTACACTTTTTTCTTAAATCAAAACTTTGAGTTTTCGCTCTCCCTTCATCCCGTAAACAAAAAAAGGCAAATAGATCACAACAAAATGAAAATTTTAGAGTTTATCTGTGAAAAAAAATTATAACAATAACAAATGTAAGTATAGAAAATTTACTCACACACCACAATTAAACAGAAAGGTTTTGTTTACCAAGTTTGAGAAATTCCACTAGTTCAACCCTAATTGCATGGAATTTTACAAGAAAGAGATTTCTTCCACACGTGTTTTAAAAAAGGATATGCATGCTTGAAACATGTCAAAGATGCAAATGACCTATGGATCCAAAGCTTTTAATGAGAATAACAAACACTCATTAAATTTCTGAAGTGAACGTGCGGCGGGATATTTACCTGAGTCAAACAAACCATTATTTTGCCCGTTTTCAAAAAGCTGACCTAACAATCATAGATGATTGTAATGTGATTTATCATGAGTAACGGGCTATTTTTTTGTAAGAAATGACATACGGATTGGGAGTCAACAGTCAGTAATACCACGCCTCCCCGTTTTCCCGACGATTGCAAAACTTGAGATACAAAAACTACAAAGATCTTACAATCCCTAAAAATTACAAACACTCTAAGGAATTATCTCTCCCTACATTTGTGCATTGTGCATCTCCATTTTAGAAGTACACTTTTTTCCTAAATCAAAACTTTGAGTTTTCGCTCTCCCTTCATCCTGTAAACCAAAAAAGGCAAATAGATCACAAAAAAATGACAATTTTAGAGTTTATGTGTGAAAAAAAATTATAACAATAACAAATGTAAGTATAGAAAATTTACTCACACACCACAAATGAACACAAAAGTTTTGTTTTCCAAGTTTGAGAAATTCCACAAGTTCAACCCTAATTGCATGCAATTTTACAAGAAAGAGATTTCTTCCACATGTGTTTAAAAAAGGATATGCATGCTTGAAACATGTCAAAGATTCAAATGACCTATGGATCCAAAGCTTTTAAAGAGAATAACAAACGCTCATTAAATTCTCAATGAACGTACGGTGGGATATTTACCAGAATCAAACTAGCCATTATTTTGCCCGTTCTCAAAAAGCTTACCTAACAACCATAGATCATTGTAAAGTGATTTATCATCCATAACGGGCTATATTTTTGTAACAAATGACTTGCGGATTGGGAGTCAACACTCAGTTAAAAACACCCCGCCTCCCCCTTTTCCCGACGATTGCAAAATCTGGGATATAAAAACTAAAAAGAGCTTAAATTCCCTAAAAATTGAAGACACTCATTGGAATTATCTCTCTCTACATTTGTGCACTGTGCGTCTCCATTTTAGATGTACATTTTTTTCTTAAATGAAAACTTTTAAGTTTTCTCTCTCCCTTCATCCTGTAAACAAAAACACGCAAACATATCACAGCAAAATGAAAATTTTTGAGTTGATGTATGGAAAAAATTTAAAACAATAACAAATGTAAGTAAAGAAAATTTATTCACACACCAAAAATTAACACAAAACTTTTGTTATCCAAGTTAGGGAAATTCCACTAGTTCAACCCTAATAGCTTGGAATTTTACAAGAAAGAGATTTGTTCCACACGTGTTTTAAAAATGGATATGCAAGCTTGAAACATGTTAAAGATGCAAATGACCTATGGATCCAAAGCTTTTAAAGAGAATAACATACACTCATTAAATTCTCAATGAACGTGCGGTGGGATATTTACCAGAATCAAACTAGCCATTATTTTGCCCGTTCACAAAAAGCTTACCTAACAATCATAGCTGATTGTAAAGTGATTTATCATCCGTAATGGGCCATATTTTTGTAAGAAATGACTTACGGATTGGGAGTCAACACTCAGTTAAAAACACCCCGCCTCCCCCTTTTCCCGACGATTGCAAAACCTGAGATATAAAAACTAAAAAGGGCTTAAATTCCCTAAAAATTGTAGACACTCATTGGTGTTATCTCTCTCTACATTTGTGC
Organism: Aristolochia californica; assembly: GCF_029961685.1. Lineage (NCBI taxonomy): Eukaryota > Viridiplantae > Streptophyta > Magnoliopsida > Piperales > Aristolochiaceae > Aristolochia > Aristolochia californica. The sequence goes on from NW_027181793.1 coordinate 12,646,969, forward strand.
ACTGTGCGTCTCCATTTTAGATGTATACTTTTTTCTTAAATGAAAACTTTGAGTTTTCCCTCTCCCTTCATCCCGTAAACAAAAAAAGGCAAACAGATCACAGCAAAATAAAAATTTTTGAGTTTATGTATGGAAAAAATTTAAAACAATAACAAATGTAAGTAAAGAAAATTTATTCACACACCAAAAATTAACACAAAACTTTTGTTATCCAAGTTAGGGAAATTCCACTAGTTCAACCCTAATAGCTTGGAATTTTACAAGAAAGAGATTTGTTCCACACGTGTTTTAAAAATGGATATGCAATCTTGAAACATGTTAAAGATGCAAATGACCTATGGATCCAAAGCTTTTAAAGAGAATAATATATGCTCATTAAATTCTCTAGTGAACGTGCGGTTGGATATTTACCCGAGTCAAACAAGCCATTATTTTGCCCGTTTGCAAAAAGCTGACCTAACAATCATAGATGATTGTAAATTGATTTTTCATTCGTAACGGGCTATATTATTGTAATAAATGACTTACGGATTGGGAGTCAACACTCAATTAAAAATCCCCCGCCTCCCCCTTTTCCCGACGATTGCAAAACCTGAGAACTAAAAACTGAAAAGAGCTCACAATCCTGAAAAATCACAGACACTCTTTGGAATTATATCTCTCCACATTTGTGCATTGTGCATCTCCATTTTAGATGTACACTTTTTTAATAAATCTAAACTTTGATTTTTTGTTCTCCCTTCATGCCGTAAACAAAAAAAGGTAAATAGATCACAAAAAAATTTAAATTTTAGAGTTTATGTATGGAAAATAATTAAAACATTAACAAATGTAAGTAATGAAAATTTATTCACACACCACAATTGAACACAAAATTTTTGTTATCCAAGTTTGGGAAATTCCACTAGTTCAACCCTAATAGCTTGAAATTTTACAAGAAAGAGAATTCTTCTAGACGTGTTTTAAAAATGGATATGCATGCTTGAAACATGTTAAAGATGCAAATGACATATGGATCCAAAGCGTTTAATGAGAATAACAAACACTCATAAAATTCTGAAGTGAACGTGCGGCGGGGTATTTACCCGAGTCAAACAAGCCATTATTTTGCCCGTTTTTAAAAAGCTGACCTAACAATCATAGATGATTGTAATGAGATTTATCATGAGTAACGGGTCATATTTTTGTAAGAAATGACATACGGATTGGGAGTCAATAGTAAATTAAAAATACCACGCCTCCCCGTTTTTCCAATGATTGCAAAACCTGAGATACAAAAACTAAAAGGATCTTACAATCCCTAAAACTTACAAACACCCTTTGGAATTATCTCTCCCTAAATTTGTGCATTGTGCATCTCCATTTTAGATGTACACTTTTTTCTTAAATCAAAACTTTGAGTTTTCGCTCTCCCTTCATCCCGTAAACCAAAAAAGGCAAATAGATCACAACAAAATGAAAATTTTACAGTTTATGTGTGAAAAAAAATTATAACAGTAACAATTGTAAGTATAGAAAATTTACTCACAACCCGCAAATGAACACAAAAGTTTTGTTTTCCAAGTTTGAGAAATTCCACTAGTTCAACCCTAATTGCATGGAATTTTACAAGAAAGAGATTTCTACTACACGTGTTTTAAAAATGGATATGCATGTTTGAAACCTAGCAAAGCTGCAAATCACCTATGGATCCAAAGCTTTTAAAGAGAATAACAAACGCTCTTTAAATTCTCAATGAACGTGCGGTGGGATATTTACCAGAATCAAACTAGCCATTATTTTGCCCGTTCACAAAAGCTTACCTAACAATCATAGATGATTGTAATGTGATTTATCATGAGTAACGAGCTATATTTTTGTGTGAAATGACATACGGATTGGGAGTCAACAGCCAGTTAAAAATACCACGCCTCCCCGTTTTCCCGACGATTGCAAAACCTGAGATACAAAAACTAAAAAGATCTTACAATCCCTAAAAATTACAAACACTCTTAGGAATTATGTCTCCATACATTTGTGCATTGTGCTTCTCCATTTTAGATGTACACTTTTTTCTTAATTCAAAACTATGAGTTTTCGTTCTCCCTTCATGCCGTAAACAAAAAAAGGAAAATAGATCACAAAAAAATGTATATTTTAGAGTTTATGTATGGAAAAAAATTAAAACATTAACAAATGTAAGTAATGAAAATTTATTCACACACCACAATTGAACACAAAACTTTTGTTATCCAAGTTTGGGAAATTCCACTAGTTCAACCCTAATAGCTTGAAAATTTACAAGAAGGAGAATTCTTCTAGACGTGTTTTAAAAATGGATATGTATGCCTGAAACATTTTAAAGATGCAAATGACCTATGGATCCAAAGTGTTTAATGAGAATAATAAACACTCATTAAATTATGAAGTGAACGTGCGGCGGGATATTTACCCGAGTCAAACAAGCCATTATTTTGCCCGTTTTCAAGAAGTCGACCTAACAATCATAGATCATTGTAAAATGATTTTTCATTCGTAATGGGCTATATTATTGTAAGAAACGACTTACAGATTGGGAGTCAACACTCAATTAAAAATTCCCCGCCTCCCCCTTTTCCCGACGATTGCAAAACCTGAGAACTAAAAACTGAAAAGAGCTCACAATTCTGAAGTGAACGTGCGGCGGGATATTTACCCGAGTCAAACAAGCCATTATTTTGCCCATTTTCAAAAAGCTGACCTAACAATCATAGATAATTTTAATGTGATTTATCATGAGTAACGGGCTATATTTTTGTAAGAAACGGATTGGGAGTCAACAGTCAGTTAAAAATACCACGCCTCCCCGTTTTCCCAATGATTGCAAAACCTGAGATACAAAAGCTAAAAAGATCTTACAATCCCTAAAAATTACAAACACTCTTTGGAATTATCTCTCCCTACATTTGTGCATTGTGCATCTCCATTTTAGATGTACACTTTTTTCCTAAATCAAAACTTTGAGTTTTTCGCTCTCCTTTCATTCCGTAAACCAAAAAAGGCAAATAGATCACAACAAAATGAAAATTTTAGAGTTTATGTGTGAAAAAAAATTATAACAATAACAAATGTAAGTATAGAAAATTTACTCACACACCACAAATGAACACAAAAGTTTTGTTTTCCAAGTTTGAGAAATTCCGCTAGTTCAACCCTAATTGCATGGAATTTTACAAGAAAGAGATTGCTTCTACACGTGTTTTAAAAATGGATATGCATGCTTGAAACATGTCAAAGATGCAAATGACCTATGGATCCAAAGCTTTTAAAGAGAATAACAAATGCTCATTAAATTCTCAATGAACGTGCGGTGGGATATTTTCTAGAATCAAACTAGCCATTATTTTGCCCGTTCACAAAAAGTTTACCTAACAATCATAGATGATTGTAGAGTGATTTATCATCCGTAACGGGCTATATTTTTGTATGAAATGACTTACGGATTGGGAGTCAACACTCATTTAAAAACACCCCACCTCCCCCTTTTCCCGACGATTGCAAAACCTGAGATATGAAAACTAAAAAGAGCTTAAATTCCCTAAAAATTACAGACACTCATTGGAATTATCTCTCACTACATTTGTGCACTGTGCGTCTCCATTTTAGATGTACACTTTTTTCTTAAATGAAAACATTGAGTTTTCTCTCTCCCTTCATCCCGTAAACAAAAAAAGGTAAACAGATCACAGCAAAATGAAAATTTTTGAGTTTATGTATGGAAAAAATTTAAAACAATAACAAATGTAAGTAAAGAAAATTTATTCACACACCAAAAATTAACACAAAACTTTTGTTATCCAAGTTTGGGAAATTCCACTAGTTCAACCCTAATAGCTTGGAATTTTACAAGAAAGAGATTTGTTCCACACGTGTTTTAAAAATGGATATGCAAGCTTGAAACATGTTAAAGATGCAAATGACCTATGGATCCAAAGCTTTTAAAGAGACTAACATACGCTCATTAAATTCTCTAGTGAACGTGCGGTTGGAAATTTACCCGAGTCAAACAAGCCATTATTTTGCCCGTTTACATAAAGCTGACCTAACAATCATAGATGATTGTAAAGTGATTTTTCATTCGTAACGGGCTATATTATTGTAAAAATGACTTACGGATTGGGAATTAACACTCAATTAAAAATCCCCCACCTCCCCCTTTTCCCGACGATTGTAAAACCTGAGAACTAAAAACTGAAAAGAGCTCACAATCCTGAAAAATCACACACTCTTTGGAATTATATCTCTCCAAATTTGTGCATTGTGCATCTCCATTTTAGATGTACACTTTTTTATTAAATCAAAACTTTGAGTTTTCGTTCTCCCTTCATGCCGTAAACAAAAAAAGGTAAATAGATCACAAAAATATTTAAATTTTAGAGTTTATGTACGGAAAAAACATTAAAACATTAACAAATGTAAGTAATGAAAATTTATTCACACACCACAATTGAACACAAAATTTTTGTTATCCAAGTTTGGGAAATTTCACTAGTTCAACCCTAATAACTTGAAATTTTACAAGAAAGAGAATTCTTCTAGACGTGTTTTGAAAATGGATATGCATGCTTGAAACATGTTAAAGATGCAAGTGACCTATGGATCCAAAGCGTTTAATGAGAATAATAAACACTCATTAAATTCTGAAGTGAACGTGCGGTGGGATATTTACCTGAGTCAAACAAGCCATTATTTTGCCCGTTTTCAAAAAGCTTACCTAACAATCATAGATGATTGTAATGTGATTTATCATGAGTAGCGGGCTATATTTTTGTAAGAAATGACATACAGATTGGGAGTCAACAGTCAGTAAAAAATACCACGCCTCCCCGTTTTCGCGACGATTGCAAAACCTGACATAGAAAAACTAAAAAGATCTTACAATCCCTAAAAATTACAAACACTCTTAGGAATTATCTCTCCCTACATTTGTGCATTGTGCATCTCCATTTTAGATGTACACTTTTTTCTTAAATCAAAACTTTGAGTTTTCGCTCTCCCTTCATCCCGTAAACCAAAAAAGGCAAATAGATCACAACAAAATGAAAATTTTAGAATTTATGTGTGAATAAAAAATTAAAACAATAACAAATGTAAGTATAGAAAATTTACTCACACACCACAAATGAACACAAAAGTTTTGTTTTCCAAGTTTGAGAAATTCCACTAGTTCAACCCTAATTGCATGGAATTTTACAAGAAAGAGATTTCATCTACACGTGTTTTAAAAATGGATATGCATGCTTGAAACATGTCAAATATGCAAATGACCTATGGATCCAATGCTTTTAAAAAGAATAACAAACGCTCATTAAATTCTCAATGAACGTGCGGTGGGATATTTACCGGAATCAAACTAGCCATTATTTTGCCCGTTCACAAAAAGCTTACCTAACAATCATAGATGATTGTAAAGTGATTTATCATCCGTAACGGGCTATATTTTTGTAAGAAATGACTTACGGATTGGGAGTCAACACTCAGTTAAAAACACCCTGCCTCCCCCTTTTCCCGACGATTGCAAAACCTGAGATGTAAAAACTAAAAAGAGCTTAAATTCCCTAAAAATTACATTCACTCATTGGAATTATCTCTCTATACATTGGTGCACTGTGCGTCTCCATTTTAGATGTACACTTTTTCCTTAAATGAAAACTTTGAGTTTTCTCTCTCCCTTCATCCCGTAAACAAAAAAAGGCAAAGAGATCACAGCAAAATGAAAATTTTTGAGTTTATGTAAGGAAAAAATTTAAAACAATAACAAATGTAAGTAAAGAAAATTTATTCACACACCAAAAATTAACACAGAACATTTGATATCCAAGTTTGGGAAATTCCACTAGTTCAACCCTAATAGCTTGGAATTTTACAAGAAAGAGATTTGTTCTACACGTGTTTTAAAAATGGATATGCAAGCTTGAAACATGTTAAAGATGCAAATGACCTATGGATCCAAAGCTTTTAAAGAGAATAACAAACGCTCATTAAATTCACTAGTGAACGTGCGGTGGGATATTTACCCGAGTCAAACAAGCCATTATTTTGCCCGTTTGCAAAAAGCTGACCTAACAATCATAGATGATTGTAAAGTGATTTTTCATTCGTAACAGGCTATATTATTGTAAGAAATGACTTACGGATTGGGAGTCAACACTCAATTAAAAATCCCCTGCCTCCCCCCTTTTCCCGACGATTGCAAAACCTGATAACTAAAAACTCCAAAGAGCTCACAATCCTGAAAAATCACAGACACTCTTTGGAATTATATCTCTCCACATTTTTGCATTGTGCATCTCCATTTTAGATGTACACTTTTTTATTAAATCAAAATTTTGAGTTTTCGTTCTCCCTTTAAACCGTAAAAAAAAAAAAGGTAAATAGATCCCAAAAAAATGTAAATTTTAGAGTTTATGAAGGGAAAAAATTAAAACATTAACAAATGTAAGTAATGAAAATTTAATCACACACCACAATTGAACACAAAATTTTTGTTATCCAAGTTTGGGAAATTCCACTAGTTCAACCCTAATAGCTTGAAATTTTACAAGAAAGAGAATTCTTCTAGACGTGTTTTAAAAATGGATATGCAAGCTTGAAACATGTTAAAGATGCAAAGGACCTATGGATCCAAAGCGTTTTATGAGAATAACAAACACTCATTAAATTTTGAAGTGAACGTGTGGCGGGATATTTACCCGAGTCAAACGAGCTATTATTTTGCCCGTTTTCAAAAAACTTACCTAACAATCATAGATGATTGTAATGTGATTTATCATGAGTAATGGGCTATATTTTTGTAAGAAATGACATACGGATTGGGAGTCAACAGTCAGTTAAAAATACCACACCTCCCCGTTTTCCCGACAATTGCAAAACCTGAGATACAAAAACCAAAAAGATCTTACAATCCCTAAAAATTACAAACACTCTTAGGAATTATCCCTCCCTACATTTGTGCATTGTGCATCTCCATTTTAGATGTATACTTTTTTCTTAAATCAAAACTTTGAGTTTTCGCTCTCCCTTCATCCCGTAAACCAAAAAAGGCAAATAGATCACAACAAAATGAAAATTTTAGAGTTTAATTGTGAAAAAACAGTATAACAATAACAAATGTAAGTATAGAAAATTTACTCACACACCACAAATGAACACAAAACTTTTGTTTTCCAAGTTTGAGAAATTCCACTAGTTCAACCCTAATAGCATGGAATTTTAAAAGAAAGAGATTTCTTCTACACGTGTTTTAAAAATGGATATACAAGCTTGAAACATGTCAAAGATGCAAATGACCTATGGATCCAAAGCTTTTAAAGAGAATAACAAACGCTCATTAAATTCTCAATGAACGCGCAGTGGGATATTTAACAGAATCAAACTAGCCATTATTTTGCCCGTTCACAAAAAGCTTACCTAACAATCATATATGATTTTAAAGTGATTTATCATCTGTAATGGGCTATATTTTTGTAAGAAATGACTTACGGATTGGGAGTCAACATTCAGTTAAAAACACCCCGCCTCCTCCTTTTCCTGACGATTGCAAAACCTGAGATACAAAAACTAAAAAGAGCTTAAATTCCTTAAAAATTGTAGACACTCATTGGAATTATCTCTATCTACATTTGTGCACTTTGCGTCTCCATTTTAGATGTACACTTTTTTCTTAAATGAAAACTTTGAGTTTTCTCTCTCCCTTCATCCGTAAACCAAAAAAGGCAAACCGATCACAGCAAAATGAAAATATTTTAGTTTATGTATGGAAAAAATTTAAAATAGTAACAAATGTAAGTAAAGAAAATTTATTCACACACCAAAAATTAACACAAAACTTTTGTTATCCAAGTTAGGGAAATTCCACTAGTTCAACCCAAATAGCTTGGAATTTTACAAGAAAGATATTTGTTCCACACGTGTTTTAAAAATGGATATGCAAGCTTGAAACATGTTAAAGATGAAAATGACCTATGGATCCAAAGCTTTTAAAGAGAATAACATACGCTAATTAAATTTTCTAGTGAACGTGCGGTTGGATATTTACCCGAGTCAAACAAGCCATTATTTTTCCCGTTTGCAAAAAGCTGACCTAAAAATCATAGATGATTGTAAAGTGATTTTTCATTCGTAACGGGCTATATTATTGTAAGAAATGACTTACGGATTGGGAGTCAACACTCAATTAAAATTCCCCCGCCTCCCTCTTTTCCCGACGATTGCAAAACCTAAGAACTAAAAACTGAAAAGAGCTCACAATCCTGAAAAATCACAGAGACTCTTTGGAATTATCTCTCCACATTTGTGCATTGTGCATCTCCATTTTAGATGTACACTTTTTTATTAAATCAAAACTTTGAGTTTTCGTTCTCCGTTCATGCCGCAAACAAAAAAATGTAAATTTTAGAGTTTATGTATGGAAAAAAATTAAAACATTAACAAATGGATGTAATGAAAATTTATTCACACACCACAATTGAACACAAAATTTTTGTTATCCAAGTTTGGGAAATTCCACTAGTTCAACCCTAATAGCTTGAAATTTTACAAGAAAGAGAATTCTTCTAGACGTGTTTTAAAAATGTATATGCATGCTTGAAACTTGTTAAAGATGCAAATGACCAATGGATCCAAAGCGTTTAATGAGAATAACAAGCACATTAAATTCTGAAGTGAACGTGCGGCGGGATATTTACCCGAGTCCAACAAGCCATTATTTTGCCCGTTTTCAAAAAGCTGACCTAACAATCATACATGATTGTAATGTGATTTATCATGAGTACCGGCCTATATTTTGTAAGAAATGACATACGGATTGGGAGTCAACAGTCAGTTAAAAATACCACGCCACCCCGTTTTCCCGACGATTGCAAAACCTGAGATACAAAAACTAAAAAGATCTTACAATCCCTAAAAATTACAAACACTCTTAGGAATTATCTCTCTCCACATTTGTGCATTGTGCATCTCCATTTTAGATGTACACTTTTTTCTTAAATCTAAACTTTGAGTTTTCGCTCTCCCTTCATCTCGTAAACCAAAAAAGGCAAATCGATCACAACAAAATGAAAATTTTAGAGTTTATGTGTGAAGAAAAAGTATAACAATAACAAATGTAAGTATAGAAAATTTACTCACACACCACAAATGAACACAAAAGTTTTGTTTTCCAAGTTTGAGAAATTCCACTAGTTCAACCCTAATTGCATGGAATTTTACAAGAAAGAGATTTCTTCTACACGTGTTTTAAAATGGATATGCATGCTTGAAACATGTTAAAGATGCAAATGACCTATGGATCCAAAGCTTTTAAAGAGAATAACAAACGCTCATTAAATTCTCGATGAACGTGCGGTGGGATATTTACCAGAATCAAACTAGCCATTATTTTGCCCGTTCACAAAAAGCTTACCTAACAATCATAGATGATTGTAAAGTGATCTATCATCCGTAACGGGCTATATTTTTGTAAGAAATGACTTACGGATTGGGAGTCAACACTCAGTTAAAATCACCCCACCTCCCCCTTTTCCCGACGATTGCAAAACCTGAGATATAAAAACTAAAAAGAGCTTAAATTCCCTAAAAATTACTGACACTCATTGGAATTATCTCTCTCTACATTTGTGCACTGTGCGTCTCCATTTTAGATGTACACTTTTTTCTTAAATCAAAACTTTGAGTTTTCTCTCTCCCTTCATCCCGTAAACAAAAAAAGGCCAATAGATCACAGCAAAATGAAAAATTTTTAGTTTATGTATGGAAAAATTTTTAAACAATAACAAATTTAAGTAAAGAAAATTTATTCACACACCAAAAATTAACACAAAACTTTTGTTATCCAAGTTTGGGAAATATCACTAGTTCAACCCTAATAGCTTGGAATTTTACAAGAAAGAGATTTGTTCCACACGTGTTTTAAAAATGGATTTGCAATCTTGAAACATGTTAAAGATGCCAATGAACTATGGATCCAAAGCTTTTAAAGAGAATAACATACGCTTATTAAATTCTCTAGTGAACGTGCGGTGGGATATTTACCCAAGTCAAACAAGCCATTATTTTGCCCGTTTGCATAAAACTGACCTAACAATCATAGATGATTGTAAAGTGAATTTCCATTCGTAACGGGCTATATTATTGTAAGAAATGACTTACGGATTGGGAGTCAACACTCAATTAAAAATCCCCCTCCTCCCCCTTTTCCCGACGATTGCAAAACCTGAGAACTAAAAACTTAAAAGAGCTCACAATCCTGAAAAATCACAGACACTCTTTGGAATTATATCTCTCCACATTTGTGCATTGTGCATCTCCATTTTAGATGTACACTTTTTTATTAAATCAAAACTTTGAGTTTTCGTTCTCCCTTCATGCCGTAAACAAAAAAAGGTAAATAGATCACAAAAAAATGTAAATTTTAGAGCTTATGTATGGAAAATAATTAAAACATTAATAAATTTAAGTAATGAAAATTTATTCACACACCACAATTGAACACAAAATTTTTGTTATCCAAGTTTGTGAAATTCCACTAGTTCAACCCTAATAGCTTGAAATTTTACAAGAAAGAGAATTCTTCTAGACGTTTTTTAAAAATGGATATGCATGCTTGAAACATGTTAAAGATGCAAATGACCTATGGATCCAAAGCTTTTAATGAGAATAACAAACACTCATTAAATTCTGAAGTGAACGTGCGGCGGGATATTTACCCGAGTCAAACAAGCCATTATTTGCCCGTTTTGAAAAAGCTGACCTAACAATCATAGATGATTGTAATGTGATTTATCATGAGTAACGGGTCATATTTTTGTAAGAAATGACATACGGATCGGGAGTCAATAGTCAGTTAAAAATACCACGCCTCCCCGTTTTTTCGATGATTGCAAAACCTGAGATACAAAAACTAAAAAGATCTTACAATCTCTAAAACTTACAAACACCCTTTGAAATTATCTCTCCCTAAATTTGTGCATTGTGCATCTCCATTTTAGATGTACACTTTTTTCTTAAATCAAAACTTTGAGTTTTCGCTCTCCCTTCATCCCGTAAACCAAAAAAAGGCAAATAGATCACAACAAAATGAAAATTTTAGAGTTTATGTGTGAAAAAAAATTATAACAATAACAAATGTAAGTATAGAAAATTTACTCACACCCCACAAATGAACACAAAAGTTTTTTTTTCCAAGTTTGAGAAATTCCACTAGTTCAACCCTAATTGCATGGAATTTTACAAGAAAGAGATTTCTTCTACACGTGTTTTGAAAATGGATATGCATGCTTGAAACATGTCAAAGATGCAAATGACCTATGGATCCAAAGCTTTTAAAGAGAATAACAAACGCTCATTAAATTGTCAATGAACGTGCGGTGGGATATTTACCAGAATCAAACTAGCCATTATTTTGCCCATTCACAAAAAGCTTACCTAACAATCATAGATGATTGTAATGTGATTTATCATGAGTAACGGGCTATATTTTTGTGAGAAATGACATACGGATTGGGAGTCAACAGCCAGTTAAAAATACCACGCCTCCCCGTTTTCCCGACGATTGCAAAACCTGAGATACAAAAACTAAAAAGATCTTACAATCCCTAAAAATTACAAACACTCTTAGGAATTATCTCTCCATACATTTGTGCATTGTGCTTTTCCATTTTAGATGTACACTTTTTTCTTAAATCAAAACTTTGAGTTTTCGCTCTCCCTTCATCCCGTAAACCAAAAAAGGCAAATAGGTCACAACAAAATGAAAATTTTAGAGTTTTTGTGTGAAAAAAAATTAAAACAATTACAAATGTAAGTATAGAAAATTTACTCACACACCACAAATGAACACAAAAGTTTTGTTTTCCAAGTTGGAGAAATTTCACTAGTTCAACCCTAATTGCATGGAATTTTACAAGAAAGAGATTTCTTCTACACGTGTTTTAAAAATGGATATGCATGCTTGAAACATGTTAAAGATGCAAATGACCTATGGATCCAAAGCTTTTAACAAACGCTCATTAAATTCTCAATGAACGTGCGGTGGGATATTTACCAGAATCAAACTAGCCATTATTTTGCCCATTCACAAAAAGCTTACCTAACAATCATAGATGATTGTAGAGTGCTTTATCATCCGTAATGGGCTATATTTTTGTAAGAAATGACTTACGGATTGGGAGTCAACATTCAGTTAAAAACACCCCGCCTCCCTCTTTTTTCCCGACGATTGCAAAACCTGAGATAAAAACGAAAAAGAGCTTAAATTCCCTAAAAATTAAAGACACTCATTGGAATTATCTCTCTCTACATTTGTGGACTGTGCGTCTCCATTTTAGATGTACTCTTTTTTCTTAAATGAAAACTTTGAGTTTTCTCTCTCCCTTCATCCCGTAAACAAAAAAAGGCAAAAAGATCACAGCAAAATGAAAATTTTTGAGTTTATGCATGGAAAAAATTTAAAAAAATAACGAATGTTAGTAAAGAAAATTTATTCACACACCAAAAATTAACACAAAATTTTTGTTATCCAATTTTGGGAAATTCCACTAGTTCAACCCTAACAACTTGGAATTTTACAAGAAAGAGATTTGTTCCACACGTGTTTTAAAAATGGATATGCAAGCTTGAAACATGTTAAAGATGCAAATGACCTATGGATCCAAAGCTTTTAGAGAGAATAACATACGCTGATTAAATTCTCTAGTGAACGTGCGGTTGGATATTTACCCGAGTCAAACAAGCTATTATTTTGCCCGTTTGCAAAAAGCTGACCTAACAATCATGGATGATTGTAAAGTGATTTTTCATTCGTAACGGGCTATATTATTGTAAGAAATGACTTACGGATTGGGAGTCAACACTCAATTAAAAATCCCCCGCCTCCCCCTTTTCCCGATGATTGCAAAACTTGAGAACTAAAACCTGTAAACAGCTCACAATCCTGAAAAATCACAGACACTCTTTGGAATTATATCTCTCCACATTTGTGCATTGTGCATCTCCATTTTAGATGTACACTTTTTTATTAAATCAAAACTTTGAGTTTTCGTTCTCCATTCATGCCGTAAACAAAAAAAGGTAAATAGATCACAAAAAAATGTATATTTTAGAGTTTATATAGGGAAAAAAATTAAAACATTAAAAAATGTAAGAAATGAAAATTTATTCACACACCACAATTGAACACAAAATTTTTGTTATCCAAGTTTGGGAAATTCCACCAGTTCAACCCTAATAACTTGAAATTTTACAAGAAAGAAAATTCTTCTAGACGTGTTTTAAAAATAGATATGCATGCTTGAAACATGTTAAAGATGCAAAGGACCTATGGATCCAAAGCGTTTAATGAGAATAATAAACACTCATTAAATTCTGCAGTGAACATGCGGCGGGATATTTACCCGAGTCAAACAAGCCATTATTTTGCCCGTTTTCAAAAAGCTTACCTAACATTCATAGATGATTGTAATGTGATTTATTATGAGTAACGGGCTATATTTTTGTAAGAAATGACATACGGATTGGGAGTCAACAGTCAGTAAAAAATACCACGCCTCCCCGTTTTCCCAACGATTGCAAAACCTGAGATACAAAAACTAAAAAGATCTTACAATCCCTAAAAATTACAAACACTCTTAGGAATTATCTCTCCCTACATTTGTGGATTGTGCATCTCCATTTTAGATGTACACTTTTTTCTTAAATCAAAACTTTGAGTTTTCGCTCTCCCTTCATCCCGTAAACCAAAAAAGGCAAATAGATCACAACAAAATGAAAATTTTAGAGTTTGTGTGTGAAAAAAAATTAAAACAATAACAAATGTAAGTATAGAAAATTTACTCACACACCACAAATGAACACAAAAGTTTTGTTTTCCAAGTTTGAGAAATTCCACTAGTTCAACCCTAATTGCATGGAATTTTACAAGAAAGAGATTTCTTCTACACGTGTTTTAAAAATGGATATGCATGCTTTAACATGTTTCAAGCATGCATATCCATTTTTAAAACACGTGCAGAAGAAATCTCTTTCTAGTAAAATTCAATGCAATTAGGGTTGAACTAGTGGAATTTCCCAAACTTGGAAAAAACAAACTTTTGTCTTCATTTTTGGTGTGTGAATAAATTTTCATTACTTACATTTGTTTTTTTTTAATTTTTTTCACACATAAACTCTAAAATTTTCATTTTGTTGTGATCTATTTGCCTTTTTTGGTTTAAGGGATGAAGGGAGAGTGAAAAGTCAAAGTTTTGATTTAAGGAAAAAGTATACATCTAAAATAGAGATGCACAATGCACAAATGTAGGGAGAGATAATTCCAAAGAGTGTTTGTAATTTTTAGGGTTTGTAAGATCTTTTTAGTTTTTATATCACAGGTTTTCCAATCGTCGGGAAAACGGGGAGGCGGGGTATTTTTAACTGACTGTTGTCTCCCAATCCGTATGTCATTTCTTACAAAAATATAGCCCGCTACTCATAATAAATCGCACTACAATCATATATGATTGTTAGGTCAGCTATTTGCAAACAGGGAAAATAATGGCATGTTTGACTCGGGTAAATTTCCCGCCGCACGTTCACTTCATAATTTAATGAGTGTTTGTTATTCTCATTAAAAGCTTAGGATCCATAGGTCATTTGCATCTTTAACATGTTTCAAGCATGCATATCCATTTTTAAAACACGTGTAGAAGAATTCTCTTTCTTGTAAAATTTCAAGCTATTAGGGTTGAACTAGGGGAATTTCCCAAACTTGGATAACATAAATTTTGTGTTCAATTGTGTCGTGTGAATAAATTTTCATTACTTACATTTGTTAATGTTTTAATTTTTTCTGTGCAAAAACTCTAAAATTTACATTTTGTTGTGATCTATTTACGTTTTTTTGTTTACGGCATTAAGGGAGAATGAAAACTTAAAGTTTTGATTTAATAAAAAAGTGTAAATCTAAAATGGAGATGCACAATGCACAAATGTACAAAGATATAATTCCAAAGAGTGTCTATGATTTTTAAGGATCGTG
This sequence comes from Aristolochia californica, assembly GCF_029961685.1. Lineage (NCBI taxonomy): Eukaryota > Viridiplantae > Streptophyta > Magnoliopsida > Piperales > Aristolochiaceae > Aristolochia > Aristolochia californica. The sequence continues at coordinate 12,662,000 of NW_027181793.1, forward strand.
ACCTCTTTTCAGTTTCTAGTTCTCAGGTTTTGCAATCGTCGGGAAAAGGGGGAGGCGGGGGATTTTTAATTGAGTGTTGACTCCCAATCCGTAAGTCATTTCTTACAATAATATAGCCCGTTAGGAATGAAAAATCACTTTACAATCATCTATTATTGATAGGTCAGCTTTTTGCAAACGGCCAAAATAATGGCTTGTTTGACTCGGGTAAACATCCCACCGCACGTTCACTAGAGAATTTAATGAGTGTATGTTATTCTCTTTAAAAGCTTTGGATCCATAGGTCATTTGCATCTTTAACATGTTTCAAGCTTGCATATCTATTTTTAAAACACGTGTAGAAGAAATCTCTTTCTTGTAAAATTCCAAGCTATTAGGGTTGAACTAGTGGAATTTCCCAAACTTGGATAACAAAAGTTTTGTGTTAATTTTTGGTGTGTGAATAAATTTTATTTACTTACATTTGTTATTTTTTTAAATTTTTTCCATACATAAACTCAAAAATTTTCATTTCGCTGTGATCTATTTGCCTTTTTTTCTTTACCGGATGAAGGGAGAGAGAAAAATCAAAGTTTTGATTTAAGAAAAAAGTGTACTTTTAAAATGGAGATACAAAGTGCAAAAATGTAGAGAGAGACAATTCCAAAGAGTGTCTGTAATTTTTAGGGAATTTAAGCTCTTTTTAGTTTTTATATCTCAGGTTTTGCAATTGTCGGGAAAAGGTGGAGGCGTGGTGTTTTTAACTGAGTGTTGACCCCCAATCCGTAAGTCATTTCTTACAAAAATATAGCCCGTTACGGATGATAAATCACTTTACAATCATCTATGATTGTTAGGTAAGCTTTTTGTAAACGGGCAAAATAATGGCTAGTTTGATTCTGGTAAATATCCCACCGCACGTTCATTGAGAATTTAATGAGCGTTGATTATTCTCTTTAAAAGATTTGAGTGCATAGGTCATTTGCATCTTTAACATGTTTCAAGCATGCATATCCATTTTTAAAACACGTATAGAAGAAATTTCTTTCCTATAAAATTCCATGCAATTAGGTTTGAACTAGTGGAATTTCCCAAACTTGGAAAACAAAACTTTTGTGTTCATTTGTGGTGTGTGAATAAATTTCTATACTTACATTTGTTATTGTTTTAATTTTTTTTCACACATAAACTCTAAAATTTTATTTTGTTGTGATCTATTTGCGTTTTTTGGTTTACGGGATGAAGGGAGAGCGAAAACTCAAAGTTTTGATTTAAGAAAAAAGTGTACATCTAAAATGGAGATGCACAATGCACAAATATAGGGAGAGATAATTCCAAAGAGTGTTTGTAATTTTTAGGGTTTTTAAGATCTTTTTAGTTTTTATATCTCAGGTTTGCAATCGACGGGAAAACGGTGATGTTACGGTCCCGGATCTGACACGTGGATTCTTTGGGAGGATCTGCAATCGGCCACGGGTTACGGGTCTTCCAGGCATTACCGTAGGGATAATAGGAAGTCATGGGGAAGACGAAAATGACGATCAAGCCAAAGGGAAACTTGATAACCCTAGAGCTCGTTGAGGAGAACTCTAAGCCTCTTTAGGCTAAATTTAACCTAATTCTTAATACTTCAATGCTTCTATTTCTCATTACTCTTACCCCTTAAATAGGGTTCACCCGGTTAGGGTTTACAATAAAATATTCCAAAAATACCCCTATAAATAAAATATTCTAAAAATACCCCTATAAATAAAATATTCCAAAAATACCCCTATGACCTAAAACTGAAATAAAATAAAGTAAATTAAAGAAAACACTAAAATAATAATGTTATTGCATGCATAACATTACACCCCCCTTGGAAAACGAGCTTGTCCTCAAGCTCGGAAGTTTGTATGCCGACGTCTTCACCGGTGCTGAAGTAGCATCCGCGAAAGCTATGACGCCCCCTCTGTTTGCCCCCCCTTTTTTTTTTTTTTTTTTTTTTTTTGGTGTGGGGGGGGGGGGCGGTCCGAGTTAACCTGGGTTGACCCGGTTCAGGAACCCGGTCCGGCTTGCGACTCAGCAGACCGGGCCGATTAAATTTTCCTAAGTTAGGAAAATTTAATCGGGAGTCGTCTTCTTCCTTCGGCGGCTCCCGAACTCTGCGGCCGGCGGTTCCGTTCCTCACGGCACCGACGATTACCGGCGACGTTCGTCTCCTTCCTCTCTCCCGGCACCGACGGAATCGCATGATTTTTCGGTGGCGAATCGCAGCCCGTTGGGGCTTCGCCGACTGGATAGTTTCTGAGACAGAGGGGTCTCAGAAACTTGTAAATCGTCGTTCCTCAGCCTCCCGGAATCGAGATCCCTTGCGGAAAAGTTGCTTATGGCACCGACGAACTATCCTGCTTCGCCGGTGGCGACGAGAAGCCCGCTGAGGCGTCGCCGCTTGGAATTTTTCCGAGACAGAGGGCTCTCGGGTAGTTTGCCGACGAACCCAAGGGAAGCGACTGGGTAGCCTGCTACTCCGGCGGCGAATCGCACCACTTGGAGGCGAATCGTAGCCCTTGGAGGCATATCGAAAGTTCTGCGCTTGCTCGGAGATTTCGAGTGCCGTCGGAATTTCCGGTGCAGCCATTTTTGGAATTTTGGAATCCCCAAATTCCGATGTAGTCGCCGCTGGAGTTCCTGGCCGTTGGCCTTTCTGCTCGTCCAAGGCAGCAGCTGCCTCTTCTACGCATATGCCTACGCATATGCAGGAAATTTCAGGTTGTATGACCTTTTCTGTGGGAGCACGTGGCTCCATTGCCGAACATTCAATTGAAGCATCTAACCGTGCTCGTATTTCCTCCAATTCCTTACCCATAGCAACCCATCTTTCTTGGGATATAGAATAACCCATTGTGTTCCTGCTCTGATACCAGTTGTTACGGTCCTGGATCTGACACGTGGATTCTTTGGGAGGATCTGCAATCTGCCATGGGTTACGGGTCTTCCAGGCATTACCGTAGGGATAATGGGAAGTCATGGGGAAGACGAAAACGAAGATCAAGCCAAAGGGAAACTTGATAACCCTAGAGCTCGTTGAGGAGAACTCTAAGCCTCTTTACGCTAAATTTAACCTAATTCTTAATACTTCAATGCTTCTATTTCTCATTACTCTTACCCCTTAAATAGGGTTCACCCGGTTAGGGTTTACAATAAAATATTCCAAAAATACCCCTATAAATAAAATATTCCAAAAATACCCCTATGACCTAAAACTGAAATAAAATAAAGTAAATTAAAGAAAACACTAAAATAATAATGTTATTGCGTGCATAATAGGTGAGGCGGGGTATTTTTAACTAACTGTTGACTCCCTATCCGTATGTCATTTCTTACAAAAATATAGCCCATTCCGAATGATAAATCACATTACAATCATTTATGATTGTTAGGTCAGCTTTTTGCAAATGGGCCAAATAATGGCTTGTTTGACTCAGGTAAATATCCCGCCGCACGTTCACTTCAGAATTTAATGAGCGTTTGTTATTCTCATTAAAAGCTTTGGATCCATAGGTCATTTGTATCTTTAACTTGTTTCAAGCATGCATATCCATTTTTAAAACACGTGTAGAAAAAATCTCTTTCTTGTAAAATTCCATGCAATTAGGGTTGAACTAATGGAATTTCCCAAACTTGGAAAAGAAAACTTTTGTGTTCATTTGTGGTGTGTGAATAAATTTTCTATACTTACATTTGTTATTGTTTTAATTGTTTTTTACACATAAACTCTAAAATTTTCATTTTGTTGCGATCTATTTGCCTTTTTTGGTTTACGGGACGAAGGGAGAGCGAAAATTCAAAGTTTTGAGTTAGGAAAAAAGTGTACATCTAAAATGGAGATGCACAATGCACAAATGTCGGGAGAGATAATTCCAAAGAGTGTTTGTAATTTTTAGGGTTTGTAAGATCTTTCTACTGTTTATATCTCAGGTTTTGCAATTGTTGGGAAAACGGGGAGGCGGGGTATTTTTAGCTGACTGTTGACTCCCAATCCGTATGTCATTTCTTACAAAAATATAGCCCGTTGCTCATGATAAATCACATTACAATCATCTATGATTGTTAGGTCAGCTTTTTGCAAACGGGCAAAATAATGGCTTGTTTGACTCGGGTAAATATCCCGCCGCACGTTCACTTCAGAATTTAATGAGCATTTGTTATTCTGATTAAAAGCTTTGGATCCATAGGTCATTTGCATCTTTAACATGTTTCAAACATGCATATCCATTTTTAAAACACGTGTAGAAGAATTCTCTTTCTTGTAAAATTTCAAGCTATTAGGGTTGAACTAGTGGAATTTCCCAAACTTGGATAACAAAAATTTTGTGTTCAATTGTGGTGTGTGAATAAATTTTCTTTACTTACATTTGTTATTGTTTTAAATTTTTTCCATACATAAACTCAAAATTTTTCATTTTTCTGTGATCTGTTTGCGTTTTTTTGACTACGGCATGAAGGGAGAGAGAAAACTCAAAGTTTTGGTTTAAGAAAAAAGTGTACTTTTAAAATGGAGACGCACAGTGCACAAATGTAGGGAGATAATTCCAAAGAGTATTTGTAATTTTTAGGGTTTGTAAGACCTTTTTAGGTTTTATATCTCAGGTTTTGCAATCGTCGGGAAAACGGGGAGGCGGGGTATTTTTAACTGACTTTTGACTCCCAATCCGTATGTCATTTCTTACAAAAATATAGCCCGTTACTCATGATAAATCACATTACAATCATCTATGATTGTTAGGTCAGCTTTTTGTAAACGACCAAAATAATGGCTTGTTTGACTCGGGTAAATATCCCTCTGAACATTCACTTCAGAATTTAATGAGTGTTTGTTATTCTCATTAAAAGCTTTGGATCCATAGGTCATTTGCATCTTTAACATGTTTCAAGTATGCATATCCATTTTTAAAACACGTGTAGAAGAATTCTATTTCATGTAAAATTTCAAGCTATTAGGGTTGAACTAGTGGAATTTCCCAAACTTGGATAACAAAAATTTTGTGTTCAATTGTTGAATTTGAATAAATTTTCATTACTTACATTTGTTAATGTTTTAATTTTTTTCCATACTTAAACTCTAAAATTTACATTTTGTTGTGAGCTATTTACCTTTTTTTGTTTACGGCATGAAGGGAGAACGAAAACTCAAAGCTTTGATTTAATAAAAAAGTGTACATCTAAAATGGAGATGCACAATGCACAAATGTAGAGAGATATAATTCCAAAGAGTGTCTGTGATTTTTAAAGATTGTGAGCTCTTTTCAGTTTTTAGTTCTCAGGTTTTGCAATCGTCGGTAAAAGGGGGAGGCGGGGGATTTTTAATTGAGTGTTGACTCCCAATCCGTAAGTCATATCTTACAAAAATATAGCCCGTTACGAATGAAAAATAACTTTACAATCATCTATGATTGTTCGGTCAGCTTTTTTCAAACCGGCAAAATAATGGCTTGTTTGACTAGGGTAAATATCCCACCGCACGTTCACTAGAGAATTTAATGAGCGTATGTTATTCTCTTCAAAAGCTTTGGATCCAAGGGTCATTTGCATCTTTAAGATGTTTGAAGCTTGCATATCCATTTTTAAAACACGTGTAGAAGAAATCTCATTCTTGTAAAATTCCAAGTTATTAGGGTTGAACTAGTGTAATTTCCCAAACTTGGATAAAAAAAATTTTGATGTGTGAATAAATTTTCTTTACTTACATTTGTGATTGTTTTAAATTTTTTCCATACATAAACTCAAAAATTTACATTTTTCAGTGATCTATTTGCGTTTTTTTGTTTACGGGATGAAGGGAGAGAAAAAACTCATAGTTTGGATTTAAGAAAAAAGTATACATTTAAAATGGAGACGCACAGTGCACAAATGTACAGAGAGATAATTCCAAAGAGTGACTATAATTTTTAGGGAATTTAAGCTCTTTTTAGTTTTTATATCTCTAGTTTTGCAATCGTCGGGAAAAGGGGGAGGCGGGGTGTTTTTAACTGAGTGTTGACTCCCAATCCGTAAGTCATTTCATACAAAAATATAGCCCATTACGGACGATAAATCACTTTACAATCATCTATGATTGGTAGGTAAGCTTTTTGTAAATGGCCAAAATAATGGCTAGTTTGATTCTGGTAAATATCCCACCGCACGTTCATTGAGAATTCAATGAGCGTTTGTTATTCTCTTTAAAATCTTTGGATCCATAGGTCATTTCCATCTTTAACATGTTTCAAGCATGCATATCCATTTTTAAAACACGTGTAAAAGAAATCTCTTTCTTGTAAAATTCCATGCAATTAGGGTTGAACTAGTGCAATTTCCCAAACTTGGAAAAGAAAACATTTGTGTTCATTTGTGGTGTGTGAATAAATTTTTCTATACTTACATTTGTTATTGTTTTAATTTTTTTTCACACATAAACTCTAAAATTTTCACTTTGTTGTGATCTAATTTGCCTTTTTTTTGTTTACGGGAAGAAGGGAGAGCGAAAACTCAAAGTTTTGTTTTAAAAAAAAGTGCACATCTAAAATGGAGATGCACAATGCACAAATGTAGGGAGAGATACTTCCAAAGAGTTTTTGTAATTTTTAGGGTTTGTAAGGTCTTTTTAGTTTTTATATCTCAGGTTTTGCAATCGTCGAGAAAACGGGGAGGCGGGGTATTTTTAACTGACTGTTGACTCCCAATCCGTATGTCATTTGTTACAAAAATATAGCCCGTTACTCATGATAAATCACATTACAATCATCTATGATTGTTAGGTCAGCTTTTTTAAAACTGGCAAAATAATGGCCTGTTTGACTCGGGTAAATATCCCGCCGCACGTTCACTTCAGAATTTAACGAGTGTTTGTTATTCTCATTAAAAGCTTTGGATCCATAGGTCATTTGCATCTTTAACATGTTTCAAGTATGCATATCCATTTTTAAAACACGTGTAGAAGAATTCTCTTTCTTGTAAAATTTCAAGCTATTAGGGTTGAACTAGTGGAATTTCCGAAACTTGGATAACAAAAATTTTGTGTTCAATTGTGGTGTGTGAATAAATTTTCATTAATTACATTTGTTAATGTTTTAATTTTTTTCCATACATAAACTCTAAAATTTACATTTTGTTGTGATCTATTTACCTTTTTTTGTTTACAGCATGAAGGGAGAACGAAAACTCAAAGTTTTGATTTAATAAAAAAGTATAGATCTAAAATGGAGATGCACAATGCCCTAATATGGAGAGATATAATTTCAAAGAGTGTCTATGATTTTTAAGGATTGTGAGCTATTTTCAGTTTTTAATTCTTAGGTTTTGCAATCGTCGGGAAATGGGGGCAGCGGGGAATTTTTAATTGAGAGTTGACTCCCAATCCCTATGTCATTTCTTACAATAATATATAGCCTGTTACGAATGAAAATTCACTTTAGAATCATCTACGATTGTTAGGTCAGCTTTTTTCAAACGGGCAAAATAATGGCTTGTTTGACTCGGGTAAATATCCCACCGCACGTTCACTAGAGAATTTAATGAGCGTATGTTATTCTCTATAAAAGCTTTGGATCCATAGGTCATTTGCATCTTTAACATGTTTCAAGCTTGCATATCTATTTTTAAAACACGTGTAGATGAATTCTCTTTCTTGTAAAATCTCAAGCTATTAGGGTTGAACTAGTGGAATTTCCCAAACTTGGATAACAAAAATTTTGTGTTCAATTGTGGTGTGTGAATAAATTTTTATTAATAAAATTTGTTAATTTTTTAATTTTTTTCCATACATAAACAGTAAAATTTACATTTTGTTGTGATCTATTTACCTTTTTTTGTTTACGGCATGAAGGGAGAACGACAACTCAAAGTTTTGATTTAATAAAAAAGTGTACATCTAAAATGGAGATGCACAATGCCCAAATGTAGAGATATATAATTTCAAAGAGTGTCTGTGATTTTTAAGGATTGTGAGCTCTTTTCTGTTTTTAGTTCTCAGGTTTTTGCAATCGTCGGGAAAAGGGGGAGGAGAAGGATTTTTAATTGAGTGTTGACTCCCAATCCGTAAGTCATTTCTTACAATAATATAGCCCATTACGAATGAAAAATCACTTTACAATCATCTATGATTGTTAGGTCAGCTTTTTTCAAATGGGCAAAATAATGGCTTGTTTGACTCAGGTAAATATCCCACCGCACGTTCACTAGATAATTTAATGAGCGTATGTTATTCCATTTAAAAGCTTTGGATCCATAGGTCATTTGCATCTTTAACATGCTTCAAGATTGCACATCCATTTTTAAAACACGTGTAGAAGAAATCTCTTTGTTGTAAAATTCCAAGCTATTAGGGTTGAACTAGTGGATTTTCCCGAACTTGGATAACAAAAATTTTGTGTTAATTTTTGGTGTGTGAATAAATTTTTTTTACTTACATTTGTTATTGTTTTAAATTTTTTCCATACATAAACTCAAAAATTTTCATTTTGCTGTGATCTATTTGCCTTTTTTTGTTTACGGGATGAAGGGAGAGAGAAAACGCAAAATTTTGATTTAAGAAAAAAGTGTATATTTAAAATGGAGACTCACAGTGCACAATTGTAGAGAGAGATAATTGCAAAGAGTGTCTGTAATTTTTAGGGAATTTAAGCTCTTTTTAGTTTTTATATCTCAGGTTTTGCAATCGTCGGGAAAAGGGGGAGGCGGGGTGCTTTTAACTGAGTATTGACACCCAATCCGTAAGTCATTTCTTACAAAAATATAGCCCGTTACGGATGATAAATCACTTTACAATCATCTATGATTGGTAGGTAAGCTTTTTGTAAATGGTCAAAATAATGGCTAGTTTGATTCTGGTAAATATCCCACCGCACTTTCATTGAGAATTTAATGAGCGTTTGTTATTCTCTTTAAAATCTTTGGAACCATAGGTCATTTCCATCTTTAACATGTTTCAAGCATGCATATCCATTTTTAAAACACATGTAGAAGAAATCTCTTTCTTGTAAAATTCCATGCAATTAGGGTTGAACTAGTGCAATTTCCCAAACTTGGAAAAGAAAACATTTGTGTTCATTTGTGGTGTGTGAATAAATTTTCTATACTTACATTTGTTGTTGTTTTAATTTTTTCTCACACATAAACTCTAAAATTTTCATTTTGTTGTGATCTATTTGCCTTTTTTGGTTTACGGGACGAAGGGAGAGCGAAAATTCAAAGTTTTGATTTAAGAACAAAGTGTACATCTAAAATGGAGATGCACAATGCACAAATGTAGGGGGAGATAATTCCAAAGATTGTTTGTAATTTTTAGGGTTTGTAAGATCTTTTTAGTTTTTATATCTCAGGATTTGCAATCGTTGGGAAAACGGGGACGCGGGGTATTTTTAATTGACTGTTGACTCCCAATCCGTATGTCATTTCATACCAAAATAGAGCCAGTTACTCATGATAAGTCACATTGCAATCATCTATGACTTTTAGGTCAGCTGTTTGCAAACGGGCAAATAATGGCTTGTTTGACTCGGGTAAATATTCCGCCGCACGTTCACTTCAGAATTTAATGCGTGTTTGTTATTCTCATTAAATGCTTTGGATCCATAGGTCATTTGCATCTTTAACATGTTTCAAGCATGCATATCCATTTTTAAAACACGTGTAGAAGAATTATCTCTCTTGTAAAATTTCAAGCTATTAGGGTTGAACTAGTGGAATTTCCCAAACTTGGATAACAAAAATTTTGTGTTCAATTGTGGTGTGTGAATAAATTTTCATTACTTACATTTGTTAATGTTTTAATCTTTTTCCCATGCGTAAACTCTAAATTTTACATTTTGTTGTGATCTATTTACCTTTTTTGTTTACGACAGGATGGGAGAACGAAAACTCAAAGTTTTGATTTAATAAAAAAATGTACATCTAAAATGGAGATGCACAATGCCCAAATGTAGAGAGATATAATTCCAAAGAGTGTCTGTGATTTTTAAGGATTGTGAGCTCTTTTCAGTTTTTAGTTCTGAGGTTTTGCAATCGCCGGAAAAAGGGGGAGGTGGGGGGTTTTTAATTGAGTGTTGACTCCCAAGCCGTAAGTCATTTCTTACAATAATATAGCCCGTTACGAATGAAAAATCACTTTACAATCATCTATGATTGTTAGGTCATCTTTTTTCAAACGGGCAAAATAATGGCTTGTTTGACTCGGGTAAATATCCCACCACACGTTCACTAGAGAATTTAATGAGCGTATGTTATTCTCTTTAAAAGCTTTGGATCCATAGGTCATTTGCATCTTTAACATGTTTAAAGCTTGCACATCCATTTTTAAAACATGTGTAGAAAAAATCTGTTTCTTGTAAAATTCCAAGCTATTAGGGTTGAACTAGTGGAATTTCCCAAACTTGGATAACAAAATTTTTGTGTTAATTTTTGGTCTGTGAATAATTTTTTTAACTTACATTTGTTATTGTTTTAAATTTTTTCCATACATAAACTCAAAAATTTTCATTTTGCTGTGATCTATTTGCCTTTTTTTGTTTACGGGGTGAAGGGAGAGAGAAAACTCAAAGTTTTGATTTAAGAAAAAAATGTACATTTAAAATGGAGACACACAGTGCACAAATGTAGAGAGAGATAATTCCAAAGAGTGTCTATAATTTTTAGGGAATTTAAGCTCTTTTAAGTTTTTATATCTCAGGTTTTGCAATCGTCGGGAAAAGGGGGTGGCGGGGTATTTTTAACTGTGCGTTGACTCCCAATCCGTAAGTCATTTCTTACAAAAATATAGCCCGTTACGGATGATAAATCACTATACAATCATCTATGATTGTTAGGTAAGCTTTTTGTAAACGGGCAAAATAATGGCTAGTTTGATTCTGGTAAATATCCCACCGCATGTTCATTGAGAATTTAATGAGCGTTTGTTATTCTCTTTAAAAGGTTTGGATCCATAGGTCATTTGCATCTTTAACATGTTTCAAGCATGCATATCCATTTTTAAAACACGTGTAGAACAAATCTCTTTCTTGTAAAATTCCATGCAATTAGGGTTGAACTAGTGGAACTTCCCAAACTTGGAAAACAAAACTTTTGTGTTCATTTGTGGTGTGTGAATAAATTTTCTATACTTACATTTGTTATTGTTTTAATTATTTTTCACACATAAACTCTAAAATTTTCACTTTGTTGTGATCTAATTTGCCTTTTTTTTGTTTACGGGAAGAAGGGAGAGCGAAAACTCAAAGTTTTGTTTTAAGAAAAAAGTGTACATCTAAAATGGAGATGCACAATGCACAAATGTAGGGAGAGATAATTCCAAAGAGTGTTTTTAATTTTTAGGGTTTGTAAGATCTTTTTAGTTTTTATATCTCAGGATTTGCAATCGTTGGGAAAACGGGGACGCGGGGTATTTTTAATTGACTGTTGACTCCCAATCCGTATGTCATTTCATACCAAAATAGAGCCAGTTACTCATGATAAGTCACATTGCAATCATCTATGACTTTTAGGTCAGCTGTTTGCAAACGGGCAAATAATGGCTTGTTTGACTCGGGTAAATATCCCGCCGCACGTTCACTTCAGAATTTAATGCGTGTTCGTTATTCTCATTAAAAGCTTTGGATCCGTAGGTCATTTGCATCTTTAACATGTTTCAAGCATGCATATCCATTTTAAAAACATGTGTAGAAGAATTATCTCTCTTGTAAAATTTTAAGCTATTAGGGTTGAACTAGTGGAATTTCCCAAACTTGGATAACAAAAATTTTGTGTTCAATTGTGGTGTGTGAATAAATTTTCATTAATTACATTTGTTAATGTTTTAATTTTTTTCCATACATAAACTCTAAAATTTACATTTTGTTGTGATCTATTTACCTTTTTTTGCTTACAGCATGAAGGGAGAACGAAAACTCAAAGTTTTGATTTAATAAAAAAGTATAGATCTAAAATGGAGATGCACAATGCCCAAATGTGGAGAGATATAATTTCAAAGAGTGTCTATGATTTTTAAGGATTGTGAGCTATTTTCAGTTTTTAGTTCTTAGGTTTTGCAATCGTCGGGAAATGGGGGCGGCGGGGGATTTTTAATTGAGTGTTGACTCCCAATCCCTATGTCATTTCTTACAATAATATAGCCTGTTACGAATGAAAAATCACTTTAGAATCATCTATGATTGTTAGGTCAGCTTTTTTCAAACGGGCAAAATAATGGCTTGTTTGACTCGGGTAAATATCCCACCGCACGTTCATTAGAGAATTTAATGAGCGTATGTTATTCTCTATAAAAGCTTTTGATCCATAGGTCATTTGCATCTTTAACATGTTTCAAGCTTGGATATCCATTTTTAAAACACGTGAGATGAATTCTCTTTCTTGTAAAATCTCAAGCTATTAGGGTTGAACTTGTGGAATTTCCCAAACTTGGATAACAAAAATTTTGTGTTCAATTGTGGTGTGTGAATAAATTTTTATTAATTACATTTGTTAATTTTTTAATTTTTTTCCATACATAAACACTATTATTTACATTTTGTTGTGATCTATTTACCTTTTTTTGTTTACGGCATGAAGGGAGAACGACAACTCAAAGTTTTGATTTAATAAAAAAGTGTACATCTAAAATGGAGATGCACAATGCCCAAATGTCGAGATATATAATTCCAAAGAGTGTCTGTGATTTTTAAGGATTGTGAGCTCTTTTCTGTTTTTATTTCTCATGTTTTTCCAATCGTCGGGAAAAGGGGGAGGAAAAGGATTTTTAATTGAGTGTTGACTCCCAATCCGTAAGTCATTTCTTAGAATAATATAGCCCATTACGAATGAAAAATCACTTTACAATCATCTATGATTGTTAGGTCAGCTTTTTTCAAACGGGCAAAATAATGGCTTGTTTGACTCGGGTAAATATCCCACCGCACGTTCACTAGAGAATTTAATGAGCGTATGTTATTCCATTTAAAAGCTTTGGATCCATAGGTCATTTGCATCTTTAACATGCTTCAAGCTTGCACATCTATTTTCAAAACACGTGTAGAAGAAATCTCTTTCTTGTAAAATTCCAAGCTATTAGGGTTGAACTAGTGGATTTTCCGGAACTTGGATAACAAAAATTTTGTGTTAATTTTTGGTGTGTGAATAAATTTTTTTTACTTACATTTGTTATTGTTTTAAATTTTTTCCATACATAAACTCAAAAATTTTCATTTTTCTGTGATCTATTTGCCTTTTTTTGTTTACGGGATGAAGGGAGAGAGAAAACTCAATGTTTTGATTTAAGAAAAAAGTGTATATTTAAAATGGAGACTCACAGTGCACAATTGTAGAGAGAGATAATTGCAAAGAGTGTCTGTAATTTTTAGGGAATTTAAGCTCTTTTTAGTTTTTATATCTCAGGTTTTGCAATCGTCGGGAAAAGGGGGAGGCGGGGTGCTTTTAACTGAGTATTGACTCCCAATCTGTAAGTTATTTCTTACAAAAATATAGCCCGTTACTGATGATAAATCACTTTACAATCATCTATGATTGGTAGTTAAGCTTTTTGTAAATGGCCAAAATAATGGCTAGTTTGATTCTGGTAAATATCCCACCGCACGTTCATTGAGAATTTAATGAGCGTTTGTTATTCTCTTTAAAATCTTTGGATCCATAGGTCATTTCCATCTTTAACATGTTTCAAGCATGCATATCCATTTTTAAAACACGTGTAAAAGAAATCTCTTTCTTGTAAAATTCCATGCAATTAGGGTTGAACTAGTGCAATTTCCCAAATTTGGAAAAGAAAACATTTGTGTTCATTTGTGGTGTGTGAATAAATTTTCTATACTTACATTTGTTGTTGTTTTAAATTTTTTTCACACATAAACTCTAAAATTTTCATTTTGTTGTGATCTATTTGCCTTTTTTGGTTTACGGGACGAAGGGAGAGCGAAAATTCAAAGTTTTGATTTAAGAACAAAGTGTACATCTAAAATGGAGATGCACAATGCACAAATGTAGGGGGAGATAATTCCAAAGATTGTTTGTAATTTTTAGGGTTTGTAAGATCTTTTTAGTTTTTATATCTCAGGATTTGCAATCGTTGGGAAAACGGGGACGCGGGGTATTTTTAATTGACTGTTGACTCCCAATCCGTATGTCATTTCATACCAAAATAGAGCCAGTTACTCATGATAAGTCACATTGCAATCATCTATGACTTTTAGGTCAGCTGTTTGCAAACGGGCAAATAATGGCTTGTTTGACTCGGGTAAATATCCCGCCGCACGTTCACTTCAGAATTTAATGCGTGTTCGTTATTCTCATTAAAAGCTTTGGATCCATAGGTCATTTGCATCTTTAACATGTTTCAAGCATGCATATCCATTTTAAAAACACGTGTAGAAGAATTATCTCTCTTGTAAAATTTTAAGCTATTATGGTTGAACTAGTGGAATTTCCCAAACTTGGATAACAAAAATTTTTTGGTCAATTGTGGTGTGTGAATAAATTTTCATTACTTACATTTGTTAATGTTTTAATTTTTTTTCCATACGTAAACTCTAAATTTTATATTTTGTTGTGATATATTTACCTTTTTTGTTTACGGCATGATGGGAGAACGAAAACTCAAAGTTTTGATTTAATAAAAAAAAAGTACATCTAAAATGGAGATGCACAATGCCCAAATGTAGAGAGATATAATTCCAAAGAGTGTCTGTGATTTTTAAGGATTGTGAGCTCTTTTAAGTTTTTACTTCTGAGGTTTTGCAATCGTCGGGAAAAGGGGGAGGTGGGGGGTTTTTAATTGAGTGTTGACTCCCAAGCCGTAAGTCATTTCTTACAATAATATAGCCCGTTACGAATGAAAAATCACTTTACAATCATCTATGATTGTTAGGTCATCTTTTTTCAAACGGGCAAAATAATGGCTTGTTTCACTCGGGTAAATATCCCACCACACGTTCACTAGAGAATTTAATGAGCGTATGTTATTCTCTTTAAAATCTTTGGATCCATAGATCATTTGCATCTTTAACATGTTTCAAGCTTGCACATCCATTTTTAAAACATGTGTAGAAAAAATCTGTTTCTTGTAAAATTCCAAGCTATTAGGGTTGAACTAGTGGAATTTCCCAAACTTGGATAACAAAATTTTTGTGTTAATTTTTGGTGTGTGAATAAATTTTTTTTACTTACATTTGTTATTGTTTTAAATTTTTTCCATACATAAACTCAAAAATGTTCATTTTGCTGTGATCTATTTGCCTTTTTTTGTTTACGGGGTGAAGGGAGAGAGAAAACTCAAAGTTTTGATTTAAGAAAAAAGTGTACATTTAAAATGGAGACACAGTGCACAAATGTAGAGAGAGATAATTCAAAAGAGTGTCTATAATTTTTAGGGAATTTAAGCTCTTTTTAGTTTTTATATCTCAGGTTTTACAATCGTCGGGAAAAGGGGGTGGCGGGGTATTTTTAACTGAGTGTTGACTCCCAATCCGTAAGTCATTTCTTACAAAAATATAGCCCGTTACGTATGATAAATCACTATACAATCATCTATGATTGTTAGGTAAGCTTTTTGTAAACGGGCAAAATAATGGCTAGTTTGATTCTGGTAAATATCCCACCGCATGTTCATTGAGAATTTAATGAGCATTTGTTATTCTCTTTAAAAGGTTTAGATCCATAGGTCATTTGCATCTTTAACATGTTTCAAGCATGCATATCCATTTTTAAAACACGTGTAGAACAAATCTCTTTCTTGTAAAATTCCATGCAATTAGGGTTGAACTAGTGGAACTTCCCAAACATGGAAAACAAAACTTTTGTGTTCATTTGTGGTGTGTGAATAAATTTTCTATACTTACATTTGTTATTGTTTTAATTTTTTTTCACACATAAACTCTAAAATTTTCACTTTGTTGTGATCTAATTTGCCTTTTTTTTGTTTATGGGAAGAAGGGAGAGCGAAAACTCAAAGTTTTGTTTTAAGAAAAAAGTGTACATCTAAAATGGAGATGCACAATGCACAAATGTAGGGAGAGATAATTCCAAAGAGTGTTTGTAATTTTTAGGGTTTGTAAGATCTTTTTAGTTTTTATATTTCAGGTTTTGCAATCGTCGAGAAAACGGGGAGGCGGGGTATTTTTAACTGACTGTTGACTCCCAATCCGTATGTCATTTGTTACAAAAATATAGCCCGTTACTCATGATAAATCACATTACAATCATCTATGATTGTTAGGTCAGCTTTTTGAAAACTGGCAAAATAATGGCCTGTTTGACTCGGGTAAATATCCCGCCGCACGTTCACTTCAGAATTTAACGAGTGTTTGTTATTCTCATTAAAAGCTTTGGATCCATAGGTCATTTTCATCTTTAACAAGTTTCAAGCATGCATATCCATTTTTAAAGCAGGTGTAGAAGAATTCTCTTTCTTGTAAAATTTCAAGCGATTAGGGTTGAACTAGTGGAATTTTCCAAACTTGGATAACAAAGATTTTGTGTTCAATTGTGGTGTGTGAATAAATTTGCATTACATACATTTGTTAATTTTTTAATTTTTTTCCATACATAAACTCTAAAATTTACATTTTGTTGTGATCTATTTACCTTTTTTTGTTTACAGCATGAAGGGAGAACGAAAACTCAAAGTTTTGATTTAATAAAAAAGTATAGATCTAAAATGGAGATGCACAATGCCCAAATGTGGAGAGATATAATTTCAAAGAGTGTCTATGATTTTTAAGGATTGTGAGCTATTTTCAGTTTTTAGTTCTTAGGTTTTGCAATCGTCGGGAAATGGGGGCGGCGGGGGATTTTTAATTGAGTGTTGACTCCCAATCCCTATGTCATTTCTTACTATAATATAGCCTGTTACGAATGAAAAATCACTTTAGAATCAACTATGATTGTTAGGTCAGCTTTTTTCAAACGGGCAAAATAATGGCTTGTTTGACTCGGGTAAATATCCCACCGCACGTTCACTAGAGAATTGAATGAGCGTATGTTATTCTCTATAAAAGCTTTGGATCCATAGGTCATTTGCATCTTTAACATGTTTCAAGCTTGCATATCCATTTTTAAAACACGTGTAGATGAATTCTCTTTCTTGTAAAATTTCAAGCTATTAGGGTTGAACTAGTGGAATTTCCCAAACTTGGATAACAAGGTGTGTGAATAAATTTTCATTAATTACATTTGTTAATATTTTAATTTTTTTCCGTACATAAACTCTAAAATTTACATTTTGTTGTGATCTATTTACCTTTTTTTGTTTACGACATGAAGGGAGAACGACAACTCAAAGTTTTGATTTAATAAAAAATTGTACATCTAAAATGGAGATGCACAATGCCCAAATGTAGAGATATATAATTCCAAAGAGTGTCTGTGATTTTTAATGATTGCGAGCTCTTTTCTGTTTTTAGTTCTCAGGTTTTTGCAATCGTCGGGAAAAGGGGGAGGAGAAGGATTTTTAATTGAGTGTTGACTCCCAATCCGTTAGTCATTTCTTACAATAATATAGCCCATTACGAATGAAAAATCACTTTACAATCATCTATGATTGTTAGGTCAGCTTTTTTCAAACGGGCAAAATAATGGCTTGTTTGACTCGGGTAAATATCCCACCGCACGTTCACTAGAGAATTTAATGAGCGTATGTTATTCCATTTAAAAGCTTTGGATCCATAGGTCATTTGCATCTTTAACATGCTTCAATCTTGCACATCCATTTTTAAAACACGTGTAGAAGAAATCTCTTTCTTGTAAAATTCCAAGCTATTAGGGTTGAACTAGTGGATTTTCCCGAACTTGGATAACAAAAATTTTGTGTTAATTTTTGGTGTGTGAATAAATTTTTTTTACTTACATTTGTTATTGTTTTAAATTTTTTCCATACATAAACTCAAAAATTTTCATTTTGCTGTGATCTATTTGCCTTTTTTTGTTTACGGGATGAAGGGAGAGAGAAAACTCAAAGTTTTGATTTAAGAAAAAAGTGTATATTTAAAATGGAGACTCACAGTGCACAATTGTAGAGAGAGATAATTGCAAAGAGTGTCTGTAATTTTTAGGGAATTTAAGCTCTTTTTAGTTTTTATATCTCAGGTTTTGCAATCGTCGGGAAAAGGGGGAGGTGGGGTGTTTTTAACTGAGTATTGACTCCCAATCCGTAAGTCATTTCTTACAAAAATATAGCCCGTTACGGATGATAAATCACTTCACAATCATCTATGATTGTTAGGTAAGCCTTTTGTAAACGGGCAAAATAATTGCTAGTTTGATTCTGGTAAATATCCCACCGCATGTTCATTGAGAATTTAATGAGCGTTTGTTATTTTCTTTAAAAGCTTTGGATCCACAGGTGATTTGCATGTTTAACATGTTTCAAGCATGCATATCCATTTTTAAAACACGTGTAGAAGAAATCTCTTTCTCGTAAAATTTCATGCAATTAGGGTTGAACTAGTGAAATTTCCCAAACTTGGAAAACAAAACTTTTGTGTTCATTTGTGGTGTGTGAAAAAACTTTCTATACTTACATTTGTTATTGTTTTAATTTTTTTTCACACATAAACTCTAAAATTTCCATTTTGTTGTGATCTATTTGCCTTTTTTGGGTGACGGGATGAAGGGAGAGCGAAAACTAAATGTTTTGATTTAAGAAAAAAGTGTACATCTAAAATGGAGATGCACAATGCATAAATGTAGGGAAAGATAATTCCAAAGAGTGTTTGTAATTTTTTGGGTTTGTAAGATCTTTTTAGTTTTTATATCTCAGGTTTTGCAATCATCGGGAAAACGGGGAGGCAGGGTATTTTTAACAGACTGTTGACTCCCAATCCGTATGTCATTTCTTACAAAAATATAGCCCGTTACTCATGATAAATCACATTACAATCATCTATGATTATTAGGTCAACTTTTTGCAAACGGGCAAAATAATAGCTTGTTTGACTCGGGTAAATTTCCCGTCGCACGTACACTTCAGAATTTAATGAGTGTTTGTTATTCTCATTAAAAGCTTTGGATCCAGAGGTCATTTTCATCTTTAACAAGTTTCAAGCATGCATATCCATTTTTAAAGCAGGTGTAGAAGAATTCTCTTTCTTGTAAAATTTCAAGCGATTAGGGTTGAACTAGTGGAATTTTCCAAACTTGGATAACAAAAATTTTGTGTTCAATTGTGGTGTGTGAATAAATTTGCATTACATACATTTGTTAATGTTTTAATTTTTTTCCATACATAAACTCTAAAATTTACATTTTGTTGTGATCTATTTACCTTTTTTTGTTTACGGCATGAAGGGAGGACGAAAACTCACAGTTATGATTTAATAAAAAAATGTACATCTAAAATGGAGATGCACAATGCACAAATGTAGAGAGATATAATTCCAAAGAGTGTCTGTGATTTTTAAGGATTGTGAGTTCTTTTCAGTTTTTAGTTCTCAGGCTTTACAATCATCGGGAAAAGGGGGAAGCGGGGGATTTTTAATTGAGTATTGACTCCCACTCCGTAAGTCATTTCTTACAATAATATAGCCCATTACGAATGAAAAATCACTTTACAATCATCTATGAATGTTAGGTCAGTTTTTTGCAAACGGGCAAAATAATGACATGTTTCACTTAGGTAAATATCCCACCGCACGTTCACTAGGGAATTTAATGAGCATAAGTTATTCTCTTTAAAAGCTTTGGATCCATAGGTCATTTGCATCTTTAACATGTTTCAAGCTTGCGTATACATTTTCAAAACACGTGTAGAAGAATTCTCTTTCTTGTAAAATTTTAAGCTATTAGGGTTGATATAGTGGAATTTCCCAAACTTGGATAACAAAATTTTTTTGTTCAATTGTGGTGTGTGATTAAATTTTTATTACTTAAATTTGTTAATGTTTTAATTTTTTTTCGTACATAAACTCTAAAATTTACATTTTGTTGTGATCTTTTTACCTTTTTTTTGGTTACGGCATTAAGGGAGAACGAAAACTCACAGTTATGATTTAATAAAAAAGTGTACATCTAAAATGGAGATGCACAATGCACAAATGTAGAGAGGTATAATTCCAAAGAGTGTCTATGATTTTTAAGGATTGTAAGCTCTTTTCAGTTTTTAGTTCTCAGGCTTTACAATCGTCGGGAAAAGGGGGAAGCGGGGGATTTTTAATAGAGTGTTGACTCCCAATCCATAACTCATTTCTTACAATAATATAGCCCGTTACGAATGAAAAATCACTTTACAATGATCTATGATTGTTAGGTCAGCTTTTTGCAAACGGGTAAAATAATGGCTTGTTTCACTCGGGTAAATATCCCGCCGCGCGTTCACTAGAGAATTTAATGAGCGTATGTTATTCTCTTTAAAAGCTTTGGATCCATAGGTCATTTGCATCTTTAACATGTTTCAAGCTTGCATATCCATTTTTAAAACACGTGTAGAAGAAATCTCTTTCTTGTAAAATTCCAAGCTATTAGGGTTGAACTAGTGGAATATCCCAAACTTGGATAAACAAAGTTTTGTGTTAATTTTTGGTGTGTGAATATATTTTCTTTACTTACATTTGTTATGTTTTTAAAATTTTTTCCATACATAAACTCAAAAATTTTCATTTTCCTGTGATCTATTTGCCTTTTATTTTTACGGGAAGAAGGGAGAGAGAAAACTCAAAGTTTTGATTTAAGAAAAAAGTGTACATTTAAAAAGGAGACGAACAGTGCACAAATGTAGAGAGAGATAATTCCAAAGAGTGTTTGTAATTTTTAGGGAATTTATACTTTTTTTAGTTTTTACATCTCAGGTTTTGCAATCGTCGGGAAAAGGGGGAAGCGGGGGATTTTTAATTGAGTGTTGACTCCCAATCCGTAAGTCATTTCTTACAATAATATAGCCGGTTACGAATGAAAAATCACTTTAGAATCATCTATGATTGTTAGGTCAGCTTTTTTCAAACGGGTAAAATAATGTCTTGTTTGACTCGGGTAAATATCCCACCGCACGTTCACTGGAGAATTTAATGAGCGTATGTTATTCTCTTTAAAAGCTTTGGATCCATAGGTCATTTGCATCATTAACATGTTTCAAGCTTTCATATCCATTTTTAAAACACGTGTAGAAGAATTCTCTTTCTTGTAAAATTTCAAGCTATTAGGGTTGAACTAGTGGAATTTCCCAAACTTGGATAACAAAAATTTTGTGTTCAATTGTGGTGTGTGAATAATTTTTCATTAGTTACATTTGTTAATGTTTTAATTTTTTTCCATACTTAAACTCTAAAATTTACATTTTGTTGTGATCTATTTACCTTTTTTTGTTTACGGCATGAAGGGAGAACGAAAACTCAAAGTTTTGATTTAATAAAAAAGTGTACATCTAAAATGGAGATGCACAATTCCAAAATGTAGAGAGATATAATTCCGAAGAGTGTCTGTGATTTTTAAGGATTGTGAGCTCTTTTCTGTTTTTAGGTCACAAGTTTTTGCAATCGTCGGGAAAAGGGGGAGGAGGGGGATTTTTAATTGAGTGTTGACTCCCAATCCGTAAGTCATTTCTTACAATAATATAGCCCGATACGAATGAAAAATCACTTTACAATCATCTATGATTGTTAGGTCAGCTTTTTTCAAACGGGCAAAATAATGGCTTGTTTGACTCGGGTAAATATACCACCGCACGTTCACTAGAGAATTTAATGAGCGTATGTTATTCTCTTTAAAAGCTTTGGATCCATAGGTCATTTGCATCTTTAACATGTGTCAAGCTTGCACATCCATTTTTAAAACAGGTGTAGAAGAAATCTCTTTCTTGTAAAATTCCAAGCTATTAAGGTTGAACTAGTCGATTTTTCCAAACTTGGATAGCAAAAATTTTTTTTTAAAATTTTTTGTGTATGAATAAATTTTCTTTACTTACATTTGTTATTGTTTTAAACTTTTTCCATACATAAACTCAAAAATTTTCATTTTGTTGTGATCTATTTGCCTTTTATTGTTTACGGGATGAAGGGAGAGAGAAAACTCAAAGTTTTGATTTAAGAAAAAAATGTACATTTAAAATGAAGACTCACAGTGCACAAATGTTGAGAGAGATAATTCAAAAGAGTGTCTATAATTTTTTGGGAATTTAAGCTATTTTTAGTTTTTATATCTCAGGTTTTGCAATCATCAGGAAAAGGGGGAGGCGGGGTGTTTTTAACTGACTGTTGACTCCCAATCCGTAAGTCATTTCTTACAAAAATATTGCCCGTTACGGATGATAAATCACTTTACAATCATCTACGATTGTTAGGTAAGCTTTTTGCAAACGAGCAAAATAATGGCTAGTTTGATTCTGGTAAATATCCCACCGCACGTTCATTGAGAATTTAATGAGTGTTTGTTATTCGCTTTAAAAACTTTGGATCCACAGGTCATTTGCATCTTTAACATGTTTCAAGCATGCATATCCATTTTTAAAACACGTGTAGAAGAAATCTCTTTCTTGTAAAATTCCATGCAAGGTTGAACTAGTGAAATTTCCCAAACTAGGAAAACAAAACTTTTGTGTTCATTTGTGGTGTGTGAAAAAATTTTCTATACTTACATTTGTTATTGTTTTAATTTTTTTTCACACGTAAACTCTAAAATTTTCATTATGTCGTGATCTATTTGCCTTTTTTGGGTGACGGGATGATGGGAGAGCGAAAACAAAAAGTTTTGATTTAATAAAAAAGTGTACATCTAAAATGGAGATGCACAATGCATAAATGTAGGGAAAGATAATTCCAAACAGTGTTTGTAATTTTTTGGGTTTGTAAGATCTTTTTAGTTTTTATATCTCAGGTTTTGCAATCGTCGGGAAAACGGGGAGGCAGGGTATTTTTAACAGACTGTTGACTCCCAATCCGTATGTCATTTCTTACAAAAATATAGCCCGTTACTCATGATAAATCACATTACAATCATCTATGATTATTAGGTCAGCTTTTTGCAAACGGGCAAAATAATGGCTTGTTTGACTCGGGTAAATTTCCCGTCGCACGTTCACTTCAGAATTTAATGAGTGTTTGTTATTCTCATTAAAAGCTTTGGATCCATAGGTCATTTTCATCTTGAACAAGTTTCAAGCATGCATATCCATTTTTAAAGCACGTGTAGAAGAATTCTCTTTCTTGTAAAATTTCAAGCGATTAGGGTTGAACTAGTGGAATTTTCCAAACTTGGATAACAAAAATTTTGTGTTCAATTGTGGTGTGTGAATAAATTTTCATTACTTACATTTGTTACTCTTTTAATTTTTTTCCAAACATAAACTCTAAAGTTTACATTTTGTTGTGATATATTTACCTTTTTTTGTTTACGGCATGAAGGGAGAACGAAAACTCACAGTTATGATTTAATAAAAAAGTGTAGATCTAAAATGGAGATGCACAATGCACAAATGTAGAGAGATATAATTCCAAAGAGTGTCTGTGAGTTTTAAGGATTGTGAGCTCTTTTCAGTTTTTAGTTCTCAGGCTTTACAATCATCGGGAAAAGGGGGAAGCGGGGGATTTTTAATTGAGTATTGACTCCCACTCTGTAAGTCATTTCTTACAATAATATAGCCCGTTACGAATGAAAAATCACTTTACAATCATATATGAATGTTAGGTCAGCTTTTTGCAAACGGGCAAAATAATGGCATGTTTCACTCGGGTAAATATCCCACCGCACGTTCACTAGAGAATTTAATGAGCGTAAGTTATTCTCTTTAAAAGCTTTGGATCCATAGGTCATTTGCATCTTTAACATGTTTCAAGCTTGCATATCCATTTTTAAAACACGTGTAGAAGAATTCTCTTTCTTGTAAAATTTCAAGCTATTAGGGTTGATATAGTGGAATTTCCCAAACTTGGATAACAAAAATTTTGTGTTCAATTGTGGTGTGTGAATAAATTTTCATTACTTACATTTTTTAATGTTTTAATTTTTTTCCATACATAAACTCTAAAATTTACATTTTGTTGTCATCTATATACCTTTTTTTGTTTACGGCATGATGGGAGAACGAAAACTCAAAGTTTTGATTTAATAAAAAAGTGTACATCTAAAATGGTGATGCACAATGCACAAATGTAGAGAGATAAAATTCCAAAGAGTGTCTGTGATTTTTAAGGATTGTGAGCTCTTTTCAGTTTTTAGTTCTCAGGTGTTCCAATCGTCGGGAAAAGGGGGAAGCAGGGGATTTTTAATTGAGTGTTGACTCCCAATCCGTAAGTCATTTCTTACAATAATATAGCCGGTTACGAATGAAAAATCACTTTAGAATCATCTATGATTGTTAGGTCAGCTTTTTTCAAATGGGTAAAATAATGTCTTTTTTGACTCGGGTAAATATCCCACCGCACGTTCACTGGAGAATTTAATGAGCGTATGTTATTTTCTTTAAAAGCTTTGGATCCATAGGTCATTTGCATCATTAACATGTTTCAAGCTTCCATATCCATTTTTAAAACACGTGTAGAAGAATTTTCTTTCTTGTAAAATTTCAAGCTATTAGGGTTGAACTAGTGGAATTTCCCAAACTTGGATAACAAAAATTTTGTGTTCAATTGTGGTGTGTAAATAAATTTTCATTACTTACATTTTTTATTATTTTAATTTTTTTTCGTACATAAACTCTAAAATTTACATTTTGTTGTGATCTATTTACCTTTGTTTGTTTACGGCATCAAGGGAGAACGAAAACTCAAAGTTTTGATTTAATAAAAAAATGTACATCTAAAATGGAGATGCACAATGCCCAAATATAAAGAGATATAATTCCAAAAAGTGTCTGTGATTTTTAAGGATTGTAAGCTCCTTTCAGTTTTTAGTACTCAGGTTTTACAATAGTTGGGAAAAGGGAGAGGAGGGGGATTTTTAATTGAGTGTTGACTCCCAACCTGTAAGTCATTTCTTACAATAATATAGCCCGTTACGAATGAAAAATCACTTTACAATCATCTAAGATTGTTAGGTCAGCTTTTTTCAAACGGGCAAAATAATGGCTTGTGTGACTCGGGTAAATATCCCACCGCACGTTCACTAGAGAATTTAATGAGCGTATGTTATTCTCTTTTAAAGCTTTGGATCTTTAACATGTTTCAAGCTTGCATATCCATTTTTAAAACATGTGTAGAAGAAATCTCTTTCTTGAAAAATTCCAAGCTATTAGGGTTGAACAAGTGGAAATTCCCAAACTTGGATAACAAAATTTTTGTGTTAATTTATGGTGTGCGAATAAATTTTCTTTACTTACATTTGTTATTGTTTTAAATTATTTCCATACATAAACTAAAAAAATTTCATTTTGCTGTGATCTATTTGCCTTTTTTTGTCTACGGGATGAAGGGAGTGAGAAAACTCAAACTTTTGATTTAGGAAAAAAGTGTACATTTAAAATGGAGACGCACAGTGCACAAATGTAGAGAGAGATAATTCCAAAGAGTGTCTGTAATTTTTAGGGAATTTAAGCACTTTTTAGTTTTTATATCTCAGGTTTTGGAATCGTCGGTAAAAGGGGGAGGCAGGGTGTTTTTAACTGAGTCTTGAGTCCCAATCCGTAAATCATTGCTTACAAAAATATAGCCTGTTACGGATGATAAATCACTTTACAATCATCTATGATTGTTAGGTAAGCTTTTTGTAAACGGGCAAAATAATGGCTAGTTTGATTTTGGTCAATATCCCATCGCACGTTCATGGAGAATTTAATGAGCGTTTGTTATTCTCTTTAAAAGCTTTGGATCCACAGGTCATTTGCATCTTTAACGTGTCTCAAGCATGCATATCCATTTTTAAAACACGTGTAGAAGAAATCTCTTTCTTGTAAAATTCCATGCAATTGGGGTTGAACTAGTGGATTTTCCCAAACTTGGAAAAAAAAAATTTTGTGTTCATTTGTGAAGTGTGAATAAATTTTCTATACTTACATTTGTTATTGTTTTAATTTTTTTTCACACATAAACTGTAAAATTTTCATTTTGTTGTGATCTATTTGCCTTTTTTTGTTTACAGGATGAAGGGAAAGCGAAAACTCAAAGTTTTGATTTAAGAAAAAAGTGTACATCTAAAATGGATATGCCCAATGCACAAATGTAGGGAGAGATAATTCCAACGAGTGATTCTAATTTTTTGGGTTTGTAAGATCTTTTTAGTTTTTATATCTCAGGTTTTGCAATCATAGGGAAAACGGGGAGGCGGGGTATTTTTAACTGACTGTCGACTCCCAATCCGTATGTCATTTCTTACAAAAATATAGCCCATTACTCATGATAAATCACATTACAATCATCTATGATTGTTAGGTCAACCTTTTACAAACGGGCAAAATAATGGCTTGTTTGACTCGGGTAAATATCCCGTCGCACGTTCACTTCAGAATTTAATGAGTGTTTGTTATTCTCATTAAAAGCTTTGGATCCATAGGTCATTTGCATCTTTAACAAGTTTCAACCATGCATATCCATTTTTAAAAAACGTGTAGAAGAATTCTCTTTCTTGTAAAATTTCAAGCTATTAGGGTTGAACTAGTGGAATTTCCCAAACTTGGATAACAAAAATTTTGTGTTCAATTGTTGTGTGTGAATAAATTTTCATTACGTACATTTTTTACTGTTTCAATTTTTTTCCATTCATAAACTCTAAAATTTACATTTTGTTGTGATCTATTTACCATTTTTTGTTTACGGCATGAAGGGAGAACGAAAACTCAAAGTTTTGATTTAATAAAAAAGTGTACATCTAAAATGGAGATGCACAATGCACAAATATAGAGAGATATAATTCCAAAGAGTGTCTATGATTTTTAAAGATTGTGAGCTCTTTTCAGTTTTTAGTTCTCAGGTTTTGCAATCATCGGGAAAAGGGGGAAGAGGGGGATTTTTAATTGAGTGTTGACTCCCAATCCGTAAGTCATTTCTTACAATAATATAGCCCATTACGAATGAAAAATCACTTTAGAATCATCCATGATTGTTACGTCAGCTTTTTTAACACGGGCAAAATAATCGCTTGTTTGACTCGGGTAAATATCCCACCGCACGTTCACTAGAGAATCTACTGAGCGTATGTTATTCTCTTTAAAAGCTATGGATCCATAGGTCATTTGAATCTTTAACATGTTTCAAGCTTGCATATCCATTTTTAAAACACGTGTAGAAGAATTCTCTTTCTTGTAAAAATTTCAAGCTATTAGGGTTGAACTAGTGGAATTTCCCAAACTTGGATAACAAAAATTTTGGGTTCAATTGTGGTGTGTGAATAAATTTTCATTACTTACATTTGTTAATGTTTTAATTTTTTTCCATACATAAACTCTAAAATTTACATTTTGTTGTGATCTATTTACCTTTTTTTTATGGCATGAAGGGAGAACGAAAACTCAAAGTTTTTGATTTAATAAAAAAGTGCACATCAAAAATGGTGATGCAGAATGCCCTAATGTAGAGAGATATAATTCCAAAGAGTGTCTGTGATTTTTAAGGATTGTGAGCTCTTTTACAGTTTTTAGTTCTCAGGTTTTGCAATCGTCGGGAAAAGGGGGAGGAGGGGGATTTTTAATTGAGTGTTGACTCCCAATCCGTAAGTCATTTCTTACAAAAATATAGCCCGTTACGGATGATAAATCACTTTACAGTCATCTATGATTGTTAGGTAAGCTTTTTGTAAACGGGCAAAATTATGGCTAGTTTGATTCTGGTAAATATCCCACCGCACGTTCATTGAGAATTTAATGAGCGTTTCATATTCTCTTTAAAAGCTTTGGATCCACAGGTCATTTGCATCGTTAACATGTTTCAAGCATGCATATCCATTTTTAAAACATGTGTAGGAGAAATCTCTTTCTTGTAAAATTCCATGCAATTAGGGTTGAACTAGTGGAATTTCCAAACTTGGAAAATAAAAATTTTGAGTTCATTTGAGGTGTGTGAATAAATTTTCTATACTTACATTTGCTATTGTTTTAATTTTTTTACACACAGAAACTGTAAAATTTTCATTTTGTTGTTATGTATTTGCCTTTTTTGGTTTACGGGATGAAGGGAGAGCGAAAACTTAAAGTTTTGAGTTAAGAAAAAAGGCTACATCTCAAATGGAGATGCACAATGCACAAATGTAGGGATAGATAATTCCAAAGAGTGTTTGTAATTATTAGGGTTTGTAAGATCTTTTTAGTTATTATATCTGAGGTTTTGCAATCGTCGGGAAAACGGGGAGGCGGGGTATTTTTAACTGACTGTTGACTCCCAATCCGTATGTCATTTCTTACAAAAATATAGCCCGTTACTCATAATAAATCACATTACAATCATCTATGAATGTTAGGTCAGCTTTTTGCAAATAGGCAAAATAATGGCTTGTTTGACTCGAGTAAATATCTCACCGCACGTTCACTTCATAATTTAATGAGTGTTTGTTATTCTCATTAAAAGCTTTGGATCCATAGGTCATTTGCATCTTTAACATGTTTCAAGCATCCATATCCATTTTTAAAACACGTGTACAAGAATTATCTTTCTTGTAAAATTTCAAGCTATTAGGGTTGAACTAGTGGTATTTCCCAAACTTGGATAGCAAATATTTTGTGTTCAATTGTGGTGTGTGAATAAATTTTCATTACTTACATTTGTTAATGTTTTAATTTTTATCCATACATAAACTCTAAAATTTACATTTTGTTGTGATCTATTTACCTTTTTTTGTTTACGGCAAGAAGGGAGAACGAAAACTCAAAGTTTTGATTTAATAAAAAAGTGTACATCTAAAATGGAGATGCACAATGCAAAAATGTAGAGAGATATAATTCCAAAGAGTGTCTATGATTTTTAAGGATTGTGAGCTCTTTTCAGTTTTTAGTTCTCAGGTTTTGCAATCATCGGGAAAAGGGGGAAGAGGGGGATTTTTAATTGAGTGTTGACTCCCAATCCGTAAGTCATTTCTTAAAATAATATAGCCCGTTACGAATGAAAAATCACTTTAGAATCATCTATGATTGGTAGGTCAGCTTTTTTCAAACGGGCAAAATAATGGCTTGTTTCACTCGGGTAAATATCCCACCGCACGTTCACTGGAGAATTTACTGAGCGTATGTTATTCTCTTTAAAAGCTTTGGATCCATACGTCATTTGCATCTTTGACATGTTTCAAGCTTGCATATCCATTTTTAAAACACGTGTAGAAGAATTCTCTTTCTTGTAAAATTTCAAGCTATTAGGGTTGTACTAGTGGAATTTCCCAAACTTGGATAACAAAAATTTTGTGTTCAATTGTGGTGTGTGAATAAATTTTCATTACTTACATTTGTTAATGTTTTAATTTTTTTCCATACATAAACTCTAAAATTTACATTTTGTTGTCATCTATTTACCTTTTTATTTTATGGCATGAAGGGAGAACGAAAACTCAAAGTTTTGATTTAATAAAAAAGTGTACATCTAAAATGGAGATGCACAATGCCCAAATGTAGAGAGATATAATTCCAAAGAGTTTCTGTGATTTTTAAGGATTGTGAGCTCTTTTTCAGTTTTTAGTTCTCAGGTTTTGCAATCGTCGGGAAAAGAGGGAGGAGGGGGATTTTTAATTGAGTGTTGACTCCCAATCCGTAAGTCATTTCTTACAAAAATATAGCCCGTAATGGATGATAAATCACTTTACAGTCATCTATGATTGTTAGGTAAGCTTTTTGTAAACGGGCAAAATTATGGCTAGTTTGATTCTAGTAAATATCCCACCGCACGTTCATTGAGAATTTAATGAGCGTTTCATATTCTCTTTAAAAGCTTTGGATCCACAGGTCATTTGCATCGTTAACATGTTTCAAGCATGCATATCCATTTTTAAAACATGTGTAGAAGAAATCTCTTTCTTGTAAAATTCCATGCAATTAGGGTTGAACTAGTGGAATTTCCAAACTTGGAAAATAAAAATTTTGAGTTCATTTGAGGTGTGTGAATAAATTTTCTATACTTACATTTGCTATTGTTTTAATTTTTTTACACACAGAAACTCTAAAATTTTCATTTTGTTGTGATGTATTTGCCTTTTTTGGTTTACGGGATGAAGGGAGAGCGAAAACTCAAAGTTTTGATTTAAGAAAAAAGTGTACATCTCAAATGGAGATGCACAATGCACAAATGTAGGGAGAGATAATTCCAAAGAGTGTTTGAAATTTTTAGGGTTTGTAAGAACTTTTTAGTTATTATATCTCAGGTTTTGCAATCGTCGGGAAAACGGGGAGGCGGGGGTATTTTTATCTGACTGTTGACTCCCAATCCGTATGTCATTTCTTACAAAAATATAGACCGTTACTCATGATAGATCACATTACAATCATCTATGAATGTTAGGTCAGCTTTTTGCAAATAGGCAAAATAATGGCTTGTTTGACTCGAGTAAATATCTCGCCGCACGTTCACTTCATAATTTAATGAGTGTTTGTTGTTCTCATTAAAAGCTTTGGATCCATAGGTCATTTGCATCTTTAACATGTTTCAAGCATCCATATCCATTTTTAAAACACGTGTACAAGAATTATCTTTCTTGTAAAATTTCAAGCTATTAGGGTTGAACTAGTGGTATTTCCCAAACTTGGATAGCAAAAATTTTGTGTTCAATTGTGGTGTGTGAATAAATTTTCATTACTTACATTTGTTAATGTTTTAATTTTTATCCATACATAAACTCTAAAATTTACATTTTGTTGTGATCTATTTACCTTTTTTTGTTTACGGCAAGAAGGGAGAACGAAAACTCAAAGTTTTAATTTAATAAAAAAGTGTACATCTAAAATGGAGATGCACAATGCACAAATGTAGAAAGATATAATTCCAAAGAGTGTCTATGATTTTTAAGGATTGTGAGCTCTTTTCAGTTTTTAGTTCTTAGGTTTTGCAATCATCGGGAATAGGGGGAAGAGGGGGATTTTTAATTGAGTGTTGACTCCCAATCCGTAAGTCATTTCTTACAATAATATAGCCCGTTACGAATGAAAAATCACTTTAGAATCATCTATGATTGTTAGGTCAGCTTTTTTCAAACGGGCAAAAAAATGGCTTGTTTGACTCGGGTAAATATCCCACCGCACGTTCACTAGAGAATTTAATGAGCGTATGTTATTCTCTTTAAAAGCTTTGGATCCATACGTCATTTGCATCTTTGACATGTTTCAAGCTTGCATATCCATTTTTAAAACACGTGTAGAAGAATTCTCTTTCTTGTAAAATTTCAAGCTATTAGGGTTGAACAAGTGGTATTTCCCAAACTTGGATAGCAAAAATTTTGTGTTCAATTGTGGTGTGTGAATAAATTTTCATTACTTACATTTGTTAATGTTTTAATTTTTATCCATACATAAACTCTAAAATTTACATTTTGTTGTGATCTATTTACCTTTTTTTGTTTACGGCAAGAAGGGAGAACGAAAACTCAAAGTTTTGATTTAATAAAAAAGTGTACATCTAAAATGGAGATGCACAATGCACAAATGTAGAAAGATATAATTCCAAAGAGTGTCTATGATTTTTAAGGATTGTGAGCTCTTTTCAGTTTTTAGTTCTCAGGTTTTGCAATCATCGGGAAAAGGGGGAAGAGGGGGATTTTTAATTGAGTGTTGACTCCCAATCCGTAAGTCATTTCTTACAATAATATAGCCCGTTACGAATGAAAAATCACTTTAGAATCATCTATGATTGTTAGGTCAGCTTTTTTCAAACGGGCAAAATAATGGCTTGTTTGACTCGGGTAAATATCCCACCGCACGTTCACTAGAGAATTTAATGAGCGTATGTTATTCTCTTTAAAAGCTTTGGATCCATACGTCATTTGCATCTTTGACATGTTTCAAGCCTGCATATCCATTTTTAAAACACGTGTAGAAGAATTCTCTTTCTTGTAAAATTTCAAGCTATTAGGGTTGAACTAGTGGAATTTCCCAAACTTGGATAACAAAAATTTTGTGTTCAATTGTGGTGTGTGAATAAATTTTCATTACTTACATTTGTTAATGTTTTAATTTTTTTCCATCCATAAACTCTAAAATTTACATTTTGTTGTGATCTATTTACCTTTTTTTTTATGGCATGAAGGGAGAACGAAAACTCAAAGTTTTGATTTAATAAAAAAGTGTACATCTAAAATGGAGATGCACAATGCCCAAATGTAGAGAGATATAATTCCAAAGAGTGTCTGTGATTTTTAAGGAATGTGAGCTCTTTTTCAGTTTTTAGTTCTCCGGTTTTGCTATCATCGGGAAAAGGGGGAGGAGGGGGATTTTTAATTTAGTGTTGACTCCCAATCCGTAAGTCATTTCTTACAAAAATATAGCCCGTTACGGATGATAAATCACTTTACAATCATCAATGATTGTTAGGTAAGCTTTTTGTAAACGGGCAAAATTATGGCAAGTTTGATTCTGGTAAATATCCCACCGCACGTTCATTGAGAATTTAATGAGCGTTTCATATTCTCTTTAAAAGCTTTGGATCTACAGGTCAATTGCATCGTTAACAAGTTTCAAGCATGCATATCCATTTTTAAAACATGTGTAGAGGAAATCTCTTTCTTGTAAAATTCCATGCAATTAGGGTTGAACTAGTGGAATTTCCAAACTTGGAAAATAAAAATTTTGAGTTCATTTGTGGTGTGTGAATAAATTTTCTAGGCTTACATTTGTTATTGTTTTAATTTTTTTACACAAAGAAACTCTAAAATTTTCATTTTGTTGTGATGTATTTGCCTTTTTTGGTTTACGGGATGAAGGGAGAGCGAAAACTCAAAGTTTTGATTGAAGAAAAAAGGCTACATCTCAAATGGAGATGCACAATGCACAATTGTAGGGAGAGATAATTCCTAAGAGTGTTTGTAATTTTCAGGGTTTGTAAGATCTTTTTAGTTATTATATCTCAGGTTTTGCAATCGTCGGGAAAACGGGGAGGCAGGGTATTTTTAACTGACTATTGACTCCCAATACGTATGTCATTTCTTACAAAAATATAGCCCGTTACTCATGATAAATCACATTACAATCATCTATGATTGTTAGGTCAGCTTTTTGCAAATAGGCAAAATAATGGCTTGTTTGACTCGAGTAAATATCTCGCCGCACGTTCATTTCATAATTTAATGAGTGTTTGTTATTCTCATTAAAAACTTTGGATCCATATGTCATTTGCATATTTAACATGTTTCAAGCATCCATATCCATTTTTAAAACACGTGTACAAGATTTCTCTTTCTTCCAAAATTTCATGCTATTAGGGTTCAACTAGTGGAATTTCCCAAACTTGGATAGCAAAAATTTTGTGTTCAATTGTGGTGTGTGAATAAATTTTCATTACTTAGATTTGTTAATGTTTTAATTTTTATCCATACATAAACTCTAAAATTTACATTTTATTGTGATCTATTTACCTTTTTTTGTTTACAGCATGAAGGGAGAACGAAAACTCAAAGTTTTGATTTAATAAAAAAGTGTACATCTAAAATGGAGATGCACAATGCACAAATGTAGAGAGATATAATTCAAAAGAGTGTCTGTGATTTTTAAGGATTGTGAGCACTTTTCAGTTTTTAGTTCTCAGGTTTTGCAATCGTCGGGAAAAGGGGGAGGCGGGGGATTTTTAATTGAGTGTTGACTCCCAATCCGTAAGTCATTTCTTACAATAATATAGCCCGTTACGAACGAAATATAGCTTTAGAATCATCTATGATTGTTAGGTCAGCTTTTTTCAAATGGGCAAAATAATGGCTTGTTTGACTCTGGTAAATATGCCACCGAACGTTCACTAGAGAATTTAATGAGAGGATGTTATTCTCTTTAAAAGCTTTGGATCCATAGGTCATTTGCATCTTTAACATGTTTCAAGCTTGCATATCCATTTTTAAAACACGTGTAGAAGAAATTTCTTTCTTGTAAAATTCCAAGCTATTAGGGTTGAACTAGTGGAATTTCCCAAACTTGGATAACAAAATTTTTGTGTTAATTTTTGGTGTGTGAATAAATTTTTTTTACTTACATTTGTTCTTGTTTTAAATTTTTTCCATACATAAACTCGAAAATTTTCATTTTGCTATGATCTATTTGCCTTTTTTTGTTTACGGGATGAAGAGAGAGAAAACTCAAAGTTTTGATTTAAGAAAAAAGTGTACATTTAAAATGGAGACGCACAGTGCACAAATGTAGAGAGAGATAATTCCAAAGAGTGTCAGTAATTTTTAGAGAATTTAAGCTCTTTTTAGTTTTTATATCTCAGGTTTTGCAATCATCGGGAAAAGGAGGAGGCGGGGTGTTTTTAACTGAGTGTTGACTCCCAGTCCATAAGTCATTTGTTACAAAAAGATAGCCCGTTACGGATGATAAATCACTTTACAATCATCAATGATTGTTGGGTAAGCTTTTTGTAAACGGGCAAAATAATGGCTAGTTTGATTCTGGTAAATATCCCGCCGCACATTCATTGAGAATTTAATGAGCGTTTGTTACTCTCTTTAAAAGCTTTGGATCCACAAGTCATTTGCATCGTTAACATGTTTCAAGCATGCATATCCATTTTTAAAACATGTGTAGAAGAAATCTCTTTCTTGTAAAATTCCATGCAATTAGGGTTGAACTAGTGGAATTTCCAAACTTGGAAAATAAAAATTTTGAGTTCATTTGTGGTGTGTGAATAAATTTTCTATACTTACATTTGTTATTGTTTTAATTTTTTTTCACACAGAAACTCTAAAATTTTCATTTTGTTGTGATGTAATTGCCTTTTTTGGTTTACAGGATGAAGGGAGAGCAAAAACTCAAAGTTTTGATTTAAGAAAAAAGTGTACATCTCAAATGGATATGCACAATGCACAAATGTAGGGAGTAATAATTCCAAAGAGTGTTTGTAATTTTTAGGGTTTGTAAGATCTTTTTAGTTATTATATCTCAGGTTTTGCAATCGTCGGGAAAATGGGGAGGTGGGGTATTTTTAACTGACTGTTGACTCCCAATCCGTATGTCATTTCTTAAAAACATATAGCCCGTTACTCATGATCAATCACATTATAATCATCTATGATTGTTAGGTCAGCTTTTTGCAAATAGGCAAAATAATGGCTTGTTTGACTCGAGTAAATATCTCGCCGCACGTTCACTTCAGAATTTAATGAGTGTTTGTTATTCTCATTAAAAGCTTTGGATCCATAGGTCATTTGCTTCATTAACATGTTTCAAGCATGCATATCCATTTTTAAAACACGTGTAGAAGAAATCTCTTTCTTTTAAAATTTCAAGCTATTAGGGTTGAACTAGTGGAATTTCCCAAACTTGTATAACAAAAATTTTGTGTTCAATTGTGGTGTGTGAATAATTTTTCATTACTTACATTTGTTAATGTTTTAATTTTTTTCCATACATAAACTCTAAAATTTACATTTTGTTGTGATCTATTTACCTTTTTTTGATTACGGCATGAAGGGAGAACGAAAACTCAAAGTTTTGATTTAATAAAAAAGTATACTTCTAAAATGGAGATGCACAATGCCCAAATGTAGAGAGATATAATTCCAAAGAGTGTCTGTGATTTTTAAGGATTGTGAGCACTTTTCAGTTTTTAGTTCTCAGGTTTTGCAATCGTCGGGAAAAGGGGGAGGCGGGGGATTTTTAATTGAGTGTTGACTCCCATTCCGTAAGTCATTTCTTACAATAATATAGCCTGTTATGAATGAAAAATCACTTTAGAATCATCTATGATTGTTAGATAATCTTTTTTCAAACGGGCGAAATAATAGCTTGTTTGACTCGGGTAAATATCCCACCAAACTTTGGATCCATAGGTCATTTGCATCTTTAACATGTTTCAAGCTTTCACATCCATTTTTAAAATACGTGTAGAAGAAATCTCTTTCTTGTAAAATTCCAAGCTATTAAGGTTGAACTAGTGGATTTTCCCAAACTTGGATAACAAAATTTTTGTTTTAATTTTTGGTGTATTAATAAATTTTCTTTACTTAGATTTGTTATTGTCTTAAATTTTTTCCATACATAAACTCAAAAATTTTCATTTTGCTGTGATCTATTTGCCTTTTTTTGTTTACGGGATGAAGGGAGAGAGAAAACTCAAAGTTTTTATTTAAGAAAAAAGTGTACATTTAAAATGGAGATGCACAATGCACAAATGTAGGGAGAGATAATTCCAAAGAGTGTTTTTAATTTTTAGGGTTTGTAAGATCTTTTTAGTTTTTATATCTTAGGTTTGGCAATCGTCGGGAAAACGGGGAGGCGGGATATTTTTAACTGACTGTTGACTCCCAATCCGTATGTCATTTCTTACAAAAATATAGCCCGTTACTCATGATAAATCACATTACAATCATCTATGATTGTTATGTCAACTTTTTGCAAATGGGCAAAATAATGGCTTGTTTGACTCGGGTAAATATCCCCCCGCACGTTCACTTCAGAATTTAATGAGTGTTTGTTATTCTCATTAAAAGCTTTGGATCCATAGGTCATTTGCATCTGTAAGATGTTTCAAGCATGCATATCCATTTTTAAAACACGTGTAGAAGAATTCTCTTTCTTGTAAAATTTCAAGCTGTTAGGGTTGAACTAGTGGAATTTCCCAAACTTGGATAACAAAAATTTTGTGTTCAATTGTGGTGTGTGAATAAATTTTCATTACTTACATTTGTTAATGTTTTAATTTTTTCCCATACATAAACTCTAAAATTTACATTTTGGTGTGATCTATTTACCTTTTTTTGTTTACGGCATGAACGGAGAACGAAAATTCAAAGTTTTAATTTAATAAAAAATTGTACATCTAAAATGGAGATGCACAATGCCCAAATGTAGAGAGATATAATTCCAAATAGTGTCTGTGATTTTTAAGGATTGTCAGCTCTTTTCAGTTTCTGGTTCTCAGGTTTTGCAATCGTCGGGAAAAGGGGGAGGCGGGGGATTTTTAATTCAGTGTTGACTCCCAATCTGTAAGTTATTTCTTACAATAATATAACCCATTACGAATGAAATATAACCTTAGAATCATCTATGATTGTTAGGTCAGCTTTTTTCAAACGGGCAAAATAATGGCTTGTTTGACTATGGTAAATATCCCATCGCACGTTCACTAGAGAATTTAATGAGCGTATGTTATTCTCTTTAAAAGCTTTGGACCCATAGGTCATTTGCATCTTTAACTTGTTTCAAGCTTGCATATCCATTTTTAAAACACGTGTAGAAGAAATCACTTTCTTGTAAAATTCCAAGCTATTATGGTTGAACTAGTGGAATTTCCCAAACTTGGAAAACAACCTTTTTGTGTTAATTTTTGGTTTGTGAATAAATTTTCTTTACTTACATTTGTTATTGTTTTAAATTTTTTTCATACATAAATTCAAAAATTTTCATTTTGCTGTGATCTATTTGCCTTTTATTGCTTACGGGATGAAGGGAGCTCAAAGTTTTGATTGAAGAAAAAAGTGTACATTTAAAATGGAGACGCACAATGCACAAATGTAGAGAGAGATAATTCCAGAGAGTGTCTGTAATATTTAGGGAATTTAAGCTCATTTTAGTTTTTATATCTCAGGTTTTGCAATCGTCGGGAAAATGGGGAGGCGGGGTGTTTTTAACTGAGTGTTGACTCCCAATCCGTAAGTCATTTGTTACAAAAATATAGCCCATTACTCATGATAAATCACATTACAATCATCTATGATTGTTAGGTCAGCTTTTTGCAAACGGGCAAAATAATGGCTTGCTTGACTCGGGTAAATATCCCGTCGCACGTTCACTTCAGAATTTAATGAGTGTTTGTTATTCTCATTAAAAGCTTTGGATCCATAGGTTATTTGCATCTTTAACAAGTTTCAAGCATGCATATCCATTTTTAAAACACGTGTAGAAGAATTCTCTTTCTTGTAAAATTTCAAGATATTAGGGTTGAACTAGTGGAATTTCCAAAACTTGGATAACAAAACTTTTGTGTTCAATTGAGGTGTGTGAATAAATTTTCATAACTTACAATTTTTAATGTTTTAATTTTTTTCCATACATAAACTCTAAAATTTACATTTTGTTGTGATCTATTTACCTTTTTTTGTTTACGGCATGAAGGGAGAACGAAAACTCAAAGTTTTGATTTAATAAAAAAGTGTACATCTAAAATGGAGATGCACAATGCACAAATGTAGAGAGATATAAATCCAAAGAGTGTCTGTAATTTTTAAGGATTGTGAGCTCTTTTCAGTTTTTAGTTCTCAGGTTTTGCAATCGTCGGGAAAAGGGGGAAGCGGGGGATTTTTAATTGAGTGTTGACTCCCAATCCGTAAGTCATTTGTTACAATAATATAGCCCCATACGAATGAAAAATCACTTTAGAAACATCTATGATTTTTAGGTCAGCTTTTTTCAAACGGGCAAAATAATGTCTTGTTTGACTCGGGTAAATATCCCACCGCACGTTCTTTGGAGAATTTAATGAGCGTATGTTATTCTCTTTAAAAGCGTTGGATCCATAGGTCATTTGCATCGTTAACATGTTTCATGCTTTCATATCCATTTTTAAAACATGTGTAGAAGAATTTTCTTTCTAGTAAAATTTTAAGCTATTAGGGTTGAACTAGTGGAATTTCCCAAACTTGGATAACAAAAATTTTGTGTTCAATTGTGGTGTGTAAATAAATTTTCATTACTTACATTTTTTATTATTTTAATTTTTTTCTGTACATAAACTCTAAAATTTACATTTTGTTGTGATCTATTTACCTTTGTTTGTTTACGGCATGAAGGGAGAACGAAAACTCAAAGTTTTGATTTAATAAAAAAGTGTACATCTAAAATGGAGATGCACAATGACCAAATGTAGAGAGATATAATTCCAAAAAGTGTCTGTGATTTTTAAGGATTGTAAGCTCTTATCAGTTTTTAGTTCTCAGGTTTTGCAATAGTCGGGAAAAGGGGGAGGAAGGGGATTTTTAATTGAGTGTTGACTCCCAACCTGTAAGTCATTTCTTACAATAATATAGCCCGTTACGAATGAAAAACCACTTTACAATCATCTAAGATTGTTAGGTCAGCTTTTTTCAAACGGGCAAAATAATGGCTTGTTTGACTCGGGTAAATATCCCACCGCACGTTCACTAGAGAAATTAATGAGCGTATGTTATTCTCTTTAAAAGCTTTGGATCTTTAACATGTTTCAAGCTTGCATATCCATTTTTAAAACACGTGTAGAAGATATCTCTTTCTTGTAAAATTCCAAGCTATAAGGGTTGAACAAGTGGAATTTCCCAAACTTGGATAACAAAACTTTTGTGTTAATTTATGGTGTGTGAATAAATTTTCTTTACTTACATTTGTTATTGTTTTAAATTTTTTCCATACGTAAACTAAAAAAATTTCATTTTGTTGTGATCTATTTGCCTTTTTTTGTCTACGGGATGAAGGGAGTGAGAAAACTCAAACTTTTGATTTAGGAAAAAAGTGTACATTTAAAATGGAGACGCACAGTGCACAAATGTGGAGAGAAATAATTCCAAAGAGTGTTTGTAATTTTTAGGGAATTTAAGCTCTTTTTAGTTTTTATATCTCAGGTTTTGGAGTCGTCGGTAAAAGGGGGAGGCGGGGTGTTTTTAACTGAGTGTTGACTCCCAATCCGTAAGTCATTTCTTAAAAAAAAATAGCCCGTTACGGATGATAAATCACTTTACAATCATCTATAATTGTTAGGTAAGCTTTTTGTAAATGGGCAAAATAATGGCTAGTTTGATTCTGGTAAATATCCCATCGCACGTTCATAGAGAATTTATTGAGCATTTGTTATTCTCTTTAAAAGCTTTGGATCCACAGGTCATTTGCATCTTTAACGTGTTTCAAGCATGCATATCCATTTTTAAAACACGTGTAGAAGAATTCTCTTTCTTGTAAAATTTCAAGCTATTAGGGTTGAACTAGTGGAATTTCCTAAACTGGGATAACAAAAAGTTTGTGTCCAATTGTGGTGGGTGAATAAATTTTAATTAATTACATTTGTTAATGTTTTAATTTTTTACCATTCTTAAACTCTAAAATTTACATTTTGTTGTGATCTATTTACCTTTTTTTGTTTACGGCATGAAGGGAGAACGAAAACTCAAAGTTTTGATTTAATAAAAAAGTGTACATCTAAAATGGAGATGCACAATTCACAAATGTAGAGAGATATAATTCCAAAGAGTGTCTGTGATTTTTAAGGATTGTGAGCTCTTTTCAGTTTTTAGGTCACAGGTTTTTGCAATCGTCGAGAAAAGGGGGAGGAGGGGGATTTTTAATTGAGTGTTGACTCCCAATCTGTAAGTCAGCTTTTTTCAAATGGGCAAAATAATGACTTGTTTGACTCGGGTAAATATCCCACCTCACGTTCACTAGAGAATTTAATGAGCGTATGTTATTCTCTTTAAAAGCTTTGGATCCATAGGTCATTTGCATCTTTAACATGTTTCAAGCTTTCACATCCATTTTTAAAATACGTGTAGAAGAAATCTCTTTCTTGTAAAATTCCAAGCTATTAAGGTTGAACTAGTGGATTTTCCCAAACTTGGATAACAAAATTTTTGTTTTAATTTTTGTGTATTAATAAATTTTCTTTACTTAGATTTGTTATTGTCTTAAATTTTTTCCATACATAAACTCAAAAATTTTCATTTTGCTGTGATCTATTTGCCTTTTTTTGTTTACGGGATGAAGGGAGAGAGAAAAATCAAAGTTTTTATTTAAGAAAAAAGTGTACATCTAAAATGGAGATGCACAATCCCAAATGTAGAGAGATATAATTCCAAAAAGTGTCTGTGATTTTTAAGGATTGTAAGCTCTTATCAGTTTTTAGTTCTCAGGTTTTGCAATAGTCGGGAAAAGGGGGAGGAGGGGGATTTTTAATTGAGTGTTGACTCCCAACCAGTAAGTCATTTCTTACAATAATATAGCCCGTTACGAATGAAAAACCACTTTACAATCATCTAAGATTGTTAAGTCAGCTTTTTTCAAACGGGCAAACTAATGGCTTGTTTGACTCGGGTAAATATCGCACCGCACGTTCACAAGAGAAATTAATGAGCGTATGTTATTCTCTTTAAAAGCTTTGGATCTTTTAACATGTTTCAAGCTTGCATATCCATTTTTAAAACACGTGTAGAAGA
Organism: Aristolochia californica; assembly: GCF_029961685.1. Lineage (NCBI taxonomy): Eukaryota > Viridiplantae > Streptophyta > Magnoliopsida > Piperales > Aristolochiaceae > Aristolochia > Aristolochia californica. The sequence continues at coordinate 12,703,109 of NW_027181793.1, forward strand.
TATCTCTTTCTTGTAAAATTCCAAGCTAGAAGGGTTGAACAAGTGGAATTTCCCAAACTTGGATAACAAAACTTTTGTGTTAATTTATGGTGTGTCAATAAATTTTCTTTACTTACATTTGTTATTGTTTTAATTTTTTTCCATACATAAACTAAAAAAATTTCATTTTTTTGTGATCTATTTGCCTTTTTTTGTCTACGGGATGAAGGGAGTGAGAAAACTCAAACTTTTGATTTAGGAAAAAAGTGTACATTTAAAATGGAGACGCACAGTGCACAAATGTAGAGAGAGATAATTCCAAAGAGTGTTTGTAATTTTTAGGGAATTTAAGCTCTTTTTAGTTTTTATATCTCAGGTTTTGGAGTCGTCGGTAAAAGGGGGAGGCGGGGTGTTTTTAACTGAGTGTTGACTCCCAATCCGTAAGTCATTTCTTACAAAAATATAGCCTGTTACGGATGATATATCACTTTACAATCATCTATGATTGTTAGGTAAGCTTTTTGTAAACGGGCAAAATAATGGCTAGTTTGATTCTTGTAAATATCCCATCGAACGTTCATGGAGAATTTAATGAGCGTTTGTTATTCTCTTTAAAAGCTTTGGATCCACAGGTCATTTGCATCTTTAACGTGTTTCAAGCATGCATATCCATTTTTAAAACACGTGTAGAAGAAATCTCTTTCTTGTAAAATTCCATGCAATTAGGGTTGAACTAGTGGAATTTCCCAAACTTGGAAAACAAAATTTTTGTGTTCATTTGTGATGTGTGAATAAATTTTCTATACTTACATTTGTTATTGTATTAAATTTTTTCCATACATAAACTAAAAAAATTTCATTTTGCTGTGATCTATTTGCCTTTTTTTGTTTACAGAATGAAGGGAGAACGAAAACTCAAAGTTTTTATTTAAGAAAAAAATGTACATCTAAAATGGAGATGCACAATGCACAAATGTAGGGAGAGATAATTCCAATGAGTGTTTCTAATTTTTTGGGTTTGTAAGATCTTTTTAGTTTTTATATCTCAGGTTTTACAATCATAGGGAAAACGGGGAGGCGGGGTATTTTTATCTGACTATCGACTCCCAATCCGTATGTCATTTCTTACAAAATTATAGCCCATTACTCATGATAAATCACATTACAATCATCTATGATTGTTAGGTCAGCTTTTTGCAAACGGGCAAAATAATGACTTGTTTGACTCGGGTAAATATCCTGTCGGACGTTCACTTCAGAATTTAATGAGTGTTTGTTATTCTCATTAAAAGCTTTGGATCCATAGGTCATTTGCATCTTTAACAAGTTTGAAGCATGCATATCCATTTTTAAAACACGTGTAGAAGAATTCACTTTCTTGTAAAATTTCAAGCTAATAGGGTTGAACTAGTGGAATTTCCCAACCTTGGATAACAAAAATTGTGTTCAATTGTGGTGTGTGAATAAATTTTCATAACTTACAATTTTTAATGTTTTAATTTTTTTCCATACATAAACTCTAAAATTTACATTTTGTTGTGATCTATTTACCTTTTTTTGTTTACGGCATGAAGGGAGAACGAAAACTCAAAGTTTTGATTTAATAAAAAAGTGTACATCTAAAATGGAGATGCACAATGCACAAATGTAGAGAGATATAAATCCAAAGAGTGTCTGTGATTTTTAAGGATTGTGAGCTCTTTTCAGTTTTTAGGTCTCAGGTTTTGCAATCGTCGGGAAAAGGGGGAAGCGGGGGATTTTTAATTGAGTGTTGACTCCCAATCCGTAAGTCATTTGTTACAATAATATAGCCCCATACAAATGAAAACTCACTTTAGAATCATCTATGATTTTTAGGTCAGCTTTTTTCAAACGGGCAAAATAATGTCTTGTTTGACTCGGGTAAATATCCCACCGCACGTTCTTTGGAGAATTTAATGAGCGTATGTTATTCTCTTTAAAAGCGTTGGATCCATAGGTTATTTGCATCGTTAACATGTTTCAAGCTTTCATATCCATTTTTAAAACACGTGTAGAAGAATTCTCTTTCTAGTAAAATTTTAAGCTATTAGGGTTGAACTAGTGGAATTTCCCAAACTTGGATAACAAAAATTTTGTGTTCAATTGTGGTGTGTAAATAAATTTTCGTTACTTACATTTTTTATTGTTTTAATTTTTTTCCGTACATAAACTCTAAAATTTACATTTTGTTGTAATCTATTTACCTTTGTTTGTTTACGGCATGAAGGGAGAACGAAAACTCAAAGTTTTGATTTAATAAAAAAGTGTATATCTAAAATGAAGATGCACAATGCCCAAATGTAGAGAGATATAATTCCAAAAATTGTCTGTGATTTTTAAGGATTGTAAGCTCTTATCAGTTTTTAGTTCTCAGGTTTTGCAATAGTCGGGAAAAGGGGGAGGAGGGGGATTTTTAATTGAGTGTTGACTACCAAGTTGTAAGTCATTTCTTACAATAATATAGCCCGTTATGAATGAAAAACCACTTTACAATCATCAAAGATTGTTAGGTCAGCTTTTTTCAAACGAGCAAAATAATGGCTTGTTTGACTCGGGTAAATATCCCACCGCACATTCACTAGAGAAATTAATGAGCGTATGTTATTCTCTTTAAAAGTTTTGGATCTTTAACATGTTTCAAGCTTGCATATCCATTTTTAAAACACGTGTAGAACATATCTCTTTCTTGTAAAATTCCAAGCTATAAGGGTTGAACAAGTGGAATTTCACAAACTTGGATAACAAAACTTTTGTGTTAATTTATGGTGTGTGAATAAATTTTCTTTACTTACATTTGTTATTGTTTTAAATTTTTTCCATACATAAACTAAAAAAATTTCATTTTGCTGTGATCTATTTGCCTTTTTTTGTTTACAGAATGAAGGGAGAGAGAAAACTCAAAGTTTTGATTTAAGGAAAAAGTGTACATTTAAAATGGAGACGCACAGTGCTCAAATGTAGAGAGAGATAATTCCAAAGAGTGCCTGTAATTTTTAGGGAATGTAAGCACTTTTTAGTTTTTATATCTCAGGTTTTGCAATCGTCGGGAAAAAGGGGAGGCGAGGTGTTTTGAACTGTATGTTGACTCCCAATCTGTAAGTCATTTCTTAAAAAAATATAGCCCGTTACGGATGATAAATCGCTTTACAATCATCTATGATTGTTAGGTAAGGTTTTTGTAAACGGGCAAAATAAAGGCTAGTTTGATTCTGGTAAATATCCCACCGCACGTTCATAGAGAATTTAATCAGCGTTTGTTATTCTCTTTAAAAGCTTTGGATCCATAAGTCATTTGCATCTTTAACATGTTTCAAGCATGCATATCCATTTTTAAAACACTTGTAGAAGAATTCTCTTTCTTGTAAAATTTCAAGCTATTAGGGTTGAACTAGTGAAATTTCCCAAACTTGGATAATAAAAATTTTGTGTTCAATTGTGGTGTGTGAATAAATTTTATTTACTTACATTTGTTATTGTTTTAAATTTTTTCCATACATAAACTCAAAAATTTTCATTTTGTTGTGATCTATTTGCCTTTTTTTGTTTACGCGACGCAAGGAGAGAGAAAACTCAAAGTTTTGATTTAAGAAAAAAGTGTACATTTAAAATGGAGTCGCACAGTGCACAAATGTAGAGAGAGATAATTCCAAAGAGTGTCTGTAATTTTTAGGGTTTGTAAGATCTTTTCAGTTTTTATATCTCAGGTTTTGCAATCGTCCGGAAAAGGGGGAGGCGTGTATTTTTAACAGACTGTTGACTCCCAATCCGTATGTCATTTCCTACAAAAATATAGCCCGTTACTCATGATAAATCACATTACAATCATCTATGATTGTTAGGACAACTTTTGGCAAACTGAAAAATAATGGCTTGTTTGACTCGGGTAAATATCCCGCCGCACGTTCACACTTCAGAATTTAATGAGTGTTTGTTAATCTCATTAAAAGCTTAGGATCCATAGGTCGTTTGCATATTTAAGATGTTTCAAGCATGCATATCCATTTTTAAAACACATGTTGAAGAAATCTCTTTCTTGTAAAATTCCAAGCTATTAGGGTTGAACTAGTGGAATTTCCCAAACTTGGATAACAAAATTTTAGTGTTAATTTTTGGTCTGTGAATAAATTTTCTTTACTTACATTTGTTATTGCTTAAAATTTTTTCCATACTTAAACTCAAAAATTTTCATTTTGCTGTGATCTATTTGCCTTTTTTTGTTTACGTGAAGAAGGGAGAGAGAAAACTCTATGTTTTGATTTAAGAAAAAAATGTACATTTAAAATGGAGACGCACAGTGCACAAATGTAGAGAGAGATAATTCCAAAGAGTGTTTGTAAGTTTTAGGGAATTTAAGCTCTTTTTAGTTTTTATATCTGAGGTTTTGCAATCGTCGGGAAAAGGGGGAGGAGGGGCGTTTTTAACTGAGTGTTGACTCCCAATCCATAAGTCATTTCTTACAAAAATATAGCCCGTTACGGATGTTAAATCACATTACTATCATCTATGATTTTTATGTCTGCTTCTTGCCAACGGGCAAAATAATTGCTAGTTTGATTCTGGTAAATATCCCACCGCACGTTCATTGAGAATTTAATGAGCGTTTGTTATTCTCTTTAAAAGCTTTGGATCCATAGGTCATTTGCATTTTTAACATGTTTCAAGCATGCATATTCATTTTTAAAACACTTGTAGAAGAATTCTCTTTCTTGTAAAATTTCAAGCTATTAGGGTTGAACTAGTGGAATTTCCCAAACTTGGATAAGAAAAATTTTGTGTTCAATTGGGATGTGTGAATAAATTTTCATTACTTACATTTGTTAATGTTTTAAATTTTTTCCATACATAAACTCTAAAATTTACATTTTGTTGTGATCTATTTACCTTTTTTTGTTTACGGAGGGAGAACAAAAACTCAAAGTTTTGATTTAATAAAAAAGTTTACATCTAAAATGGAGATGCACAATGCAAAAATGTAGAGAGATATAATTCCAAAGAGTGTCTGTGCTTTTTAAGGATTGTGAGCTCTTTTGAGTTTTTAGTTCTCAGGTTTTGCAATCGTCGGGAAAAGGGGGAGGCGGGGGATTTTTAATTGAGTGTTGACTCCTAATCCATAAGTTATTTCTTACAATAATATAGCCCGTTACGAATGAAAAATCACTTTACAATCATCTATGATTGTTAGATCAGCTTTTTGCAAAAAGGCAAAATAATGGCTTGTTTGACTCGGGTAAATATCCCGCTGCACGTTCACTAGAGAATTTAATAAGCGTATGTTATTCTCTTTAAAAGCTTTGGATCCATAGGTCATTTGCACCTTTAACATGTTTTAAGCTTGCATATCCATTTTTAAAACACGTTTAGAAGAAATCTCTTTCTTGTAAAATTCCATGCAATTAGGGTTGAACTAGTGGAATTTCCCAAACTTGGATAACAAAAGTTTTGTGTTAATTTTTGGTGTTTCAATACTTTTTCTTTACTTACATTTGTTATTGTTTTAAATTTTTTCCATTCATAAACTCAAAAAATTTCATTTTGCAGTGATCTATTTGCCTTTTTTGGTTTACGGCATGAAGGGAGAACGAAAACTCAAAGTTTTGATTTAATAAAAAAGTGTACATCTAAAATGGAGATGCAAAATGCACAAATTTAGAGAGATATAATTCCAAAGAGTGTCTGTGATTTTTAAGGATTGAACGCTCTTTTAAGTTTTTAGTTCTCAGGTTTTGCAATCATTGGGAAACGGGGGAGGCGGGGGATTTTTAATTGAGTGTTGACTCCCAATTCGTAAGTCATTTCTTACAATAATATAGCCCGTTACGAATGAAAAATCACTTTACAATCATCTATGATTGTTAGGTCAGCTTTTTGCAAACAGCTAAAATAATGGCTTGTTTGACTCGGGTAAATATCCCACCGCACGTTCACTAGAGAATTTAAAGTGCGTATGTTATTCTCATTAAAAACTTTGGATACATAGGTCATTTGCATCTTAAACATGTTTCAAGCTTGCATATCCATTTTTAAAACTCGTGTAGAAGAAATCTTTTTTGTAAAATTCCAAGCTATTAGGGTTGAACTAGTGGAATTTCCCAAACTTGGATAAAAAAAGTTTTGTGTTAATTTTAGGTGTGTGAATAAATTTTCTTTACTTACATTTGTTATTGTTTTAAATTTTTTCCATACATAAACTCAAAAATTTTCATTTTGCTGTGATCTGTTTGCCCTTTTTTGCTTACGGGATGAAGGGAGAGAGAAAACTCAAAGTTTTGATTTAAGAAAAAAGTGTACATTTAAAATGGAGACGCACAGTGCACAAATGTGGAGAGACATAATTCCAAAGAACGTCTGTAATTTTAAGGGAATTTAAGCTCTTTTTAGTTTTTATATCTCAGGTTTTGCAATCGTCGGGAAAAGGGGGAGGCGAGGTGTTTTGAACTAAGTGTTGACTACCAATCCGTAAGTCATTTCCTAAAAAAGTATAGCCCGTTACTGATGATAAATCACTTTACAATCATCTATGATTGTTGGGTAAGCTTTTTGTAAAGGGGCAAAATAAAGGCTAGTTTGATTCTGGTAAATACCCCACCGCACGTTCATAGAGAATTTAATGAGCGTTGGTTATTCTCTTTAAAAGCTTTGGATCCATAGGTCATTTACATCTTTAACATGTTTCAAGCATGCAAATCCATTTTTAAAACACTTGTAGAAGAATTCTCTTTCTTGTAAAATTTCAAGCTATTAGGGTTGAACTAGTGGAATTTCCCAAACATGGATAATAAAAATTTTGTGTTCAATTGTCGAGTGTGAATAAATTTTCTGTACTTACATTTGTTATTATTTTAAATTTTTTCCATACATCAACTCAAAAATTTTCTTTTTGCTGTGATCTATTTGCCTTTTTTTGTTTACGCGATGAAGGGAGAGAGAAAACTCAAAGTTTTGATTTAAGAAAAAAGTGTACATTTAAAATGGAGACGCACAGTGCACAAATGTAGAGAGAGATAATTCCAAAGAGTGTCTGTAATTTTTAGGGTTTGTAAGATCTTTTCAGTTTTTATATCTCAGGTTTCACAATCGTCGGGAAAAGGGGGAGGCGGGTATTTTTAACTGACTGTTGACTCCCAATACGTATGTCATTTCTTACAAAAATATAGCCCATACTCATGATAAATCACATTACAATCATCTATGATTGTTAGGTCAGCTTTTGGCAAACAGGCAAAATAATGGCTTGTTTGACTCGGGTAAATATCCCACCGCACGTTCACACTTCAGAATTTAATGAGTGTTCGTTAATCTCATTAAAAGCTTTGGATTCATAGGTCATTTGCATCTTTAACTTGTTTCAAGCATGCATATCCATTTTTAAAACACGTGTAGAAGAATTCTCTTTCTTGTAAAATTTCAAGCTATTAGGGTTGAACTAGTGGAATTTTCCAAACTTCGATAACAAAAATTTTGAGTTCAATTGTGGTCTGTGAATAAATTTTCATTACTTACATTTGTTAATGTTTTAATTTGTTTCCATACATAAACTCTAAAATTTACATTTTGTTGTGATCTATTTACCTTTTTGTGTTTACGGCATGAAGGGAGAACGAAAACTCAAAGTTTTGATTTAATAAAAAAGTGTACATCTAAAATGGAGATGCACAATGCACAAATGTAGAGAGATATAATTCCAAAGAGTGTCTGTGATTTTTAAGGATTGTGAGCTCTTTTCAGTTTTTAGTTCTCAGGTTTTCCAATCGTCGGGAAAAGGGAGAAGCGGGGGATTTTTAATTGAGTGTTGACTCCCAATCCGTAAGTCATTTCTTACAATAATATAGTCCGTTAAGAATGAAAAATCACTTTACAATCATCTATGATTTTTAGGTTAGCTTTTTGCAATTGGGCAAAATAATGGCTAGTTTGATTCTGGTAAATATCCCACCGCACGTTCATAGAGAATTTAATGACCGTTTGTTATTCTCTTTAAAAGCTTTGGATCCATAGGTCATTTGCATCTTTAACATGTTTCAAGCATGCATATCCATTTTTAAAACACTTGTAGAAGAATTCTCTTTCTTGTAAAATCTCAAGCTATTAGGGTTGAACTAGTGGAATTTCCCAAACTTGGATAATAAAAATTTTGTGTTCAATTGTGGTGTGTGAATAAATTTTTATTACTTACATTTGTTAATGTTTTAATTTTTTTCCAAACATAAACTCTTAAATTTATATTTTGTTGTGATCTATTTACCTTTTTTTGTTTACGGCATGAAGGGAGAACGAAAACTCAAAGTTTTGTTTTAATAAAAAAGTGTACATCTAAAATGGAGATGCACAATGCAAAAATGTAGAGAGATATAATTCCAAAGAGTGTCTGTGCTTTTTAAGGATTGTGAGCTCTTTTAAGTTTTTAGTTCTCAGGTTTTGCAATCGTTGGGAAAAGGGGGAGGCAGGGGATTTTTAATTGAGTATTGACTCCTAATCCGTAAGTCATTTCTTAAAATAATATAGCCCGTTACGAATGAAAAATCACTTTACAATCATCTATGATTGTTAGGTCAGCTTTTTGCAAACGGGCAAAATAATGGCTTGTTTGACTCGGGTAAATATCCCACCGCACGTTCACTAGAGAATTTAATGAGCGTATGTTATTCTCTTGAAAAGCTTTGGATCCATAGGTCATTTGCATCTTTAACATGTTTCAAGCTTTCGTATCCATTTTTAAAACACGTGTAGAAGAAATCTCTTTCTTGTAAAATTCCAAGCTATTAGGGTTTAACTAGTGGAATTTCCGAAATTTGGATAACAAAAGTTTTGTGTTAATTTTTGGTGTGTGAATAAATTTTCATTACTTACATTTGTTATTGTTTTAAATTTTTTCCATACATAAACTCAAAAATTTTCATTTTTCTGTGATCTATTTTCCTTTTTTGGTTTACGGGATGAAGGGAGAGAGAAAACTCAAAGCTTTGATTTCAGAAAAAAGTGTACATCTAAAATGGAGATGCACAATGCACAAATGTGGGGAGAGATAATTCCTAAGAGTGTTTGTAATTTTTAGGGATTGTAAGATCTTTTTAGTTTTTGTATCTCAGGTTTTGCAATCGTCGGGAAAACGGGGAGGCGGGGTATTTTTAACTGACTGTTGACCCCCAATCCGTATGTCATTTCTTACAAAAATATAGCCCGTTACTCATGATCAATCACATTACAATCATCATGATAAATCACATTACAATCATCTATGATTGTTAGGTCAGCTTTTGGCAAACGGGCAAAATAATGGCTTGTTTGACTCGGGTAAATATCTCGCCGCACGTTCACAATTCAGAATTTAATGAGTGTTTTTTATTCTCATGAAAAGTTTTGGATCCATAGGTCATTTGCATCTTTAACATGTTTCAAGCATGCATATCCATTTTTTAAACACGTGTAGAAGAATTCTCTTTCTTGTAAAATTTCAAGCTATTAGGGTTGAACTAGTGGAATTTCCCAAACTTGGATAACAAAAATTTTGGGTTCAATTGTGGTATGTGAATAAATTTTCATTACTTACATTTGTATATGTTTAAATTTTTTTTCCATACCTAAACTCTTAAATTTTCATTTTGTTGTGATCTATTTACCTTTTTTTGTTTACGACATGAAGGGAGAACGAAAACTCAAAGTTTTGATTTAATAAAAAAGTGTACATCTAAAATGGAGATGCACAATGCACAAATCTCAAGAGATATAATTCCAAAGAGTGTCTGTGATTTTTAAGGATTGTGAGCTCTTGTCAGTTTTTAGTTATCAGGTTTTGCGATCGTCGGGAAAATGGGGAAGCGGGGGATTTTTAATTGAGTGTTGACTCCCAATCCGTAAGTCATTTCTTACAATAATGTAGCCCGTTACGAATGAAAAATCACTTTACAATCATCTATGATTGTTAGGTCAGATTTTTGTAAACAGGCAAAATAATGGCTTGTTTGACTCGGGTAAATATCCCACCGCACGTTCACTAGAGAATTTAATGAGCGTATGTTATTCTCTTTAAAAGCTTTAGATCCATAGGTCATTTGCATCTTTAAAATGTTTCAAGCTTGCATATCCATTTTTAAAACACGTGTAGAAGAAATCTCTTTCTTGTAAAATTCCAAGCTATTAGGGTTGAACTAGTGGAATTTCCCAAACTTGGATAAAAAAAGTTTTGTGTTAATTTTTTGTGTGTGAATAAATTTTCTTTACTTACATTTGTTATTGTTTTAAATTTTTTCCATACATAAACTCAAAAATTTTCATTTTGCTATGATCAATTTGCCTTTTTTTGTTTACGGGATGAAGGGAGTGAGAAAACTCAAAGTTTTGATTTAAGAAAAAAGTGTACATTTAAAATGGAGATGCACAGTGCACAAATGTAGAGAGAGATAATTCCAAAGAGTGTCTGTAATTTTTAGGGAATTTAAGCTCTTTTTAGTTTTTATATCTCAGGTTTTGCAATCGTTGGGAAAAGCGGGAGGCGGGGTATTTTTAACTGATTGTTGACTCCCAATCCGTATGTCATTTCTTACAAAAATATAGCCCGTTATGAATGATAAATCACATTACAATCATCTATGATTGTTAGGTCAGATTTTTGCAAACGGGAAAAATAATGGCTTGTTTGACTCTGGTAATTATCCCGCCACACGTTCACTTCAGAATTTAATGAGTGTTTGTTATTCTCATTAAAAGCTTTGGATCCATAGGTCATTTGCATCTTTAACATGTTTCAAGCATGCATATCCATTTTTAAAACACGTGTAGAAGAATTCTCTTTCTTGTAAAATTTCAATCTATTAGGGTTGATCTTGTGGAATTTCCCAAACTTGCATAACAAAAATTTTGTGTTCAATTGTGGTGTGTGAATAAATTTTCATTACTTACATTTGTTAATGTTTTAATTTTTTTCCTTACATAAACTCTAAAATTTACATTTTGTTGAGATCTATTTACCTTTTTTTGTTTACAGCATGAAGGGAGAGCGAAATCTCAAAGTTTTGATTTAAGAAAAAAGTGTACATCTAAAATGGAGACGCACAATGCACAAATGTTGGGAGAGATAATTCCAAAGAGTGTCGATAATTTTTGGGGTTTGTAAGATCTTTTTAGTTTTTATATCTCAGGTTTTGCAATCGTCGGGAAAACGGGGAGGCGGGGTATTTTTAACTGACTGTTGACTCCCAATCCGTATGTCATTTCATACAAAAATATAGCCCGTTACGGATGATAAATCACTTTACAATCATCTATGATTGTTAGGTAAGTTTTTTGTAAACGGGCAAAATAATGGCTAGGTTGATTCTGGTAAATATCCCACCGCACGTTCATTGAGAATTTAATGAGGGTTTGTTATTCGCTTTAAAAGCTTTGGATCCATAGCACATTTTCATCTTTAACATATTTCAAGCATGCATATCCATTTTTAAAACACGTGTAGAAGAAATCTCTTTCTTGTAAAATTCCATGAAATTTGGGTTGAACAAGTGGAATTTTCCAAACTTGGAAAAACAAACTTTTGTGTTCATTTGTAGTGTGTGAATAAATTTTTTATACTTACATTTGTTATTGTTTTAATTTTTTTTCACACATAAACTCTAAAATTTTCATTTTGTTGTGATCTATTTGCCTTTTTTAGTTTACGGGAATAAGGGAGAGCGAAAACTCAAAGTTTTGATTTAAGAAAAAAGTGTACATCTAAAATGGAGATGCACAATGCACAAATGTAGGGATAGATAATTCCAATGAGTGTTTGTAATTTTTAGGGTTTGTAAGATCTTTTTAGTTTTTATATCACAGGTTTTGCAATCGTCGGGAAAATGGGGAGGCGGGGTATTTTTAACTGACTGTTGACTCCCAATCCGTATGTCATTTCTTACAAAAATATAGCCCGTTACTCATGATAAATCACATTACAATCATCTATGATTGTTCGGTCAGCTTTTTGCAAATGGGCAAAATAATGCTTGTTTGACTCGGGTAAATATCCCGTCGCACGTTCACTTCAAAATTTAATGAGTGTTTGTTATTCTCATTAAAAGCTTTGGATCCATAAGTCATTTGCATCTTTAATATGTTTCAAGCATGCATATCCATTTTTAAAACACGCGTAGAAGAATTCTCTTTCTTCTAAAATTTCAAGCTATTAGGGTTGAACTAGTGGAATTTCCCAAACTTGGATAACAAAAATTTTGTGTTCAATTGTGGTGTCTGAATAAATTTTTATTACCTACATTTGTTAATGTTTTAATTTTTTTCCATACATAAACTCTAAAATTTACATTTTGTTGTGATCTATTAACCTTTTTTTGTTTACGGCATGAAGGGAGAACGAAAACTCAAAGTTTTGATTTAATAAAAAAGTGTACATCTAAAATGGAGATGCACAATGCACAAATGTAGAGAGATATAATTCCAAAGAGTGTGTGTGATTTTTAAGGATTGTGAGCTCTTTTCAGATTTTAGTTCTCAGGTTTTACAATCGTCGGGAAAAGGGGGAGCCGGGGGTTTTTAATTGAGTGTTGACTCCCAATCCGTAAGTCATTTCTTAAAATAATATAGCCTGTTACGAATGAAAAATCACTTTACAATAATCTATGATTGTTAGGTCAGCTTTTTACAAACGGGCAAAATAATGGCTTGTTTGACTCGGGTAAATATCCCACCACACATTCACTAGAGAATTTAATGAGCGTATGTTATTCTCTTTAAAAGCTTTGGATCCATAGGTCATTTGCATCTTTAACATGTTTCAAGCTTGGATATCCATTTTTAAAACACGTGTAGAAGAAATCTCTTTCTTTTAAAATTCCAAGCTGTTAGGGTTGAACTACTGGTATTTCCCAAACTTGGATAACAAAAGTTTTGTGTTAATTTTTGGTGTGTGAATAAATTTTCTTTACTTACATTTATTTTTGTTTTAAATTTTTCCCTTACATAAATTAAAATAATTTCATTTTGCTGTGATCTATTTACCTTTTTTTGTTTACGGGATGAAGGGAGAGAGAACACTCAAAGTTTTGATTTAGGAAAAAATTGTACATTTGAAATGGAGACGCACATTGCACAAATGTAGAGAGAGATAATCCCAAAGAGAGTCTGTAATTTTTACGGAATTTAAGCTCCTTTTAGTTTTTATATCTCAGGTTTTGCAATCGTCGGGAAAAGGGGGAGGCGGGGTGTTTTTAACTGAGTGTTGACTCCCAATCCGTAAGTCATTACTTACAAAAAAATAGCCCGTTACGGATGATAAATCACTTTACAATCATCTATGATTGTTAGGTAAGCTTTTTGTAAACAGGCAAAATAATGGCTAGTTTGATTCTGGTAAATATCTCACTGCACGTTGATTGAGAATTTAATTAGCGTTTGTATATCCATAGGTCATTTGCATCTTTAACATGTTTCAAGCATGCATATCCATTTTTAAAACACGTGTAGAAGAAATCTCTTTCTTGTAAAATTCCATGCAATTAGGGTTGAACTAGTGGAATTTCCAAAACTTGGAAAACAAAACTTTTGTGTTCATTTGTGGTGTGTGAATAAATTTTTCTATACTTACATTTGTTATTGTTTTAATTTTTTTTCACACATAAACTCTAAAATTTTCATTTTGTTTTGACCTATTTGCCTTTTTTGGTTTACGGGATGAAGGGAGAGAGAAAACTCAAAGTTTTGATTTAAGAAAAAAGTGTACATCTAAAATGGAGATGCACAATGCACAAATGTAGGGAGAGATAATTCCAAAAAGTTTGTAATTTTTAGGGTTTGTAAGATTTTTTTACTTTTTATATCTCAGGTTTTGCAATCGTTTGGAAAACGGGGAGGCGGGGTATTTTTAACTGACTATTGACTCCCAATCCGTATGTCATTTCTTACAAAAATATAACCCGTTACTCATGATAAATCACATTACTGTCATCTATGATTGTTAGGTCAGCTTTTTGCCACCGGACAAAATAGTGGCTTGTTTGACTCAGGAAAATATCCCGCCGCACGTTCACTTCAGAATTTAATGAGTGTTTGTTATTCACATTAAAAGCTTTGGATCCATAGGTCATTTGCATCTTTAACATGTTTCAAGCTGCATATCCATATTTAAAACACGTGTAGAAGAATTCTCTTTCTTGTAAAATTCCAAGCTATTAGGGTTGAACTAGTGGAATTTCCAAAACTTGGATAACAAAAATTTTGTGTTCAATTGTGGTGTGTGAATAATTTTCATTACCTACATTTTTTAATGTTTTAATTTTTTTCCATACATAAACTCTAAAATTTACATTTTGTTGTGATCTATTTACCTTTTTTTGTTTACGGCATGAAGAGAGAACGAAAACTCAAAGTTTTGATTTAATAAAAAAGTGTACATCTAAAATGGAGATGCATAATGCACAAAAGTAGAGAGATATAATTCCAAAGAGTGTCTGTGATTTTTAAGGATTGTGAGCTCTTTTCAGTTTTCAGTTCTCAGGTTTTGTAATCGTCGGGAAAAGGGGGAGGCGGGGGATTTTTAATTGAGTGTTGACTCCCAATCCGTAAGTCATTTCTTACAATAATATAGCCCGTTACGAATGAAAAATCACTTTACAATCATCTATGATTGTTAGGTCAGCTTTTTGCAAACGGGCAAAATAATGGCTTGTTTGACTCGCGTAAATATCCCACTGTACGTTCACTAGAGAATTTAATGAGCGTATATGTCCTTTGGATCCATAGGTAATTTGCATCTTTAACATGTTTCAAGCATGCATATCCATTTTAAAATCACGTGTAGATGAAATCTCTTTCTTGTAAAATTCCAAGCTATTAGGGTTGAACTACATGAATTTTCCAAACTTGGATAACAAAAGTTTTGTTTTAATTTTTGGTGTGTGAATAAATTTTCTTTGCTTGAATTTGTTATTGTTTTAAATTTTTTCCTTACATAAACTCAAAAATTTTCATTTTGCTGTGATCTATTTGCCTTTTGCTGTTTACAGGATGAAGGGAGAGAGAAAACTCAAAGTTTTGATTTAAGAAAATAGTGTACATTTAAAAACGAGACGCATTGTGCACAAATGTAGAGAGAGATAATTCCAAAGAGTGTCTGTAATTTTTAGGGAATTTAAGCTCTTTTTAGTTTTCATATCACAGGTTTTACAATCGTAGGGAAAAGGGGGAGGCGGGGTGTTTTTAACTGAGTGTTGATACCCAATCCGTCAATCACTTCTTACAAAAATATAGCCCGTTACAGATGATAAATCACTTTACAATCATCTATGATTGTTAGGTAAGCTTTTTGTAAACGGGCAAAATAATGGATAGTTTGATTCTGGTAAATATCCCACCGCACGTTCATTGAGAAATTCATGAGCATTTGTTATTCTCTTTAAAAGCTTTGGATCCATAGGTCATTTGCATCTTTAACATGTTTCAAGCATGCATATCCATTTTTAAAAGTAGAAGAAATCTCTTTCTTGTAAAATCCATGCAATTAGGGTTGAACTAGTGGAATTTCCCAAACTTGGAAAACAAAACTTTTGTGTTCATTTGTGGTGTGTTGATAAATTTTCTATACTTACATTTGTTATTGTTTTAATTTTTTTTCACACGTAAACTCTAAAATTTTCATTTTGTTGTGATCTATTTGCCTTTTTTGGTTTACGGGATGAAGGGAGAGCGAAAACTCAAAGTTTTGATTTAAAAAAAAAAGTGTACATTTAAAATAGAGACGCACGGTGCACAAATGTAGAGAGTGATAATCCCAAAGAGTGTCTGTAATATTTGGGGAATTTAAGCTCTTTTTAGTTTTTATATCTCAGGTTTTGCAATCGTCGGGAAAAGGGGGAGGCAGGGTGTTTTTAACTGAGTGTTGACTCCCAATCCGTAAGTCATTTCTTTCAAAAATATAGCCCGTTACGGATGATAAATCACTTTACAATCATCTATGATTGTTAGGTAAGTTTTTGGTAAACGGGCAAAATAATGGCTAGTTTGATTCTGGTAAGTATCCCACCGCATGTTCATTGATAATTTAATGAGCGTTCGTTATTCTCTTTAAAAGCTTTGGATCCATAGGTCATTTGCATCTTTAACAAGTTTCAAGCATGCATATCCATTTTTAAAACACGTATAGAAGAAATCTCTTTCTTGTAAAATTCCATGCAATTAGGGTTGAACTAGTGCAATTTCCAAAACTTGGAAAACAAAATTTTGTGTTCATTTGTGGTGTGTGAATAAATTTTCTATACTTACATTTGTTATTGTTTTAATTTTTTCACACATAAACTCTAAAATTTTCATTTTGTTGTGATCTATTTGGCTTTTTTGGTTTACGGGATGAAGGGAGAGTGAAAACTCAAAGTTTTGAATTAAGAAAAAAGTGTACATCTAAAATGGAGATGCACAATGCACAAATGTAGGGAGAGATAATTCCAAAGAGTGTTTGTAATTTTTAGGGTTTGTAAGATCTTTTTAGTATTTATATCTCAGGTTTTGCAATCGTCGGGAAAACGGGGAGGTGGGGAAGTTTTAACTGACTGTTGACTCCCAATCCGTATGTCATTTCTTACAAAAATATGGCCCGTTACTCATGATAAATCACATTACAATCATATATGATTGTTAGGTCAGCTTTTTGCAAACGGGCAAAATAATGGCTTGTTTGACTCCGGTAAATATCCCTCCACCCGTTCACTTCAGAATTTAATGAGTGTTTGTTATTCACATTAAAAGCTTTGGATCCATAGGTCATTTGCATATTTAACATGTTTCAAGCATGCATATCCATTTTTAAAACACGTGTAGAAGAATTCTCTTTCTTGTAAAATTTCAAGCTTTTAGGGTTGAACTGGTGGAATTTCCCAAACTTGGATAACAAAAATTTTGTGTTCAAATGTGGAGTGTGAATAAATTTTCATTACTTACATTTGTTAATGTCTTAATTTTTTTCCATACATAAACTCTAAAATTTACTTTTTCTTGTGATCTATTTACCTTTTTTTGTTTACGGCATGAAGGGAGAACGAAAACTCAAAGTTTTGATTTAATAAAAAAGCGTACATCTAAAATGGAGATGCACAATGCACAAATTTAGAGAAATATAATTCCAAAGAGTGTCTGTGATTTTTAAGGATTGTGAGCTCTTTTCAGTTTTTAGATCTCAGGTTTTGCAATCGTTGGGAAAAGGAGGAGGCGGGGGAGTTTTAATTGAGTGTTGACTCCCAATCCGTAAGTCATTTCTTAAAATAATATAGCCCGTTACGAATGAAAAATCACTTTAGAATCATCTATGATTGTTAGGTAAGCTTTTTGCAAATGGGCAAAATAATTGCTTGTTTGACTCGGGTAAATATCCCACCGCACGTTCAGTTAAGAATTTCATGAGCCTTTGTAATTCTCCTTAAAAACTTTGGATCCATAGGTCATTTGCATCTTTAACATGTTTCAAGCTTGCATATCCATTTTTAAAACACGTGTAGAAGAAATCTCTTTCTTGTAAAATTCCAAGCTAATAGGGTTGAACTAGTGGAATTTCCCAAACTTGGATAACAAAAGTTTTGTGTTAATTTTGTGTGTGTGAATAAATTTTATTTACTTACATTTGTTATTGTTTTAAATTTTTTCCATACATAAACTCAAAAATTTTCATTTTGCTGTGATCTATTTGTCTTTTTTCTTTTACGGGATGAAGGGAGAGAGAAAACTCAAAGTTTTAATTGAAGAAAAAAGTGTACACTCAAAATGGAGACGCACAGTGCACAAATGTAGAGAGAGATAATTCCAAACAGTATCCGTAATTTTTAGGGAATTTAAGCTCTTTTTAGTTTTTATATCTCAGGTTTTGCAATCGTCGGGAAAAGGGGGAGGCAGGGTGTTTTTAACTGAGTGTTGACTCCCAATCCGTATGTCATTTCTTACAGAAATAATAACCCGTTACGAATGAAAAATCACTTTACAATCATCTATGATTGTTAGGTCAGCTTTTTGCGAACGGGCAAAATAATGGCTTCTTTGACTCGGGTAAATATCCCGCCGCACGTTCACTTAAGAATTTAATGAGCATTTGTTATTCTCATTAAAAGCTTTGGATCCATAGGTCATTTGCATCTTTAACATGTTTCAAGCATGCATATCCATTTTTAAAACACGTGTAGAAGAAATCTCCTTCTTGTAAAATTCCAAGCTATTAGGGTTGAACTAGTGGAATTTCCCAATCTTGGATAACAAAATTTTGTGTTCATTTGTGGTGTGTGAATAAATTTTCATTACTTACATTTGTTATTGTTTTAATTTTTTTCCATATATAAACTCTAAAATTTACATTTTGTTGTGATCTATTTAATTTTTTTGTTTACGGCATGAAGGGAAAACGAAAAACACAAAGTTTTGATTGAATAAAAAAGTGTACATACAAAATGGAGACGCACAATGCACAAAAGTAGAGAGATATAATTCCAAAGAGTGTCTGTGATTTTTAAGGATTGTGAGCTCTTTTCAGTTTTTAGTTCTCAGGTTTTGCAATCGTCGAGAAAAGGGGGAGGTGGGAGATTCTTAATTGAGTGTTGACTCCCAATCCGTAAGGCATTTCTTACAATAATATAGCCCGTTACGAATAAAAAATCACTTTACAATCATCTATGATTGTTAGGTCAGCTTTTTGCTAACGGGCAAAATAATGGCTTGTTTGACTCGGGTAAATATCCCGCCGCAAATTCACTTAAGAATTTAACGAGCATTTTTTATTCTCATTAAAAGTTTTGGATCCATAGTTCATTTGCATCTTTAACATGTTTCAAGCATGCATATCCATTTTTAAAACACTTGTAGAAGAAATCTCTTTCTTGTAAAATTTCAAGCTAATAGGGTTGAACTAGTAGAATTTCCCAAACTTGGATAACAAAAATTTTGTGTTCAATTGTGGTGTGTGAATAAATTTTCATTACTTACATTTGTTAATGTTTTAATTTTTTTCCACACATAAACTCTAAAATTTACTTTTTGTTGTGATCTATTGACCTTTTTTTGTTTACAGCATGAAGGGAGAACGAAAACTCAATGTTTTGATTTAATAAAAAAGTTTACATCTAAAATGGAGATGCACAATGCACAAATGTAGAGAGATATAATTCCATAGAGTGTCTGAGATTTTTAAGGATCGTGAGCTCTTTTCAGTTTTTAGTTCGTATGTTTTGCAATCGTCAGGAAAAGAGGGAGGCGGGGGATTTTTAATTGAGTGTTGACTCCCAATCCGTAAGTCATTTCATACAATAATATAGCCCGTTACGAATGAAAAATCACTTTACAATCATCTATGATTGTTAGGTCAGCTTTTTGCAAACGGGCAAAATAATGGCTAGTTTGACTCGGGTAAATATCCCACCGCATGTTCACTAGAGAATTTAATGAGCGTATGTTATTCTCTTTAAAAGCTTTGGATCCATAGGTCATTTGCATCTTTAACATGTTTCAAGCTTGCATATCCATTTTTAAAACACGAGTAGAAGAAATCTCTTTCTTGTAAAATTCCAAGCTATTAGGGTTGAACTAGTGGAATTTCCCAAACTTGGATAACAAAAGTTTCGTGTTAATTTTTGGAGTGTGAATAAATTTTCGTTACTTTCATTTTTTATTTTTTTAATTTTTTTCCATACATCAACTCAAAAAATTTCCTTTTGTTGTGATCGATTTGCCTTTTTTTGTTTACGGGATGAAGGGAGAGAGAAAACTCAAAGTTTTGATTTAAGAAAAATGTGTAGATTTAAAATAGAGACACTCAGGGCACAAATGTAGAGAGAGATAATTCCAAAGAGTGTCTATAATTTTTAGGGAATTTAAATTCTTTTTAGTTCTAATATCTCAGGTTTTGCAATCGTCGGGAAAGGGGGGGGGTGGTGTTTTTAACTAAATGTTGACTCCCAATCCGTAAGTCATTTCTTAAAAAAAATCTAGCCCATTACGAATGATAAATCATTTTACAATCATCTAAGATTGTTAGGTAAGTTTTTTGTAAATGGGCAAAATAATGGCTAGTTTAACTCTGGTAAATATCCCACTGCACGTTCATTGAGAATTTAATGAGCGTTTGTTATTCTCTTTAAAAGCTTTGGATCCATAGGTCATTTGCATCTTTAACATGTTTCAAGCATGCATATCCATTTTTAAAACACGTGTAGAAGAAATCTCTTTCTTGTAAAATTCCAACATATTAGGGTTGAACTAGTGGAATTTCCCAATCTTGGATAACTAAATTTTGTGTTCATTTGTCGTGTGTGAATATATTTTCATTACTTACATTTTTTATTGTTTTAATTTTTTTCCATACATAAACTCCAAAATTTTCATTTTGTTGTGATCTATTTACCTTTTTTTGTTTACGGCAAGATGGGAGAATGAAAACTCAAAGTTTTGATTTAAGAAAAAAGTGTACATCTAAAATGGAGATGCACGATTGACAAATGTAGAGAGATATAATTCCAAAGAGTGTCTGTGATTTTTAAGGATTGTAAGCTCTTTTCAATTTTTAGTTCTCATGTTTTGCAATCGTCGGGAAAAGGGGGAGGCGGGGGATTTTTAATTGAGTGTTGACTCCCAATCCGTAAGTCATTTCTTACAATAATATAGCCCGTGACGAATGAAAAATCACTTTACAATCATCTATGATTGTTAGGTCAACTTTTTGCAAACGGGCAAAATAATGGCTTGTTTGACTCGGGTAAATATCCCGCCGCACGTTCACTTAAGAATTTAACGAGCATTTGTTATTCTCATTAAAATCTTTGGATCCATAGGTCATTTGCATCTTTAACATGTTTCAAGCATGCATATCCATTTTTAAAACAAGTGCAGAAGATATCTCTTCCTTGTAAAATTCCAAGCTATTAGGGTTGAACTAGTGGAATTTCCCAATCTTGGATAACAAAATTTTGTGTTCATTTGTGGTGTGTGAATAAATTTTCATTACTTACATTTGTTATTGTTTTAATTTTTTTCCATACATAAACTCTAAAATTTTCATTTTGTGCTGATCTATTTATCTTTTTTTTTGTTTACGGCATGAAGGGAGAGAAAAAACTGAAAGTTTTGATTTAAGAAAAATGTGTACATCTAAAATGGAGATGCACAATGCACAAATGTGGAGAGATATAATTCCAAAGAGTGTTTGTGATTTTTAAGGATTGTAACCTCTTTTAAGTTTTTAGTTCTATGGTTTTGCAATCGTCGGGAAAAGGGGGAGGCGGGGTATTTTTAACTGACTGTTGACTGCCAATCTTTATGTCATTTCTTTCAAACATGCATATCCATTTTTAAAACACATTTTCAGGAAATCTCTTTCTTGTAAAATTCCCAGCTATTAGGGTTGAACTAGTGGAATTTCCCAATCTTGGATAAAAAAATTTTGTGTTCATTTGTGGTGTGTGAATAAATTTTCATTACTTACATTTGTTATTGTTTTAATTTTTTTCTATACATAAAATCTAAAATTTTCATTTTGTTGTGATGTATTTACCTTTTTTTGTTTACGGCTTGAAGGGAGAACGAAAACTCAAAGTTTTGATTTAAGAAAAAAGTGTACATCTAAAATGGAGATGCACAATGCATAAATGTAGAGAGATATAATTCCAAAGAGTGTCTGTGATTTTTAAGGATTGTAAGCTCTTTTCAGTTTTTAGTTCTCAGGTTTTGCAATCGTCGAGAAAAGGGGGAGGCGGGGGATTTTTAATTGAGTGTTGACTCCCAATCCGTAAGTCATTTCTTACAATAATAAAGCCCGTTACGAATGAAAAATCACTTTACAATCATCTATGATTGTTAGGTCAGCTTTTTACAAACGGGCAAAATAATGGCTTGTTTGACTCGGGTAAATATCCCGCCGCACGTTCACTTATGAATTTAATGAGCGTTTGTTATTCTCTTTAAAAGCTTTGGATCCGTAGGTATTTGCATCTTTAACATGTTTCAAGCATGCATATACATTTTTAAAACACGTGTAGAAGAAATCTCTTTCATGTAAAATTCCAAGCTATTAGCGTTGAACTAGTGGAATTTCCCAATCTTGGATAACTAAATTTTGTGTTCATTTGTGGTGTGTGAATAAATTTTCATTACTTACATTTGTTATTATTTTAATTTTTTTCTATACATAAAATCTAAAATTTTCATTTTGTTCTGATCTATTTACCTTTTTTTGTTTACGGCATGAAGGGACAACGAAAACTCAAAAGTTTTGATTTAAGAAAAAAGTGTTCATCTAAAATGGAGATGCACAATGCACAAATGTAGAGATATATAATTCCAAAGAGAGTATGTGATTTTTAAGGATTGTAACCTCTTTTCAGTTTTTAGTTCTCAGTTTTTCCAATCGTCGGAAAAAGGGGGAGGCGGGGGATTTTTCATTTAGTGTTGACTCCCAATCCGTAAGTCATTTTTTACAATAATATAGCCTGTTACGAATGAAAAATCACATTACAATCATCTATGATTGTTAGGTCAGCTTTTTGCAAACGGGTAAAATAATGGCTTGTTTGACTCGGGTAAATATCCCGCCACACGTTCACTTCAGAATTTAATGAGCGTTTGTAATTCTCATTAAAAGCTTTGGATCCATAGGTCACTTGCATCTTTAACATGTTTCAAGCATGCATATCCATTTTTAAAACACGTGTAGAAGAATTCTCTTTCTTGGAAAATTTCAAGCTATAAGGGTTGAACTAGTGGAATTTTCCAATCTTGGATAAAAAAATTTTGTGTTCAATGGTGGTGTGTGAATAAATTTTCATTAATTACATTTGTTAATGTTTTAATTTTTTTTCCATACATTAACTCTAAAATTTACATTTTCTTGCGATCTATTTGGTTTTTTTTTTTTACGACATGAAGGGAGAATGAAAACTCAAAGTTTTGATTTAATAAAAAAGTGTACATCTAAAATGGAGATGCACAATGCACAAATGGAGAGAGATATAATTCCAAAGAGTGTCTGTGATTTTTAAGGATTGTGAGGTTTTTTCAGTTTTTAGTTCTCAGGTTTTGCAATCGTCGGGAAAAGGAGGTGGCGGGGAATTTTTATTTAGTGTTGACTCCCAATCCGTAAGTCATTTCTTACAATAATATAGCCCGTTACGAATGAAAAATCACTTTACAATCATCTATGATTGTTAGGTCAGCTTTTTGCAAACGGGCAAAAGAATGGCTTGTTTGACTCGGGTAAATATCCCGCATCACGTTCACTTCAGAATTTAATGAGTGTTTGTAATTCTCATTGAAAGCTTTGGATCCAAAGGTTATTTGCATCTTTAACATGTTTCAAGCAGGCATATCCATTTTTAAAACACATGTAGAAGAAATCTCTTTCTTGTAAAATTCAAAGAAATTAGGGTTGAACTAGTGGAATTTCCCAATGTTGGATAACTAAATTTTGTGTTCATTTGTGGTGTGTGAATAAATTTTCATTACATACATTTGTTATTTTTTTAATTTTTTTCCATACATAAACTTTTTAAATTTTCATTTTTTTGTGATCTATTTACCTTTTTTTGTTTACGGTATGAAGGGAGAACGAAAACTCAAAGTTTTCATTTAATAAAAAAGTGTACATCTAAAATGGAGATGCACAATGGAAAAATGTAGAGGGATATAATTCCAAAGAGTGTCTGTGATTTTTAAGGATTGTAAGCTCTTTTCAGTTTTTAGTTCGCAAGTTTTGCAATCGTCGGGAAAAAGGGGAGGCGGGGGATTTTTAATTGAGTGTTGACTCCCAATCCGTAAGTCATTTCTTACAATAATATAGCCCGTTACGAATGAAAAATCACTTTACAATCATCTATGATTGCTAGGTCAGCTTTTTGCAAACGGGCAAAATAATGGCTTGTTTGACTCGGGTAAATATCCCGCCGCACGTTCACTTAAGAATTCAATGAACATTTGTTATTCTCATTAAAAGCTTTGGATCCATAGGTCATTTGCATCTTTAACATGTTTCAAACATGCATATCCATTTTTAAAACACATGTAGAAGAAATCTCTTTCTTGTAAAATTCCAAGCTATTAGGGTTGAACTAGTAGAATTTCCCAATCTTGGATAACAAAATTTTGTGTTCATTTGTGGTGTGTGAATAAATTTTCATTACTTACATTTGCTACTGTTTTAATTTTTTTCCATACATAAACTCTAAAATTTTCATTTTGTTGTGATCTATTTACCTTTTTTTGTTTACGGCATGAAGGGAGAACGAAAACTCAAAGTTTTGATTTAAGAAAAGAGTGGACATCTAAAATGGAGATGCTCAATGCACAAATGTAGAGAGATATAATTCCAAAGAGTGTCTGTGATTTTTAAGGATTGTAAGCTCTTTTCAGTTTTTAGTTCTCAGATTTTGTAATTGTCGGGAAAAGGGGGAGGCGGGGGATTTTTAATTGAGTGTTGACTCCCAATCCGTAAGTCATTTCTTACAATAATATATCCAGTTACGAATGAAAAATCATTTTACTATCATCTATGATTGTTAGGTCAGCTTTTAGCAAACGAGCAAAATAATGGCTTGTTTGACTCGGGTAAACCACACGTTCACTCGAGAATTTATTGAGCATATGCTATTCTCTTTAAAAGCTTTGGATCCATAGGTCATTTGCATCTTTAACATGTTTCAAGCTTGCATATCCATTTTTAAAACACGTGTAGATGAAACCTCTTTCTTGTAAAATTCCATGCTATTAGGGTTGAACTAGTGGAATTTCCCAAACTTGGATAACAAAGGTTTTGTGTTAATTTTTGGTGTGTGAATAAATATTCTTTACTTACATTTGTTATTGTTTTAAATTTTTTCCATACATAAACTAAAAAATTTCATTTTGCAGTGATCTATTTGCCTTTTTTTGTTTTCGGGATGAAGGGAGAGAGAAAAATCAAAGTTTTGATTAAAGAAAAAAGTGTACATTTAAAATGGAGACGCACAGTGCACAAATGTAGAGAGAGATAATTCCAAAGAGTGTCTGTAATTTTTAGGGAATTTAAGCTCTTTTTAGTTTTTATATCTCAGGTTTTGCAATCATCGGGAAAAGAGGGAGGCGGGGGTGTGTTTTTAACTGAGTGTTGACTCTCAATCCGTATGTCATTTCTTACAAAAATATTTCCCGTTACGGATGATAAATCACTTTACAATCATCTATGATTGTTAGGTAAGCTTTTTGTAAGCGGGCAAAATAATGGCTAGTTTGATTATGGTAAATATCCCAACGCACGTTCATTGAGAATTTAATGAGCGTTTGTTATTCTGTTTAAAAGCTTTGGATCCATAGGTCATTTGCATCTTTAACATGTTTCAAGCATGCATATCCATTTTTAAAACATGTGTAGAAGAAATCTCTTTCTTGTAAAATTCCATGCAATTAGGGTTGAACTAGTGAAATTTCCCAAACTTGGAAAACAAAACTTTTGTGTTCATTTGTGGTGAGTGAATAAATTTTTTATACTTACATTTGTTATTTTTTAAATTTTTTTCACACATAAACTGTAATATTTTCATTTTGTGATGATCTATTTGCCTTTTTTTGGTTTACAGGATGAAGGGAGAGCGAAAACTCAAAGTTTTGATTTAAGAAAAAAGTGTACATCTAAAATGGAGATGCACAATGCACAAATGTAGGGAGAGATAATTCCAAAGAGTGTTTGTAATTTTTAGGGATTGTAAGATCTTATGAGTTTTTATATCTTAGGTTTTGCAAACGTTGGGAAAACGGGGATGCGGGTGTTTTTAATTGACTGTTGACTCCCAATCCGTATGTCATTTCTTACAAAAATATAGCCCGTTACTCATGATAAATCACATTACAATCATCAATGATTGTTAGGTCAGCTTTTTGCAAACGGGCAAAATAATGGTCTTTTTTACTTAGGTAAATAACCCACCGCACGTTCACTTCAGAATTTAATGAGTGTTTGTTATTCTCATTAAAAGCTTTGGATCCATAGGTCATTTGCCTCTTTATCATGTTTCAAGCATGCATATCCATTTTAAAACACGAGTAGAGGAATTCTCTTTCTTGTAAAATTTCAAGCTATTAGGGTTGAACTAGTGGAATTTCCAAAAATTGGATAACAAAAATTTTGTGTTCAATTGTGCTGTGTGAATAAATTTTTTTTACTTACATTTTTTTTATTGTTTTAATTTCTTTCCATACATAAACTCTAAAATTTACATTTTGTTGTGATCTATTTAAATTTTTCTTTTACGGCATGAAGGGAGAACGAAAACTCAAAGTTTTGATTTAATAAAAAAGTGTACATAAAAAAGGGAGATGCACAATGCACAAATGTATAGAGATATAATTCCAAAGAGTGTCTGTGATTTTTATGGATTGTGAGCTCTTTTCAGTTTTTAGTTCTCAGGTTTTGCAATCGTCGAGAAAAGGGGGAGGCGGGGGATTTTTAATTGAGTGTTGAGTCCCAATCCGTAAGTCATTTCTTACAATAATATAGCCTGTTACGAATGAAAAATCACTTTACAATCATCTATGATTGTTAGGTCAGCTTTTTGCAAATGGGCAAAATAATGGCTTGTTTGACTCAGGTAAATATCCCGCCGCACGTTCACTTCAGAATTTCATGAGCGTTTGTAATTCTCATTAAAAGCTTTGGATACATAGGTCATTTGCATCTTTAACATGTTTCAAGCATGCATATCCATTTTTAAAACATGTGTAGAAGAAATCACTTTCTTGTAAAATTTCAAGCTATTAGGGTTGAACTAGTGGAATTTCCCAAACTTGGATAACAGAAATTTAGTGTTCAATTGTGGTGTGTGAATAAATTTTCATTACTTACATTTGTTATTGTTTTAATTTTTTTCCATACATAAACTCTAAAATTTACATTTTGCTGTGATCTATTTGCCTTTTTTTGTTTACGGGATGAAGGGAGAGCGAAAACTCAAAGTTTTTGTTTTAGAAAAAAGTATACATCTAAAATTGAGATGCACAATGCACAAATGTAGGGAGAAATAATTCCAAAGAGTGTTTGTATTTTTTAGGGATTCTAAGATCTTTTTAGTTTTTATATCTTAGGTTTTGCAATCGTCAGGAAAAGGGGGAGGCGGGGTATTTTTAACTGAGAATTGACACCCAATCGGTATGTCATTTCTTACAAAAATATAGCATGTTACTCATGATAAATCACATTACAATCATCTATGATTAATAGGTCATCTTTTTGCAAACGGGCAAAATAATGGCTTGTTTGACTCGGGTAAATATCCCACCGCACATTCACTTGAGAATTTAAAGAGCGTAAGTGATTCTCTTTAAAAGCTTTGGATCCATTGGTCATTTGCATCTTTAACATGTTTCAAGCTTGCATATCCATTTTTAAAACACGTGTAGAAGAAATCTCTTTCTTGTAAAATTCCAAGCTATTAGGGTTGAACTAGTGGAATTTCCAAAACTTGGATAACAAAAGTTTTGTGTTAATTTTTGGTTTATGAATAAATTTTCTTTAGTTACATTTGTTATTTTTTAAAATTTTTTCCATACATAAACTCAAAAATTTTCATTTTGCGGTGATCTATTTACCTTTTTTGTTAACGGGATGAAGGGAGAGAGAAAACTCAAAGTTTTGATTTAAGAAAAAAGTGTACATTTAAAATGGAGATGCACAGTGCACAAATTTAGAGAGAGATAATTCCAAAGAGTGTCTGTAGTTTTTAGGGAATTTAAGCTCTTTTTAGTTTTTATATCTCAGGTTTTGCAATCGTCGGGAAAAGGGGGAGGCGGGGGATTTTTAATTGAGTGTTGACTCCCACCGCACGTTCATTGTTATTTGCATCTTTAACATGTTTCAAGTGTGCATAACCATTTTTAAAACATGTGTAGAAGAAATCTCTTTCTTGTAAAATTCCATGCAATTAGGGTTGAACTAGTGGAATTTCTCAAACTTGGAAAACTAAACTTTTGTGTTCATTTGTGGTTTGTGAATAAATTTTCTATACTTACATTTGTTATAGTTTTAATTTTTTTTCACACATAGACTCTAAATTTTTCAATTTGTTGTGATCTATTTGCCTTTTTTGGTTAATGGGATGAAGGGAGAGCAAAAACTCAAAGTTTTGATTTAATAAAAAAGTGTACATCTAAAATGGAGATGCACAATGCAAAAATGTAGGGAGAGATAATTCCAAATAGTGTTTGTAATTTTTGGGGTTTGTAAGATCTTTTTAGTTTTTATATCTCAGGTTTTGCAATCGTCTGGAAAAGGGGGAGGCGGGGTATTTTTAACTGACTGTTGACTCCCAATCCGTATGTCGTTTCTTACAAAAATATGGCCCGTTACTCACAATAAATCACATTACAATCATCTATGATTGTTACGTCATCTTTTTGCAAATGGGAAAAATAATGGCTTGTTTGACTCGGGTAAATATCCCGCCGCACGTTCACCTCAGAATTTAATGAGCGTTTGTTATTCTCATTAAAAGCTTTGGATCCACAGGTCATTGGCATCTTTAACATGTTTCAAGCATGCATATCCATTTTTAAAACACGTGTAGAAGAATTCTCTTTATTGTACAATTTCAAGCTATAAGGGTTGAACTAGAAGAATTTCCCAAACTTTGATAACAACAATTTTGTGTTCAATTGTGGTGTGTGAATAAATTTTCATTACTTACATTTGTTAATGTTTTAATTTTTTTCCTTACATAAACTCTAAAATTTACATTTTGTTGTAATCTATTTACCTTTTTTGGTTTACGGCATGAAGGGAGAACGAAAACTCAAAGTTTTGCTTTAATAAAAAAGTGTACATGTAAAATGGAGATGCACAATGCACAAATGTAGAGAGATATAATTCCAAAGAGTGTCTATGATTTTTAAGGATTGTGAGCTCTTTTCAGTTTTTAGTTCTCAGATTTGGCAATCGTCGGGAAAAGGGGGAGGCGGGGGATTTTAAATTAAGTGTTGACTCCCAATCCGTAAGTCATTTCTTACAATAATATAGCCCGTTACGAATGAAAAATCACTTTACAATCATCTATGATTGTTAGGTCAGTTTTTTGCAAACGGGCAAAATAATGGCTTGTTTGACTCAGGTAAATATCCCGCCGCACGTTCACTTCTGAATTTAATGAGAGTTTGTAATTCTCATTAAAAGCTTTGGATCCATAGGTCATTCGCATCTTTAACATGTTTCAAGCATGCATATCCATTTTTAAAACACGTGTAGAAGAAATTTCTTCCTTGTAAAATTCCAAGCTATTAGGGTTAAACTAGTGGAATTACCCAATCTTGGATAACAAAATTTTGTGTTAATTTGTAGTGCGTGAATAAATTTTCATTACTTATACTTGTTACTGTTTTAATTTTTTTCCGTACATAAACTCTAAAATTTTGATTTTGTTGTGATCTATTTACCTTTTTTTGTTTATGGCATGAAGGGAGAACGAAAACTCAAAGTTTTGATTTAAGAAAAAGGTGTACATCTAAAATGGAGATGCACAAAGCATAAATGTAGAGAGATATAATTCCAAAGAGTGTCTGTGATTTTTAGGGATTGTAAGCACTTTTCAGTTTTTAGTTCTCAGGTTTTGCAATCGTCGGGAAAAGGGGGAGGCGGGGGAATTTTAATTCAGTGTTGACTCCCAATCCGTAAGCCATTTCTTACAATAATATAGCCCGTTACGAATGAAAAATCACTTTACAATCATCTATGATTATTAGGTCAGCTTTTTGCAAACGGGCAAAAAAATAGGTTGTTTGACTCGGGTAAATATCCCGTCGCATGTTCACTTAAGAATTTAATGAGCGTTTGTTATTCTCATTAAAAGTTTTGGATCCATAGGTCATTTGCATCTTTAACATGTTTCAAGCATGCATATCCATTTTTAAAACACGTGTAGAAGAAATCTCTTTCCTGTAAAATTCCAAGCTATTAGGGTTGAACTGGTGGAATTTCCCAATCTTGGATAACTAAATTTTGTGTTCATTTGTGGTGTGGGAATAAATTTTTATTACTTACATTTGTTATTGTTTCAATTTTTTTCCATACATAAAATCTAAAATTTTCATTTTGTTGTGATCTATTTACCTTTTTTTGTTTACGGCATGAAGGGAAAACGAAAACTCATACTTTTGATTTAAGAAAGAAGTGTACATCTAAAATTGAGATCCACAATGCACAAATGTTGAGAGATATAATTCCAAAGAGTGTATGTGATTGTTTAGGATTGTAAGCTCTTTTCAGTTTTTATTTCTCAGGTTTTGCAATCGTCGGGAAAAGGGGGAGGTGGGGGAGTTTTAATATAGTGTTGACTCCCAATCCGTAAGTCATTTCTTACAAAAATATAGCCCGTTACTCAAGATAAATCACTTTACAATCATCAATGATTGTTAGGTGAGCTTTTTGCAAACGGACAAAATAATGGCTTGTTTGACTCGGGTAAATATCCCGCCGCACGTTCACTTCAGAATTTAATTAGTGTTTTTTATTCTAATTAAAAGCTTTGGATCCATACGTCATTTGCATCTTTAACATGTTTCAGGCATGCATATCTATTTTTAAAACACATGTAAAAAAATTCTCTTTCTTGTAAAGTTTCAAGCAATTAGGGTTGAACTAGTAGAATTTCCCAAACTTGGATAACAAAAAATTTGTGTTCAGTTGTGGTGTGTGAATAAATTTTCATTACTTACATTTGTTATTGTTTTAATTTTTTTCCATACATAAACTCTAAAATTTTCAATTTGTTGTGATATATTTACCTTTTTTAGTTTACGGCATGAAGGGAGAACGAAAACTCAAAGTTTTGATTTAATAAAAAAGTGTACATCTAAAATGGAGATGCACAATGCACAAATGTAGAGAGATATAATTCCAAAGATTGTCTGTGATTTTTAAGGATTGTGAGCTCTTTTTAGTTTTTAGTTCTCAGGTTTTACAATCGTCGAGAAAAGGGAGAGGCGGGGGATTTTTAATTGAGTGTTGACTCCCAATCCGTAAGTCATTTCTTACAATAATATAGCCCGTTACGAATGAAAAATCACTTTACAATCATCTACGAATCTTAGGTTAACTTTTTGCAAACGGGCAGAATAAAGGCTTGTTTGACTCGGGTAAATATCCCGCCGCACGATCACTTCAGAATTTAATGAGCATTTGTAATTCTCATTAAAAGCTTTGGATCCATAGGTCATTTGCATCTTTAATATGTTTCAAGCATGCATATCCATTTTTAAAACACGTGTAGAAGAAATCTCTTCCTTGTAAAATTCCAAGCTATTCGGGTTGAACAAGTGGAATTTCCCAATGTTGGATAACTAAATTTTGTGTTCATTTGTGGTGTGTGAATAAATTTTCATTACTTACATTTGTTATTGTTTTCATTTTTTTTCCATACATGAACTCTAAAATTTTCATTTTGTTGTGATCTATTTACCTTTTTTTGTTTACGAGATGAAGGGAGAACGAAAACTCAAAGTTTTGATTTAAGAAATAAGTGTATATCTAAAATGGAGATTCACAATGCAATCATGTAGAGAGATTTAATTCCAAAGAGTGTCTGTGATTTTTAAGGATTGTAAGCTCTTTTCAGTTTTTAGTTCTCAAGTTTTGCAATCGTCGGGAAAAGGGGGAGGCGGGGGATTTTTAATTGAGTGTTGACTCCAAATCCGTAAGTCATTTCTTACAATAATATAGCCCGTTACGAATGAAAAATCACTTTACAATCATCTATGATTGTTAGGTCAGCTTTTTGCAAACGGGCAAAATAATGGCTTGTTTGACTAGGGTAAATATCCCGCCGCACGATCACTTCAAAATTTAATGAGCGTTTGTAATTCTCATTAAAAGCCTTGGATCCATAGGTCATTTGCATCTTTAACAAGTTTCAAGCATGCATATCCATTTTTAAAACACGTGTAGAAGAAATCTCTTCCTTCTAAACTTCCAAGCTATTCGGGTTGAACAAGTGGAATTTCCCAATGTTGGATAACTACAATTTGTGTTCATTTTTGGAGTGTGAATAAATTTTCATTACTTACATTTTTTTTTGTTTTAATTTTTTTTCCATACATGAACTCTAAACTTTACATTTGGTGTGATCTATTTACCTTTTTTTGTTTACGGCACGAAGGGAAATGAAAACTCAAAGTTTTGATTTAAGAAAAAAGTGTACATCTAAAATGGAGATCCACAATGCAGAAATGTAGAGAGATATAATTCCAAAGAGTGTCTGTGATTTTTAAGGATTGTAAGCACTTTTTCAGTTTTTAGTTCTCAGGTTTTGCAATCGTAGGGAAAGGGGGAGGCGGGGGAGTTTTAATATAGTGTTGACTCCCAATCCGTAACTCATTTCTTACAAAAATATAGCCTGTTACTCATGATAAATCACATTACAATCATCGATGATTGTTAGGTCTGCTTTTTGCAAACGGGCAAAATAATGGCTTGTTTGACTCGGGTAAATATCCTCCAGCACGTTCACTTCAAAATTTAATGTGTTTGTTATTCTAATTAAAAGCTTTGGATCCATAGGTCATTTGCATCTTTAACATGTTTCAAGCATGCATATCTATTTTTAAAACACGTGCAGAAGAATTCTCTTTCTTGTAAAATTTCAAGCTATTAGGGTTGAACTAGTGGAGTTTCCCAAACTTGGACAACAAAAATTTTGTCTTCAGTTGTGGTGTGTGAATAAATTTTCATTACTTACATTTGTTATTGTTTTAATTTTTTTCCATACATAAACTCTAAAATTTTCATTTTGTTGTGATCTATTTACCTTTTTTTGTTTACGGCATGAAGGGAGAACGAAAACTCAAAGTTTTTATTTATGAAAAAAGTTTACATCTAAAATGGAGATCCACAATGCAAAAATGTAGAGAGATATAATTCCAAAGAGTGTCTGCGATTTTTAAGGATTGTAAGCTCTTTTCAGTTTTTAGTTCTCAAGTTTTGCAATCGTCAGGAAAAGGGGGAGGCGGGGGATTTTTAATTCAGTGTTGACTCCCAATCCGTAAGTCATTTCTTACAATAATATAGCCCGTTACGAATGAAAAATCACTTTACAATAATCTATGATTGTTAGGTTAGCATTTTGCAAACGGGCAAAATAATGGCTTGTTTGACTCGGGTAAATATCCCGCCGCACGTTCACTAGGGAATTTAATGAGCGTATGTTATTCACTTTAAAAGCTTTGGATCCATAGGTCATTTGCATCTTTAACATATTTCAAGCTTGCGTATCCATTTTTAAAACACGTGGAGAAGAAATCTCTTTCTTGTAAAATTTCAACCTATTAGGGTTGAACTAGTGGAATTTCCCAAACTTGGATAACAAAAATTTTGTGTTCATTTGTGGGGTGTGAATAAATTTTCATTACTTACATTTTTTATTGTTTTAATTTTTTTCCATACATAAACTCTAAAATTTACATTTTGTTGCGATATATTTACCTTTTTTTGTTTACGGCATGAAGGGAGAACGAAAACTCAAAGTTTTGATTTAAGAAAAAAGTGTACATCTAAAATGAAGATGCACAATGCACAAATGTAGAGAGATATAATTCCAAAGAGTGTCTGTTATTTTTAAGGATTGTGAGCTCTTTTCAGTTTTTAGTTCTCAGGTTTTCCAATCGTCGGGAAAAGGGGGAGGCGGGGGATTTTTAATTGAGTGTTGACTCCCAATCCGTAAGTCATTTTTTTAAAAAATATAGCCCGTTACTCATGATAAATCACATTACAATCATCGATGATTGTTAGGTAAGCTTTTTCCAAACGGGCAAAATAATGTCAAGTTTAACTCTGGTAAATATCCCACCGCACGTTCATTGAGAATTTAATGAGAGTTTGTTATTCTCTTTAAAAGCTTTGGATCCATAGGTCATTTGCATCTTTAACATGTTTCAAGCATGCATATCCATTTTTAAAACACGTGTAGAAGACATCTCTATCTTGTAAAATTCCAAGCTATTAGGGTTGAACAAGTGGAATTTCCCAATCTTGGATAACTAAATTTGGTGTTCATTTGTGGTGTGTGAATAAATTTTCATTACTTACATTTATTATTGTTTTAATTTTTTTTCATACATAAACTCTAAATTTTTCATTTTGTTGTGATCTATTTACCTTTTTTTGTTTACGGCATGAAGGGAGAACGAAAACTCAAAGTTTTGATTTAAGAAAAAAGTGCACATCTAAAATGGAGATCCAGAATGCACAAATGTAGAGAGATATAATTCCAAAGAGTGTCTGTGATTTTTAAGGATTGTAAGCTCTTTTCAGTTTTTAATTCTCAGGTTTTGCAATCGTCGGGAAAAGGGGGAGGCGAGGGATTTTTAATTCAGTGTTGACTCCCAATCCGTAAGTCATTTCTTACAATAATATAGCCCGTTACGAATGAAAAATACTTTACAATCATCTATGATTGTTAGGTCAGCATTTTGCAAATGGGCAAAATAATGGCTTGTTTCACTCGAGTAAATATCCCGCCACACTATCGCTTCAGAATTTAATGAGCGTTGGTAATTCTCATTAAACGCTTTGGATCCATAGGTCATTTGCATCTTTAACATGTTTCAAGCATGCATATCCATTTTTAAAACACGTGTAGAAGAAATCTCTACGTTGTAAAATTCCAAGCTATTCAGGTTGAACAAGTGGAATTTCCCAATGTTGGATAACTAAATTTTGTGTTCAATTGTGGTGTATGAATAAATTTTCATTACTTACATTTGTTATTCTTTTAATTTTTTTCCATACATAACCTCTAAAATTTTCATTTTGTTGTGATCTATTTACCTTTTTTTGTTTACGGCATGAAGGGTGAACGAAAACTCTATGTTTTGATTTAATAAAAAAGTGAACATCTAAAATGGAGATGCACAATGCACAAATGTAGAGAGATATAATTCCAAAGAGTGTCTGTTATTTTTAAGGATTGTAAGCTCTTTTCAGTTTTTAGTTCTCAGGTTTTGCAATCATCGGGAAAAAGGGGCGGCGGGGGATTTTTATTTGAGTGTTGACTCCCAATCCGTAAGTCAGTTCCTACAATAATTTAGCCCGTTACGAATGAAAAATCACTTTACAATTATCTATGATTGTTAGGTCAACTTTTTGCAAGCGGGCAAAATAATGGCTTGTTTAACTCGGGTAAATATCCCGCCGCACGTTCACTTCAGAATTTAATGAGCGTTTGTAATACTCATTAAAGGCTTTGGGTCCATAGGTCATTTGCACCTTTAACGTGTTTCAAGCATGCATATCCATTTTTAAAACACGTGTAGAAGAAATCTCTTTCTTGTAAAATTCCAAGCTATTAGGGTTGAACAAGTGGAATTTCCCAATGTTGGATAACTAAATTTTGTGCTCATTTGTGGTGTATGAATAAATTTTCATTACTTACATTTGTTATTGTTTTAATTTTTTTCCATACATAACCTCTAAAATTTTCATTTTGTTGTGATCTATTTACCTTTTTTTGTTTACGGCATGAAGGGAGAACGAAAACTCTATGTTTTGATTTAATAAAAAAGTGAACATCTAAAATGGAGATGCACAATGCACAAATGTAGAGAGATATAATTCCAAAGAGTGTCTGTGATTTTTAAGGATTGTAAGCTCTTTTGAGTTTTTAGTTCTCAGGTTTTGCAATCGTCGGGAAAAGGGGAAGGCGGGGGATTTTAAATTAAGTGTTGACTCCCAATCCGTAAGTCATTTCTTACAATAATATAGCCCGTTATGAATGAAAAATCACTTTACAATCATGTATGATTGTTAGGTCAGCTTTTTGCAAACGGGCAAAATAATGGCTTGTTCGACTCAGGTAAATATCCCACCGCACGTTCACTTCTGAATTTAATGAGAGTTTGTAATTCTCATCAAAAGCTTTGGATCCATAGGTCATTCGCATCTTTAACATGTTTCAAGCATGCATATCCATTTTTAAAACACGTGTAGAAGAAATTTCTTCCTTGTAAAATTCCAAGCTATTAGGGTTAAACTAGTGGAATTACCCAATCTTGGATAAGTAAATTTTGTGTTAATTTGTGGTGAGTGAATAAATTTTCATTACTTATACTTGTTACTGTTTTAATTTTTTTCCGTACATAAACTCTAAAATTTTGATTTTGTTGTGATCTATTTACCTTTTTTTGTTTACGGCATGAAGGGAGAACGAAAACTCAAAGTTTTGATTTAAGAAAAAAGTGTACATCTAAAATGGAGATGCACGAAGCATAAATGTAGAGAGATATAATTCCAAAGAGTGTCTGTGATTTTTAGGGATTGTAAGCACTTTTCAGTTTTTAGTTCTCAGGTTTTGCATTCGTCGGGAAAAGGGGGAGGCGGGGGACTTTTAATTCAGTGTTGACTCCCAATCCGTAAGCCATTTCTTACAATAATATAGCCCGTTAGGAATGAAAAATCACTTTACAATCATCTATGATTGTTTGGTCAGCTTTTTGCATACGGGCAAAAAAATGGGTTGTTTGACTCGGGTAAATATCCCGTCGCATGTTCACTTAAGAATTTAATGAGCGTTTGTTATTCTCATTAAAAGTTTTGGATCCATAGGTCATTTGCATCTTTAACATGTTTCAAGCATGCATATCCATTTTTAAAACACGTGTAGAAGAAATCTCTTTCCTGTAAAATTCCAAGCTATTAGGGTTGAACTGGTGGAATTTCCCAATCTTGGATAACTAAATTTTGTGTTCATTTGTGGTGTGGGAATAAATTTTCATTACTTACATTTGTTTTTGTTTCAATTTTTTTCCATACATAAAATCTAAAATTTTCATTTTTTTGTGATCTATTTACCTTTTTTTGTTTACGGCATGAAGGGAAAACGAAAACTCATACTTTTGTTTTAAGAAAGAAGTGTCCATCTAAAATTGAGATCCACAATGCACAAATGTAGAGAGATATAATTCCAAAGAGTGTCTGTGATTGTTTAGGATTGTAAGCTCTTTTCAGTTTTTAGTTCTCAGGTTTTGCAATCGTCAGGAAAAGGGGGAGGCAGGGGAGTTTTAATATAGTGTTGACTCCCAATCCGTAAGTCATTTCTTACAAAAATATAGCCCGTTACTCAAGATAAATCACTTTACAATCATCGATGATTGTTAGGTGAGCTTTTTGCAAACGGACAAAATAATGGTTTGTTTGACTCGGGTAAATATCCCGCCGCACGTTCACTTCAGAATTTAATTAGTGTTTTTTATTCTAATTAAAAGCTTTGGATCGATAGGTCATTTGCATCTTTAACATGTTTCAGGCATGCATATCTATTTTTAAAACACATGTAAAAGAATTCTCTTTCTTGTAAAATTTCAAGCAATTAGGGTTGAACTAGTAGAATTTCCCAAACTTGGATAACAAAAAATTTGTGTTCAGTTGTGGTGTGTGAATAAATTTTCATTACTTACATTTGTTATTGTTTTAATTTTTTTCCATACATAACCTCTAAAATTTTCATTTTGTTGTGATATATTTACCTTTTTTTGTTTACGGCATGAAGGGAGAACGAAAACTCAAAGTTTTGATTTAATAAAAAAGTGTACATCTAAAATGGAGATGCACAATGCACAAATGTAGAGAGATATAATTCCAAAGATTGTCTGTGATTTTTAAGGATTGTGAGCTCTTTTTAGTTTTTAGTTCTCAGGTTTTACAATCGTCGAGAAAAGGGGGAGGCGGGGGATTTTTAATTGAGTGTTGACTCCCAATCCGTAAGTCATTTCTTACAATAATATAGCCCGTTACGAATGAAAAATCACTTTACAATCATCTACGAATGTTAGGTTAACTTTTTGCAAACGGGCAGAATAAAGGCTTGTTTGACTCGGGAAAATATCCCGCCGCACGATCACTTCAGAATTTAATGAGCGTTTGTAATTCTCATTAAAAGCTTTGGATCCATAGGTCATTTGCATCTTTAACATGTTTCAAGCATGCATATCCATTTTTAAAACACGTGTAGAAGAAATCTCTTCCTTGTAAAATTCCAAGCTATTCGGGTTGAACAAGTGGAATTTCCCAATGTTGGATAACTAAATTTTGTGTTCATTTGTGGTGTGTGAATAAATTTTCATTACTTACATTTGTTATTGTTTTAATTTTTTTTCCATACATGAACTCTAAAATTTTCATTTTGTTGTGATCTATTTACCTTTTTTTGTTTACGGGATGAAGGGAGAACGAAAACTCAAAGTTTTGATTTAAGAAAAAAGTGTACATCTAAAATGGAGATTCACAATGCAATCATGTAGAGAGACATAATTCCAAAGAGTGTCTGTGATTTTTAAGGATTGTAAGCTCTTTTCAGTTTTTAGTTCTCAAGTTTTGCAATCGTCGGGAAAAGGGGGAGGCGGGGGATTTTTAATTGAGTGTTGACTCCAAATCCGTAAGTCATTTCTTACAATAATATAGCCCATTACGAATGAAAAATCACTTTACAATCATCTATGATTGTTAGGTCAGCATTTTGCAAACGGGCAAAATAATGGCTTGTTTGACTAGGGTAAATATCCCGCCGCACGATCACTTCAAAATTTAATGAGCGTTTGTAATTCTCATTAAAAGCTTTAGATCCATAGGTCATTTGCATCTTTAACAAGTTTCAAGCATGCATATCCATTTTTAAAACACGTGTAGAAGAGATCTCTTCCTTCTAAACGTCCAAGCTATTCGGGTTGAACAAGTGGAATTTCCCAATGTTGGATAACTACAATTTGTGTTCATTTTTAGAGTGTGAATAAATTTTCATTACTTACATTTTTTTTTGTTTTAATTTTTTTTCCATACATGAACTCTAAACTTTACATTTGGTGTGATCTATTTACCATTTTTTGTTTACGGCATGAAGGGAAAACGAAAACTCAAAGTTTTGAGTTAAGAAAAAAGTGTACATCTAAAATGGAGATCCACAATGCACAAATTTAGAGAGATATAATTCCAAAGAGTGTCTGTGATTTTTTAGGATTGTAAGCTCATTTCAGTTTTTATATCTCAGGTTTTGCAATGGTCGAGAAAAGGGGGAGGTGGGGTGTTTTTAACTAAGTGTTGACTCCCAATCCATAAGTCATTTTTTTTAAAAAATATAGCCCGTTACTCATGATAAATCACATTAAAATCATCTATGATTGTTAGGTAAGCTTTTTCCAAACGGGCAAAATATTGGCAAGTTTGACTCTGGTAAATATCCCACCGCACGTTCATTGAGAATATAATGAGAGTTTGTTATTCTCTTTAAAAGCTTTGGATCCATAGGTCATTTGCATCATTAACATGTTTCAAGCATGCATATCCATTTTTAAAACACGTGTAGAAGACATCTCTATCTTGTAAAATTCCAGGCTATTAGGGTTGAACAAGTGGAATTTCCCAATCTTGGATAACTAAATTTGGTGTTCATTTGTGGTGTGTGAATAAATTTTCATTACTTACATTTGATATTGTTTTAATTTTTTTCCATACATCAACTCTAAAATTTTAATTTTGTTGTGATCTATTTACCTTTTTTTGTTTACGGCATGAAGGGAGAACGAAAACTCAAAGTTTTGCTTTAAGAAAAAAGTGCACATCTAAAATGGAGATCCAGAATGCACAAATGTAGAGAGATATAATTCCAAAGAGTGTTCTTGATTTTTAAGGATTCTAAGCCCTTTTCAGTTTTTAATTCTCAGGTTTTGCAATCGTCGAGAAAAGGGGGAGGCGGGGGATTTTTAATTCAGTGTTGACTCCCAATCCATAAGTCATTTCTTACAATAATATAGCCCGTTATGAATGAAAAATCACTTTACAATCATCTATGATTGTTAGGTCAGCATTTTGCAAACGGGCAAAAAATTGGCTTGTTTGACTCAGGTAAATATCCCGCCACACGATCACTTAAGAATTTAATGAGCGTTTGTAATTCTCATTAAACGCTTTGGATCCATAGGTCATTTGCATCTTTAACATGTTTCAAGCATGCATATCCATTTTTAAAACACGTGTAGAAGAAATCTCATCGTTGTAAAATTCCAAGCTATTCGGGTTGAACAAGTGGAATTTCCCAATGTTGGATAACTAAATTTTGTGTTCATTTGTGGTGTATGAATAAATTTTCATTACTTGCATCTGTTATTCTTTTAATTTTTTTCCATACATAACCTCTAAAATTTTCATTTTGTTGTGATCTATTTACCTTTTTTTGTTTACGGCATGAAGGGAGAACGAAAACTCTATGTTTTGATTTAATAAAAAAGTGAACATCTAAAATGGAGATGCACAATGCACAAATGTAGAGAGATATAATTCCAAAGAGTGTCTGTGATTTTTAAGGATTGTAAGCTCTTTTCAGTTTTTAGTTCTCAGGTTTTGCAATCGTCGGGAAAAGGGGGCGGCGGGGGATTTTTATTTGAGTGTTGAGTCCAAATCCGTAAGTCATTTCTTACAATAATATAGCCCGTTACGAATGAAAAATCACTTTACAATTATCTATGATTGTTAGGTCAACTTTTTGCAAACGGGCAAAATAATGGCTTGTTTAACTCGGGTAAATATCCCGCCGCACGTTCACTTCAGAATTTAATGAGCGTTTGTAATACTCATTAAAAGCTTTGGATCCATAGGTCATTTGCACCTTTGACATGTTTCAAGCATGCATATCCATTTTTAAAACACGTGTAGAAGAAATCTCTTTCTTGTAAAATTCCAAGCTATTAGGGTTGAACAAGTAGAATTTCCCAATGTTGGATAACTAAATTTTGTGCTCATTTGTGGTGTGTAAATTTTCATTACTTACATTTGTTATTGTTTTAATTTTTTTCCATACATAAACTCTAAAATTTTCATTTTGTTGTGATCTATTTACCTTTTTTTGGTTACGACATGAAGGGGGAACTCAAAATTTTGATTTAATAAAAAAGTGTACATCTAAAATGGAGATGCACAATGCACAAATGTAGAGAGATATATTTCCAAAGAGTGTATGTGATTTTTAAGGATTGTGAGCTCTTTTCAGTTTTTAGTTCTCAGGTTTTGCAATCGTCGGGAAAAGGGGGAGGCGAGGGATTTTTAATTGAGTGTTGACTCCCAATCTGTAAGTCATTTCTTACAATAATATAGCCCGTTATGAATGAAAAATCACTTTACAATCATCTATGATTGTTAGGTCTACTTTTTGCAAACGGGCAAAATAATGGCTTGTTTGACTCGGGTAAATATCCCGCCGCACGATC
The DNA here is from genome assembly GCF_029961685.1 of Aristolochia californica. Lineage (NCBI taxonomy): Eukaryota > Viridiplantae > Streptophyta > Magnoliopsida > Piperales > Aristolochiaceae > Aristolochia > Aristolochia californica. The sequence goes on from NW_027181793.1 coordinate 12,744,302, forward strand.
ACTTCAGAATTTAATAAGCGTTTCTAATTCTCATTAAATGCTTTGGATCCATAGGTCATTTTCATCTTTAACATGTTTCAAGCATGCATATCCATTTTTAAAACATGTGTTAAAGAAATCTCTTCCATGTAAAATTCCAAGCTATTCGGGTTGAGCAAGTGGAATTTCCCAATGTTGGATAACTAAATTTTGTGTTCATTTGTGGTGTGTGAATAAATTTTTATTACTTACATTTGTTATTGTTTTAATTTTTTTTCCATACATGAACTCTAAAATTTTCATTTTGTTGTGATCTATTTACCTTTTTTTGTTTACGGCATGAAGGAAGAACGAAAACTCAAAGATTTGATTTAAGAAAAAAGTTTACATCTAAAATGAAGATCCACAATGCACAAATGTAGAGAGATATAATTCCAAAGAGTGTTTGTGATTCTTAAGGATTGTAAGCTCTTTTCAGTTTTTATTTCTCAGGTTTTGCAATCGTCGAGAAAAGGGGGAGGCGGGGGATTTATAATTGAGTGTTGAGTTCCAATCCGTAAGTGATTTCTTAAAATAATATAGCACGTTACGAATGAAAAATCACTTTACAATCATCTATGATTGTTAGGTCAGCTTTTTCCAAACAAGCAAAATAATGGCTTGTTTGACTCGGGTAAATATCCCACCGATGCAATCATGTAGAGAGATATAATTCCAAAGAGTGTCTGTGATTTTTAAGGATTATAAGTTATTTTCAGTTTTTAGTTCTCAAGTTTTGCGATCGTCGGGAAAATGGGGAGGTGGGGGATTTTTAATTCAGTGTTGACTCCCAATCCGTAAGTCATTTCTTACAATAATTTTGCCCGTTACGAATAAAAAAGCACTTTACAATCATCTATGATTGTTAGGTCAGCATTTTGCAAATGGGCAAAATAATGGCTTGTTTGACTCGGGTAAATATCCCGCCGCACGATCACTTCAGAATTTAGTGAGCGTTTGTAGTTCTCATTAAACGCTTTGGATCCATAGGTCATTTGCATCTTTAACATGTTTCAACCATGCATATCCATTTTTAAAACACGTGTAGAAGAAATCTCTTCCTTCTAAAATTCCAAGCTATTCGGGTTGAACAAGTGGAATTTCCCAATGTTGGATAACTACATTTTGTGTTCATATGTGGTTTGTGAATAAATTTTCATTACTTACATTTTTTTTTGTTTTAATTTTTTTTCCATACATGAACTCTAAATTTTACATTTGGTGTGATCTATATACCTTTTTTTGTTTACCTTTTTTTGGAATGGAAAACGAAAACTCAAAGTTTTGATTTAAGGAAAAAGTGTACATCTAAAATGGAGATCCACAATACAGAAATGTAGAGAGATATAATTCCAAAGAGTGTCTGTGATTTTTAAGGATTGTATACACTTTTTCAGTTTTTATTTCTCAGGTTTTGCAATCGTCGGGAAAGGGGGAGGCGGGGTATTTTTAATTCAGTGTTGACTCCCAATCCGTAAGTCATTTCTCACAATAATATAACCCGTTACGAATAAAAAATCACTTTTCAATCATCTATGATTGTTAGGTTAGTATTTTCAAAACGGGCAAAATAATGGCTTGTTTGGCTCGGGTAAATATCCCGCTGCACGATCACTTCAAAATTTAATGAGCGTTTGTAATTCTCATTAAAAGCTTTGGATCCATAGGTCATTTGCATCTTTAACATGTTTCAAGCATGCATATCCATTTTTAAAACACGTGTAGAAGAAATCTCTTTCTTGTAAAATTCCAAGCTATTCGGGTTGAACTAGTGGAATTTCCCAATCTTTGATAACTAAATTTTTTGTTCGTTTTTGGTATGTGATTAAATTTTTATTACTTACATTTGTTATTGTTCTAATTTTTTTCCATACATAAAATCTAAAATTTTTATTTCGTTGTGATCTATTTACCTTTTTTTGTTTACGAACATGAAGGGAGAACGAAAACTCAAAGTTTTTATTTAAGAAAAATGTGTACATCTAAAATGGAGATGCACAATGCACAAATGTAGAGAGATATAATCCCAAAGAGTGTCTGCGATTTTTAAGGATTGTAAGCTCTTTTCAGGTTTTAGTTTTCAGGTTTTGCAATTGTCGGGAAAAAGGGGAGGCGGGGGATTTTTAATTGAGTGCTGACTCCCAATCCGTAAGTCATTTCTTACAATAATATAGCCCGTTACGAATGAAAAATCACTTTACAATCATCTATGATGGTTAGGTCAGCTTTTTGCAAACGGGCAAAATAATAGCTTGTTTGACTCGGGTAAATATCCCACCGCACGTTCGCTAGAGAATTTAATGAGCGTATGTTATTCTCTTTAAAAGCTTTGGATCCATAGGTCATTTGCATCTTTAACATGTTTCAAGCTTGCGTATCCATTTTTAAAACACGTGTAGAAGAAATCTCGTTCTGGTAAAATTCCAATCTATTAGGGTTGAACAAGTGGAATTTCCCAATCAGTGATAACTAAATTTGGTGTTCATTTGTGGTGTGTGAATAAATTTTCATTACTTACATTTGTTTTTGTTTTAATTTTTTTCCATACATAAACTCTAAAATTTTCATTTTGTTGTGATCTATTTACCTTTTTTTGTTTACGGCATGAAGGGAGAACGAAAACTCAAAGTTATGATTTAAGAAAAAAGTGTACATCTAAAATGAAGATGCACAATGCACAAATGTAGAGAGATTTAATTCCAAAGAGTGTATGTGATTTTTAAGGATTGTAAGCTCTTTTCAGTTTTTAGTTCTCAAGTTTTGCAATCGTCGGGAAAAGGGGGAGGCAGGGGATTTTTAATTGAGTGTTGACTCCCAATCCGTAAGTCATTTCTTACAACAATATAGCCCATTAGGAATGAAAAATCACTTTACAATCATCTATGATTGTTAGGTCAGCTTTTTGCAAACGGGCAAAATAATGGCTTGTTCGACTCGGGTAAATATCCCGCCGCATGTTCACTTCAGAATTTAATGAGCGTTTTTTATTCTCATTAAAAGCTTTGAATCTATAGGTCATTTGCATCTTTAACATGTTTCAAGCATGCATATCCATTATTAAAACACGTGTAGAAGAAATCTCTTTCTCTTAAAATTCGAAGCTATTTGGGTTGAACTAGTGGAATTTCCCAAACTTGGATAACAAAAGTTTTGTGTTAATTTTTGGTGTGTGAATAAATTTTCTTTACTTACATTTGTTATTGTTTTAAATTTTTTCCATACATAAACTCACAAATTTTCATTTTGCTTTGATCTATTTGCCTTTTTATTTTTACGGGATGAAGGGAGACAGAAAACTCAAAGTTTTGATTTAAGAAAAAAGTGTACATTTAAAATGGAGACGCACAGTGCACAAATGTAGAGAGAGATAATTCCAAAGAGTGTCTGTAATTTTTAGGGAATTTAAAATCTTTTTAGTTTTTATATCTTAGGTTTTGCAATCGTCGGGAAAAGGGGGAGGCGGGGGGGTGTTTTTAACTGAGTGTTGACTCCCAATCCGTAAGTCATTTCTTAAAAAAATATAGCCCGTTACGGATGATCAATCACTTTACAATCATCTATGATTTTTAGGTAAGCTTTTTGTAAACCGGCAAAATAATGGCTAGTTTGATTCTGGTAAATATCCCACTGCACGTTCATTGAGAATTTATTGAGCGTTTGTTAATCTCTTTAAAAGCTTTGGATCCATAGGTCATTTGCATCTTTAACATGTTTCAAGCATGCATAACCATTTTTAAAACACGTGTAGAAAAAATCTCTTTCTTGTAAAATTCCATGCAATTAGGGTTGAACTAGTGGAATTTCCCAAACTTGGAAAACAAAACTTTTGTATTCATTTGTGGTGTGTGAATAAATTTTCTATACTTACATTTGTTATTGTTTTAATTTTTTTTCACGCATAAACTTTAAAATTTTCATTTTGTTGCGATCTATTTGCCTTTTTTGGTTTACGGGATAAAGGGAGAGCAAAAACGGGGAGGCGGGTATTTTTAACTGACTGTTGACTCCCAATCCGTATGTCATTTCTTATAAAAATATAGCCCGTTACTCATGATAAATCACATTACAATCATCTATGATTGTTAGGTCAGCTTTTTGCAAACGGGCAAAATAATGGCTTGTTTGACTCGGGTAAATATCTCGCCGCACTTTCACTTCATAATTTAATGTGTTTGTTATTCTTATTAAAAGCTTGGGATCAATAGGTCATTTGCATCTTTAACATGTTTCAAGCATGCATATCCATTTTTAAAACACGTGTAGAAGAATTCTCTTTCTTGTAAAATTTAAAGCTATTAGGGTTGAACTAGTGGAATTTCCAAAACTAGGATAACAAAAATTTTGTGTTGAATTGTGGTGTGTGAATAAATTTTCTATACTTACATTTTTTATTGTGTTAATTTTTTTCCATACATAAACTCTAAAATTTACATTTTGTTCTGATCTATTTAAAATTTTTTGTTTACGGCATGAAGGGAGAACGAAAACTCAAAGTTTTGATTTAATAAAAAAGTGCACATCTAAAATTGAGATGCACAATGCACAAATGTAGAGAGATATAATTCCAAAGAGTGTCTGTGATTTTTAGGGATTGTGAGCTCTTTTCAGTTTTTAGTTCTCAGGTTTTGCAATCGTCGGGAAAAGGGGGAGGCGGGGGATTTTTAAATGAGTGTTCCCAATCCATAAGTCATTTCTTACAATAATATTGCCTGTTACGAATGAAAAATCACTTTAAAATCATCTATGATTGTTAGGTCAGCTTTTTGCAAACGAAAAAATAATGTCTTGTTTCACTTGAATAAATGTCCCGCCGCACATTCACTTCAGAATTTAATGAGCGTTTTTAATTCTCATTAAAAGTTTTGGATCCATAGGTCATTTGCATCTTTAACATATTTCAAGCATCCATATCCATTTTTAAAACACGTGTACAAGAATTATCTTTCTTGTAAAATTTCAAGCTATTAGGGTTGAACTACTGGTATTTCCCAAACTTGGATAACAAAAATTTTGTGTTCAATTTTTGTGTGTGAATAAATTCTCATTACTTACATTTTTTGTTGTTTTAATTTTTTTCCATACATAAACTCTTAAATTTACATTTTGCTGTGATCTATTTGGCTTTTTTTGTTTACAGGATGAAGGGAGGCAGGGTATTTTTAACTGACTGTTGACTCCCAATCCGTATGTCATTTCTTACAAAAATATAGCCCGTTACTCATGATAAATTATATTACAATCATCGATGATTGTTAGGTCAGCTTTTTGCAAACGGGCAAAATAATGGCTTGTTTGACACGGGTAAATATCCCGCCGTACGTTCACATCAGAATTTAATGAGTGTTTGTTATTCTAATTAAAAGCTTTGGATCCATAGGTCATTTCAATCTTTAACATGTTTCAAGAATGCATATCTATTTTTAAAACACGTGTAGAAGAATTCTCTTTCTTGTAAAATTTCAAGCTATTAGGGTTGAACTAGTGGAATTTCCCAAACTTGAAGAAGCAAAATTTTGTGTTCAGTTGTGGTGTGTGAATAAATTTTCATTACTTCCATTTGTTATGGTTTTATTTTTTTCTATACATAAACTCTAAAATTTTCATTTTGTTGTGATCAATTTACCTTTTTTTTTTTTACGGCATGAAGGGAGTACAAAAACTCAAAGTTTTGATTTAAGAAAAAAGTGCACATCTAAAATGGAGATCCAAAATGCACAAATGTAGAGAGATATAATTCCAAAGAGTGTCTGTGATTTTTAAGGATTGTAAGCTCTTTTCAGTTTTTAGTTCTCAGGTTTTGCAAACGTCGGGGGATTTTTAATTCAGTGTTGACTCCCAATCCGTAAGTCATTTCTTACAATAATATAGCCCGTTACGAATGAAAAATCACTTTACCATCATCTATGATTGTTAGGTCAGCATTTTGCAAACGGGCAAAATAATGGCTTGTTTGACTCGGGTAAATATCCCTACGCACGATCACTTCAGAATTTAATGAGCATTTGTAATTCTCATTAAACGCTTTGGATCCATAGGTCATTTGCATCTTTAACATGTTTCAAGCATGCATATCCATTTTTAAAACACGTGTAGAAGAAATCTCTTCCTTGTAAAATTCCAAGCTATTCGGGTTGAACAAGTGGAATTTCCCAATGTTGGATAACTAAATTTTGTGTTCATTTGTGGTGTGTGAATAAATTTTCATTACTTCCATTTGTTATTGTTTTAATTTTTTTCCATACATAACCTCTAAAATTTTCATTTTGTGGTGATCTATTTATCTTTTTTTGTTTACGCATGAAGGGAGAACGACAACTCAAAGTTTTGACTTAAAAAAAAAGTGTACATCTAAAATGGAGATGCACAATGCACAAATGTGGAGAGATATAATTCCAAAGAGTGTTTGTAATTTTTAGGGATTGTAAGATCTTTTTAGTTTTTGTATCTCAGGTTTTGCCAATATTGGATAACAAAATTTTGTGTACATTTGTGGTGTGTGAATAAATTTTCAATACTTATATTTGTTATTGTTTTAATTTTTTTCCATATATAAACTCTAAAATTTTCATTATGTTGTGATCTATTTACCTTTTTTTATTTACGACATGAAGGGAGAACAAAAACTCAAAGTTTTGATTTTAGAAAAATGTATACATATAAAATTGAGATGCACAATGTACAAATGTAAAGAGATATAATTCCAAAGAGGTTCTGTGATTTTTAAGGATTGTAAGCTCTTTTCAGTTTTTATATCTCAGGTTTCGCAATCGTCGGGAAAAGGGGGAGGCGGGGGATTTTTAATTGAGTATTGACTCCCAATCCATAAGTCATTTCTTATAATAATATAGCCCGGTACGAATGAAAAATCACTTTACAATCATCTCTGATTGTTAGGTCAGCTTTTTGCAAACGGGCAAAATAATGGCTTGTTTGACTAGCGTAAATATCCCACCGTACGTTCACTAGAGAATTTAATGAGCGTATGTTATTCTCTTTAAAAGCTTTGGATCCATAGGTCATTTGCATCTTTAACATGTTTCAAGCATGCATATCCATTTTTAAAATACGTGTAGAAGAAATCTCTTCCTTGTAAAATTCCTAGCTATTAGGGTTGAACTAGTGGAATTCCCAAACTTGGATAACAAAAGTTTTGTGTTAATTTTTGGTGTGTGAATAAATTTTCTTTACTTACATTTGTTATTGTTTTAAATTGTTTCTTTACATAAACTCAAAAATTTTCATTTTGCTATGATCTATTTGCCTTTTTTTGTTTACGTGATGAAGGGAGAGAGAAAACTCAAAGTTTTGATTTAAGAAAAAAGTGTACATTTAAAATGGAGAGGCACAGTGCACAAATGTAGAGAGAGGTAATTCCAAAGAGTGTCTGTAGTTTTTAGGGAATTTAAGTTCTTTTTAGTTTTTATATCAAAGGTTTTCCAATCGTCGCGAAACGGGGGAGGCGGGGTGTTTTTAACTAAGTGTTGACTCCCAATCCATAAGTCATTTCTTACAAAACTATAGCCCGTTACGGATGATAAATCACTTTACAATCATCTGTGATTGTTAGGTATGCTTTTTCTAAACGGGCAAAATAATGGCTAGTTTGACTCGGGTAAATATCCCACCCCACGTTCATTGAGAATTTAATGAGCGTTTGTTATTCCCTTTAAAAGCTTTGGATCCATAGGTCATTTGCATCTTTAACATGTTTCAAGCATGCATATCCATTTTTAAAACACGTGTAGAAGAAATCTCTTTCTTGTAAAATTCCAAGCTATTAGGGTTGAACTAGTGGAATTTCCCAATCTTGGATAACAAAATTTTGTGTTCATTTGTGGTGAGTGAATTAATTTTCATTACTTACATTTGTTATTCTTTTAATTTTTTTCCATACATAAACTCTAAAATTTTCATTTTGTTGTGATCTATTTACCTTTTTTTGTTTACGGCATGAAGGGAGAACGAAAACTCATAGTTTTGATTTAATAAAAAAGTGTATATCTAAAATGGAGATGCACAATGCACAAATGTAGAGAAATATAATTCCAAAGAGTGTCTGTGATTTTTAAGGATTGTGAGCTCTTTTCAGTTTTTAGTTCTCAGGTTTTGCAATCGTCGGGAAAAGGGGGCGGCGGGGGATTTTTAATTGAGTGTTGACTCCCAATCCGTAAGTCATTTTTTAAAATAATATAGCCCGTTATGAATGAAAAATCACTTTACAATTATCTATGATTGTTAGGTCAACTTTTTGCAAACGGGCAAAATAATGGCTTGTTTGACTCGGGTAAATATCCCGCCGCACGTTCACTTCAGAATTTAATGAGCGTTTGTAATACTCATTAAAAGCTTTGGATCCATAGGTAATTTTCACCTTTAACATGTTTCAAGCATGCATATCTATTTTTAAAACACGTCTAGAAGAAATCTCTTCCTTGTAAAATTCCAAGCAATTCGGGTTGAACAAGTGGAATTTCCCAATGTTGGATAAATAAATTTTAAGTTCATTTTTGGTGTGTGAATAAATTTTCATTACTTAAATTTGTTATTATTTTAATTTTTTTCCATACATGAACTCTAAAATTTTCATTTTGTCTTGATCTATTTACCATTTTTTGTTTACGGCATGAAGGGAAAATGAAAACTCAAAGTTTTGATTTAAGAAAAAAGTGTACATCTAAAATGGAGTTGCACAATGCACAAATGTAGAGAGATATAATTCCAAAGAGTGTCTGTGATTTTTAAGGATTGTGAGCTCTTTTAAGTTTTTAGTTCTCAGGTTTTGTAATCGTCGGGAAAAGGGGGAGGCGGGGGATTTTAATTGAGTGTTGACTCCCAATCCGTAAGTCATTTCTTACAATAATATAGCCCGTTACGAATGAAAAATCACTTTACAATCTTCTATGATTGTTAGATCAGCTTTTTGCAAACGGGCAAAATAATGGCTTGTTTGGCTCGGGTAAATATCCCACCGCATGTTCACTAGAGAATTTAATGAGCGTATGTTATATTCTCTTTAAAAGCTTTGGATCCATAGGTCATTTTCATCTTTAACATGTTTCAAACTTGCTAATCCATTTTTGAAACACGTGTAGAAGAAATCTCTTTCTTGTAAAATTCCAAGCTATTAGGGTTGAACTAGTGGAATTTCCCAAACTTGGATAACAAAAGTATTGTGTTAATTTTTGGTGTGTGTATAAATTTTCTTTACTTACATTTTTTATTGTTTTAAATTTTCATTTTGCTGTGATCTATTTGCCTTTTTTTGTTTACGAGATGAAGGGAGAGAGAAAACTCAAAGTTTTGATATAAGAAAAAAGTGTGCATTTAAAATGGAGACGCACAGTGCACAAATATAGAGAGAGATAATTCCAAAGAGTGTCAGTAATTTTTAGGGAATTTAAGCTCTTTTTAGTTTTTATATCTCAGGTTTTGCAATCGTCGGGAAAAGGGGGAGGCGGAGGGGGTGTTTTTAACTGAGTGTTGACTCCCAATCCGTAAGTCATTTCTCACAAAAATATAGCCCGTTACGGATGATAAATCACTTTACAATCATCTATGATTGTTAGGTAAGCTTTTTGTAGACGGGCAATGTAATGGCTTGTTTGATTCTGGTAAATATCTCACCGCACGTTCATTGAGAATTTAATGAGCTTTTCTTATTCTCTTTAAAAGCTTTGGATCCATAAGTCATTTGCATCTTTCACGTGTTTCAAGCATGCATAACTATTTGTAAAACACGTGTAGAAGAAATCTCTTTCTTGTAAAATTCCATGCAATTAGGGTTGAACTAGTGGAATTTCCCAAACTTGGAAAACAAAACTTTTGTGTTCATTTGTGGTGTGTGAATAAATTTTCTATACTTACATTTGTTATTGTTTTATCTTTTTTTCATACATAAACTCTAAAATTTTCATTTTGTTGTGATCTTTATGCCTTTTTTGGTTTATGGGATGAAGGGAGAGCAAAAACTCAAAGTTTTGATTTAAGAAAAAAATGTACATCTAAAATGGAGATGCACAATACACAAATGTAGGGAGAGATAATTCCAAAAAGTGTTTGTAATTTTTAGGGATTGTAAGATCTTTTTAGTTTTTATATCTCAGGTTTTGCAATCGTCGAGAAAACGGGGAGGCGGGGTATTTTGAACTGACTGTTGACTCCCAATCCGTATGTCATTTCTTACAAAAATATAGCCCGTTACTCATGATAAATCACATTACAATCATCTATGATTGTTAGGTCAGCTTTTTGCAAACGGGCAAAATAATGGCTTGTTTGACTCGGGCAAATATCCCGCCGCACGTTCACTTCAGAATTTAATGAGTTTTTGTTATTCTCATTAAAAGCTTTGGATCCATAGGTGATTTGCATCTTTAACATGTTTCAAGCATGCATATCCATTTTTAAAACACGTGTACAAGAATTCTCTTTCTTGTAAAATTTCAAGCTATTAGGGTTAAACTAGTGGAATATCCAAAACTTGGATAACAAAAATTTTGTGTTCAATTGTGGTGTGTGAATAAATTTTCATTACTTACATTTTGCTTTGTTGTAATTTTTTTTTCATACATAAACTCTAAAATTTACATTTTGTTGTGATCTATTTAAATTTTTTTGTTTACGGCATGAAGGGAGAACGAAAACTCAAAGTTTTGATTTAATAAAAAAGTTTACATCTAAAATGGAGATGCAAAACGCACAAATATAGAGAGATTGAATTCCAAAGAGTGTCTGTGATTTTTAAGGATTGTGAGTTCTTTTTAGTATTTGTTCTGTGGTTTTGCAATCGTCGGGAAAAGGGGGAGGCGGGGATTTTTAATTTAGTGTTGACTCCCAATCCGTAAGTCACTTCTTACAATATTATAGCCCATTTCGAATGAAAAATCACTTTACATTCATATATGATTGTTAGGTCAGCATTTTGCAAACGGGCAAAATAATGGCTTGTTTGACGCGGGTAAATATCCCACCGCACGTTCACTTAAGAATTTAATGAGCGTTTGTTATTCTCTTTGAAAGCTTTGGATCCATAGGTCATTTGCATCTTTAACATGTTTCAAGCATGCATATCCATTTTTAAAACACGTGTAGAAGAAATCTTTTTCTTGTAAAATTCCACGAAATTAGGGTTGAACTAGTGGTATTTCCCAAACTTGGAAAACAAAACTTTTGTGTTCATTTGTGGTGTGTGAATAAATTTTATATACTTACGTTTGTTATTGTTTTAATTTTTTTCACATATAAACTCTAAAATTTTCATTTTGTTGTGATCTGTTTGCCTTTTTTTGTTTACGAGATGAAGGGAGAGCAAAAACTCAAAGTTTTGATTTAAGAAAAAAGTGTACATCTAAAATAGAGATGCACAATGCACAATTGTAGGGAGAGATAATTCCAAAGAGTGTTTGTAATTTTTAGGGAATGTAAGATATTTTTAATTTTTATATCTCAAGTTTTGCAATCGTCGGGAAAACGGGGAGGGGGGGGGGGGGGGGGGGGGGTATGTTTAACTAACTGTTGACTCCCAATCCGTATGTCATTTCTTACAAAAATATAGCCCGTTACTCATGCTAAATCACATTACAATCATCGATGATTGTTAGGTCAGCTTTTTCCAAACGGGCAAAATAATGGCTTGTTTGACTCGGGTAAATATCCCGCCGCCTGTTCACTTCAGAATTTAATGAGCGTTTGTAATTCTCATTAAACGCTTTGGATCCATAGGTCATTTGCATCTTTAACATGTTTCGAGCATGCATATCCATTTTTAAAACACGTGTAGAAGAAATCTCTTTCTTGTAAAATTCCAAGCTATTAGGGTTGAACAAGTGGAATTTCCCAAACTTGGATAACAAAAAATTTGTGTTTTATTGTGGTGTGCGAATAAATTTAAATTACTTACATTTTTAAATGTTTAAATTTTTTTCCATACATAAATTCTAAAATTTACATTTTGTTGTGATCTATTTACCTTTTTTTGTTTACGGCGTGAAGGGAGAACGAAAACTCAAAGTTTTGATTTAATAAAAAAGTTTACATCTATAATGGAGATGCACAATGCACAAATGTAGAGAGATATAATTCCAAAGAGTGTCTGTGATTTTTAAGGATTGTGAGCTCTTTTCATTTTTCAGTTATCAGGCTTTGCAATCGTTGGGAAAAGGGGGAGGCAGGGGATTTTTAATCGAGTGTTGACTCCTAATCCGTAAGTCATTTCTTACAATAATATAGCCTGTTATGAATGAAAAATCCCTTTACAATCATCTATAATTGTTAGGTCGGCTTTTTGCAAACGGGCAAAATAATGGCTTGTTTGACTCGGGTAAATATCCCGCCGCACATTCACTTAAGAATTTAATGAGCGTTTGTTATTCTCATTTAAAGCTTAGGATCCATAGGTCATTTGCATCTTTAACATGTTTCAGCCATGCATATCCATTTTTAAAACACATGTAGAAAAAATCTCTTTCTTGTAAAATTCCAACCTAGTAGGGTTGAACTAGTGGAATTTCCTAATCTTGGATAACTAAATTTTGTGTTCATTTGTCGTGTGTGAATAAATTTTCATTACTAACATTTTTTATTATTTTAATTTTTTTCCATACATAAACTCTAAAATTTTCATTTTGTTGTGATCTATTTACTTTTTTTTTTTTTGCGGCATGAAGGGAGAACGAAAACTCAAAGTTTTGATTTAAGAAAGAAGTGTACATCTAAAATGGAGATGCAAAATGCACAAATGTATAGAGGTATAATTCCAAAGAGAGTCTGTGATTTTTAAGTATTGTAAGCTCTTTTCAGTTTTTAGTTCTCATGTTTTGCAATCGTCGGGAAAAGGGGGAGGCGAGGGATTTTTTATTGAGTGTTGACTCCCAATCCATAAGTCATTTCTTACAATAATATAGCCCGTTACGAATGAAAAATCACTTTACAATTATCTATGATTGTTAGGTCAGCTTTTTGCAAACAGGCAAAATAATGGCTTGTTTGGCTCGGGTAAATATCCCACCGCACATTCACTAGAGAATTTAATGAGCGTTTGTTATTCTCTTTAAAAGCTTTGGATCCATAGGCATTTGCATCTTTAACATGTTTTAAGCTTGCATATCCAATTTTAAAACAAGTGTAGAAGAAATCTCTTTCTTGTAAAATTCCATGCTATTAGGGTTGAACTAGTGGAATTTCCCAAACTTGGATAACAAAAGTTTTGTGTTAAATTTTTGGTGCGTGAATAAATTTTCTTTACTAACATTTTTTGTTGTTTTAAATTTTTTCCATTCATAAACTCTAAAATTTTCATTTTGCTGTGATCTATTTACCTTTTTTTGTTTACGGGATAAAGGGAGAGAGAAAAGTCAAAGTTTTGATTTAAGAAAAAAATGTACACTTAAAATGGAGAAGCACAGTGCACAAATGTAGAGAGAGATAATTCCAAAGAGTGTCTATAATTTTTAGGGAATTTAAGCTCTTTTTAGTTTTTACATCTCCGGTTTTGCAATCGTCGGGAAAAGGGGGAGGCGGGGTGTTTTTAACTAAGTGTTGACTCCCAATCCGTAAGTCATTTCTTACAAAAATATAGCCCGTTACGGATGATAAATCACTTTATAATCATCTATGATTGTTAGGTAAGCATTTTGTAAAGGGCAAAATAATGGCTAGTTTGATTCTGGTAAATATCCCACTGCACGTTCATTGAGAATTTAATGAGATTTTATTATTCTCTTTAAAAGCTTTGGATCCATAGGTCATTTGCATCTTTAACATGTTTCAAGCATGCATATCCATTTTTAAAACACATGTAGAAGAAATCTTTTTCTTGTAAATTCCAAGCAATTAGGGTTGAACTAGTGGAATTTCCCAAACTTGGAAAACAAAACTTTTGTGTTCATTTGTGGTGTGTGAATAAATTTTCTATACTTACATTTGTTATTGTTTTAATTTTTTTTCACAAATAAACTCTATAATTTTCATTTTGTTGTGATCTATTTGCCTATTTTTGTTTACGAGATGAAGGGAGAGCGAAAACTCAAAGTTTTGATTTAAGAAAAAAGTGTACATCTAAAATGGAAATGCACAATGCAAAAATGTAGGGAGAGATAATTCCAAAGAGTGTTTGTAATTTTTAGGGATTGTAAGATCTTTTTAGTTTTTATATCTCAGGTTTTGCAATCGTCGGGAAAACGGGGAGGCAGGGTATTTTTAACTGACTGTTGACCCCCAATCTGTATGTCATTTGTTACAAAAATATAGCCCGTTACTCATGCTAAATCACATTACAATCATCGAGGATTGTTAGGTCAGCTTTTTCCAAACGGGCAACGTAATGGCTTGTTTGACTCGGGTAAATTTCCCGCCGATGTTAACTTCAGAATTTAATGAGCGTTTGTAATTCTCATTAAAAGCTTTCAATCCATAGGTCATTTGCATCTTTAACATGTTTCAAGCATGCATATCCATTTTTAAAACACGTGTAGAAGAAATCTCTTTCTTGTAAAATTCCAAGCTATTAGGGTTGAACTAGTGGAATTTCCCAAACTTCGATAACAAAAATTTTATGTTTTATTGTGTTTTGCGAATAAATTTACATTACTTACATTTTTAAATGTTTTAATTTTTTTCCATACATAAACTCTAAATTTTACATTTTGTTGTGATCTATTTACCTTTGTTGTTTACGGCATGAAAGGAGAACGAAAACTCAAAGTTTTGATTTAATAAAATAGTGTACAACTAAAATGGAGATGCAAAATACACAAATGTAGAGAGATATAATTCCAAAGAGTCTCTGTGATTTTTAAGGATTGTGAGCTATTTTAAGTTTTTAGTTCTCAGGTTTTGCAATCGTCGGGAAAAGGGGGAGGCAGGGGATTTTTAATTGAGTGTTGACTCCCAATCCGTAAGTCATTTCTTACAATAATATAGCCTGTTGCGAATGAAAAATCACTTTACAATCATCTATGATTGTTGGGTCAGCTTTTTGCAAACGGTTAAAATAACGGCTTCTTTGACTCGGGTAAATATCCCGCCGCACGTTCACTTAAGAATTTAATGAGCGTTTGTAATTCTCATTAAAAGCTTTGGATCCATAGCTCATTTGCATCTTTAACATGTTTCAAGCATGCATATCCATTTTTAAAACACGTGTAGAAGAAATCTCTTTCTTGTAAAATTCCAAGCTATTAGGGTTGAACTAGTGGAATTTCCCAATCTTGGATAACTAAATTTTGTGTTCATTTGTGGTGTGTGAATAAATTTTCATTACTTACATTTGTTATGGTTTTTTTTCCATACATAAACTCTAAAATTTACATTTTGTTGTGATCTATTTACCTTTTTTTGTTTACGGCATGAAGGGAGAACGAAAACTCAAAGTTTTGATTTAAAAAAAAAGGGTACATCTAAAATGGAGATGCACAATGCACAAATGTGGAGAGATATAATACCAAAGAGTGTCTGTGATTTTTAAGGATTGTGAGGTCTTTCCAGTTTCTAGTTCTCCGGTTTTGCAATCGTCGGGAAAAGGGGGAGGCGGGGGATTTTTAATTGAGTGTTGACTCCCAATCCGTCAGTCATTTCTTAAAATAATATAGCCCGTTACGAATGAAAAATCACTTTACAATCATCTATGATTGTTAGGTCAATTTTTGCAAACGGGCAAAATAATGGCTTGTTTGACTCAGGTAAATATCCCACCGCACGTTTACATCAGAATTTAATGAGCGTTTGTAATTCTCATTAAAAGCTCTTGATCCATAGGTCATTTGCATCTTTAACATGTTTCAAGCATGCATATCCATTTTTAAAACACGTGTAGAAGAAATCTCTTCCTTGTAAAATTCCAAGCTGTTCGGGTTGAACTAGTGGAATTTCCCAATATTGGATAACAAAATTTTGTGTTCATTTGTGGTGTGTGAATAAATTTTCAATACTTACATTTGTTATTGTTTTAATTTTTTTCCATACATTAACTCCAAAATTTTCATTTTGTTGTGATCTATTTACCTTTTTTGGTTTACGACATGAAGGGAGAACCAAAACTCAAAGTTTTGATTTAAGAAAAATGTGTACATCTAAAATGGAGATGCACAATGCACAAATGTAAAGAGATATAATTCCAAAGAGGTTCTTTGATTTTTAAGGATTGTAAGCTCTTTTCAGTTTTTATATCTCAGGTTTTGCAATCGTCGGGAAAAGGGGGAGGCTGGGGATTTTTAATTGAGTGTTGACTCCCAATCCGTAAGTCATTTCTTACAATAATATAGCCCGTTACGAATGAAAAATCACTTTACAATCATCTATGATTGTTAGGTCAGCTTTTTACAAACGGGCAAAATAATGGCTTGTTTGACTCGGGTAAATATCCCACCGCACGTTCACTAGAGAATTTAATGAGCGTATGATATTCTCTTTAAAAGCTTTGGATCCATAGGTCATTTGCATCTTTAACATGTTTCAAGCGTGCATATCCATTTTTAAAATACGTGTAGAAGAAATCTCTTCCTTGTAAAATTTTTAGCTATTAGGTTTGAACTAGTGGAATTTCCCAAACTTGGATAAAAAAAGTTTTGTGTTAATTTTTGGTGTATGAATAAATTTTATTTACTTACATTTGTTATTTTTTTAAATTATTTCTTTACATAAACTTAATAAATTTCATTTTGCTGTGATCTATTTGCCTTTTTTTATTTACGGGATGAAGGGATAGAGAAAACTCAAAGTTTTGATTTAAGAAAAAGGTGTAAATTTAAAATGGAGAGGCACATTGCACAAATGTAGAGAGAGGTAATTCCAATGAGTGTCTGTAATTTTTAGGGAATTTAAGTTCTTTTAAGTCTTTATATATAAGGTTTTGCAATCGTCGCGAAAAGGGGGAGGCGAGGTGTTTTTAACTGAGTGTTGATTCCCAATCCATAAGTCATTTCTTACAAAACTATAGCCCGTTACGGATGATAAATCACTTTACAATCATCTGTGATTGTTAGGTGTGCTTTTTGTAAACGGGCAAAATAATGGCTAGTTTGATTCTGGTAAATATCCCACCGCACGTTCATTGAGAATTTAATGAGCGTTTGTTATTCTCTTTAAAAGCTTTGGATCCATAGGTCATTTCATCTTTAACATGTTTCAAGCATGCATATCCATTTTTAAAACACGTGTAGAAGAAATCTCTTTCTTGTAAAATTCCATGCAATAAGGGTACTAGTGGAATTTCCTAAACTTGGAAAACAAAACTTTTGTGTTCATTTGTGGTGTGTGAGTAAATTTTCTTTACTTACATTTGTTATTGTTTTAATTTTTTTTCACACATAAACTCTAAAATTTTCATTTTGTTGTGATCTTTTTGCCTTTTTTGGTTTACGGGATAATGGAGAGTGAAAACTAAAAGTTTTGATTTAAGAAAAACGGGTACATAAAAAACTGGAGATGCACAATGCACAAATGTAGGGAGAGATAATTCGAAAGAGTGTTTGTAATTTTTAGGGATTGTAAGATCTTTTTAGTTTTTGTATCTCAAGTTTTGCAATCGTCGGGAAAACGGGGAGGCGTGGTATTTTTAACTGACTGTTGACTCCCAATCCGTATGTCATTTCTTACAAAAATATAGCCCGTTACTCATGATAAATCACATTACAATCATCTATGATTGTTAGGTCAGCTTTTTGAAAACGGGCAAAATAATGGCTTGTGTTACTCGGGTGAATATCCCGCCGCACGTTCACTTCAAAATTTAATGATTGTTTGTTATTCTCATTAAAAGCTTCGTATCCATAGGTCATTTGCATCTTTAACATGTTTCAAGCATGCATATCCATTTTTAAAATACGTCTAGAAGAATTCTCTTTTTTGTAAAATTTCAAGCTATTATGGTTGAACTAGTGGAATTTCCCAAACTTGGATAACAAAAATTTTGTGTTCAATTGTGGTGTGTGAATAAATTTTCATTACTTACATTTGTTAATGTTTTAATTTTTTTCCATACATAAACTCAAAAATTTACATTTTTTTGTGATCTGTTTACCTTTTGTTGTTTACGGCAAGAAGGGAGAATGAAAACTTAAAGTTTTGATTTAATATAAAGTATACATCTAAAATGGAGATGCACAATGCACAAATGTGGAGAGATATTATTCCAAAGAGTGTCTGTGATTTTTCAGGATTGAGAGCTCTTTTCAGTTTTTAGTTCTCAGGTTTTGCAATCGCCGGGAAAAGGGGGAGGCGGGGGATTTTTAATTGAGTGTTGACTCCCAATCCGTAAGTCATTTCTTAAAATAATATAGCCTGTTATGAATGAAAAATCACTTTAAAATCATCTATGATTGTTAGGTCAACTTTTTGCAAACGGGCAAAATAATGGCTTGTTTGACTCGGGTAAATATCCCACCGCACGTTCACTAGAGAATTTAATGAGCGTATGTTATTCTCTTTAAAAGCTTTGGATCCATAGGTCATTTGCATCTTTAACATGTTTCAAGCTTGCATACCCATTTTTAAAACACGTGTGGAAAAAATCTCTTTCTTGTAAAATTCCAAGCTATTAGGGTTGAACTAGTGGAATTTCCCAAACTTGGATAACAAAAGTTTTGTCTTAATTTTTGGTGTGTGAATAAATTTGCTTTACTTACATTTGTTATTGTTTTAAAATTTTTCCATACATAAACTCAAAAATTTTCATTTAGCTGTGATCTATTTGCCTTTTTTTGTTTACGGGATGGAGGGAGAGAGAAAACTCAAAATTTTGATTTTAGAAAAAAGTGTACATCAAAAATAGAGACGCACAATGCACAAATGTAGAGAGAGATAATTCCAATGAGTGTCTGTAATTTTTAGGGAATTTAAGCTCTTTTTAGTTTTTATATCTCAGGTTTTGCAATAGTCGGGAAAAGGGGGAGGCGGGGTGTTTTTAACTGAGTGTTGACTCCCAATCCGTAAGTCATTTCCTAAAAAAATATAGCCCGTTACGGATGATAAATCACTCTACAATCATCGATAATTGTTAGGTAAGCTTTTTGTGAACAGGAAAAATAATGGCTAGTTTGATTCTGGTAAATATCCCACCGCACGTTCATTGAGAATTTAATGAGTGTTTGTTATTCTCTTTAAAAGCTTTGGATCCATAGGTCATTTGCATCTTTAACATATTTCAAGCATGCATATCCATTTTTGAAACACGTGTGGAACAAATCTCTTTCTTGTAAAATTCCATGCAATTAGGGTTGAACTAGTGGAATTTCTCAAACTTGGAAAACAAAACTTTTATGTTCATTTTTGGTGTGTGAGTAAATTTTCTATACTTACATTTGTTATTGTTTTATTATTTTTTCACACATAAACTCTAAAATCTTCATTTTGTTGTGATCTATTTGCCTTTTTTGGTCTACGGGATGAAGGTAGAGCGAAAACTCAAAGTTTTGATTTAAGAAAAGAGTTTACATCTAAAATGGAGATTCACAATGCACAAATGTTGGGAGAGATAATTCCAAAGAGTGTTTCAAATTTTTAGGGATTGTAAGATCTTTTTAGTTTTTGTATCTCAGGTTTTGCAATCGTCGGGAAAATGGGGAGGCGTGGTATTTTTAACTGACTGTTGACACCCAATCCATATGTCATTACTTACAAAAATATAGCCCGTTACTCATGATAAATCACATTACAATCATCTATGATTGTTAGGTAAGCTTTTTGAAAACGGGCAAAATAATGGCTTGTTTGACTCGGGTGAGTATCCCGCCGCACGTTCACTTCAGAATTTAATGAG
Organism: Aristolochia californica; assembly: GCF_029961685.1. Classification (NCBI taxonomy): domain Eukaryota; kingdom Viridiplantae; phylum Streptophyta; class Magnoliopsida; order Piperales; family Aristolochiaceae; genus Aristolochia; species Aristolochia californica. The sequence continues at coordinate 12,764,073 of NW_027181793.1, forward strand.
TGTTTATTATTCTCATTAAAATCTTTGGATCCATAGGTCGTTTGCATCTTTAACATGTTTCAAGCATGCATATCCATTTTTAAAACACGTCTAGAAGAATTCTCTTTCTTGTAAAATTTCAAGCTATTAGGGTTGAACTAGTGGAATTTCCCAAACTTGGATAACAAAAATTTTGAGTTCAATTGTGGTGTGTGAATAAATTTTCATTACTTACATTTGTTAATGTTTGAATTTTTTTCCATACATAAACTCTAAAATTAACATTTTTTGTGATCAATTTACCTTTTTTTTTGTTTACGGCATGAAGGGAGAACGAAAACTCAATGTTTTGATTTAATAAAAAAGTGTATATCTAAAATGGAGATGCACAATGCACAAATGTGGAGAGATATAATACCAAAGAGTGTCTGTGATTTTTCAGGATTGTGAGCTCTTTTCAGTTTTTACTTCTCAGGGTTTGCAATCGTCGGGAAAAGGGAGAGGCGGGGGATTTTTAATTGAGTGTTGACTCCCAATCCGCAAGTCATTTCTTACAATAATATAGCCCGTTACGAATGAAAAATCACTTTACAATCATCTATGATTGTTACGTCAGCTTTTTGCAAACGGGCAAAATAATGGCTTGTTTGACTCGGGTAAATATCCCACCGCACGTTCACTAGAGAATTTAATGAGCGTATGTTATTCTCTTTAAAATCTTTGGATCCATAGGTCATTTGCATCTTTAACATGTTTGAAGCTTGCATATCCATTTTTAAAACACGTGTGGAACAAATCTCTTTCTTGTAAAATTCCAAGCTATTAGGGTTGAACTAGTGGAATTTCCCAAACTTGGATAACAAAAGTTTTGTGTTAATTTTTGGTGTGTGAATAAATTTTCTTTACTTACATTTGTTATTGTTTTAAATTTTTTCCATACATAAACTCAAAAATTATCATTTTGCTGTGATCTATTTGCCTTTTTATGTTTACGGGATGGAGGGAGAGTGAAAACTCAAAGTTTTGATTGAAGAAAAAAGTGTACATCTAAAATGGAGACGCACAGCGCACAAATGTAGAGAGAGATAATTACAATGAGTGTCTGCAATTTTTAGGGAATTTAAGCTCTCTTTTTAGTTTTTATATCTCAGGTTTTGCAATCGTCGGGAAAAGGGGAAGGCGGGGTGTTTTTTACTGTGTGTTGACTCCCAATCCGTAAGTCATTTCTTACAAAAATATAGCCCGTTACGGATAACAAATCACTTTACAGTCATCTATGATTGTTAGGTAAGCTTTTTGTGAACGGGCAAAATAATGGCTAGTTTGATTCTGGTAAATATCCCACCGCACGTTCATTGAGAATTTAATGAGCGTTTGTTATTCTCTTTAAAAGCTTTTGATCCATAGGTCATTTGCATCTTTAACATGTTTCAAGCATGCATATCCATTTTTAAAACACGTGTAGAAGAAATCTCTTTCCTGTAAAATTCCATGCAATTAGGGTTGAACTAGTGGAATTTCTCAAACTTGGAAAACAAAACTTTTGTGTTCATTTGTGGTGTGTGAGTAAATTTTCTATACTTACATTTGTTATTGTTTTAATTTTTTTCACACATAAACTCTAAAATTTTCATTTTGTTTGATCTATTTGCCTTTTTTGGTTTACGGGATGAAGGGAGAGCGAAAACTCAAAGTTTTGATTTAAGAAAAAAGTGTACATCTAAAATGGAGATGCACAATGCACAATTGTAGGGAGAGATAATTCCAAAGAGTGTTTGTAATTTTTAGGGATTGTAAGATCTTTTTAGTTTTTGTATCTCAGGTTTTGTAATCGTCGGGAAAACAGGGTGGCGTGCTATTTTTAACTGACAGTTGACTCCCAATCCGTATCTCATTTCTTACAAAAATATAGCCCGTTACTCATGATAAATCACATTACAATCATCTATGATTCTTAGGTCAGCTTTTTGAAAACGGGCAAAATAATGGCTTCTTTCACTCGGGTGAATATCCCACCGCACGTTCACTTCAGAATTTAATGAGTGTTTGTTATTCTCATTAAAAGCTTTGGATCCATAGGTCATTTGCATCTTTAACATGTTTCAAGCATGCATATCCATTTTTAAGACACGTCTAGAACAATTCTCTTTCTTTTAAAATTTCAAGCTATTAGGGTTGAACTAGTGGAATTTCCCAAACTTGGATAACCAAAATTTTGTGTTCAATTGTGGTGTGTGAATAAATTTTCATTACTTACATTTGTTAATGTTTTAATTTTTTTCCATACATAAACTCTAAAATTTACATTTTTTTGTGATCTATTTACCTTTTTTTGTTTACAGCGTGAAGGGAGATTGAAAACTCAATGTTTTGATTTAATAAAAAAGTGTATATCTAAAATGGAGATGCACAAAGCACAAATGTGGAGACATATAATTCCAAAGAGTGTCTGTGATTTTTCAGGATTGTGAGCTCTTTTCAGTTTTTAGTTCTCAGGTTTTGCAATCGTCGGGAAAAGGGGGAGGCGGGGGATTTTTAATTGAGTGTTGACTCCCAACCCATAAAGCATTTCCTACAATAATAGAGCGCATTACGAATGAAAAATCACTTTACAATCATCTATGATTGTTAGGTCAGCTTTTTGCAAACGGGCAAAATAATGGCTTGTTTGACTCGGGTAAATATCCCACCGCACATTCACTAGAAAATTTAATGAGCGTATGTTATTCTCTTTAAAAGCTTTGGATCCATAGGTCATTTGCATCATTAACATGTTTCAAGCTTGCATATCCATTTTTAAAACTCGAGTGGAACAAATCTCTTTCTTGTAAAATTTCAAGCTATTAGGGTTGAACTAGTGGAATTTCCGACACTTAGATAACAAAAGTTTTGTGTTTAGTTTTGGTGTGTGAATAAATTTTCTTTACTTACATTTGTTCTTGTTTTAAAATTTGTCTATACATAAATTCAAAAATTTTGAATTTGCTGTGATCTATTTGCCTTTTTTTGTTTACGGGATGGAGGGAGAGAGAGAAAAGTCAAGGTTTTGATTTATGAAAAAAGTGTACATCTAAAATGGAGTCGCACAGTGCAAAAATGTAGAGAGAGATAATTCCAATGAATGTCTATAATTTTTAGGGAATTTCAGCTCTTTTTAGTTTTTATATCTCAGGTTTTGTAATCTCGGGAAAAGGGGGAGGCGGGGTGTTTTTAATTGAGTGTTGACTCCCAATCCGTAAGTCATTTCTTACAAAAATATAGCCCATTACGGATGATAAATCACTTTACAATCATCTATGATTGTTAGGTAAGCTTTTTGTGAACGGGCAAAATAATGGCTAGTTTGATTCTTGTAAATATCCCACCGCACGTTCATTTAGAATTTAATGAGCGTTTGTAATTCTCTTTAAAATCTTTGGATCCATAGGTCATTTGCATCTTTAACATGTTTTAAAAATTAACATGTTTCAAGCATGCATATCCATTTTTAAAACACGTGTAGAAGAAATCTCTTTCTTTTAAAATTCCATGCAATTAGGGTTGAACTAGTGGAATTTCTCAAACATGGAAAAGAAAACTTTTGTGTTCATTTGTGGTGTGTGAGTAAATTTTCTATACTTACATTTGTTGTTGTTTTAATTTTTTTTCACACATAAACTCTAAAAGTTTCATTTTGTTGTGATCTATTTGCCTTTTTTGGTTTACGGGATTAAAGGAGAGCGAAAACTCAAAGTTTTGATTTAAGAAAAAAGTGTACATCTAAAATGGAAATGCACAATGCACAAATGTAGGGAGAGATAATTCCAAAGAGTGTTTGTAATTTTTAGGGATTGTAAGATCTTTTTAGTTTTTGTATCTCAGGTTTTGCAATCGTCGGGAAAACGGGGAGGCATGGTATTTTTAACTGACTGTTGACTCCCAATCCGTATGTCATTTCTTACAAAAATATAGCCCGTTCCGCACGTTCATTGAGAATTTAATGAGCGATTGTTATTCTCTTTAAAAGCATTGGATCCATAGGTCATTTGCATCTTTAACATGTTTCAAACATGCATATCCATTTTTGAAACACGAGTAGAAGAAATCTCTTTCTTGTAAAATTCCATGCAATTAGGGTTGAACTAGTGGAATTTCTCAAACTTGGAAAACAAAAATTTTGTGTTCATTTGTGGTGTGTGAGTAAATTCTCTTTACTTACATCTGTTATTGTTTTAATTTTTTTTCACACATAAACTCTAAAATTTTCATTTTGTTGTGATCTATTTGCCTTTTTTGGTTTACGGGATGAAGGGAGAGCGAAAACTCAAAGTTTTGATTTAATAAAAAAGTGTACATCTAAAATGGAGATGCACAATGCACAAATGTAGGGAGAGATAATTCCAAAGATTTTTTGTAATTTTTAGGGATTGTAAGATCTTTTTAGTTTTTGTGTCTCAGGTTTTGCAATCGTCGGGAAAACAGGGAGGCGTGGTATTTTTAACTGACTGTTGACTCCCAACCCGTATGTCATTTCTTAGAAAAATATAGCCCGTTACTCATGATAAATCACATTACAATCATCTATGATTGTTATGTCAGCTTTTTGAAAACGGGCAAAATAATGGCTTGTTTGACTCGGGTAAATATCCCGCCGCACGTTCACTTCAGAATTTAATGAGTGTTTGTTATTCTCATTAAAAGCTTTGGATCCATAGGTCATTTTCATCTTTAACATGTTTCAAGCATGCATATCCATTTTTAAAACACGTCTAGAAGAATTCTCTTTCTTGTAAAATTTCAAGCTATTAGGGTTGAACTAGTGGAATTTCCAAAAGTTGGATAACAAAAATTTTGTGTTCAATTGTGGTGTGTGAATAAATTTTCATTACTTAAATTTGTTAATTTTTAATTTTTTTCCATACATAAGCTCTAAAATTTACATTTTTTTGTGATCTATTTACATTTTTTTGTTTACGGCATGAAGGGAGAACGAAAAACTCAAAGTTTTGATTTAATAAAAAAGTGTACATCTAAAATGGAGATGCACAATGCACAAATGTGGAGAGATATAATACCAAAGAGTGTATGTGATTTTTCAGGATTGTGAGCTCTTTTAAATTTTTATTTCTCAGGTTTTGCAATCGTCGAGAAAAGGGGGAGGCGGGGGATTTTTAAATGAGTGTCGACTCCCAATCCGTAAGTCATTTCTTAATATAATATAGCCCGTTACGAATGAAAAATCACTTTACAATCATCTATGATTGTTAGCTCAGCTTTTTGCAAACGGGCAAAATAATGGCTTGTTTGACTCGGTTAAATATCCCACAGCACGTTCACTAGAGAATTTAATGAGCGTATGTTATTCTCTTTAAAAGCTTTGGATCCATAGGTCATTCGCTTCTTTAACATGTTTCAAGCTTGCATATCCATTTTTAAAACACGTGTGGAACAAATCTCTTTCTTGTAAAATTCCAAGCTATTCGGATTGAACTAGTGGAATTTCCCAAACTTGGATAACAAAAGTTTTGTGTTAATTTTTTGTGTGTGAATAAATTTTCTTTACTTACATTTGTTATTGTTTTAAAAATTTTTAATACATAAACTCAAAAATTTTCATTTTGCTGTGATCTATTTGCCTTTTTTTGTTTTCGGGATGAAGGGATAGAGAAAACTCAAAGTTTTGATTTAAGAAAAAAGTGTACTTGTAAAATGGAGACGCACAGTGCACAAATGTAGAGAGAGATAATTCCAATGAGTGTCTGTAATTTTTCGGGAATTTAAACTCTTTTTAGTTTTTATATCTCATGTTTTGCAATCATCGGGAAAACGGGGAGGCGTGGTATTTTTAACTGACTGTTGACTCCCAATCCGTATGTCATTTCTTACAAAAATATAGCCCGTTATGGATGATAAATCACTTTACAATCATCTATGATTGTTAGGTAAGCTTTGTGTGAACGGGCAAAATAATGGCTAGTTCGATTCTGGTAAATATCCCACCGCACGTTCATTGAGAACTTAATGAGCGTTTGTTATTCTCTTTAAAAGCTTTGGATCCATAGGTCATTTGCATCTTTAACATGTTTCAAACATGCATATCCATTTTTAAAACACGTGTAGAAGAAATCTCTTTCTTATAAAATTCCATGCAATTAGGGTTGAACTAGTGGAATTTCTCAAACTTGGAAAACAAAAATTGTGTTCATTTGTGGTGTGTGAGATAATTTTATTTACTTAGATTTGTTATTGTTTTAATTTTTTTTCACACATAAACTCTAAAATTTTCATTTTGTCGTGATCTATTTACCTTTTTTGGTTAACGGGATGAAGGGAGAGCGAAAACTCAAAGTTTTGATTTAAAAAAAAGTGTATATCTAAAATGGAGATGCACAATGCACAAATGTAGGGAGAGATAATTCCAAAGAGTGTTTGTAATTTTTAGGGATTGTAAGATCTTTTTAGTTTTTGTATCTTGTTTGACTCGGGTAAATATCCTGCCGCACGTTCACTTTAGAATTTAATGAGTGTTTGTTATTCTCATTAAAAGCTTTGGATCCATAGCTCATTTGCATCTTTAACATGTTTCAAGCATGCATATCCATTTTTAAAACACGTCTAGAAGAATTCTCTTTCTTATAAAATTTCAAGCTATTAGGGTTGAACTAGTGGAATTTCCCAAACTTGGATAACAAAAATTTTGTGTTCAATTGTGGTGTGTGAATAAATTTTCATTACTTACATTTGTTCATGTTTTAATTTTTTTCCATACATAAACTCCAAAATTTGAATTTGTTTGTGAACTATTTACCTTTTTATGTTTACGGCATGAAGGGAGAACAAAAAACTCAAAGTTTGATTTAATAAAAAAGTGTACATCTAAAATGGAGATGCACAATGCACAAATGTGGAGAGATATAATTCCAAAGAGTGTCAGTGATTTTTCTGGATTGTGAGCTCTTTTCAATATTTAGTTCTCAGGTTTTGCAATCGTCGGGAAAAGGGGGAGGCCGGGGATTTTTAAATGAGTGTTGACTCCCAATCCGTAAGTCATTTCTTACAATAATATAGCCTGTTACGAATGAAAAATCACTTTACAATTATCTATGATTGTTAGGTCAGCTTTTTCAAAATGGGCAAAATAATGGCTTCTTTGACTCGGGTGAATATCCCGCCGCACGTTCACTTCAGAAATTTAATGAGTGTTATTATTCTCATTAAAAGCTTTGGATCCATAGGTCATATGCATCAATAACATGTTTCAAGCATGCATATCCATTTTTAAAACACGTCTAGAAGAATTCTCTTTCATGTAAAATTTCAATCTATTAGGGTTGAACTAGAGGAATTTCCCAAACTTGGATAACAAAAATTTTGTGTTCAATTGTGGTGTGTGAATAAATTTTCATTACTTACATTTGTTAATGTTTTAATTTTTTTCCATACGTAAACTCTAAAATTTGAATTTTTTTGTGATCTATTTACCTTTTTTTTTTTTAAGGCATGAAGGGAGAACGAAAAACTCAAAGTTTTGATTTAATAAAAAAGTGTACATCTAAAATGGAGATGCACAATGCACAAATGTGGAGACATATAATTCCAAAGAGTGTCTGTGATTTTCCAGGATTGTGAGCTCTTTTCAGTTTTTAGTTCTCCGGTTTTGCAATCGTTGGGAAAAGGGGGAGGCGGGGGATTTTTAAATGAGTGTTGACTCCCAATCCGTAAGTAATTTCTTAAAATAATATAACCCATTAATAATGAAAAATAACTTTACAATCATCTATGATTGTTAGGTCAGCTTTTTGAAAACGGGCAAAATAATGGCTTGTTTGACTCGGGTGAATATCCCGCCGCACGTTCACTTCAGAAATTTAATGAGTGTTTGTTATTCTCATTAAAAGCTTAGGATCCATAGGTCATTTGCATCTTTAACATGTTCAAGCATGCATATCCATATTTAAAACACGTCTAGAAGAATTCTCTTTCTTGTAAAATTTCTATCTATTAGGTTTGAACTAGTGGAATTTCCCAAACTTGGATAACAAAAATTTTTTGTTCAATTGTGGTGTGTGAATAAATTTTCATTACTTACATTTGTTAATGTTTTAATTTTTTTCCATACATAAACTCGAAAATTTACATGTTTTTGTAATCTATTTACCTTTTTTTGTTTACGGCATGAAGGGAGAACGAAAACTCAAAGTTTTGATTTAATAAAAAAGTGTACATCTAAAATGGAGATGCACAATACACAAATGTGGAGAGATATAATTCCAAAGAGTGTCTGTGATTTTTCAGGATTGTGAGCTCTTTTTAGTTTTTAGTTCTCAGGTTTTGCAATCGTCGGGAAAAGGGGGAGGCAGGGGATTTTTAATTGAGTGTTGACTCCCAATCTGTAAGTCATTTCTTACAATAATATAGCCCATTACGAATGTAAAATCACTTTACAATCATCTGTGATTGTTAGGTCAGCTTTTTGCAAACGGGCAAAATAATGGCTTGTTTGACTCTGGTAAATATCCCACCGCACGTTCACTAGAGAATTTAATGTGCGTATGTTATTCTCTTTAAAAGCTTTGGATCCATAGGTCATTTGCATCTTTAACATGTTTCAAGCTTGCATATCCATTTTTAAAACACGTGTGGAACAAATCTCTTTCTTGTAAAATTCCAAGCTATTAGGGTTGAACAAGTGGAATTTCCCAAACTTGGATAACAAAAATTTTGTGTTAATTTTTGGCGTGTGAATAAGTTTTCTTTACTTACATTTGTTATTGTTTTAAATTTTTTCCATACATAAAATCAAAAATTTTCATTTTGCTGTGATATATTTGCCTTTTTTTGTTTACGGGATGAAGGGAGAGAGAAAACTCAAAGTTTTGATTTAAGAAAAAAGTGTACATCTAAAATGGAGATGCACGGTGCACAAATGTAGAGAGAGATAATTCCAATGAGTGTCTGTAATTTTTAGGGAATTTAAGCTTTTTTTAGTTTTTATATCTCAGGTTTTGCAATCGTCGGGAAAAGGGGGAGGCGGGGTGTTTTTAACTGAGTGTTGACTCCCAATCCATAAGTCATTTCTTACAAAAATATAGCCCGTTACGGACGATAAATCATTTTACAATCATCTATGATTGTTAGGTAAGCTTTTTGTGAACGGGCAAAATAATGGCTAGTTTGATTCTGGTAAATATCCCACCGCACGTTCATTGAGAATTTAATGAGCGTTTATTATTCTCTTTAAAAGCTTTGGATCCATAGGTCATTTGCATCTTTAACATGTTTCAAGCATGCATATCCATTTTTAAAACACGTGTAGAAGAAATCTCTTTCTTGTAAAATTCCATGCAATTAAGGTTGAACAAGTGGAATTTCTCAAACTTGGAAAACAAAACTTTTGTGTTCATTTGTGATGTGTGAGTAAATTTTCTATACTTACATTTGTTATTGATTTAATTTTTTTTCGCACATAAACTTTAAAATTTTCATTTTGTTGTGATCTATTTGCCTTTTTTGGTTTACGGGATGAAGGGAGAGCGAAAACTCAAAGTTTTGATTTAAGAAAAAAGTGTACATCTAAAATGGAGATGCACAATGCACAAATGTAGGGAGAGATAATTCCAAAGTGTGTTTGTAATTTTTAGGGATTGTAAGATTTTTTAGTTTTTGTATCTCAGGTTTTGCAATCGTCGGGAAAACGGGGTGGAGTGGTATTTTTAACTGACTGTTGACTCCCATTCCGTATGTCATTTCTTACAAAAATATAGCCCGTTACTCACGATAAATCACATTACAATCATCTATTATTGGTACGTTAGCTTTTTGAAAACGGGCAAAATAATGACTTGTTTGACTCGGGTAAATATCCCGCCGCATGTTCACTTCAGAATTTAATGAGTGTTTGTTATTCTCATTAAAATCTTTGGATCTATAGGTCATTTGCATCTTTAACATGTTTCAAGCATGCATATCCATTTTTAAAACATGTCTAGAAGAATTCTCTTTCTTGTAAAATTTCAAGCTATTTGGGTTGAACTAGTGGAATTTACCAAACATGGATAATAAAAATTTTGTGTTCAATTGTGGTGTGTGAATAAATTTTCATTACTTACATTTGTTAATGTTTTAATTTTTTTCCATACATAAACTCTAAAATTTGAAATTTTTTGTGATCTGTTTACCTTTTTTTGTTTACGGCATGAAGGGAGAACGAAAAACTCAAAGTTTTGATTTAATAAAAAAGTGTACATCTAAAATGGAGATGCACAATGCACAAATGTGGAGAGATATAATTCCAAAGAGTGTCTGTGATTTTTCAGGATTGTGAGCTCTTTTCAGTTTTTAGTTCTCATGTTTTGCAATCGTCGGGAAAAGGGGGAGGCGGGGGATTTTTAAATGAGTGTTGACTCCCAATCCGTAAGTAATTTCTTACAATAATATAGCCCGTTACGAATGAAAAATCACTTTACAATCATCTATGATTGTTAGATCAGCTTTTTGAAAACGGGCAAAATAATGGCTTGTTTGACTCGGGTGAATATCCCGCCGCACGTTCACTTCAGAAATTTAATGAGTGTTTGTTATTCTCATTAAAAGCTTTGGATCCATAGGTCATTTGCATCTTTAACATGTTTCAAGCATGCATATCGATTTTTAAAACACGTCTAGAAGAATTCTCTTTCTTGTAAAATTTCAATCTATTAGGGTTGAACTAGTGGAATTTCCCAAACTTGGATAACAAAATTTTTTTGTTCAATTGTGGTGTGTGAATAAATTTTCATTACTTACAATTGTTAATGTTTTAATTTTTTTCCATACATAAACTCTAAAATTTGAATTTTTTGTGATCTATTTTCCTTTTTTTATTTACGGCATGAAGGGAGAACGAAAACTCAAAGTTTTGATTTAATAAAAAAGTGTACATCTAAAATGGAGATGCACAATGCACAAATGTGGAGAGATATAATTCCAAAGAGTGTCTACGATTTTTCAGGATTGTGAGCTCTTTTCAGTTTTTAGTTCTCAGGTTTTGCAATCATCGGGAAAGGGGGAGGCGTGGGATTTTAAATTGAGTGTTGAGTCCCAATCCGTAAGTCATTTCTTACAATAATATAGCCCGTTACGAATGAAAAATCATTTTACAATCATCTATGATTTTAGGTCAGCTTTTTGCAAACGGGCAAAATAATGGCTTGTTTGACTCGGGTAAATATCCCACCGCACGTTCACTAGAGAATTTAATGAGCGTATGTTATTCTCTTTAAAAGCTTTGGATCCATAGGTCATTTGCATCTTTAACATGTTTCAAGCTTGCATATCCATTTTTAAAACACGTGTGGAACAAATCTCGTTCTTGTAAAATTCCAAGCTATTAGGGTTGAACTAGTGGAATTTCCGAAACTTGGATAACAAAAGTTTTGTGTTAATTTTGGGTGTGTGAATAAGTTTTCTTTACTTACATTTCTTATTGTTTTAAAATTTTACCATACATAAACTCAAAAAATTTCATTTTGCTGTGATCTATTTGCCTTTTTTGGTTTACGGGATGAAGGGAGAGCAAAAACTCAAAGTTTTGATTTAAGAGAAAATTGTACATCTAAAATGGAGATGCACAATGCACAAATGTTGGGAGATATAATTCCAAAGAGTGTTTGTAATTTAGATCTTTTTAGTTTTTGTATCTCAGGATTTGCAATCGTCATGAAAACGGGGAGGCGTGGTGTTTTTAACTGACTGTTGACTCCTAATCCGTATGTCATTTCTTACAAAAATATAGCCCGTTACTCATGATAAAGCACATTACAATCATCTATGATTGTTAGGTCAGCTTTTTGACAATGGACAAAATAATGGCTTGTTTGACTCGGGTAAATATCCTGCCGCACGTTCACTTCTGAATTTAATGAGTGTTTGTCATTCTCATTAAAATCTTTGGATCCATAGGTCATTTTCAACTTTAACATGTTTCAAGCATGCATATCCATTTTTAAAACACGTCTAGAAGAGTTCTCTTTTTTGTTAAATTTCAAGCTATTAGGGTTGAACTAGTGGAATTTCCCAAACTTGGATAACAAAATTTTGTGTTCAATTGTGGTGTGTGAATAAATTTTCATTACTTTTGTTAATGTTTTAATTTTTTCCATTCATAAACTCTAAAATTTACATTTTTTTGTGATCTATTTACCTTTTTTTTGTTTATGGCATGAAGGGAGAACGAAAAACTAGAAATTTTGATTTAATAACAAAGTGTACATTTAAAATTGAGATGCACAATGCACAAATGTGGAGAGATATAATTCCAAAGAGTGTCTATGATTTTTCAGGATTGTGAGGTCTTTTCGGTTTTTAGTTCTCAGGTTTTGCAACCGTCGGGAAAAGGGGGAGGCGGGGGATTTTTAATTGAGTGTTGACTCCCAATCCGTAAGTCATTTCTTACAATAATACATCCCGTTACGAATGAAAAATCACTTTACAATCATCTATGATTGTTAGGTCAGCTTTTTGCAAACGGGCAAAATAATGGCTTGTTTGACTCTAGTAAATATCCCACCGCACGTTCACTAGAGAATTTAATGAGCGTATGTTATTCTCTTTAAAAGCTTTGGATCCATAGGTCATTTGCATCTTTAACATGTTTCAAGCTTGCATATCCATTTTTAAAACACGTGTGGAACAAATCTCTTTCTTGTAAAATTCCAAGCTATTAGGGTTGAACAAGTGGAATTTCCCAAACTTGGATAACAAAAGTTTTGTGTTGATTTTTGGTGTGTGAATAAGTTTTCTTTACTTACATTTGTTATTGTTTTAAATTTTTTCCATACATAAACTCAAAAATTTTCATTTTGCTGTGATATATTTGCCTTTTTTTGTTTACGGGATGAAGGGAGAGAGAAAACTCAAAGTTTTGATATAAGAAAAAAGTGTACATCTAAAATGGAGACGCACGGTGCACAAATGTAGAGAGAGATAATTCCAATAAGTGTCTGTAATTTTTAGGGAATTTAATCTTTTTTTAGTTTTTATATCTCAGGTTTTGCAATCGTTAGGAAAAGGGGGAGGCGGGGTGTTATTAACTGAGTGTTAACTCCCAATCCGTAAGTCATTTCTTACAAAAATATAGCCCGTTACAGATGATAAATCACTTTACAATCATCTAAGATTGTTAGGTAAGCTTTTTGTGAACGGGCAAAATAGTGGCTAGTTTGATTCTGGTAAATATCCCACCGCACGTTCATTGAGAATTTAATGAGCATTTGTTATTCTCATTAAAAGCTTTGGATCCATAGGTCATTTGCATCTTTAACATGTTTCAAGCATGCATATCCATTTTTAAAGCACGTCTAGAAGAATTCTCTTTCTTGTAAAATTTCAAGCTATTAGGGTTGAACTAGTGGAATTTCCCAAACTTGGATAACAAAAATTTTATGTTCAATTGTGGTGTGTGGAGAAATTTTCATTACTTACATTTTTTAATTTTTTAATTTTTTTCCATACATAAACTCTAAAATTTACATTTTTTGTGATCTATTTACCTTTTTTTGTTTTCGGCATGAAGGGAGAATGAAAACTCAAAGTTTTGATTTAATAAAAAAGTGTACATCTAAAATGGATATGCACAATGCACAAATGTGGAGAGATATAATTCCAAAGAGTGTCTGCGATTTTTCAGGATTGTGAGCTCTTTTCAGTTTTTAGTTCTCAGGTTTTGCAATCGTCGACAAAAGGGGGAGGCGGGGGATTTTTAATTGAGTGTTGACTCCGTATCCATAAGTCATTTCTCACAATAATATAGCCCGTTACAAATGAAAAATCACTTTACATTCATCTATGATTGTTAGGTCAGCTTTTTGCAAACGGGCAAAATAATGGCTTGTTTGACTCGGGTAAATATCCCACCACATGTTCACTAGAGAATTTAATGAGCGTATGTTATTCTCTTTAAAAGGTTCGGATTCACAGGTCATTTGCATCTTTAATATGTTTCAAGCTTGCATATCCATTTTTAAAACACGTGTGGAACAAATCTCTTTCTTGTAAAATTCCAAGCTATTAGGGTTGAACTAGTGGAATTTCCCAAACTTGGATAACAAAAGTTTTGTGTTAATTTTTGGTGTGTGAATAAATTTTCTTTACTTACATTTGTTATTGTTTTAAATTTTTTTCATACATAAACTCAAAAATTTTCATTTTGCTGTGATCTTTTTACCATTTTTTGTTTAGGGGATGAAGGGAGAGAGAAAAGTCAGAGTTTTGATTTAAGAAAAAAGTGTACATCTAAAATGGAGACGCATAGCGCACAAATGTAGAGAGAGATAATTCCAATGACTGTCTGTAATATTTAGGGAATTTAAGCTCTTTTTAGTTTTAATATCTCAGGTTTTGCAATCGTCGGGAAAAGGGGGAGGCGGGGTCTTTTTAATTGAGTGTTGACTCCCAATCCGTAAGTCATTTCTTACAAAAATATAGCCCGTTACAGATAATAAATCACTTTACAATCATCTATGATTGTTAGGTAAGCCTTTTGTGAACGGGCAAAGTAATGGCTAGTTTGATTCTGGTAAATATCCCACCGCACGTTCATTGAGAATTTAATGAGCGTTTCTTATTCTCTTTAAAAGCTTTGGATCCATAGGTCATTTCATCTTTAACATGTTTCAAGCATGCATATCCATCTTTAAAACACGTGTAGAAGAAATCTCTTTCTTGTAAACTTTCATGCAATTAGGGTTGAACTAGTGGAATTTCTCAAACTTGGAAAACAAAACTTTTGTGTTCATTTGTGGTGTGTGAGTAAATTTTCTATACTTACATTTGTTATTATTTTAATTTTTTTTCGCACATAAACTCTAAAATTTTCATTTTGTTGTGATCTATATGCCTTTTTTGGTTTACGGGATGATGGGTGGGCGAAAACTCAAAGTTTTGATTTAAGAAAAAAGTGTACATCTAAAATGGAGATGCACAATGCACAAATGTAGGGAGAGATAATTCGAAAGTGTGTTTGTAATATTTAGGGATTGTAAGATCTTTTTAGTTTTTGTATCTCAGGTTTTGCAATCGTCGGGAAAACGGGGAGGCGTGGTATTTTTAACTGACTGTTGACTCCCAATCCGTATGTCATTTCTAACAAAAATATAGCTCGTTACTCATGATAAATCACATTACAATCATCTATGATTGTTAGGTCAGCTTTTTGAAAACGGGCAAAATAATGGCTTGTTTGACTCGGGTGAATATCCCGTTGCACGTTCACTTCAGAAATTTAATGAGTGTTTGTTATTCTCATTAAATGCTTTGGATCCATAGGTCATTTGCATCTTTAACATATTTCAAGCACGCATATCCTTTTTTAAAACTCGTCTAGAAGAATTCTCTTTCTTGAAAAATTTCAAGCTATTAGGGTAGAACTAGTGGAATTTCCCAAACTTTGATAACAAAAATTTTGTGTTCAATTGTGGTCTGTGAAGAATTTTTCATTACTTACATTTTTTAATGTTTTAATTTTTTTCCACACTTAAACTCTAAAATTTACATTTTTTCGTGATGTATTTACCTTTTTTTGTTTACGGCAAGAAGGGAGAACGAAAACTCAAAGTTTTGATTTAATAAAAAAGTGTACATCTAAAATGGAGATGCACTCAGCACAAATGTGGAGAGATATAATTCCAAAGAGTGTCTACGATTTTTCAGGATTGTGAGCTCTTTTCAGTTTTTAGTTCTCAGGTTTTGCAATCGTCGGGAAAATGGGGAGGCAGGGGATTTTTAATTGAGTGTTGAGTCCCAATCCGTAAGTCATTTCTTACAATAATATAGCCCGTTACGAATGAAAAATCACTTTACAATAATCTATGATTGTTAGGTCAGCTTTTTGCAAACGGGCAAAATAATGGCTTGTTTGACTCGGGTAAATATCCCACAGCACGTTCACTAGAGAATTTAATGAGCGTATGTTATTCTCTTTCAGAGGTTTGGATCGATAAGTCATTTGCATGTTTAACATGTTTAAAGCTTGCTTATCCATTTTGAAACACGTGTGGAACAAATCTCTTTCTTGTAAAATTCAAAGCTATTAGGGTTGAACTAGTGGAATTTCCCAAACTTGGATAACAAAAGTTTTGTGTTAATTTTTGGTGTGTGAATAAATTTTATTTACTTACATTTTTTATTGTTTTAAATTTTTTCCATACATAAACTCAAAAATTTTCATTTTGTTGTGATCTATTTGCCTTTTTTTGTTTACGGGATGATGGGAGAGAGAAAACTCAAAGTTTTGATTTAAGAAAAAAGTGTACATCTAAAATGGAGACGCACAGTGCACAAATGTAGAGAGAGATAATTCCAATGAGTGTCTATAATTTTTAGGGAATTTAAGGTCTTTTTAGTTTTTATATCTCAGGTTTTGCAATCGTCGGGAAAAGGTGGAGGCGGGGTGTTTTTAACTGAGTGTTGACTCCCAATCCGTAAGTCATTTCATACAAAAATATAGCCCGTTACGGAAGATAAATCACTTTACAATCATCTATGATTGTTAGGTAAGCTTTTTGTGAACGGGCAAAATAATGGCTAGTTTGACTCTGGTAAATATCCCACCGCACGTTCATTGAGAATTTAATGAGCGTTTGTTATTCTCTTTAAAAGCTTAGGATTCATAGGTCATTAGCATCTTTAACATGTTTCAAGCATGCATATCCATTTTTAAAACACATGTAGAAGAAATCTCTTTCTTGTAAAATTCCATGGAATTAGAGTTGAACTAGTGGAATTTCTCAAACTTGGAAAACAAAACTTTTGTGTTCATTTATGGTGTGTGAGTAAATTTTCTATACTTACATTTGTTATTGTTTTAATTTATTTTCACACATAAACTCTAAAATCTTCATTTTGTTGTGATCTATTATCCTTTTTTGGTTTACGGGATGAAGGGAGAGCGAAAACTCAAAGTTTTGATTTAAGAAAAAAGTGTACATCTAAAATGGAGATGCACAATGCACAAATGTGGAGAGATATAATTCCAAAGAGTGTCTGTGATTTTTCAGGATTGTGAGCTCTTTTCAGTTTTTAGTTCTCAGGTTTTGCAATCGTCGGGAAAAGAGGGAGGGAGGGGGGGCGGGGGGGGGGAGCGTGATTTTAAATAAAGTGTCTACTCCCAATCTGTAAGTCATTTCTTACAATAATATAGCCCGTTACGAATGAAAAATCACTTTACAATCATCTATGATAGTTAGGTCAGCTTTTTGCAAACGAGCAAAATAATGGCTTGTTTGGCTCGGGTAAATATCCCACCGCACGTTCACTAGAGAATTTAACGAACGTATGTTATTCTCTTTAAAAGTTTTGGATCCATAGGTCATTTGCATCTTTAACATGTTTCAAGCTTGCATATCCATTTTTAAAACACGTGTGGAACAAATCTCTTTCTTGTAAAATTCCAAGCTATTAGGGTTGAACTAGTGGAATTTCCCAAACTTGGATAACAAAAGTTTTGTGTTAATTTTTGGTGTGTGAATAAATTTTCTTTACTTACATTTGTTATTGTTTTAAATTTTTTCCATACATAAACTCAAAAATTTTCATTTTGCTTGATCTATTTGCCTTTTTTTGTTTACGGGATGAAGGAAGAAAGAAAACTCAAAGTTTTGATTTAAGAAAAAAGTGTACATCTAAAATGGAGACGCACAGTGCACAAATGTAGAGAGAGATAATTCCAATGAGTGTCTGTAATTTTTAGGGAATTTAAGCTCATTTTAGTTTTTATATCTCAGGTTTTACAATCGTCGGGAAAAGGGGGAGGCGGGGTGTTTTTAACTGAGTGTTGACTCCCAATCCGTAAGTCATTTCGTACAAAAATATTGCCCGTTACGGATGATAAATCACTTTACAATCATCTATGATTGTTAGGTAAGCTTTTTGTGAACGGGCAAAATAATGGCTAGTTTGATTCTGGTAAATATCCCACCACACGTTCATTGAGAATTTAATGAGCGTTTGTTATTCTCTTTAAAAGATTTGGGTCCATAGGTCATTTGCATCTTTAACTTGTTTCAAGCATGCATATCCATTTTTAAAACACGTGTAGAAGAAATCTCTTTCTTGTAAAATTCCACGCAATTAAGGTTGAACTAGTGGAATTTCTCAAACTTGGAAAACAAAACTTTTGTGTTCATGTGTGGTGTGTGAGTAAATTTTCTATACTTACATTTGTTATTGTTTTAATTTTTTTCGCACATAAACTCTAAAATTTTCATTTTGTTGTGATCTATTTGCCTTTTTTGGTTTACGGGATGAAGGGAGAGCGAAAACTCAAAGTTTTGAATTAAGAAAAAGTGTACATCTAAAATGGAGTTGCACAATGCACAAATGTAGGGAGAGATAATTCCAAAGAGTGTTTGTAATTTTTAGGGATTGTAAGATCTTTTTAGTTTTTGTATCTCAAGTTTTGCAATCGTCGGGAAAACAGGGAGGCGTGGTATTTTTAACTGACTGTTGACTCCCAATCCATCTGTCATTTCTTACAAAAATATAGCCAGTTACTCACGATAAATCACATTACAATCATCTATGATTGGTAGGTCAGCTTTTTGAAAACGGGCACAATAATGGATTGTTTGACTCAGGTAAATATCCCGCCACACGTTCACTTCAGAATTTAATGAGTGTTTGTTATTCTCATTAAAAGCTTTGGATCTATAGGTCATTTTCATCTTTAACATGGTTCAAGCATGCATATCCATTTTTAAAACACATCTAGAAGAATTCTCGTTCTTTTAAAATTTCAAGCTATTTGGGTTGAACAAGTGGAATTTCCCAAACTCTGATAACAAAAATTTTGTGATCAATTGTGGTGTGTGAATAAATTTTCATTACTTACATTTGTTAATGTTTTAATTTTTTTCCATACATACACTCTAAAATTTGAATTTTTTTGTGATCTATTTACCTTTTTTTGTTTACGGCATGAAGGGAGAACGAAAAACTCAAAGTTTTGATTTAATGAAAAAGTGTACATCTAAAATGGAGATGCACAATGCACAAATGTGGAGAGATGAAATTCCAAAGAGTGTCTGTGATTTTTCAGGATTGTGAGCTCTTTTCAGTTTTTAGTTCTCATGTTTTGCAATCGTCGGCAAAAGGGCGAGGCGGGGGATTTTTAAAAGAGTGTTGACTCCCAATCCGTAAGTCATTTCTTACAATAATATTGCCCGTTACGAATGAAAAATCACTTTACAATCATCTATGATTGTTAGGTAAGCTTTTTGTGAACGGGCAAAATAATGGCTAGTTTGATTCTGGTAAATATCCCACCACACGTTCATTGAGAATTTAATGAGCGTTTGTTATTCTCTTTAAAAGCTTTGGATCCATAGGTCATTTGCATATTTAACATGTTTCAAGCATGCATATCCATTTTTAAAACACGTGTAGAAGAAATCTCTTTCTTGTAAAATTCCATGCAATTAAGGTTGAACTAGTGGAATTTCTCAAACTTGAAAAACAAAACTTTTGTGTTCATTTTTGGTGTGTGAGTAAATTTTCTATACTTACATTTGTTATTGTTTTAATTTTTTCACACATAAACTCTAAAATTTTCATTTTGTTGTGATCTATTTGCCTTTTTTAGTTTACGGGATGAAGGGAGAGCGAAAACTAAAGTTTTGATTTAAGAAAAAAGTGTACATCTAAAATGGAGATGCACAATGCACAAATGTGGAGAGATATAATTTCAAAGAGTTTCTGTGATTTTTCAGGATTTTGAGTTCTTTTAAGTTTCTAGTTCTCAGGTTTTGCAATCGTCGGGAAAAGAGGAGGGGGGGGGGGGTGGACGATTTTTAATTGAGTGTTGACTCCCAATCCGTAAGTCATTTCTTACAATAATATAGCCCGTTACGAATGAAAAATCACTTTACAATCATCTATGATTGTTAGGTCAGCTTTTTGAAAACGGGCAAAATAATGGCTTGTTTGACTCGGGTGAATATCCCGCCGCACGTTCACTAGAGAATTTAATGAGCGTATGTTATTCTCTTTAAAAGCTTTGGATCGATAGGTCATTTGCATCTTTAACATGTTTCAAGCTTGCATATCCATTTTTAAAACACATGTGGAACAAATCTCTTTCTTGTAAAATTCGAAGCTATTAGGGTTGAACTAATGGAATTTCCCAAACTTGGATAACAAAAGTTGTGTTAATTTCTGGTGTGTGAATAAATTTTCTTTACATACATTTGTTATTGTTTTAACATTTTTCCATACATAAACTCTAAAATTTTCATTTTGCTGCGATCTATTTGCCTTTTTTGGTTTACGGGATGAAGGGAGAGAGAAAACTCAAAGTTTTTATTTAAGAAAAAAGTGTATATCAAAAATGGAGACGCACAGTGTACAAAGGTAGAGAGAGATAATTCCAATGAGTGTCTGTAATTTTTAGGGAATTTAAGCTCTTTTTAGTTTTTATATCTCAGGTTTTGCAATCGTCGGGAAAAGGGGGAAGCGGGGTGTTTTTAACTGAGTGTAAACTCCCAATCCATAAGTCATTTCTTACAAAAATATAGCCCGTTACGGATGATAAATCACTTTACAATCATCTATGATTGTTAGGTAAGCTTTTTGTGAACAAGCAAAATATTGGCTAGTTTGATTCTGGTAAATATCCCACCGCACGTTCATTGAGAATTTAATGAGCGTTTGTTATTCTCTTTAAAAGCTTTGGATCCATAGGTCATTAGCATCTTTAACATGTTTCAAGCATGCATATCCATTTTTAAAACACGTGTAGAAGAAATCTCTTTCTTGTAAAATTCCATGGAATTAGAGTTGAACAAGTGGAATTTCTCAAACTTGGAAAACAAAACTTTTGTGTTCATTTGTGGTGTGTGAGTAAATTTTCTATACTTACATTTGTTATTGTTTTAATTTTTTGTTCCACATAAACTCTAAAATTTTCATTTTGTTAGGATCTATTTGCCTTTTTTGGTTTACGGGATGAAGGGAGAGCGAAAACTCAACGTTTTGATTTAAGAAAAAAGTGTACATCTAAAATGGAGATGCACAATGCACAGATGTGGAGAGATATAATTCCAAAGAGTGTCTGTGATTTTTCAGGATTGTGAGCTCTTTTCAGTTTTTAGTTCTCTGGCTTTGCAATCGTCGGGAAAAGGGGGAGGGGGGGGGGGGGGGGGGGGGGGGGGGATTTAAAATTGAGTGTTGACTCCCAATCCGTAAGTCATTTCTTACAATAATATAGCCCGTTACGAATGAAAAATCACTTTACAATCATCTATGATTGTTAAGTCCGCTTTTTGCAAACGGGCAAAATAATGGCTTGTTTGACTCGGGTAAATATCCCACCGCACGTTCACTAGAGAATTTAATGAGCGTATGTCATTCACTTTAAAAGCTTTGGATCCATAGGTCGTTTGCATCTTTAACATGTTTCAATCTTGCATATCCAATTTTAAAAAACGTGTGGAACAAATCTCTTTCTTGTAAAATTCCAAGCTATTAGGGTTGAACTAGTTGAATTTCCCAAACTTGGATAACAAAAGTTTTGTGTTAATTTTTGGTGTGTGAATAAATTTTCTTTACTTACATTTGTTTTTGTTTTAAAATTGTTCCATACATAAACTCCAAAATTTTCATTTTGCTGTGATCTATTTGCCTTTTTTTTTTTTACGGGATGAAGGGAGAGAGAAAACTCAAAGTTTTGATTTAAGAAAAAAGTGTACATCTAAAATGGAGACGCACAGTGCACAAATCAAGAGAGAGATAATTCCAATGAATGTCTGTAATTTTTAGGGAATTTAAGCTCATTTTAGTTTTTATATCTCAGGTTTTGCAATCGTCGGGAAAAGGGGGAGGCGGGGTGTTTTTAACTGTGTGTTGACTCCCAATCCGTAAGTCATTTCTTACAAAAATATAGCCCGTTACGGATGATAAATCACTTTACAATCATCTATGATTGTAAGGTAAGCTTTTTGTGAACGGGCAAAATAATGGCTAGTTTGATTCTGGTAAATATCCCACCGCACGTTCATTGAGAATTTAATGAGCGTTTGTTATTCTCTTTAAAAGCTTTGGATGCATAGGTCACTAGCATCTTTAACATGTTTCAAGCATGCTTATCCATTTTTAAAACACGTGTAGAAGAAATCTCTATCTTGTAAAATTCCATGGAATTAGAGTTGAACTAGTGGAATTTCTCAAACTTGGAAAACAAAACATTTGTGTTCATTTGTGGTGTGTGAGTAAATTTTCTATACTTACATTTGTTATTGTTTTAATTTTTTTCACACATAAACTCTAAAATTTACATTTTGTTGTGATCTATTTGCCTTTTCTGGTTTACGGATGAAGGGAGAGCGAAAACTCAAAGTTTTGATTTAAGAAGAAAGTGTACAACTAAAATGGAGATGCACAATGCACAAATGTGGAGAGATATAATTCCAAAGAGTGTCTTTGATTTTTCAGGATTGTGAGCTCTTTTCAGTTTTTAGTTCTCGGGCATTGCAATCGTCGGGAAAAGGGGGAGGGGGGGGGAGGGGATTTTTAATTGAGTGTTGACTCCAGATCCGTAAGTCATTTCTTACAATAATATAGCCCGTTACGAACGAAAAATCACTTTAGAATCATCTATGATTGTTAGGTTAGCTTTTTGCAAACGGGCAAAATAATAACTTGTATGACTCGGGTAAATATCCCACCGCACGTTCACTAGAGAATTTAATGAGCGTATGTTATTCTCTTTAAAAGCTTTGGATCCATAGGTCATTCCCATCTTTAACATATTTCAAGCTTGCATATCCATTTTTAAAACACGTGTGGAACAAATCTCTTTCTTGTAAAATTCCACGCAATTAGGGTTGAACTAGTAGAATTTCCCAAACTTGGATAACAAAAGTTTTGTGTTAACTTTTTGTGTGTGAATAAATTTTATTTACTTACATTTGTTATTGTTTTATAATTTTTCCATACATAAAACTCAAAAATTTTCATTTTGCTGTGATCTATTTGCCTTTTTTTGTTTGCGGGATGAAGGGAGAGAGAAAACTCAAAGTTTTGATTTAAGAAAAAAGTATACATCTAAAATGGAGACGCACAGTGCACAAATGTAGAGAGAGATAATTCCAATGAGTGTCTGTAATTTTTAGGGAATTTAAGGTCTTTTTAGTTTTTATATCTCAGGTTTTGCAATCGTCGGGAAAAGGGGGAGGCGGGGTGTTTTTAACTGAGTGTTGACTCCCAATCCGTAAGTCATTTCTTATAAAAATATAGCCCGTTACGGATGATAAATCACTTTACAATCATCTATGATTGTTAGGTAAGCTTTTTGTGAACAGGCAAAATAATGGCTAGTTTGATTCTGGTAAATATCCCACCGCACGTTCATTGAGAATTTAATGAGCGTTTGTTATTCTCTTTAAAAGCTTTGGATCCATAGGTCATTTGCATCTTTAACATGTTTCAAGCATGCATATCCATTTTTAAAACACGTGTAGAAGAAATCTCTTTCTTGTAAAATTCCATGCAATTAGGGTTGAACTAGTGGAATTTCTCAAACTTGGAAAAGAAAACTTTTGTGTTCATTTGTGGTGTGCTGTGTAAATTTTCTATACTTACATTTGTTATTGTTTTAATTTTTTTTCACACATAAAATCTAAAATTTTCATTTTGTTGTGATCTATTTGCCTTTTTTGGTTTACGGGATGAAGGGAGAGCAAAAACTCAAAGTTTTGAATTAAGAAAAAAGTGTACATCTAAAATGGAGATGCACAATGCACAAATGTAGGGAGAGATAATTCCAAAGAGTGTTTGTAATTTTTAGGGATTGCAAGATCTTTTTAGTTTTTGTATCTGAGGCTTCGCAGTCGTCGGGAAAACGGGGAGGCGTGGTATTTTTAACTGACTGTTGACTCCCAATCCGAATGTCATTCTTACAAAAATATAGCCCGTTACTCATGATAAATCACATTACAATCATCTATGATTGTTAGGTCAACTTTTTGAAAATGGGCAAAATAATGACTTGTTTGACTCGGGTGAATATCCCGCCGCACGTTCACTTCAGAAATTTAATGAGTGTTTGTTATTCTCATTAAAAGCTTTGGATCCATAGGTCATTTGCATCTTTAACATGTTTCAAGCATGCATATCCATTTTTAAAACACGTTTAGAAGAATTCTCTTTCTTGTAAAATTTCAAGCTATTAGGGTTGAACTAGTGGAATTTCCCAAACTTGGACAACAAAAATTTTGTGTTCAATTGTGGTGTGTGAATAAATTTTCATTACTTATATTTGTTAATGTTTTAATTTTTTGCCATACATAAACTCTAAAATTTACATTTTTTTTTATCTGTTTACCTTTTTTTTTTTTTTTGCATGAAGGGAGAACGTAAACTCAAAGTTTTGATTTAATAAAAAAGTGTACATATAAAATGGAGATGCACAATGCACAAATGTGGAGAGATATAATTCCAAAGAGTGTCTGCGATATTTCAGGAATTTGAGCTCTTTTCAGTTTTTAGTTCTCAGGTTTTGCAATCGTCGGGAAAAGGGGGAGGTGGGGGATTTTTAATTGAGTGTTGACTCCGAATCCGTAAGTCATTTCTTACAATAATATAGCCCGTTACGAATGAAAAATCACTTTACAATCATCTATGATTGTTAGGTCAGCTTTTTGCAAATGGGCAAAAAAATGGCTTGTTTGACTCGGGTAAATATCCCACCACACATTCATTGAGAATTTAATGAGCGTTTGTTATTCTCTTTAAAAGCTTTGGATCCATAGGTCATTTGCATCTTTAACATGTTTCAAACATGCATATCCATTTTTAAAACACGTGTAGAAGAAATCTCTTTCTTGTAAAATTCCATGCAATTAAGGTTGAACTAGTGGAATTTCTCAAACTTGGAAAACAAAACTTTTGTGTTCATTTATGGTGTGTGAGTAAATTTTCTATACTTACATTTGTTATTGTTTTAATTTTTTTTCACACATAAACTCTAAAATTTTCATTTTTTTGTGATCTATTTGCCTTTTTTGGTTTACGGGATGAAGGGAGAGCGAAAACACAAAGTTTTGATTTAAGAAAAAAGTGTACATCTAAAATGGAGATGCACAATGCACAAATGTGGAGAGATATAATTCCAAAGAGTGTCTGTGATTTTTAAGGATTTTGAGCTCTTTTCAGTTTTTAGTTCTCAGGTTTTTCAATCGTCGGGAAAAGAGGGAGGGGGGGGGGGGATTTTTAATTGAGTGTTGACTCCCAATTCGTAAGTCATTTCTTACAATAATATAGCCCGTTACGAATGAAAAATCACTTTACAATCATCTATGATAGTTTGGTCAGCTTTTTGCAAACGGGCAAAATAATGGCATGTTTGGCTCGGGTAAATATCCCCCCGCATGTTCACTACAGAATTTAATGAGCGTATGTTATTCTCTTTAAAAGCTTTGGATCCATAGGTCATTTGCATCTTTAACATGTTTCAAGCTTGCATACCCATTTTTAAAACACGTGTGGAACAAATCTCTTTCTTGTAAAATTCCAATCTATTTGGGTTGAACTAGTGGAATTTCCCAAACTTGGATAACAAAAGTTTTGTGTTAATTTTTGGTGTGTGAATAAATTATCTTTACTTACATTTGTTTTGTTTTAAATTTTTTCCATACATAAACTCAAAAATTTTCATTTTGTTGTGATCTATTTGCCTTTTTTTGTTTACGGGATGAAGGGAGAGAGAAAACTCAAAGTTTTGATTTAAGAAAAAAGTGTACATCTAAAATGGAGACGCACAGTGGACAAATGTAGAGAGAGATAATTCCAATGAGTGTCTGTAATTTTCAGGGAATTTAAGCTCTTTTTAGTTTTTATATCTCAGGTTTTACAATCGTCGGGAAAAGATGGAGGCGGGGTGTTTTTAACTGAGTGTTGACTCCCAATCCGTAAGTCATTTCATACAAAAATATAGCCCGTTATGGAAGATAAATCACTTTACAATCATCTATGATTGTTAGGTAAGGTTTTTGTGAATGGGCAAAATAATGGCTAGTTTGACTCTGGTAAATATCCCACCGCACGTTCATTGAAAATTTAATGAGCGTTTGTTATTCTCTTTAAAAGCTTAGGATTCATAGGTCATTAGCATCTTTAACATGTTTCAAGCATGCATATCCATTTTTAAAACACATGTAGAAGAAATCTCTTTCTTGTAAAATTCCATGGAATTAGAGTTGAACTAGTGGAATTTCTCAAACTTGGAAAACAAAACTTTTGTGTTCATTTATGGTGTGTGAGTAAATTTTCTATACTTACAAATGACCTATGGATCCAAAGTTTTTAATGAGAATAAAAAACGCTCATTAAATTCTTAAGTGAAGGAGCAGTGGGATATTTACCCGAGTCAAACAAGCAATTATTTTGCCCGTTTGCAAAAAAGCTGACCTAACAATCATAGATGATTGTAAAGTGTTTTTTTCATTCGTAACGGGCTATATTATTGTAATAAATGACTTTCGGATTGGGAGTCAACACTCAATTAAAAATCCCCCGCCTCCCCCTTTTCCCGACGATTGCAAAACCTGAGAACTAAAAACTGAAAAGAGCTTACAATCCTTAAAAATCACAGGCACTCTTTGGATTTATATCTCTCTACATTTGTGCATTGTGCATCTCCATTTTAGATGAACATTTTTTTCTTAAATAAAAAATTTTGAGTTTTCATTCTCCCTACATGCCGTAAACAAAAAAAGGTAAATAGATCACAACAAAATGAAAATTTTAGAGTTTATGTATGGAAAAAAATTAAAACAATAAGAAATTTAAGTAATGAAAATTTATTCACACACCACAAATGAACACAAAATTTTTGTTATCCAAGTTTAGGAAATTCCACTAGTTCAACCCTAATAGCTTGAAATTTTACAAGAAAGAGATTTCTTCTACACGTGTTTTAAAAATGGATATGCATACTTGAAACATGTTAAAGATGCAAATGACCTAAGGATCCAAAGCTTTTAAAGTGAATAACAAACTTTCATTAAATTCTCTAGTGAACGTGCAGTAGGATACTTACTCGAAGCAAACAAGCCATTATTTTGCCCATTTGCAAAAAGCTGACCTAACCATCATAGATGATTGTAATGTGATTTATTATGAGTAACTGGCTATATTTTTGTAAGAAATGACCTACGGATTGGGAGTCAACAGTCAGTTAAAAATACCTCGCCTCCCCGTTTTCCCGTCGATCGCAAAACTTGAGATATAAAAACTAAAAAGATCTTACAATCCTTAAAAATTAACACTCTTTGGAATTATCTCTCTCTACATTTGTGCATTGTGCATCTCCATTTTAGATGTACACTTTTTTCTTAAATCAAAACTTTGAGTTTTCGCTCTCCCTTCATCCTGTAAACAAAAAAAGGCAAATAGATCACAAAAAAAAATGAAAATTTTAGAGTTTATGTGTGAAAAAAATTAAAACAATAATGAATGTAAGTATAGAAAATTTATTTACACACCAAAAATGAACGCAAAAGTTTTGTTTTCCAAGTTTGGGAAATTCCAGAAGTTCAACCCTAATTGCATGGAATTTTACAAGAAAGAGATTTCTTCTACACATGTTTTAAATATGGTTATGCAAGCTTGAAAAATGTTAAAGATGCAAATGACCTATGGATCTAAAGTTTTTCAAGGGAGTAACATTCGCTCATTAAATTCTCTAGTGAATGTGCGGTGGGATATTTACCCGAGTCAAACAAGCCATTATTTTGCCCATTTGCAAAATGCTGACCTAACAATCATAGATGAATTGTAAAGTGATTTATCAGGTGTAACAGGCTATATTTTTGCAAGAAATGACTTATGGATAGGGAGTCAACACTTCGTTAAAAATCCCCCGCATCCCCCTTTTCCTGACGATTGCAAAACCTGAGATATAAAAACTAAAAAGAGCTTAAAATCCCTAAAAATTACAGACACTCTTTGGAATTATCTCTTTCAAAATTTTTGCATTGTGCATCTCCATTTTAGATGTACACTTTTTTCTTAAATCAAAATTTTGAGTTTTCGCGCCCACTACTTATCGTAAAAAAAAAAAAGGCAAATTGATAACAACAAAATGAAAATTTTAAAGTTTATGTATGGAAAATATTTAAAAAATAAAAAATGTAAGTAAAGAAAATTTATTCACAAATCACAAATGAACACAAAAGTTTTGTTTTCCAAGATTGGGAAATTCCACAAGTTCAATCCTAATAGCTTGGAATTTTACAAGAAAGAGATTTCTTCTACACGTGTTTTAAAAATAGATATGCATGCTTGGAACATGTTAAAGATGCAAATGACCTATGGATCCAAAGCTTTTAATGAGAATAACAAACGTTCATCAAATTCTTAAGTCAACGTGCAGTGGGATATTTACCCGAGTCAAACAAGCCATTATTTTGCCCGTTAGCAAAAACCTGACCCAACAATCATAGATGCTTGTAAAGTGATTTTTCATTCGTAACGGGCAATATTATTGTAAGAAATGACTTACGGATTGGAAGTAAACACTCAATTAAAAATCCCCCGCCTCCCCCTTTTCCCGACGATTGCAAAACCTGAGAACTAATAACTGAAAAGAGCTTACAATCCTTAAAAATCACAGGCACTCTTTGGAATTATATCTCTCCACATTTGTGCATTGTACTTCACCATTTTAAATTTACTCTTTTTTCTTAAATCAAAACTTTGAGTTTTCGTTCTCCCTTCATGCCGTAAAAAAAAAAAAGGTTAATAGATCACAACAAAATGAAAATTTTAGAGTTTATGTATGGAAAAAAATTAAAACAATAACAAATGTAAGTAATGAAACTTTATGCACACACCACAAATGAACACAAAATTTTTGTTATCCGAGTTTGGGAAATTCCACTAGTTCAACCATAATAGCTTGAAATTTTACAAAAAAGAGATTTCTTCTACACGTGTTTTAAAAATGGAAATGGATGCTTGAAACATGTTAAAGATGCAACTAACCTATGGATCCAGAGCTTTTAAAGTGAATAACAAACTCTCATTAAATTCTCTAGTGAACGTGTGGTGGGATATTTACCCGAGTCAAATAAGCCATTATTTTGCCCGTTTGCAAAAAGCTGACCTAACAATCATAGATAATTGTAATGTGATTTATCATGAGTAACGGGCTTTATTTTTATAAGAAATGACATATGGATTGGGAGTCAACAGTCAGTTAAAAATACCCCCCTCCCCCTTTTCCCGACGATTGCAAAACCTGAGATATAAAAACAAAAAAGATCTTACAATCCTTAAAAATTAAAAATACTCTTTGGAATTATCTCTCTCTACATTTGTGCATTGTGCATCTCCATTTTAGATGTACATTTTTTTCTTAAATAAAAACTTTGAGTTTTCTCTCTCCCTTAATCCCGTAACCAAAAAAAGGCAAATAGATCACATCGAAATGAAAATTTTAAAGTTTATGTATAAAAAAAATTAAAACAATAACAAATGTAAGTATATAAAATTTATTCACACACTACAAATGAACACAAAAGTTTTGTTTTCCAAGTTTGGGTAATTCCAGTAGTTCAACCCTAATTGCATGGAATTTTACAACAAAGAGATTTCTTCTACACGTGTTTTAAAAATGGATATGCATGCTTGAAACATGTTAAAGATGCAAATGACCTATGGATCCAAAGTTTTTAAAGAGAACAACAAATGCTCATTAAATTCTCAATGAACGTGCAGTGGGATAATTACAAGAGTCAAACAAGCCATTATTTTGCCCATTTACAAAAAGCTTACATAACAATCATAGATGATTGTAAAGTGAATTATCATCCGTAACGGGCTATATTTTTGTAAGAAATGACGTACGGATTGGGAGTCAACACTCAGTTAAAAACACCCCGCCTCCCCCTTTTCCCGATGATTGCGAAACCTGAGATATAAAAACTAAAACGAACTTAAATTCCCTAAAAATTATAGACATTCTTTGGAATTATCTCTCTCAACATTTGTGCATTGTGCGTCTCCATTTTAAATGTACACTTTTTTCTTCAATCAAAACTTTGAGTTTTCTCTCTACCTTCATCCCGTAAACAAAGAAAGGCAAATTGATGACAGCAAAATGAAAATTTTAGATTTTATGTATGGAAAAAATTTAAAACAATAACAAATGTAAGTAAAGAAAATTTATTCACACACAAAAAATGAACACAAAACTTTTGTTATCCAAGTTTGGGAAATTCCACTAGTTCAACCATAATAGCTTGGAATTTTACAAGAAAGAGATTTCATCTACACGTGTTTTAAAAATGGATATGCAAGCTTGAAACATGTTAAAGATGCAAATGACCTATTGATCCAATGCTTTTAAAGAGAATAACATACGCTCTTTAAATTCTCCAGTGAACGTGCGGTGGGATATTTACTCGAGTCAAACAAGCCATTATTTTGCCCGTTTGCAAAAAGCAGACCAAACAATCATAGATGAATTGTAAAGTGATTTATCATGTGTAAGGGGCAATATTTTTTGTAAGAATTGACATATGGATAGGGAGTCAACACTTAGTTAAAAATCCCCCGCCTCCCCCTTTTCCCGACGATTGCAAAACCTGAGATATAAAAACTACAAAGAGCTTGCAATCCCTAAAAATTACAGACACTCTTTGAAATTATCTCCTTCTAAATTTGTGCATTTCGCATTTCCATTTTAGATGTACACATTTTTCTTATATCAAAATTTTGAGTTTTCACTCTCCTTTCATAGCATAAAAAAAAGGCAAATAGATAACAACAAAATTAAAATTTTAGAGCTTATGTAGGGAAAAAATTTTAAAAAATAAAAAATGTAAGTAAAAAAAATTTATTCACAAACCACAAATCAACACAAAAGTTTTGTTATCCAAGATTGGGAAATTCCACTAGTTCAACCCTAATAGCTTGGAATTTTACAAGAAAGAGATTTCTTCTACACGTGTTTTAAAAATGGATATGCATGCTTGAAACATGTTAAAGATGCAAATGACCTATGGATCCAAAGCTTTCAATGAGAATAGCAAACGCTCATTAAATTCTTAAGTGAACGTGCGGTGGGATATTTACCTGAGTCAAAAAAGCCATTATTTTGCCCGTTTGCAAAAAGCTGACCTAATAATCATAGATGATTGTAAAGTGATTTTTAATTTGTAATGGGCTATATTACTGTAAGAATTGACTTACGGATTGGGAGTCAACACTCAATTAATAATCCCCCGCCTCCCACTTTTCCCGACGATTGCAATTCCAGAGAACTAATAACTGAAAAGAGCTTACAATCCTTAAAAATCACAGACACTCTTTGGAATTATATCTCTCTATATTTGTGCATTGTGCATCTCCATTGTAGATGTACTCTTTTTTCATAAATCAAAACTTTGAGTTTTTGTTCTCCCTTCATGCAATAAAAAAAAAAAGTTAATAGATCACAACAAAATGAAAATTTTAGAGTTTATGTATGGAAAAAAATTAAAACAAAAAAAATGTAAGTAATGAAAATTTATTCACACACCACAAATGAACACAAAATTTTTATTATCCAAGTTTTGGAAATTCCACTAGTTCAACCCTAATAGCTTGAAATTTTACAAGAAAGAGATTTCTTCTACACGTGTTTTAAAAATGGATATGGAAGCTTGAAACATGTTAAAGATGCAAATAACCTTTGGATCCAAAGCTTTTAAAGTGAATAACAAACTCTCATTAAATTCTCTGGTGAACGTGCGATGGGATATTTACCAGAGTCAAACAAGCCATTATTTTGCCCGTTTGAAAAAAGCTGACCCAACAATCAGCTTTTTGCAAACGGGCAAAATAATGGCTTGTTTGACTCTAGTAAATATCCCACCGCACGTTCACTAGTGAATTTAATGAGCGTATGTTATTCTCTTTAAAAGCTTTGGATCCATAGGTCATTTGCATCTTTAACATGTTTCAAGCTTGCATATCCATTTTTAAAACACGAGTAGAAGAAATCTCTTTCTTGTAAAATTCCAAGCTATTAGGGTTGAACTAGTGGAATTTCCCAAACTTGGATAACAAAAGTTTCGTGTTAATTTTTGGAGTGTGAATAAATTTTCATTACTTTCAGTTGTTATTTTTTTAAATTTTTTCCATACATAAACTCAAAAAATTTCATTTTGTTGTGATCGATTTGCCTTTTTTTGTTTACGGGATGAAGGGAGAGAGAAAACTCAAAGTTTTGATTTAAGAAAAAAGTGTACATTTAAAATAGAGACACTCAGGGCACAAATGTAGAGAGAGATAATTCCAAAGAGTGTCTATAATTTTTAGGGAATTTAAACTTTTTTTAGTTTTAATATCTCAGGTTTTGCAATCGTCGGGAAAGAGGGGGGGGGGGGGGGGGGGGGGGGGGGGGGGGGGGGGGGGGGGGTGTTTTAACTAATTGTTGACTCCCAATCCGTAAGTCATTTCTTACAAAAATCTAGCCCATTACGAATGATAAATCACTTTACAATCATCTAAGATTGTTAGGTAAGTTTTTTGTAAACGGGCAAAATAATGGCTAGTTTAACTCTGGTAAATATCCCACCGCACGTTCATTGAGAATTTAATGAGCGTTTGTTATTCTCTTTAAAAGCTTTGGATCCATAGGTCATTTGCATCTTTAACATGTTTCAAGCATGCATATCCATTTTTAAAACACGTGTAGAAGAAATCTCTTTCTTGTAAAATTTCAACATATTAGGGTTGAACTAGTGGAATTTCCCAATCTTGGATAACTAAATTTTGTGTTCATTTGTGGTGTGTGAATATATTTTCATTACTTACATTTGTTATTGTTTTAATTTTTTTTCCATACATAAACTCCAAAATTTTCATTTTGTTGTGATCTATTTACCTTTTTTTGCTTACGGCATGATGGGAGAACGAAAACTCAAAGTTTTGATTTAAGAAAAAAGTGTACATCTAAAATGGAGATGCACGATGGAAAAATGTAGAGAGATATAATTCCAAAGAGTGTCTATGATTTTTAAGGATTGTAAGCTCTTTTCAATTTTTAGTTCTCATGTTCTGCAATCGTCAGGAAAAGGGGGAGGCGGAGGATTTTTAATTGAGTGTTGACTCCCAATCCATAAGTCATTTCTTACAATAATATAGCTCGTGACGAATGAAAAATCACTTTACAATCATCTATGATTGTTAGGTCAACTTTTTGCAAACGGGCAAAATAATGGCTTGTTTGACTCGGGTAAATATCCCGCCGCACGTTCGCTTAAGAATTTAATGAGCATTTGTTATTCTCATTAAAATCTTTGGATCCATAGGTCATTTGCATCTTTAACATATTTCAAGCATGCATATCCATTTTTAAAACACGTGTAGAAGATATCTCTTCCTTGTAAAATTCCAAGCTATTAGGGTTGAACTAGTGGAATTTCCCAATCTTGGATAACAAAATTTTGTGTTCATTTGTGGTGTGTGAATAAATTTTCATTACTTACATTTGTTATTGTTTTAATTTTTTTCCATACATAAACTCTAAAATTTTCATTTTGTGCTGATCTATTTATCTTTTTTTTGTTTACGGCATGAAGGGAGAACAAAAACTGAAAGTTTTGATTTAAGAAAAATGTGTACATCTAAAATGGAGATGCACAATGCACAAATGTGGAGAGATATAATTCCAAAGAGTGTTTGTGATTTTTAAGGATTGTAACCTCTTTTCAGTTTTTAGTTCTATGGTTTTGCAATCGTCGGGAAAAGGGGGAGGCAGGGTATTTTTAACTGACTATTGACTCCCAATCCTTATGTCATTTCTTTCAAACATGCATATCCATTTTTAAAACACATTTTCAGGAAATCTCTTTCTTGTAAAATTCCAAGCTATTAGGGTTGAACTAGTGGAATTTCCCAATCTTGGATAAAAAAATTTTGTGTTCATTTGTGGTGTGTGAATAAATTTTCATTACTTACATTTGTTATTGTTTTAATTTTTTTCTATACATAAAATCTAAAATTTTCATTTTGTTGTGATCTATTTACCTTTTTTTTTTTACGGCTTGAAGGGAGAACGAAAACTCAAATTTTTGATTTAAGAAAAAAGTGTACATCTAAAATGGAGATGCACAATGCATAAATGTAGAGAGATATAATTCCAAAGAGTGTCTGTGATTTTTAAGGATTGTAAGCTCTTTTCAGTTTTTAGTTCTCGGGTTTTGCAATCGTCGAGAAAAGGGGGAGGCGGGGGATTTTTAATTGAGTGTTGACTCCCAATCCATAAGTCATTTCTTACAATAATAAAGCCCGTTACGAATGAAAAATCACTTTACAATCATCTATGATTGTTAGGTCAGCTTTTTACAAACAGGCAAAATAATGGCTTGTTTGACTCGGGTAAATATCCCGCCGCACGTTCACTTATGAATTTAATGAGCGTTTGTTATTCTCTTTAAAAGCTTTGGATCCGTAGGTATTTGCATCTTTAACATGTTTCAAGCATGCATATCCATTTTTAAAACACGTGTAGAAGAAATCTCTTTCATGTAAAATTCCAAGCTATAAGGGTTGAACTAGTGGAATTTCCCAATCTTGGATAACTAAATTTTGTGTTCATTTGTGGTGTGTGGATAAATTTTCATTACTTAAATTTATTATTGTTTAATTTTTTTCATACATAAACTCTAAAATTTTCATTTTGTTCTGATCTATTTACCTTTTTTTGTTTACGGCATGAAGGGACAACGAAAACTCAAAGTTTTGATTTAAGAAAAAAATGTTCATCTAAAATGGAGATGCACAATGCCCAAATGTAGAGATATATAATTCCAAAGAGAGTTTGTGATTTTTAAGGATTGTAACCTCTTTTCAGTTTTTAGTTCTCAGTTTTTCCAATCGTCGGAAAAAGGGGGAGGCGGGGGATTTTTCATTTAGTGTTGACTCCCAATCCGTAAGTCATTTCTTACAATAATATAGCCTGTTACGAATGAAAAATCACATTACAATCATCTATGATTGTTAGGTCAGCTTTTTGCAAACGGGCAAAATAATGGCTTGTTTGACTCGGGTAAATATCCCACCACACGTTAACTTCAGAATTTAATGAGCGTTTGTAATTCTCATTAAAAGCTTTGGATCCATAGGTCACTTGCATCTTTAACATGTTTCAAGCATGCATATCCATTTTTAAAACACGTGTAGAAGAATTCTCTTTCTTGGAAAATTTCAAGCTATAAGGGTTGAACTAGTGGAATTTTCCAATCTTGGATAAAAATTTTTTGTGTTCAATGGTGGTGTGTGAATAAATTTTCATTAATAACAGTTGTTAATGTTTTAATTTTTTTCCATACATTAACTCTAAAATTTACAGTTTGTTGCGATCTATTGGGTTTTTTTTTTTACGGCATGAAGGGAGAATGAAAACTCAAAGTTTTGATTTAATAAAAAAGTGTACATCTAAAATGGAGATGCACAATGCACAAATGGAGAGAGATATAATTCCAAAGAGTGTCTGTGATTTTTAAGGATTGTGAGCTCTTTTCAGTTTTTAGTTTTCAGGTTTTGCAATCGTCGGGAAAAGGAGGTGGCGGGGGATTTTTATTTAGTGTTGACTCCCAATCCGTAAGTCATTTCTTAAAATAATATAGCCCGTTACGAATGAAAAATCACTATACAATCATCTATGATTGTTAGGTCAGCTTTTTGCAAACGGGCAAAAGAATGGCTTGTTTGACTCGGGTAAATATCCCGCTTCACGTTCACTTCAGAATTTAATGAGCGTTTGTAATTCTCATTGAAAGCTTTGGATCCATAGGTTATTTGCATCTTTAACATGTTTCAAGCATGCATACCCATTTTTAAAACACGTGTAGAAGAAATCTCTTTCTTGTAAAATTCAAAGAAATTAGGGTTGAACTAGTGGAATTTCCCAATGTTGGATAACTAAATTTTGTGTTCATTTGTGGTGTGTGAATAAATTTTCATTACATACATTTGTTATTTTTTTAATATTTTCCCATACTTAAACTTTTTAAATTTTCATTTTTTTGTGATCTATTTACCTTTTTTTGTTTACAGTATGAAGGGAGAACGAAAACTCAAAGTTTTCATTTAATAAAAAAGTGTACATCTAAAATGGAGATGCACAATGGACAAATGTAGAGGGCTATAATTCCAAAGAGTGTCTGTGATTTTTAAGGATTGTAAGCTCTTTTCAGTTTTTAGTTCTCAGGTTTCGCAATCGTCGGGAAAAAGGGGAGGCGGGGGATTTTTAATTGAGTTTTGAGTCCCAATCCGTAAGTCATTTCTTACAATAATATAGCCCGTTACGAATGAAAAATCACTTTACAATCATCTATGATTGTTAGGTCAGCTTTTTGCAAACGGGTAAAATAATGGCTTGTTTGACTCGGGTAAATATCCCGCCGCACGTTCACTTAAGAATTCAATGAGCGTTTGTTATTCTCATTAAAAGCTTTGGATCCATAGGTCATTTGCATCTTTAACATGTTTCAAACATGCATATCCATTTTTAAAACACATGTAGAAGAAATCTCTTTCTTGTAAAATTCCAAGCTATTAGGGTTGAACTAGTAGAATTTCCCAATCTTGGATAACAAAATTTGGTGTTCATTTGTGGTGTGTGAATAAATTTTCATTACTTACATTTGCTACTGTTTTAATTTTTTTCCATACATAAACTCTAAAATTTTCATTTTGTTGTGATCTATTTACCTTTTTTTGTTTACGGCATGAAGGGAGAACGAAAACTCAAAGTTTTGATTTAAGAAAAGAGTGTACATCTAAAATGGAGATGCTCAATGCACAAATGTAGAGACATATAATTCCAAAGAGTGTCTATGATTTTTAAGGATTGTAAGCTCTTTTCAGTTTTTAGTTCTCAGATTTTGTAATTGTCGGGAAAAGGGGGAGGCGGGGGATTTTTAATTGAGTGTTGACTCCCAATCCGTAAGTCATTTCTTACAATAATATAGCCATTTACGAATGAAAAATCATTTTACTATCATCTATGATTGTTAGGTCAGCTTTTAGCAAACGACCAAAATAATGGCTTGTTTGACTCGGGTAAACCACACGTTCACTCGAGAATTTACTGAGCATATGCTATTCTCTTTAAAAGCTTTGGATCCATACGTCATTTGCATCTTTAACATGTTTCAAGCTTGCATATCCATTTTTAAAACACGTGTAGAAGAAATCTCTTTCTTGTAAAATTCCATGCTATTAGGGTTGAACTAGTGGAATTTCCCAAACTAGGATAACAAAGGTTTTGTGTTAATTTTTGGTGTGTGAATAAATATTCTTTACTTACATTTGTTATTGTTTTAAATTTTTTCTATACATAAACTCAAAAATTTTCATTTTGCAGTGATCTATTTGCCTTTTTTTTGTTTTCGGGATGAAGGGAGAGAGAAAAATCAAAGTTTTGATTAAAGAAAAAAGTGTACATTTAAAATGGAGACCCACAGTGCACAAATTTAGAGAGAGATAATTCCAAAGAGTGTCTTTAATTTTTAGGGAATTTAAGCTCTTTTTAGTTTTTATATCTCAGGTTTTGCAATCATCGGGAAAAGAGGGAGGCGGGGGTGTGTTTTTAACTGAGTGTTGACTCTCAATCCGTATGTCATTTCTTACAAAAATATTTCCCGTTACGGATGATAAATCACTTTACAATCATCTATAATTGTTAGGTAAGCTTTTTGTAAGCGGGCAAAATAATGGCTAGTTTCATTGAGAATTTAATGAGCGTTTGTTATTCTGTTTAAAAGCTTTGGATCCATAGGTCATTTGCATCTTTAACATGTTTCAAACATGCATATCCATTTTTAAAACATGTGTAGAAGAAATCTCTTTCTTGTAAAATTCCATGCAATTAGGGTTGAATTAGTGAAATTTCCCAAACTTGGAAAACAAAACTTTTGTGTTCATATTTGGTGAGTGAAAATTTTTTATACTTACATTTGTTATTTTTTTAATTTTTTTTCACACATAAACTCTAATATTTTCATTTTGTGATGATCTATTTGCCTTTTTTTGTTTACAGGATGAAGGGAGAGCGAAAACTCAAAGTTTTGATTTAAGAAAAAAGTGTACATCTAAAATGGAGATGCACAATGCACAAATGTAGGGAGAGATAATTCCAAAGAGTGTTTGTAATTTTTAGGGATTGTAAGATCTTTTGAGTTTTTATATCTTAGGTTTTGCAAACGTTGGGAAAACGGGGATGCGGGGTGTTTTTAACTGACTGTTGACTCCAAATCCGTATGTCATTTCTTACAAAAATATAGCCCGTTACTCATGATAAATCACATTACAATCATCAATGATTGTTAGGTCAGCTTTTTGCAAACGGGCAAAATAATGGTCTTTTTGACTTAGGTAAATAACCCACCGCACGTTCACTTCAGAATTTAATGAGTGTTTGTTATTCTCATGAAAAGCTTTGGATCCATAGGTCATTTGCCTCTTTATCATGTTTCAAGCATGCATATCCATTTTAAAACACGAGTAGAAGAATTCTCTTTCTTGTAAAATTTCAAGCTATTAGGGTTGAACTAGTGGAATTTCAAAAACTTGGATAACAAAAATTTTGTGTTCAATTGTGCTGTGTGAATAAATTTTTTTTACTTACATTTTTTTTATTGTTTTAATTTCTTTCCATACATAAACTCTAAAATTTACATTTTGTTGTGATCTATTTAAATTTTTCTTTTACGGCATGAAGGGAGAACGAAAACTCAAAGTTTTGATTTAATAAAAAAGTGTACATAAAAAAGGGAGATGCACAATGCACAAATGTATAGAGATATAATTCCAAAGAGTGTCTGTGATTTTTATGGATTGTGAGCTCTTTTCAGTTTTTAGTTCTCAGGTTTTGCAATCGTCGGGAAAAGGGGGAGGCGGGGGATTTTTAATTGAGTGTTGAGTCCCAATACGTAAGTTATTTCTTACAATAATATAGCCTGTTACGAATGAAAAATCACTTTACAATCATCTATGATTGTTAGGTCAGCTTTTTACAAATGGGCAAAATAATGGCTTGTTTGACTCGGGTAAATATCCCGCCGCACGTTCACTTCAGAATTTCATGAGCGTTTGTAATTCTCAATTAAAGCTTTGGATCCATAGGTCATTTGCATCTTTAACATGTTTCAAGCATGCATATCCATTTTTAAAACACGTGTAGAAGAAATCTCTTTCTTGTAAAATTTCAAGCTATTAGGGTTGAACTAGTGGAATTTCCCAAACTTGGATAACAGAAATTTAGTGTTCAATTGTGGTGTGTGAATAAATTTTCATTACTTACATTTG
Organism: Aristolochia californica; assembly: GCF_029961685.1. Classification (NCBI taxonomy): domain Eukaryota; kingdom Viridiplantae; phylum Streptophyta; class Magnoliopsida; order Piperales; family Aristolochiaceae; genus Aristolochia; species Aristolochia californica. The sequence goes on from NW_027181793.1 coordinate 12,803,364, forward strand.
TTATTGTTTTAATTTTTTTCCATACATAAACTCTAAAATTTACATTTTGTTGTGATCTATTTGCCTTTTTTTGTTTACGGGATGAAGGGAGAGCGAAAACTCAAAGTTTTGATTTTAGAAAAAAGTATACATCTAAAATTGAGATGCACAATGCACAAATGTAGGGAGAAATAATTCCAAAGAGTGTTTGTATTTTTTAGGGATTGTAAGATCTTTTTAGTTTTTATATCTTAGGTTTTGCAATCGTCAGGAAAAGGGGGAGGCGGGGTATTTTTAACTGAGAATTGACACCCAATCGGTATGTCATTTCTTACAAAAATAAAGCATGTTACTCATGATAAATCACATTACAATCATCTATGATTAATAGGTCATCTTTTTGCAAACGGGCAAAATAATGGCTTGTTTGACTCGGGTAAATATCCCACCGCACATTCACTTGAGAATTTAAAGAGCGTAAGTTATTCTCTTTAAAAGCTTTGGATCCATAGGTCATTTTCATCTTTAACATGTTTCAAGCTTGCATATCCATTTTTAAAACACGTGTAGAAGAAATCTCTTTCTTGTAAAATTCCAAGCTATTAGTGTTGAACTAGTGGAATTTCCAAAACTTGGATAACAAAAGTTTTGTGTTAATTTTTGGTGTATGAATAAATTTTCTTTACTTACATTTGTTATTTTTTAAAATTTTTTCCATACATAAACTCAAAAATTTTCATTTTGCTGTGATCTATTTGCCTTTTTTTGTTAACGGGATGAAGGGAGAGAGAAAACTCAAAGTTTTGATTTAAGAAAAAAGTGTACATTTAAAATGGAGATGCACAGTGCACAAATTTAGAGAGAGATAATTCCAAAGAGTGTCTGTAGTTTTTAGGGAATTTAAGCTCTTTTTAGTTTTTATATCTCAGGTTTTGCAATCGTCGGGAAAAGGGGGAGGCGGGGGATTTTTAATTGAGTGTTTACTCCCACCGCACGTTCATTGTTATTTGCATCTTTAACATGTTTCAAGTGTGCATAACCATTTTTAAAACATGTGTAGAAGAAATCTCTTTCTTGTAAAATTCCATGCAATTAGGGTTGAACTAGTGGAATTTCCCAAACTTGGAAAACTAAACTTTTGTGTTCATTTGTGGTTTGTGAATAAATTTTCTATACTTACATTTGTTATAGTTTTAATTTTTTTTCACACATAAACTCTAAATTTTTCATTTTGTTGTGATCTATTTGCCTTATTTGGTTTACGGGATGAAGGGAGAGCGAAAACTCAAAGTTTTGATTTAATAAAAAAGTGTATATCTAAAATGGAGATGCACAATGCAAAAATGTAGGGAGAGATAATTCCAAATAGTGTTTGTAATTTTTGGGGTTTGTAAGATCTTTTTAGTTTTTATATCTCTGGTTTTGCAATCGTCTGGAAAAGGGGGAGGCGGGGTATTTTTAACTGACTGTTGACTCCCAATCCGTATGTCGTTTCTTACAAAAATATAGCCTATTACTCACAATAAATCACATTACAATCATCTATGATTGTTACGTCAGCTTTTTGCAAATGGGAAAAATAATGGCTTGTTTGACTCGGGTAAATATCCCGCCGCACGTTCACTTCAGAATTTAATGACCGTTTGTTATTCTCATTAAAAGCTTTGGATCCACAGGTCATTGGCATCTTTAACATGTTTCAAGCATGCATATCCATTTTTAAAACACGTGTAGAAGAATTCTCTTTATTGTACAATTTCAAGCTATAAGGGTTGAACTAGAAGAATTTCCCAAACTTGGATAACAACAATTTTGTGTTCAATTGTGGTGTGTGAATAAATTTTCATTACTTACATTTGTTAATGTTTTAATTTTTTTCCTTACATAAACTCTAAAATTTACATTTTGTTGTAATCTATTTACCTTTTTTGGTTTACGGCTTGAAGGGAGAACGAAAACTCAAAGTTTTGCTTTAATAAAAAAGTGTACATAAAAAATGGAGATGCACAATGCACAAATGTAGAGAGATATAATTCCAAAGAGTGTCTGTGATTTTTAAGGATTGTGAGCTCTTTTCAGTTTTTAGTTCTCAGATTTTGCAATCGTCGGAAAAAGGGGGAGGCGGGGGACTTTTAATTCAGTGTTGACTCCCAATCCTTATCCCATTTCTTACAATAATATAGCCCGTTACGAATGAAAAATCACTTTACAATCATCTATGATTGTTAGGTCAGCTTTTTTCAAACGGGCAAAAAAATGGGTTGTTTGACTCGGGTAAATATTCCATCGCATGTTCACTTAAGAATTTAATGAGCGTTTGTTATTATCATTAAAAGTTTTGGATCCATAGGTCATTTGCATCTTTAACATGTTTCAAGCATGCATATCCATTTTTAAAACACGTGTAGAAGAAATCTCTTTCCTGTAAAATTCCAAGCTATTAGGGTTGAACTGGTGGAATTTCCCAATCTTGGATAACTAAATTTTGTGTTCATTTGTGGTGTGGGAATAAATTTTCATTACTTACATTTGTTATTGTTTCAATTTTTTTCCATACATAAAATCTAAAATTTTCATTTTGTTGTGATCTATTTACCTTTTTTTGTTTACGGCATGAAGGGAAAACGAAAACTCATAGTTTTGATTTAAGAAAGAAGTGTACATCTAAAATTGAGATAAAAAATGCACAAATGTAGAGAGATATAATTCCAAAGAGTGTCTGTGATTGTTTAGGATTGTAAGCTCTTTTCAGTTTTTAGTTTTCCGATTTTGCAATCGTCGGGAAAAGGGGGAGGCGGGGGAGTTTTAATATAGTGTTGACTCCCAATCCGTAAGTCATTTCTTACAAAAATATAGCCCGTTACTCAAGATAAATCACTTTACAATCATCGATGATTGTTAGGTGAGCTTTTTGCAAACGGACAAAATAATGGCTTGTTTGACTCGAGTAAATATCTCGCCGCTCGTTCACTTCAGAATTTAATTAGTGTTTTTTATTCTTATTAAAAGCTTTGGATCCATAGGTCATTTGCATCTTTAACATGTTTCAGGCATGCGTATCTATTTTTAAAACACATGTAAAAGAATTCTCTTTCTTGTAAAATTTCAAGTAATTAGGGTTGAACTAGTAGAATTTCCCAAAATTGGATAACAAAAAATTTGTGTTCAGTTGTGGTGTGTGAATAAATTTTCATTACTTACATTTGTTATTGTTTTAATTTTTTTCCAAACATAAACTCTAAAATTTTCATTTTGTTGTGATATATTTACCTTTTTTTGTTTACGACATGAAGGGAGAACGAAAAGTCAAAGTTTTGATTTAATAAAAAAGTGTACATCTAAAATGGAGATGCACAATGCACAAATGTAGAGAGATATAATTCCAAAGATTGTCTGTGATTTTTAAGGATTGTGAGCTCTTTTTAGTTTTTAGTTCTCAGGGTTTACAATCGTCGAGAAAAGGGGGAGGCGGGGGATTTTTAATTGAGAATTGACTCCCAATCCGTAAGTCATTTCTTACAATAATATGGCCCGTTACGAATGAAAAATCACTTTACAATCATCTACGAATTTTAGGTTAACTTTTTGCAAACGGGCAGAATAAAGGCTTGTTTGACTCGGGTAAATATCCCGCCGCACGATCACTTCAGAATTTAATGAGCATTTGTAATTCTCATTAAAAGCTTTGGATCCATAGGTCATTTGCATCTTTAACATGTTTCAAGCATGCATATCCATTTTTAAAACACGTGTAGAAGAAATCTCTTCCTTGTAAAATTCCAAGCTATTCGGGTTGAACAAGTGGAATTTCCCAATGTTGGATAACTAAATTTTGTGTTCATTTGTGGTGTGTGAATAAATTTTCATTACTTACATTTGTTATTGTTTTAATTTTTTTTCCATACATGAACTCTAAAATTTTCATTTTGTTGTGATCTATTTACCTTTTTTTGTTTACGGGATGAAGGGAGAACGAAAACTCAAAGTTTTGATTTAAGAAAAAAGTGTACATCTAAAATGGAGATTCACAATGCAATCATGTAGAGAGATATAATTCCAAAGAGTGTCTGTGATTTTTAAGGATTGTAAGCTCTTTTCAGTTTTTAGTTCTCAAGTTTTGCAATCGTCGGGAAAAGGGGGAGGCGGGGGATTTTTAATTGAGTGTTGACTCCAAATCCGTAAGTCATTTCTTACAATAATATAGCCCGTTACGAATGAAAAATCACTTTACAATCATCTATGATTGTTAGGTCAGCATTTTGCAAACGGTCAAAATAATGGCTTGTTTGACTAGGGTAAATATCCCGCCGCACGATCACTTCAAAATTTAATGAGCGTTTGTAATTCTCATTAAAAGCTTTGGATCCATAGGTCATTTGCATCTTTAACAAGTTTCAAGCATGCATATCCATTTTTAAAACACGTGTAGAAGAAATCTCTTCCTTCTAAACTTCCAAGCTATTCGGGTTGAACAAGTGGAATTTCCCAATGTTGGATAACTACAATTTGTGTTCATTTTTGGAGTGTGAATAAATTTTCATTACTTACATTTTTTTTTGTTTTAATTTTTTTTCCATACATGAACTCTAAACTTTACATTTGGTGTGATCTATTTACCTTTTTTTGTTTACGGCACGAAGGGAAATGAAAACTCAAAGTTTTGATTTAAGAAAAAAGTGTTCAACTAAAATGGAGATCCACAATGCAGAAATGTAGAGAGATATAATTCCAAAGAGTGTCTGTGATTTTTAAGGATTGTAAGCACTTTTTCAGTTTTTAGTTCTCAGGTTTTGCAATCGTAGGGAAAGTGGGAGGCGGGGGAGTTTTAATATAGTGTTGACTCCCAATCCGTAACTCATTTCTTACAAAAATATAGCCTGTTACTCATGATAAATCACATTACAATCATCGATGATTGTTAGGTCAGCTTTTTGCAAACAGGCAAAATAATGGCTTGTTTGACTCGGGTAAATATCCCGCCGCACGTTCACTTCAAAATTTAATGTGTTTGTTATTCTAATTAAAAGCTTTGGATCCATAGGTCATTTGCATCTTTAACATGTTTCAAGCATGCATATCTATTTTTAAAACACGTGCAGAAGAATTCTCTTTCTTGTAAAATTTCAAGCTATTAGGGTTGAATTAGTGGAGTTTCCCAAACTTGTATAACAAAAATTTTGTCTTCAGTTGTGGTGTGTGAATAAATTTTCATTACTTACATTTGTTATTGTTTTAATTTTTCTCCATACATAAACTCTAAAATTTTCATTTTGTTGTGATCTATTTACCTTTTTTTGTTTACAGCATGAAGGGAGAACGAAAACTCAAAGTTTTTATTTAAGAAAAAAGTTTACATCTAAAATGGAGATCCACAATGCACAAATGTAGAGAGATATAATTCCAAAGAGTGTCTGTGATTTTTAAGGATTGTAAGCTCTTTTCAGTTTTTAGTTCTCAGGTTTTGCAATCGTCGGGAAAAGGGGGAGGCGGGGGATTTTTAATTGAGTGTTGACTCCCAATCCGTAAGTCATTTCTTACAATAAAATAGCCCGTTACGAATGAAAAATCACTTTACAATCATCTATGATTGTTAGGTCAGCTTTTTGCAAACGGGCAAAATAATGGCATGTTCAACTCGGGTAAATATCCCGCCGCATGTTCACCTCAGAATTTAATGAGCGTTTGTTATTCTCATTAAAAGCTTTGGATCCATAGGTCATTTGAATCTTTAACATGTTTCAAGCATGCATATCCATTTTTAAAACACGTGTAGAAGAAATCTCTTCCTTGTAAAATTCCAAGCTATTCGGGTTGAACAAGTGGAATTTTCCAATGTTGGATAACTAAATTTTGTGTTCATTTGTGGTGTATGAATAAATTTTCATTACTTACATTTGTTATTCTTTTAATTTTTTTCCATACATAACCTCTAAAATTTTCATTTTGTTGTGATCTATTTACCTTTTTTTGTTTACGGCATGAAGGGAGAACGAAAACTCTATGTTTTGATTTAATAAAAAAGTGAACATCAAAAATGGAGATGTACAATGCACAAATGTAGAGAGATATAATTCCAAAGAGTGTCTGTGATTTTTAGGATTGTAAGCTCATTTTAGTTTTTATATCTCAGGTTTTGCAATCGTCGAGAAAAGGGGGAGGTGGGGTGTTTTTAACTGAGTGTTGACTCCCAATCCATAAGTCATTTTTTTAAAAAATATAGCCCGTTACTCATGATAAATCACATTACAATCATCGATGATTGTTAGGTAAGCTTTTTCCAAACGGACAAAATAATGGCAAGTTTGACTCTGGTAAATATCCCACCACACGTTCATTGAGAATTTAATGAGAGTTTGTTATTCTCTTTAAAAGCTTTGGATCCATAGGTCATTTGCATCTTTAACATGTTTCAGGCATGCATATCCATTTTTAAAACACGTGTAGAAGACATCTCTATCTTGTAAAATTCCAAGGTATTAGGGTTGAACAAGTGGAATTTCCCAATCTTGGATAACTAAATTTGGTGTTCATTTGTGGTTTGTGAATAAATTTTCATTACTTTCATTTGTTATTGTTTTAATTTTTTTCCATACATAAACTCTAAAATTTTCATTTTGTTGTGATCTATTTACCTTTTTTTGTTTACGGCATGAAGGGAGAACGAAAGCTCAAAGTTTTGATTTAAGAAAAAAGTGCACATCTAAAATGGAGATCCAAAATGCACAAATGTAGAGAGGTATAATTCCAAAGAGTGTCTGTGATTTTTAAGGATTGTAAGCTCTTTTCAGTTTTTAATTCTCAGGTTTTGCAATCATCGGGAAAAGGGGGAGGCGGGGGATTTTTAATTCAGTGTTGACTCCCAATCCGTAAGTCATTTCATACAATAATATAGCCCGTTACGAATGAAAAATCACTTTACAATCATCTATGATTGTTAGGTCAGCATTTTGCAAACGGGCTAAATAATGGCTTGTTTGACTCGGGTAAATATCCCGCCACACGATCACTTCAGAATTTAATGAGCGTTTGTAATTCACATTAAACGCTTTGGATCCATAGGTCATTTGCATCTTTAACATGTTTCAAGCATGCATATCCATTTTTAAAACACGTGGAGAAGAAATCTCTTCCTTGTAAAATTCCAAGCTATTCGGGTTGAACAAGTGGAATTTTCCAATGTTGGATAACTAAATTTTGTGTTCATTTGTGGTGTATGAAAAAATTTTCATTACTTACATTTGTTATTCTTTTAATTTTTTTCCATACATAACCTCTAAAATTTTCATTTTGTTGTGATCTATTTACCTTTTTTTGTTTACGGCATGAAGAGAGATCGAAAACTCTATGTTTTGATTTAATAAAAAAGTGAACATCAAAAATGGAGATGTACAATGCACAAATGTAGAGAGATATAATTCCAAAGAGTGTCTGTGATTTTTAAGGATTGTAAGCTCTTTTCAGTTTTTAGTTCTCAGGTTTTGCAATCGTCGAGAAAAGGGGGCGGCGGGGGATTTTTATTTGAGTGTTGACTCCCAATCCGTAAGTCATTTCTTACACTAATATAGCCCGTTACGAATGAAAAATCACTTTACAATTATCTATGATTGTTAGGTAAACTTTTTGCAAACGGGCAAAATAATGGCTTGTTTAACTCGGGTAAATATCCCGCCGCACGTTCACTTCAGAATTTAATGAGCGTTTGTAATACTCATTAAAAGCTTTGGATCCATAGGTCATTTGCACCTTTAACATGTTTCAAGCATGCATATCCATTTTTAAAACACGTGTAGAAGAAATCTCTTTCTTGTAAAATTCCAAGCTATTAGGGTTGAACAAGTGGAATTTCCCAATGTTGGATAACTAAATTCTGTGTTCATTTGTGGTGTGTAAATTTTCATTACTTACATTTGGTATTGTTTTAATTTTTTTCCATACATAAACTCTAAAATTTTCTTTTTGTTGTGATCTATTTACCTTTTTTTGGTTACGGCATGAAGGGGGAACGAAAACTCAAAGTTTTGATTTAATAAAAAAGTGTACATCTAAAATGGAGATGCACAATGCACAAATGTAGAGAGATATAATTCCAAAGAGTGTCTGTGATTTTTAAGGATTGTGAGCTCTTTTCAGTTTTTAGTTCTCAGGTTTTGCAATCGTCGGGAAAAGGGGGAGGCGGGGGATTTTTAATTAAGTGTTGACTCCCAATCCGTAAGTCATTTCTTACAATAATATAGCCCGTTATGAATGAAATATCACTTTACAATCATCTATGATTGTTAGGTCTACTTTTTGCAAACGGGCACAATAATGGCTTGTTTGACTCGGGTAAATATCCCGCCGCACGATCACTTCAGAATTTAATGAGCGTTTCTAATTCTCATTAAATGCTTTGGAGCCATAGGTCATTTTCATCTTTAACATCTTTCAAGCATGCATATCCATTTTTAAAACATGTGTTAAAGAAATCTCTTCCTTGTAAAATTCCAAGCTATTCGGGTTGAGCAAGTGGAATTTCCCAATGCTGGATAACTAAATTTTGTGTTCATTTGTGGTGTGTGAATAAATTTTCATTACTTACATTTGTTATTGTTTTAATTTCTTTTCCATAGATGAACTCTAAACTTTTCATTTTGTTGTGATCTATTTACCTTTTTTTGTTTACGGCATGAAGGAAGAACGAAAACTCAAAGATTTGATTTAAGAAAAAAGTTTATATCTAAAATGAAGATCCACAATGCACAAATGTAGAGAGATATAATTCCAAAGAGTGTTTGTGATTTTTAAGGATTGTAAGCTCTTTTTAGTTTTTATTTCTCAGGTTTTGCAATCGTCGAGAAAAGGGGGAGGCGGGGGATTTTTAATTGAGTGTTGAGCTCCAATCCGTAAGTGATTTCCTAAAATAATATAGCACGTTACGAATGAAAAATCACTTTACAATCATCTATGATTGTTAGGTCAGCTTTTTCCAAACGGGCAAAATAATGGCTTGTTTGACTCGGGTAAATATCCCACCGCACGTTCACTAGAGAATTTAATGAGCATATGTTATTCTCTTTAAAAGCTTTGGATCCATAGGTCATTTGCATCTTTAATATGTTTCAAGCCTGCGTATCCATTTTTAAAACACGTGAAGAAGAAATCTCTTTCATGTAAAGTTCAAGCTATTAGGGTTGAACTAGTGGAATTTCCCAAACTTGGATAACAAAAATTTTGTGTTCATTTGTGGTGTGTGAATAAATTTTCATTACTTACATTTTTTATTTTTTTTATTTTTTTCCATATGTAAACTCTAAAATTTACATTTTGTTGTAATATTTACCTTTTTTTGTTTACGGCATGAAGGGAGAACGAAAACTCAAAGTTTTGATTTAAGAAAAAAGTGTACATCTAAAATGGAGATGCACAATGCACAAATGTAGAGAGATATAATTCCAAAGAGTGTCTGTGATTTTTAAGGATTGTGAGCTCTTTTCAGTTTTTAGTTCTCAGGTTTTGCGATCGTCGGGAAAAGGGGTAGGCGGGAGATTTTTAATTGAGTGTTGACTCCCAATCCGTAAGTCATTTCTTACAAAAATATAGCCCGTTACTCATGATAAATCACATTACAATCATCGATGATTTTTTAGGTCAGCATGCATATGCATTTTTAAAACACGTGTAGAAGAAATCTCTTAAGAATTTAATGAGCGTTTGTTATTCTCATTAAAAGCTTTGGATCCATAGGTCATTTGCATCTTTAACATGTTTCAAGCATGCATATGCATTTTTAAAACACGTGTAGAAGAAATCTCTTTCTTGTAAAATTCCAAGCTATTACGGTTGAACTAGTGGAATTTTCATTTTGTTGTGATCTATTTACCTTTTTTTGTTTACGCCATGAAGGGAAAACGAAAACTCAAAGTTTTGATTTAAGAAAAAAGTGTACATCTAAAATGGAGATCCACAATGCACAAATTTAGAGAGATATAATTCCAAAGAGTGTCTGTGATTTTTTAGGATTGTAAGCTCATTTTAGTTTTTATATCTCAGGTTTTGCAATCGTCGGGAAATGGCGGAGGTGGGGTGTTTTTAACTGAGTGTTGACTCCCAATCCATAAGTCACTTTTTACAAAAATATAGCCTGTTACTCATGATAAATCACATTACAATCATCGATGATTGTTAGGTAAGCTTTTGGCAAAAGGGAAAAATAATGGCTAGTTTGACTCTGGTAAATATCCCACCGTACGTTCATCGAGAATTTAATGAGCGTTTGTTATTCTCTTTAAAAGCTTTGAATCCATAGGTCATTTGCATGTTTAACATGTTTCAAGCATGCATATCCATTTTAAAACACGTGTAGAAGAAATCTCTTTCTTGTAAAATTCCAAGCTATTAGGGTTGAACAAGTGGAATTTCCCAATCTTTGATAACTAAATTTGGTGTCATTTGTGGTGTGTGAATAAATTTTCATTACTTACATTTGTTATTGTTTTAATTTTTTTCCTTACATAAACTCTAAAATTTTCATTTTGTTGTGATCTATTTACCTTTTTTTGTTTACGGCATGAAGGGAGAACGAAAACTCAAAGTTTTGATTTAAGAAAAAAGTGCACATCTAAAATGAAGATCCAGAATGCACAAATGTAGAGAGATATAATTCCAAAGAGTGTCTGTGATTTTTAAGGATTGTAAGCTCTTTTCAGTTTTTAGTTCTCAGGTTTTGCAATCGTCGGGAAAAGGGGGAGGCGGGGGATTTTTAATTGAGTGTTGACTCCCAATCCGTAAGTCATTTCTTATAATAATATAGCCCGTTACGAATAAAAAATCACTTTACAATCATCTATGATTGTTAGGTCAGCATTTTGCAAACGGGCAAAATAATGGCTTATTTGACTCGGGTAAATATCCCGCCGCACGATCACTTCATAATTTAATGAGCGTCTGTAATTCTCATTAAACGTTTTGGATCCACAGGTCATTTGCATCTTTATCATGTTTCAAGCATACATATCCATTTTTAAATCACGTGTAGAAGAAATCTCTCCCTTGTAAAATTTCAAGCTATTCGGGTTGAACAAGTGGAATTTCCCAATGTTGGATAACTAAATTTTGTGTTCATTTGTGGTGTGTGAATAAATTTTCATTACTTACATTTGTTATAGTTTTAATTTTTTTTCCATACATAAACTATAAAATTTTCATTTTGTTGTGATCTATTTACCTTTTTTGGTTTACGGCATGAAGGGAGAACGAAAACGCAAAGTTTTGATTTAATAAAAAATTGTACATCTAAAATGGGGATGCACAATGCACAAAAATGTAGAGAGATATAATTCCAAAGATTGTCTGTGATTTTTAATGATTGTGAGCTCTTTTTAGTTTTTAGTTCTCAGGTTTTGCAATCGTCGGGAAAAGGGGGAGGCGGGGGATTTTTAATTGAGTGTTGACTCCCAATCCGTAAGTCATTTATTACAATAATGTAGCCCGTTACGAATGAAAAATCACTTTACAGTCATCTACGATTGTTAGGTTAACTTTTTGCAAACGGGCAAAATAAAGGCTTGTTTGACTCGGGTAAATATCCCGCCGCACGATCACTTCAGAATTTAATGAGCGTTTGTAATTCTCATTAAAAGCATTGGATCCATAGGTCATTTGCATCTTTAACATGTTTCAAGCATGCATATCCCTTTTTAAAACATGTGTAGAAGAAATCTCTTCCTTGTAAAATTCCAAGCTATTCAGGTTGAACAAGTGGAATTTCCCAATGTTGGATAACTAAATTTTGTGTTCATTTGTGGTGTGTCAATAAATTTTCATTACTTACATTTGTTATTGTTTTAATTTTTTTTCCATACATGAACGCTAAAATTTTCATTTTGCTGTGATCTATTTATCTTTTTTTTGTTTACGGGATGAAGGGAGAACGAAAACTCAAAGTTTTGATTTAAGAAAAAAGTGTACATCTAAAATGGAGATTCACAATGCAATCATGTAGAGAGATATAATTTCAAAGAGTGTCTGTGATTTTTAAGGATTGTAAGCTCTTTTCAGTTTTTAGTTCTCAAGTTTTGTAATCGTCGGGAAAAGGGGGAAGCGGGGGATTTTTAATTAAGTGTTAACTCCCAATCCGTAAGTCATTTCATACAATAATATTGCCCGTTACGAATGAAAAATCACTTTACAATCATCTATGATTGTTAGGTCAGCGTTTTGCAAAAGGGCAAAATAATGGCTTGTCTGACTAGGGTAAATATCCCGCCGCACGATCACTTCAAAATTTAATGAGCTTTTGTAATTCTCATTAAAAGCTTTGGATCCATAGGTCATTTGCATCTTTAACATGTTTCAAGCATGCATATCCATTTTTAAAACACGTGTATATGAAATCTCTTCCTTTTAAAATTCCAAGCTATTCGGTTTGAACAAGTGGAATTTCCCAATGTTGGATAACTACATTTTGTGTTCATTTGTGGTGTGTGAATAAATTTTAATTACTTACATTTGTTTTTTTTTTAATTTTTTTTCCATACATGAACTCTAAACTTTACATTTGGTATGATCTATTTACCTTTTTTTGTTTACGGCACGAAGGGAATACGAAAACTCAAAGTTTTGATTTAATAAAAAAGTGTACATCTAAAATGGAGATCCACAATGCAGAAATATAGAGAGATATAATTCCAAAGAGTGTCTGTGATTTTTAATGATTGTAAGCACTTTTTCAGTTTTTAGTTCTCAGCTTTTGCAATCGTCGGGAAAGGGGGAGGCGGGGGATTTTTATTTGAGTGTTGACTCGCAATCCGTAAGTCATTTCTTACAAAAATATAGCCCGTTACTCATGATAAATCACATTACAATCATCGATGATTTTTTAGGTCAGCTATTTGCAAACAGGCAAAATAATGGCATGTTTGACTCGGGTAAATATCCCACCGCACGTTCACTTCAGAATTTAATGTGTTTGTTATTCTAATTAAAAGCTTTGGATCCATAGATCATTTGCATCTTTAACATGTTTCAAGCCTGCATATCTATTTTTAAAACACGTGCAGAAGAATTCTCTTTATTGTAAAATTTCACGCAATTAGGGTTGAACTAGTGGAATTTCCCAAACTTGGATAACAAAAATTTTGTGTTCAGTTGTGGTGTGTGAATAAATTTTCATTACATACATTTTTTATTGTTTTCAATTTTTTCCATACATAAACTCTAAAATTTTCATTTTGTTGTAATCTATTTACCTTTTTTTGTTTACGGCATGATGGGAAAACGAAAACTCAAAGTTTTTATTTAAGAAAAAAGTGTACATCTAAAATGGAGATCCACCATGCAAAAATGTAGAGAGATATAATTCCAAGGAGTGTCTGCGATTTTTAAGGATTGTAAGCTCTTTTCAGTTTTTAGTTCTCAAGTTTTGCAATCGTCGGGAAAAGGGGGATGCGGGGGATTTTTATTTGAGTGTTGACTCGCAATCCGTAAGTCATTTCTTACAAAAATATAGCCCGTTACTCATGATAAATCACATTACAATCATCGATGAATGTTAGGTCAGCTTTTTGCAAACGGGTAAAATAATGGCTTGTTTGACTGAGGTAAATATCCCGCCGCACGATCACTTCAAAATTTAATGAGCGTTTTTAATTCTCATTAAAAGCTTTGGATCCATATGTCATTTGGATCTTTAACATGTTTCAAGCATGCCTATCCATTTTTAAAAGACGTGTAGAAGAAATCTCTTTCTTGTAAAATTCCAAGCTATTAGGGTTGAACTAGTGGAATTTCCCAGTCTTGGATAACTAAACTTTTTTGTTCATTTTTGGTATGTGAATTAATTTTCATTACTTACATTTGTTATTGTTTTAATTTTTTTCCATACATAAGATCTAAAATTTTCATTTTTTTGTGATCTTTTTACCTTTTTTTGTTTACGGCATGAAGGGAGAACGAAAACTCAAAGCTTTTATTTAAGCAAAATGTTTACATCTAAAATGGAGATGCACAATGCACAAATGTAGAGAGATATAATTCCAAAGAGTGTCTGTGATTTTTAAGGATTGTGAGCTCTTTTCAGTTTTTAGTTCTCAAGTTTTGCAATCGTCGGGAAAAGGGAGAGGTGGGGGATTTTTAATTGAGTGTTGACTCCCATTCCGTAAGTCATTTCTTACAATAATATAGCCCGTTACGAATGAAAAATCACTTTACAATCATCTATGATTGTTAGGTCAGCTTTTTGCAAACGGGCAAAAGAATGGCTTGTTTGGCTCAGGTAAATATCCCGCCGCATGTTCACTTAAGAATTTAATGAGCGTTTGTTATTCTCATTAAAAGCTTTGGATCCACAGGTCATTTGCATCTTTAACATGTTTCAAGCATGCATATCCATTTTTAAAACACGTGTAGAAGAAATCTCTTTCTTGTAATGTTCCAAGCTATTAGGGTTGAACTAGTGGAATTTCCCAATCTCTATAACTAAATTTTGTGTTCACTTGTGGTGTGTTAATAAATTTTCATTACTTACATTTGTTATTGTTTTAATTTTTTTCCATACATAAAATCTAAAATTTTCATTTTGTTGTGATCTATTTACCTTTTTTTGTTTACGGCATGAAGGGAAAACGAAAACTCAATGTTTTTATTTAAGAAAAAAGTGTACATCTAAAATGGAGATCCACAATGCACAAATTTAGAGAGATATAATTCCAAAGAGTGTCTGTGATTTTTTAGGATTGTAAGCTCATTTTAGTGTTTATATCTCAGGTTTTGCAATCGTCGGGAAAAGGGGGAGGTGGGGTCTTTTTAACTGAGTGTTGACTCCCAATCCATAAGTCATTTTTTACAAAAATATAGCCCGTTACTCATGATAAATCACATTACAATCATCGATGATTGTTAGGTAAGCTTTTTGCAAATGGGCAAAATAATGGCTAGTTTGACTCTGGTAAATATCCCACCGCACGTTAATTGAGAATTTAATGAGCGTTTGTTATTCTCTTTAAAAGCTTTGGATCCTTAGGTCATTTGCATCTTTAACATGTTTCATGCATGCATATCCATTTTTAAAACATGTGTAGAAGAAATCTCTTTCTTGTAAAATTCTAAGCTATTAGGGTTGAACAAGTGGAATTTCCCAATCTTGGATAACTAAATTTGTTGTTCATTTGTGGTGTGTGAATAAATTTTCATTACTTACATTTCTTATTGTTTTAATTTTTTTCCATACATAAACTCTAAAATTTTCATTTTGTTGTGATCTATTTACCTTTTTTTGTTTACGGCATGAAGGGAGAACAAAAACTCAAAGTTTTGATTTAAGAAAAAAGTGCACATCTAAAATGGAGATCCAGAATGCACAAATGTAGAGAGATATAATTCCAAAGAGTGTCTATGATTTTTAAGGATTGTAAGCTCTTTTCAGGTTTTAGTTCTTAGGTTTTGCAATCGTCGGGAAAAGGGAGAGGCGGGGGATTTTTAATTCAGTGTTGACTCCCAATCCGTAAGTCATTTCTTACAATAATTTTGCCCGTTACGAATAAAAAATCACTTTACAATCATCTATGATTGTTAGGTCAGCATTTTGCAAACGGGCAAAATAATGGCTTGTTTGACTCGGGTAAATATCCCGCCGCACGATCACTTCAGAATTTAGTGAGCGTTTGTAATTCTCATTAAACGCTTTGGATCCATAGGTCATTTGCATCTTTAACATGTTTCAAGCATGCATATCCATTTTTAAAACACGTGTAGAAGAAATCTCTTCCTTGTAAAATTCCAAGCTATTCAGGTTGAACAAGTGGAATTTCCCAATGCTGGATAACTAAATTTTGTGTTCATTTGTGGTGTCTGAATAAATTTTCATTACTTACATTTGTTATTGTTTTAATTTTTTTCCATACATAACCTCTAAAATTTTCATTTTGTTGTGATCTATTTACCTTTTTTTGTTTACGGCACGAAGGGAGAACGAAAACTCAAAGTTTTGATTTAATAAAAAAGTGTACATATAAAATGGAGATGCACAATGCACAAATGTAGAGAGATATAATTCCAAAGAGTGTCTGTGATTTTTAAGGATTTGAACTCTTTTCAGTTTTTAGTTATCAGGTTTTGCAATCGTCGGGAAAAGGGGGAGGTGGGGGATTTTTAATTGAGTGTTGACTCCCAATCCGTAAGTCATTTCTTACAAAAATGTAGCCCGTAACTCATGATAAATCACTTTACAATCATCGATGATTGTTACGTGAGCTTTTTGCAAACGGACAAATTAATGGCTTGTTTGACTCAGGTAAATATCCCGCCGCACGTTCACTTCAGAATTTAATGAATGTTTGTTATTCTAATTAAAAGCTTTGGATCAATAGGTCATTTGCGTCTTTAACATGTTTCAAGCATGCATATCTATTTTTAAAACACCTGTAAAAGAATTCTCTTTCTTCTAAAATTTCAAGCAATTAGGGTTGAACTACTGGAATTTCCCAAACTTCGATAACAAAAAATTTGTGTTCAGTTGTGGTGTGTGAATAAATTTTCATTACTTACATTTGTTATTGTTTTAATTTTTTTCCATACATAAACTCTAAAATTTACATTTTGTTGTGATATATTTACCTTTTTTTGTTTACGGCATGAAGGGGGAACGAAAACTCAAAGTTTTGATTTAATAAAAAAGTGTGCATCTAAAATGGAGATGCACAATGCACAAAAATGTAGAGAGATATAATTCCAAAGATTGTCTGTGATTTTTAAGGATTGTGAGCTCTTTTTAGTTTTTAGTTCTCAGGTTTTGCAATCGTCGGGAAAAGGGGGAGGCGGGGGATTTTTAATTGAGTGTTGACTCCCAATCCGTAAGTCATTTCTTACAATAATATATCCCGTTACGAATGAAAAATCACTTTACAATCATCTACGATTGTTAGGTTAACTTTTTGCAAACGAGCAAAATAAAGTCTAATTTGACTCGGGTAAATATCCCGCCTCACGATCACTTCAGAATTTAATGAGCGTTTGTAATTCTCATTAAAAGATTTGGATCCATAGGTCATTTGCATCTTTAACATGTTTCAAGCATGCATATCCATTTTTAAAACACTTGTAGAAGAAATCTTTTCCTTGTAAAATTCCTAGCTATTCGGGTTGAACAAGTGGAATTTCCCAATGTTGGATAACTAAATTTTGTGTTCATTTGTGGTGTGTGAATAAATTTTCAATACTTACATTTGTTATTTTTTTAATATTTTTTCCATACATGAACTCTAAAATTTTCATTTTGTTGTGATCTATTTACCTTCTTTTTTTTTACGGGATGAAGGGAGAACGAAAACTCAAAGTTTTGATTTAAGAGAAAAGTGTACATCTAAAATGGAGATCAACAATGCAATCATGTAGAGAGATATAATTCCAAAGAGTGTCTGTGATTTTTAAGGATTGTAAGCACTTTTTCAGTTTTTATTTCTCAGGTTTTGCAATCGTCGGGAAAGGGGGAGGCGGGGGATTTTTAATTGAGTGTTGACTCGCAATCTGTAAGTCATTTCTTACAAAAATATAGCCCGTTACTCATGATAAATCACATTACAATCATCGATGAATGTTAGGTCAACTTTTTGCAAACGGGTAAAATAATGGCCTGCTTGACACGGGTAAATATCCCGCCGCACGTTCACTTCAGAATTTAATGAGTGTTTGTTATTCTAATTAAAAGCTTTGGATCCATAGGTCAGTTTCATCTTTAACATGTTTCAAGCATGCATATCAATTTTTAAAACACGTGTAGAAGAAATCTCTTCCTTGTAAAATTCCAAGCTATTCGGGTTGAACAAGTGGAATTTCCCAATGCTAGATAACTAAATTTTGTGTTCATTTGTGGTGTGTGAATAAATTTTCATTACTTACATTTGTTATTGTTTTAATTTTTTACCATACATAAACTCTAAAATTTTTATTTTGTTCTGATCTATTTACCTTTTTTTGTTTACGGCATGAAGGGAGAACGAAAACTCAAAGTTTTTATTAAAGAAAAAAGTGTACATCTAAAATGGAGATCCACAATGCACAAATGTAGAGAAATATAATTCCAAAGAGTGTCTGTGATTTTTAAGGATTCTAAGCTCTTTTCAGTTTTTAGTTCTCAAGTTTTGCAATCGTCGGGAAAAGGGGGAGGCGGGGGATTTTTAATTCAGTGTTGACTCCCAATCCGTAAGTCATTTCTTACAATAATATAACCCGTTACGAATGAAAAATCACTTTACAATCATCCATGATTGTTAGGTTAGTATTTTCAAAACGGGCAAAATAATGGCTTGTTTGGCTCGTGTAAATATCCCGCCGCACGATCACTTCAAAATTTAATGAGCGTTTGTAATTCTCAATAAAAGCTTTGGATCCATAGGTCATTTGTATCTTTAACATGTTTCAAGCATGCATATCCATTTTTAAAACACGTGTAGAAGAAATCTCTTTCTTGTAAAATTCCAAGCTATTCGGGTTGAACTAGTGGAATTTCCCAATCTTTGATAACTAAATTTTTTGTTCATTTTTGGTATGTGATTAAATTTTTATTACTTACATTTGTTATTGTTTTAATTTTTTTCCATACATAAAATCTAAAATTTTCATTTCGTTGTGATCTATTTACCTTTTTTTGTTTACGACATGAAGGGAGAACGAAAACTCAAAGTTTTTATTTAAGAAAAATGTGTACATCTAAAATGGAGATCCCCAATTCACAAATGTAGAGAGATATAATTCCAAAGAGTGTCTGCGATTTTTAAGGATTGTAAGCTCTTTTAAGGTTTTAGTTCTCAGGTTTTGCAATCGTCGGGAAAAAGGGGAGGCGGGGGATTTTAAATTGAGTGTTGACTCCCAATCCGTAAGTCATTTCTTACAATAATATAGCCCGTTACAAATGAAAAATCACTTTACAATCATCTTTGATTGTTAGGTCAGGTTTTTGCAAACGGGCAAAATAATAGCTTGTTTGACTCGGGTAAATATCCCACCGCACGTTCGCTAGAGAATTTAATGAGCGTATGTTATTCTCTTTAAAAGCTTTGGATCCATCGGTCATTTTCATCTTTAACATGTTTCAAGCTTGCGTATCCATTTTTAAAACACGTGTAGAAGAAATCTCGTTCTTGTAAAATTCCAAACAATTAGGGTTGAACAAGTGGAATTTCCCAATCTGTGATAACTAAATTTGGTGTTCATTTGTGGTGTGTGAATAAATTTTCATTACTTACATTTGTTTTTGTTTTAATTTTTTTTCATACATAAACTCTAAAATTTTCATTTTGTTGTGATCTATTTACCTTTTTTTGTTTACGGCATGAAGGGAGAACGAAAACTCAAAGTTATGATTTAATAAAAAAGTGTACATCTAAAATGAAGATGCACAATGCACAAATGTAGAGCGATTTAATTCCAAAGAGTGTATGTGATTTTTAAGGATTGTAAGCTCTTTTCAATTTTTAGTTCTCAAGTTTTGCAATCGTCGGGAAAAGGGGGAGGCGGGGGATTTTTAATTGAGTGTTGACTCCCAATCCGTAAGTCATTTCTTACAATAATATAGCCCATTAGGAATGAAAAATCACTTTACAATCATCTATGATTGTTAGGTCAGCTTTTTGCAAACGGGCAAAATAATGGCTTGTTCGACTCGGGTAAATATCCCGCCGCACGTTCACTTCAGAATTTAATGAGCGTTTTTTATTCTCATTAAATGCTTTGGATCTATAGGTCATTTGCATCTTTAACATGTTTCAAACATGCATATCCATTTTTAAAACACGTGTAGAAGAAATCTCTTTCTCTTAAAATTCGAAGCTATTAGGGTTGAACTAGTGGAATTTCCCAAACTTGGATAACAAAAGTTTTGTGTTAATTTTTGGTGTGTAAATAAATTTTCTTTACTTACATTTGTTATTGTTTTAAACTTTTTCCATACATAAACTCACAAATTTTCATTTTGCTTTGATCTATTTGCCTTTTTTTGTTTACGGGATGAAGGGAGAGAGAAAACTCAAAGTTTTGATTTAAGAAAAAAGTGTACATTTAAAATGGAGACGCACAGTGCACAAATGTAGAGAGAGATAATTCCAAAGAGTGTCTGTAATTTTTAGGGAATTTAAAATCTTTTTAGTTTTTATATCTCAGGTTTTGCAATCGTCGGGAAAAGGGGGAGGGGGGGGGGGGTGTGTTTAACTGAGTGTTGACTCCCAATCCGTAAGTCATTTCTTAAAAAAATATAGCCCGTTACGGATGATCAATCACTTTACAATCATCTATGATTTTTAGGTAAGCTTTTTGTAAACCGGCAAAATAATATCTAGTTTGATTCTGGTAAATATCCCACTGCACGTTCATTGAGAATTTATTGAGCGTTTGTTATTCTCTTTAAAAGCTTTGGATCCATAGGTCATTTGCATCTTTAACATGTTTCAAGCATGCACAACCATTTTTAAAACACGTGTAGAAAAAATTTCTTTCTTGTAAAATTCCTTGCAATTAGGGTTGAACTAGTGGAATTTTCCAAACTTGGAAAACAAAACTTTTGTGTTCATTTGTGGTGTGTGAATAAATTTCCTATACTTACATTTGTTATTGTTTTAATTTTTTTTCACACATAAACTTTAAAATTTTCATTTTGTTGTGATCTATTTGCCTTTTTTGGTTTACGGGATAAAGGGAGAGCAAAAACGGGGAGGCGGGGTATTTTTAACTGACTGTTGACTCCCAACCCGTATGTCATTTCTTATAAAAATATAGCCCGTTACTCATGATAAATCACATGACAATCATCTATGATTGTTAGGTCAGCTTTTTGCAAACGGGCAAAATAATGACTCGTTTGACTCGGGTAAATATCTCGCCGCACGTTCACTTCATAATTTAATGTGTTTGTTATTCTTATTAAAAGCTTGGGATCAATAGGTCATTTGCATCTTTAACATGTTTCAAGCATGCATATCCATTTTTAAAACACGTGTAGAAGAATTCTCTTTCTTGTAAAATTTAAAGCTATTAGGGTTGAACTAGTGGAATTTCCAAAACTAGGATAACAAAAATTTTAAGTTCATTTTTGGTGTGTGAATAAATTTTCATTACTTAAATTTGTTATTATTTTAATTTTTTTCCATACATGAACTCTAAAATTTTCATTTTGTCTTGATCTATTTACCATTTTTTGTTTACGGCATTAAGGGAAAATGAAAACTCAAAGTTTTGATTTAAGAAAAAAGTGTACATCTAAAATGGAGTTGCACAATGCACAAATGTAGAGAGATATAATTCCAAAGAGTGTCTGTGATTTTTAAGGATTGTGAGCTCTTTTAAGTTTTTAGTTCTCAGGTTTTGTAATCGTCGGGAAAAGGGGGAGGCGGGGGATTTTTAATTGAGTGTTGACTCCCAATCCGTAAGTCATTTCTTACAATAATATAGCCCGTTACGAATGAAAAATCACTTTACAATCTTCTATGATTGTTAGATCAGCTTTTTGCAAACGGGCAAAATAATGGCTTGTTTGGCTCGGGTAAATATCCCACCGCATGTTCACTAGAGAATTTAATGAGCGTATGTTATATTCTCTTTAAAAGCTTTGGATCCATAGGTCATTTTCATCTTTAACATGTTTCAAACTTGCTAATCCATTTTTGAAACACGTGTAGAAGAAATCTCTTTCTTGTAAAATTCCAAGCTATTAGGGTTGAACTAGTGGAATTTCCCAAACTTGGATAACAAAAGTATTGTGTTAATTTTTGGTGTGTGTATAAATTTTCTTTACTTACATTTTTTATTGTTTTAAATTTTTTCCATACATAAACTAAAAAATTTTCATTTTGCTGTGATCTATTTGCCTTTTTTTGTTTACGAGATGAAGGGGGAGAGAAAACTCAAAGTTTTGATATAAGAAAAAAGTGTGCATTTAAAATGGAGACGCACAGTGCACAAATATAGAGAGAGATAATTCCAAAGAGTGTCAGTAATTTTTAGGCAATTTAAACTCTTTTTAGTTTTTATATCTCAGGTTTTGCAATCGTTGGGAAAAGGGGGAGGCGGAGGGGGTGTTTTTAACTGAGTGTTGACTCCCAATCCGTAAGTCATTTCTCACAAAAATATAGCCCGTTACGGATGATAAATCACTTTACAATCATCTATGATTGTTAGGTAAGCTTTTTGTAAACGGGCAAAGTAATGGCTTGTTTGATTCTAGTAAATATCTCACCGCACGTTCATTGAGAATTTAATGAGCTTTTCTTTTTCTCTTTAAAAGCTTTGGATCCATAAGTCATTTGCATCTTTAACGTGTTTCAAGCATGCATAACCATTTGTAAAACACGTGTAGAAGAAATCTCTTTCTTGTATTCCATGCAATTAGGGTTGAACTAGTGGAATTTCCCAAACTTGCAAAACAAAACTTTTGTGTTCATTTGTGGTGTGTGAATAAATTTTCTATACTTACATTTGTTATTGTTTTATCTTTTTTCTTACATAAACTCTAAAATTTTCATTTTGTTGTGATCTATATGCCTTTTTTGGTTTATGGGATGAAGGGAGAGCAAAAACTCAAAGTTTTGATTTAAGAAAAAAGTGTACATCTAAAATGGAGATGCACAATGCACAAATGTAGGGAGAGATAATTCCAAAAAGTGTTTGTAATTTTTAGGGATTGTAAGATCTTTTTAGTTTTTATATCTCAGGTTTTGCAATCGTCGAGAAAACGGGGAGGCGGGGTATTTCGAACTGACTGTTGACTCCCAATCCGTATGTCATTTCTTACAAAAATATAGCACGTTACTCATGATAAATCACATTACAATCACCTATGATTGTTTGGTCAGCTTTTTGCAAAGGGGCAAAATAATGGCTTGTTTGACTCGGGTAAATATCCCGCCGCACGTTCACTTCAGAATTTAATGAGTTTTTGTTATTCTCATTAAATGCTTTGGATCCATAGGTCATTTGCATCTTTAACATGTTTCAAGCATGCATATCCATTTTTAAAACACGTGTAGAAGAATTCTCTTTCCTGTAAAATTTCAAGCTATTAGGGTTAAACTAGTGGAATATCCAAAACTTGGATAACAAAAATTTTGTGTTCAATTGTGGTGTGTGAATAAATTTTCATTACTTACATTTTGCTTTGTTGTAATTTTTTTTCATACATAAACTCTAAAATTTACATTTTGTTGTGATCTATTTAAATTTTTTTGTTTACGGCATGAAGGGAGAAAAAAAACTTAAAGTTTTGATTTAATAAAAAAGTTTACATCTAAAATGGAGATGCAAAACGCACAAATATAGAGAGATTGAATTCCAAAGAGTGTCTGTGATTTTTAAGGATTGTGAGTTCTTTTTAGTTTTAGTTCTGTGGTTTTGCAATCGTTGGGAAAAGAGGGAGGCAGGGAATTTTAATTTAGTGTTGACTCCCAATCCGTAAGTCACTTCTTACAATAATATAGCCCATTTCGAATGAAAATTCACTTTACAATCATATATGATTGTTAGGTCAGGTTTTTGCAAACGGGCAAAATAATGGCTTGTTTGACGCGGGTAAATATCCCACCGCACGTTCACTTAAGAATTTAATGAGCGTTTGTTATTCTCATTAAAAGCTTTGGATCCATAGGTCATTTGCATCTTTAACATGTTTCAAGCATGCATATCCATTTTTAAAACACGTGTAGCAGAAATCTCTTTCTTGTAAAATTCCAAGCTATTAGGGTTGAACTAGTGGAATTTCCTAATCTTGGATAACTAAATTTTGGGTTCATTTGTGGTGCGTGAATAAATTTTCATTACTTACATTTTTTATTGTTTTAATTTTTTTCCATACATAAACTCTAAAATTTTCATTTTGTTGTGATCTATTTACTTTTTTTTGTTTACGGCATGAAGGGAGAACGAAAACTCAAAGTTTTGATTTAAGAGAAAAGTGTACATCTAAAAAGGAGATGCACAATGCACAAATGTAGAGAGATATAATTCCAAAGAGAGTCTGTGATTTTTAAGGATTGTGAGCTCTTTTCAGTTTTTAGTTCTCTGGTTTTGCAATCGTCGGGAAAAGGGCGAGGCGGGGGATTTTTAATTGAGTGTTGACTCCCAATCCGTAAGTCATTTCATACAATAATATAACCAGTTATGAAAGAAAGATCACTTTACAATTATCTATGATTGTTAGGTCAGCTTTTTCCAAACGGGCAAAATAATGGTTTGTTTGACTCGGGTAAATATCCCACCGCACTTTCACTAGAGAATTTAATGAGCGTATGTTATTCTCTTTAAAAGCATTGGATCCATAGGTCATTTGCATCTTTAACATGTTTTAAGCTTGCATATCCATTTTTAAAACACGTGTAGAAGAAATCTGTTTCTTGTAAAATTCCAAGCTATTTATTAGGGTTGAACTAGTGGAATTTCCCAAACTTGGATAACTAAAGTTTTGTGTTAAATTTTTGGTGTGTGAATAAATTTTCTTTACCTACATTTGTTATTGTTTTAAATTTTTTCCATACATAAACTCTAAAATTTTCAATTTGCTGTGATCTATTTGCCTTTTTTTGTTTACGGGATGAAGGGAGAGAGAAAACTCAAAGTTTTGATTTAAGAAAAATTGTACATTTAAAATGGAGAGACACAATGCAAAAATGTAGAGAGAGATAATTGCAAAGAGTGTCTATAATTTTTAGGGAATTTAAGCTCTTTTTAGTTTTTACATCTCAGGTTTTGCAATCGTCCGGAAAAGGGGGAGGCGGGGTGTTTTTAACTAAGTGTTGACTCCCAATCCCTAAGTCATTTCTTACAAAAATATAGCTCGTTACGGATGATAAATCACTTTATAATCATCTATGATTGATAGGTAAGCATTTGGTAAACGGGCAAAATAATGGCTAGTTTAATTCTGGTAAATATCCCACTGCACGTTTATTGAGAATTTAATGAGCGTTTGTTATTCTCTTCGAAAGCTTTGGATCCATAGGTCATTTGCATATTTAACATGTTTCAAGCATGCATATCCATTTTTAAAACACGTGTAGAAGAAATCTTTTTCTTGTAAAATTCCAAGAAATTAGGGTTGAACTAGTGGTATTTCCCAAACTTGGAAAACAAAACTTTTGTGTTCATTTGTGGTGTCTGAATAAATTTTATATACTTACGTTTGTTATTGTTTTAATTTTTTTCACATATAAACTCTAAAATTTTCATTTTGTTGTGATCTGTTTGCCTTTTTTTGTTTACGAGATGAAGGGAGAGTAAAAACTCAAAGTTTTGATTTAAGAAAAAAGTGTACATCTAAAATGGAGATGCACAATGCACAAATGTAGGGAGAGATAATTCCAAAGAGTGTTTGTAATTTTTAGGGATTGTAAGATCTTTTTAATTTTTATATCTCAGGTTTTGCAATCGTCGGGAAAACGGGGAGGGGTGGGGTATTTTTAACTAACTGTTGACTCCCAATCCGTATGTCATTTCTTACAAAAATATAGCCCGTTACTCATGCTAAATCACATTACAATCATCGATGATTGTTAGGTCAGCTTTTTCCAAACGGGCAAAATAATGGATTGTTTGACTCGGGTAAATATCCCGCCGCATGTTCACTTCAGAATTTAATGAGCGTTTGTAATTCTCATTAAACGCTTTGGATCCATAGGTCATTTGCATCTTTAACATGTTTCAAGCATGCATATCCATTTTTAAAATACGTGTATAAGAAATCTCTTCCTTTTAAAATTCCAAGCTATTCGGGTTGAACAAGTGGAATTTCCCAAACTTGGATAATAAAAAATTTGTGTTTTATTGTGGTGTACGAATAAATTTACATTACTTACATTTTTAAATGTTTTAATTTTTTTCCATACATAAAATCTAAAATTTACATTTTGTTGTGATCTATTTACCTTTTTTTGTTTACGGCGTGAAGGGAGAACGAAAACTCAAAGTTTTGATTTAATAAAAAAGTGTACATCTAAAATGGAGATGCACAATGCAAAAATGTAGAGAGATATAATTCCAAAGAGTGTCTGTGATTTTTAAGGATTGTGAGTTCTTTTCATTTTTTAGTTCTCAGGCTTTGCAATCGTCGGGAAAAGGGGGAGGCAGGGGATTTTTAATCGAGTGTTGACTCCTAATCCGTAAGTCATTTCTTACAATAATATAGCCTGTTACGAATGAAAAATCCCTTTACAATCATCTATGATTGTTAGATCGGCTTTTTGCAAACGGGCAAAATAATGGCTTGTTTGACTCGGGTAAATATCCCGCCGCACATTCACTTAAGAATTTAATGAGCGTTTGTTATTCTCATTAAAAGCTTAGGATCCATAGGTCATTTGCATCTTTAACATGTTTCAGCCATGCATATCCATTTTTAAAACACATGTAGAAGAAATCTCTTTCTTGTAAAATTCCAAGCTAGTAGGGTTGAACTAGTGGAATTTCCTAATCTTGGATAACTAAATTTTGTGTTCATTTTTCGTGTGTGAATAAATTTTCATTACTAAAATTTTTTATTATTTTAATTTTTTTCCATACATAAACTCTAAAATTTTCATTTTGTTGTGATCTATTTACTTTTTTTTTTTGCGGCATGAAGGGAGAACGAAAACTCAAAGTTTTGATTTAAGAAAGAAGTGTACATCTAAAATGGAGATGCAAAATGCACAAATGTATAGAGATATAATTCCAAAGAGAGTCTGTGATTTTTAAGGATTGTAAGCTCTTTTCAGTTTTTAGTTCTCATGTTTTGCAATTGTCGGGAAAAGGGGGAGGCGAGGGATTTTTTATTGAGTGTTGACTCCCAATCCGTAAGTCATTTCTTACAATAATATAGCCCGTTACGAATGAGAAATCACTTTACAATTATCTATGATTGTTAGGTCAGCTTTTTGCAAACAGGCAAAATAATGGCTTGTTTGGCTCAGGTAAATATCCCACCGCACGTTCACTAGAGAATTTAATGAGCGTATGTTATTCTCTTTAAAAGCTTTGGATCCATAGGTCATTTGCATCTTTAATATGTTTCAAGCTTCATATCCATTTTTAAAACACGTGTAGAAGAAATCTCTTTCTTGTAAAATTCCAAGCTATTAGGGTTGAACTAGTGGAATTTCCCAAACTTGGATAACAAAAGTTGTGTTAATTTTTGGTGTGTGAATAAATTTTCTTTACTTACATTTGTTGTTGTTTTAAATTTTTTCCATAGATAAACTAAAAAAATTTCATTTTGCTGTGATCTATCTGCCTTTTTTTGTTGACGGGATGAAGGGAGAGAGAAAACTCAAAGTTTTGATTTAGCAAAAAAGTGTACATTTAAAATGGAGACGCATAGTGCACAAATGTAGAGAGAGATAATTCCAAAGAGTGTCTGTAATTTTTAGGGAATTTAAGCTCTTTTTAGTTTTTACATCTCCGGTTTTGCAATCGTCGGGAAAAGGGGGAGGCAGGGTGCTTTTAACTAAGTGTTGACTCCCAATCCGTATGTCATTTCTTACAAAATATAGCCCGTTACGGATGATAAATCACTTTACAATTATCTATGATTGTTAGGTCAGCTTTTTGCAAACAGGCAAAATAATTGCTTGTTTGACTCGGGTAGATATCCCACCGCACGTTCACTAGAGAATTTAATGAGCGTATGTTATTCTCTTTAAAAGCTTTGGATCCATAGGTCATTTGCATCTTTAACATGTTTCAAGCTTGCATATCCATTTTTAAAACACGTGTCGAAGAAATCTCTTTCTTGTAAAATTCCAATCTATTAGGGTTGAACTAGTGGAATTTCCCAAACTGGGATAACAAAAGTTGTGTTAATTTTTGTTGTGTGAATAAATTTTCTTTACTTACATTTTTTATTGTTTTAAATTTTTTCCATAGATAAACTAAAAAACTTTCATTTTGCTGTGATCTATTTGTCTTTTTTTGTTGACAGGATGAAGGGAGAGAGAAAACTCAAAGTTTTGATATAAGAAAAAAGTGTACATTTAAAATGGAGACGCACAGTGCACAAATGTAGAGAGAGATAATTCCAAAGAGTGTCTGTAATTTATAGGGAATTTAAGCTATTTTTAGTTTTTATATCTCATGTTTTGCAATCGTCGGGAAAAGGGGGAAGGGCGGTGTTTTTAACTGAATCTTGACTCCCAATCCGTAAGTCATTTCTTACAAAAATATAGCCTGTTACGGAAGATAAATCACTTTGAAATCATCTATGGTAGTTAGGTAAGCTTTTTGTAAATGGGCAAAATAATGGCTACTTCGATTCGGGTAAATATCCCACCGCACGTTCATTGAACATTTTTTTGTTTACGACATGAAAGGAGAATGAAAACCCAAAGTTTTGATTTAATAAAAAAGTGTACATCTAAAATGGAGATGCAAAATGCAAAAATGTAGAGAGATTGAATTCCAAAGAGTGTTTCTGATTTTTAAGGATTGTGAGCTCTTTTTAGTTTTAGTTCTAAGGTTTTGCAATCGTCGGGAAAAGGGGGAGGCGGGGGATTTTTAATTGAG
The DNA here is from genome assembly GCF_029961685.1 of Aristolochia californica. Classification (NCBI taxonomy): domain Eukaryota; kingdom Viridiplantae; phylum Streptophyta; class Magnoliopsida; order Piperales; family Aristolochiaceae; genus Aristolochia; species Aristolochia californica. The sequence continues at coordinate 12,831,828 of NW_027181793.1, forward strand.
TGTTTACTCCCAATCCGTAAGTCATTTCTTAAAATAATATAGCCCATTACGAATGAAAAATCACTTTACAATCATATATGAATTTTAGGTCAGCTTTTTGCAAACGGGCAAAATAATGGCTTGTTTGACTCGGGTAAATATCCCGCCGCACGTTCACTTCAGAATTTAATGAGTATTTGTAATACTCATTAAAAGCTTTGGATCCATAGGTCATTTGCACCTTTAACATTTTTCAAGCATGCGTATCCATTTTTAAAACACGTGTAGAGGAAATCTCTTCCGTATAAAATTCCAAGCAATTCAGGTTGAACAAGTGGAATTTCCCAATGTTGGATAACTAAATTTTGTGTTCATTTTTGGTGTGTGAATAGATTTTCATTACTTAAATTTGTGATTATTTTAATTTTTTTCCATACATGAACTCTAAATTTTCATTTTGTCTTGATCTAACGTCGGGAAGAGGGGGAGGCAGGGGATTTTTAATTGAGTGTTGACTCCCAATCCGTAAGTCATTTCTTACAAAAATATAGCCCATTACAGATGATAAATCACTTTATAATCATCTATGACTGTTAGGTAAGCATTTTGTAAACGGGCAAAATAATGGCTAGTTTGATTCTTGTAAATATCCCACTGCACGTTCATTGAGAATTTAATGAGCGTTTATTATTCTCTTTAAAATCTTTGGATCCATAGGTCATTTGCATCTCTTACATGTTTCAAGCATGCATATCCATTTTTAAAACACGTGTAGAAGAAATCTTTTTCTTGTAAAATTCCAAGCAATTAGGGTTGAACTAGTGGAATTTCCCAAACTTGGAAAACAAAACTTTTGTGTTCATTTGTGGTGTGTGAATAAATTTTCTATACTTACATTTGTTATTTTTTTCAATTTTTTCACATATAAACTCTAAAATTTTCATTTTGTTGTGATATATTTTCCTTTTTTTGTTTACGAGATGAAGGGAGAGTGAAATCTCAAAGTTTTGATTTAAGAAAAAAGTGTACATCTAAAATGGAGATGCACAATGCACAAATGTAGGGAGAGATAATTCCAAAGAGGGTTTGTAATTTTTAAGGATTGTAAGATCTTTTTAAGTTTTATATCTCAGGTTTTGCAATCGTCGGGAAAACGGGGAGGGGGGTATTTTTACTAACTGTTGACTCCCAAACCGTATGTCATTTCTTACAAAAATATAGCCCGTTACTCATGCTAAATCACATTACAATCATCGATGATTGTTAGGTCAGCTTTTTCCAAACGCACAAAATAATGGCTTGTTTGACTCGGGTAAATATCCCGCCGCATGTTCACTTCAGAATTTAATGAGCGTTTGTAATTCTCATTAAACGCTTTGGATCCATAGGTCATTTGCATCTTTAACATGTTTCAAGCATGCATATCCATTTTTAAAACACGTGTAGAAGAAATCTCTTTCTTGTAAAATTCCAAGCTATTAGGGTTGAACAAGTGGAATTTCCCAAACTTGGATAACAAAAAATTTGTGTTTTATTGTGGTGTACGAATAAATTTACATTACTTACATTTTTAAATGTTTTAATTTTTTTCCATACATAAAATCTAAAATTTACATTTTGTTGTGATCTATTTACCTTTTTTTGTTTACGGCGTGAAGGGAGAACGAAAACTCAAAGTTTTGATTTAATAAAAAAGTGTACATCTAAAATGGAGATGCACAATGCACAAATGTAGAGAGATATAATTCCAAAGATTGTCTGTGATTTTTAAGGATTGTGAGCTCTTTTAAGTTTTTAGTTCTCAGGTTTTGCAATCGTCAGGAAAAGGGGGAGGCAGGGGATTTTTAATTGAGTGTCGACTCCCAATCCGTAAATCATTTCTTACAATAATATAGCCTGTTACGAATGAAAAATCACTTTACAATCATCTATGATTGTTGGGTCAGCTTTTTGCAAACGGGTAAAATAACGGCTTGTTTGACTCGGGTAAATATCCCGCCGCACGTTCACTTAAGAATTTAATGAGCGTTTGTAATTCTCATTAAAAGCTTTGGATCCATAGGTCATTTGTATGTTTAACATGTTTCAAGCATGCATATCCATTATTAAAACATGTGTAGAAGAAATCTCTTTCTTGTAAAATTCCAAGCTATTAGGGTTGAACTAGTGGAATTTGTGAATCTTGGATAACTAAATTTTGTGTTCATTTGTGGTGTGCGAATAAATTTTCATTACTTACATTTTTTATTGTTTTATTTTTTTTCCATACATAAACTCTAAAATTTACATTTTGTTGTGATCTATTTACCTTTTTTTGTTTACGGTACGGAGGGAGAACGAAAACTCAAAGTTTTGATTTAAAAAAAAAGTGTACATCTAAAATGGAGATGCACAATGGACAAATGTGGAGAGATATAATACCAATGAGTCTCTGTGATTTTTAAGGATTGTGAGGTCTTCTAGTTTCTAGTTGTCAGGTTTTGCAATCGTCGGGAAAAGGGGGAGGCGGGGGATTTTTAATTGAGTGTTGACTCCCAATTCGTAAGTCATTTCTTACAATAATATAGCCCGTTACGAACGAAAAATCACTTTACAATCATCTATGATTGTTAGGTCAACTTTTTGCAAACGGGCAAAATAATGGCTTGTTTGACTCGGGTAAATATCCCGCCGCACGTTCACTTCAGAATTTAATGAGCGTTTGTAATTCTCATTAAAAGCTTTGGATCCATAGGTCATTTGCATCTTTAACATGTTTCAAGCATGCATATCCATTTTTAAAACACGTGTAGAAGAAATCTCTTCCATGTAAAATTCCAAGCTGTTAGTGTTGAACTAGTGGAATTTCCCAATATTGGATAGCAAAATTTTGTGTTCATTTGTCGTGTGTGAATAAATTTTCTATACCTACATTTGTTATTTTTTTAATTTTTTTCACATATAAACTCTAAAATTTACATTTTGTTGTAATCTATTTTCCTTTTTTTGTTTACGAGATGAATGGAGAGCGAAATCTCAAAGTTTTGATTTAAGAAAAAAAGTGTACATCTAAAATGGAGATGCACAATGCACAAATATAGGGAGAGATAATTCCAAAGAGGGTTTGTAATTTTTAAGGATTGTAACATCTTTTTAAGTTTTATATCTCAGGTTTTGCAATCGTCGGGAAAAAGGGGAGGGGGGTATTTTTAACTAACTGTTGACTCCCAAACCGTATGTCATTTCTTACAAAAATATAGCCCGTTACTCATGCTAAATCACATTACAATCATCGATGATTGTTAGGTAAGCTTTTTCCAAACGGGCAAAATAATGGCTTGTTTGACTCGGGCAAATATCCCACCGCATGTTCACTTCAGAATTTAATGAGCGTTTGTAATTCTCATTAAAAGCTTTGGATCCATAGGTCTTTTGCATCTTTAACATGTTTCAAGCATGCATATCCATTTTTAAAACACGTGTAGAAGAAATCTCTTTCTTGTAAAATTCCAAGCTATTAGGGTTGAACTAGTGGAATTTCCAAAACTTGCATAACAAAAAATTTTTACTTTATTGTGGTTTGGGAATAAATTTACATTACTTACATTTTTAAATGTTTTAATTTTTTTCCATACATAAACTCTAAAATTTACATTTTGTTGTGATCTATTTACCTTTGTTGTTTACGGCATGAAGGGAGAACGAAAACTCAAAGTTTTGATTTAATAAAAAAGTGTACATCTAAAATGGAGATGCAAAATGCACAAATGTATAGAGATATAATTCCAAAGAGTGTCTGTGATTTTTAAGGATTGTGAGCTCTTTTCAGTGTTTTGTTCTCAGGTTTTGCAATCGTCGAGAAAAGGGCGAGGCAGGGGATTTTTAATTGAGTGTTGAGTCCCAATCCGTAAGTCATTTCTTACATTAATATAGCCTATTACGAATGAAAAATCACTTTACAATCATCTATGAATGTCGGGTCAGCTTTTTGTAAACGGGCAAAATAACGGCTTGTTTGACTCAGGTAAATATCCCGCCGCACGTTCACTTAAGAATTTAATGAGCGTTTGTAATTCTCATTAAAAGCTTTGGATCCATAGGTCATTTGCATCTTTAACATGTTTCAAGCATGCATATCTATTTTTAAAACACGTGTAGAAGAAATCTCTTTCTTGTAAAATTCCAAGCTATTAGGGTTGAACTAGTGGAATTTGCGAATCTTGGATAACTAAATTTTGTGTTCATTTGTGGTGTGTGAATAAATTTTCATTACTTACATTTTTTGTTGTTTTAATTTTTTTCCATACATAAACTCTAAAATTTTCATTTTGTTGTGATCTATTTAACTTGTTTTGTTTACGGCATGAAGGGAGAATGAAAATTCAAAGTTTTGATTTAAGAAAAAAGTGTACATCTAAAATGGAGATGCACAATGCATAAATGTAGAGAGATATAATTCCAAAGAGTGTCTATGATTTTTAAGGATTGTAAGTTCTTTTTAGTTTTTAGTTCTCTGGTTTTGCAATCGTTGGGAAAAGGGGGAGTCAAGGGATTTTTAATTGAGTGTTGACTCCCAATCCGTAAGTCATTTCTTACAATAATATAGCCCATTACGAATGAAAAATCACTTTACAATCATCTTTGATTGTTAGGTCGGCATTTTGCAAATGGGCAAAATAATGGCTTGTTTGACTCGGGTAAAAATCCCGCCGCACGTTCACTAGAGAATTTAATGAGCATTTGTTATTCTCATTAAAAGCTTTGGATCCAGAGGTCATTTGCATCTTTAACATATTTTAAGCATGCATATCCATTTTTAAAACAAGTGTAGAAGAAATCTCTTTCTTGTAAAATTCCAAGCTATTAGGAATGAACTAGTGGAATTTCCCAATCTTGGATAACTAAATTTTTTGTTCATTTGTGATGTGTGAATAAATTTTCATTACTTACATTTTTTATTGTTTTAATTTTTTTCCAAACATAAACTCTAAAATTTTCATTTTGTTGCTATCTATTTACCTTTGTTGTTTACGGCATGAAGGGAGAACGAAAACTCAAAGTTTTGATTTAATAAAAAAGTGTACATCTAAAATGGAGAGGCAAAATGAACAAATGAAGAGAGAGATAAGTCCAATGAGTGTCTGTAATTTTTAGGGAATTTAAGCTCTTTTTAGTTTTTATATCTCAGTTTTTGCTATCGTCGGGAAAAGGGGGAGGCGGGGTGTTTTTAACTGAGTGTTGACTCCCAATCCGTAAGTCATTTCTTCCAAAAATATAGCCCATTATGGATGATAAATCACTTTACAAACATCTATGATTGTTAGGTAAGCTTTTTGTGAACGGGCAAAATAATGGCTAGTTTGATTCTGGTAAATATCCCACCGCACGTTCATTGAGAATTTAATGAGCGTTTGTTATTCTCTTTAAAAGCTTTGGATCCATAGGTCATTTCATCTTTAACATGTTTCAAACATGCATATCCATTTTTAAAACACGTGTAGAAGAAATCTCTTTCTTGTAAAATTCCATGCAATAAGGGTTGAACTAGTGGAATTTCCCAAACTTGGAAAACAAAACTTTTGTGTTCATTTGAGGTGTGTGAGTAAATTTTCTATACTTACATTTGTTATTGTTTTAATTTTTTTTCACAAATAAACTCTAAAATTTTCATTTTGTTGTGATCTTTTTGCCTTTTTTGGTTTACGGGATAATGGAGAGCGAAAACTAAAAGTTTTGATTTAAGAAAAAAGGGTACATCAAAAATGGAGATGCACAATGCACAAATGTAGGGAGAGATAATTCCAAAGAGTGTTTGTAATTTTTAGGGATTGTAAGATCTTTTTAGTTTTTGTATCTCAGGTTTTGCAATCGTCGGGAAAACGGAGGCGTGGTATTTTTAACTGACTGTTGACTCCCAATCCGTATATCATTTCTTACAAAAATATAGCCCGTTCCTCATGATAAATCACATTACAATCATCTATGATTGTTAGGTCTGCTTTTTGAAAACGGGCAAAATGATGGCTTGTGTGACTCGGGTGAATATCCCGCCGCACGTTCACTTCAAAATTTAATGAGTGTTTGTTATTCTCATTAAAAGCTTCGTATCCATAGGTCATTTGCATCTTTAACATGTTTCAAGCATGCATATCCATTTTTAAAATACGTCTAGAAGAATTCTCTTTCTTGTAAAATTTCAAGCTATTAGGGTTGAACTAGTGGAATTTCCCAAATTTGGATAACAAAAATTTTGTGTTCAATTGTGGTGTGTGAATAAATTTTCATTACTTACATTTGTTAATGTTTTAATTTTTTTCCATACATAAACTCAAAAATTTACATTTTTTTGTGATCTATTTACCTTTTGTTGTTTACGGCATGAAGGGAGAATGAAAACTTAAAGTTTTGATTTAATATAAAGTGTACATCTAAAATGGAGATGCACAATGCACAAATGTGGAGAGATATAATTCCAAAGAGTGTCTGTGATTTTTCAGGATTGTGAGCTCTTTTCAGTTTTTAGTTCTCAGGTTTTGCAATCGCCGGGAAAAGGGGGAGGCGGGGGATTTTTAATTGAGTATTGACTCCCAATCCGTAAGTCATTTCTTAAAATAATATAGCCCGTTACGAATGAAAAATCACTTTACAATCATCTATGATTGTTAGGTCAGCTTTTTGCAAATGGGCAAAATAATGGCTTGTTTGACTCGGGTAAATATCCCACCGCACGTTCACTAGAGAATTTAATGAGCGTATGTTATTCTCTTTAAAAGCTTTGGATCCATAGGTCATTTGCATCTTTAACATGTTTCAAGCTTGCATATCCATTTTTAAAACACGTGTGGAACAAATCTCTTTCGTGTAAAATTCCAAGCTATTAGGGTTGAACTAGTGGAATTTCCCAAACTTGGATAACAAAAGTTTTGTCTTAATTTTTGGTGTGTGAATAAATTTGCTTTACTTACATTTGTTATTGTTTTAAAATTTTTCCATAAATAAACTCAAAAATTTTCATTTGGCTATGATCTATTTTCCTTTTTTTGTTTACGGGATGGAGGGAGAGAGAAAACTCAAGGTTTTGATTTTAGAAAAAAGTGTACATCAAAAATAGAGACGCACAGTGCACAAATATAGAGAGAGATAATTCCAATGAGTGTCTGTAATTTTTAAGGAATTTAAGCTCTTTTTAGTTTTTATATCTCAGGTTTTGCAATCGTCGGGAAAAGGGGGATGCGGGGTGTTTTTAACTGAGTGTTGACTCCCAATCCGTAAGTCATTTCTTACAAAAATATAGCCCATTACAGATGATAAATCACTCTACAATCATCGATAATTGTTAGGTAAGCTTTTTGTGAACAGGAAAAATAATGGCTAGTTTGATTCTGGTAAATATCCCACCGCACGTTAATTGAGAATTTAATGAGTGTTTGTTATTCTCTTTAAAAGCTTTGGATCCATAGGTCATTTACATCTTTAACATGTTTTGAAGCATGCCTATCCATTTTTGAAACACATGTGGAACAAATCTCTTTCTTGTAAAATTCCATGCAATTAGGGTTGAACTAGTGGAATTTCTCAAACTTGGAAAACAAAACTTTTATGTTCATTTTTGGTTTGTGAGTAAATTTTCTATACTTATATTTGTTATTGTTTTATTATTTTTTCACACATAAACTCTAAAATCTTCATTTTGTAGTGATCTATTTGCCTTTTTTGGTTTATGGGATGAAGGGAGAGCGAAAACTCAAAGTTTTGATTTAAGAAAAGAGTTTACATCTAAAATGGAGATTCACAATGCACAAATGTTGGGAGAGATAATTCCAAAGAGTGTTTCAAATTTTTAGGGATTGTAAGATCTTTTTAGTTTTTGTATCTCAGGTTTTGCAATCGTCGGGAAAATGGGGAGGCGTGGTATTTTTAACTGACTGTTGACTCCCAATCCGTATGTCATTACTTACAAAAATATAGCCCGTTACTCATGATAAATCACATTACAATAATCTATGATTGTTAGGTCAGCTTTTTGAAAACGGGCAAAATAATGGCTTGTTTGACTCGGGTGAGTATCCGCCGCACGTTCACTTCAGAATTTAATGAGTGTTTGTTATTCTTATTAAAAGCTTTGGATCCATAGGTCGTTTGCATCTTTAACATGTTTCAAGCATGCATATCCATTTTTAAAACACGTCTAGAAGAATTCTCTTTCTTGTAAAATTTCAAGCTATTAGGGTTGAACTAGTGGAATTTCCCAAACTTGGATAACAAAAATTTTGTGTTCAATTGTGGTGTGTGAATAAATTTTCATTACTTACATTTGTTAATGTTTGAATTTTTTTCCATACATAAACTCTAAAATTAACATTTTTTGTGATCTATTTACCTTTTTTTTGTTTACAGTATGAAGGGAGAACGAAAACTCAATGTTTTGATTTAATAAAAAAGTGTACATCTAAACTGGAGATGCACAATGCACAAATGTGGAGAGATATAATACCAAAGAGTGTCTGTGATTTTTCAGGATTGTGAGCTCTTTTCAGTTTTTACTTCTCAGGGTTTGCAATCGTCGGGAAAAGGGAGAGGCGGGGGATTTTTAATTGAGTGTTGACTCCCAATCCGCAAGTCATTTCTTACAATAATATAGCCCGTTACGAATGAAAAATCACTTTACAATCATCTATGATTGTTAGGTCAGCTTTTTGCAAACGGGCAAAATAATGGCTTGTTTGACTCCGGTGAATATCCCACCGCACGTTCACTAGAGAATTTAATGAGTGTATGTTATTCTCTTTAAAAGCTTTGGATCCATAGGTCATTTGCATCTTTAACATGTTTGAAGCTTGCATATCCAGTTTTAAAACACGTGTGGAACAAATCTTTTTCTTGTAAAATTTCAAGCTATTAGGGTTGAACTAGTGGAATTTCCCAAACTTAGATAACAAAAGTTTTGTGTTTAGTTTTGGTGTGTGAATAAATTTTCTTTACTTACATTTTTTCGTGTTTTAAAATTTTTCCATACATATAAACTCAAAAATTTTCATTTTTCTGTGATCTATTTGCCTTTTTTTGTTTACGGGATGGAGGGAGAGAGAGAAAAGTCAAGGTTTTGATTTATGAAAAAAGTGTACATCTAAAATGGAGTCGCACAGTACAAAAATGTAGAGAGAGATATTTCCAATGAATGTCTATAATTTTTAGGGAATTTCAGCTCTTTTTAGTTTTTATATCTCAGGTTTTGCGATCGTCGGGAAAAGGGGGAGGCGGGGTGTTTTTAACTGAGTGTTGACTCCCAATCCGTAAGTCATTTCTTACAAAAATATAGCCCATTACGGATGATAAATAACTTTACAATCATCTATGATTGTTAGGTAAGCTTTTTGTGAACGGGCAAAATAATGGCTAGCTTGATTCTTGTAAATATCCCGACGCACGTTCATTGAGAATTTAATGATCGTTTGTAATTCTCTTTAAAAGCTTTGGATCCATAGGTCATTTGCATCTTTAACATGTTTTAAAAATTAACATGTTTCAAGCATGCATATCCATTTTTAAAACACGTGTAGAAGAAATCTCTTTCTTTTAAAATTCCATGCAATTAGGGTTGAACTATTGGAATTTCTCAAACATGGAAAACAAAACTTTTGTGTTCATTTGTGGTGTGTGAGTAAATTTTCTATACTTACATTTGTTGTTGTTTTAATTTTTTTTCACACATAAACTCTAAAAGTTTCATTTTGTTGTGATCTATTTGCCTTTTTTGGTTTATGGGATTAATAGAGAGCGAAAACTCAAAGTTTTGATTTAAGAAAAAAGTGTACATCTAAAATGGAAATGCACAATGCACAAATGTAGGGAGAGATAATTCCAAAGAGTGTTTGTAATTTTTAGGGATTGTAAGATCTTTTTAGTTTTTGTATCTCAGGTTTTGCAATCGTCGGGAAAACGGGGAGGCATGGTATTTTTAACTGACTGTTGACTCCCAATCCGTACGTCATTTCTTACAAAAATATAGCCCGTTCCGGATGATAAATAACTTTACAATCATCTATGATTGTTAGGTAAGCTTTGTGTGAACGGGCAAAATAATGGCTAGTTCGATTCTGGTAAATATCCCACCGCACGTTCATTGAGAATTTAATGAGCGTTTGTTATTCTCTTTAAAAGCTTTGGATCCATAGGTCATTTGCATCTTTAACATGTTTCAAACATGCATATCCATTTTTAAAACACGTGTAGAAGAAATCTCTTTCTTGTAAAATTCCATGCAATTAGGGTTGAACTAGTGGAATTTCTCAAACTTGGAAAACAAAAATTTTGTGTTCATTTGTGGTGTGTGAGTAAATTTTCTTTACTTACATCTGTTATTGTTTTAATTTTTTTTCACACATAAACTCTAAAATTTTCATTTTGTTGTGATCTATTTGCCTTTTTTGGTTTACGGGATTAAGGGAGAGCGAAAAATCAAAGTTTTGATTTAAGAAAAAAGTGTACATCTAAAATGGAGATGCACAATGCACAATTGTAGGGAGAGATAATTGCAAAGAGTGTTTGTAATTTTTAGGGATTGTATGATCTTTTTAGTTTTTGTATCTCAGGTTTTGCAATCGTCGGGAAAACAGGGAGGCGTGGTATTTTTAACTGACTGTTGACTCCCAACCCGTATGTCATTTCTTACAAAAATATAGCCCGTTACTCATGATAAATCACATTACAATCATCTATGAATGTTATGTCAGCTTTTTGAAAACGGACAAAATAATGGCTTGTTTGACTCGGGTAAATATCCCGCCGCACGTTCACTTCAGAATTTAATGAGTGTTTGTTATTCACATTAAAAGCTTTGGATCCATAGGTCATTTTCATCTTTAACATGTTTCAAGCATGCATATCCATTTTTAAAACACGTCTAGAAGAATTCTCTTTCTTGTAAAATTTCAAGCTATTAGGGTTGAACTAGTGGAATTTCCATAAGTTGGATAACAAAAATTTTGTGTTCAATTGTGGTGTGTGAATAAATTTTCATTACTTACATTTGTTAATTTTTAATTTTTTTCCTTACATAAACTCTAAAATTTACATTTTTTTGTGATCTATTTACCTTTTTTTGTTTACGGCATGAAGGGAGAACGAAAAACTCAAAGTTTTGATTTAATAAAAAAGTGTACATCTAAAATGGAGATGCACAATGCACAAATGTGGAGAGATATAATACCAAAGAGTGTCTGTGATTTTTCAGGATTGTGAGCTCTTTTAAGTTTTTATTTCTCAGGTTTTGCAATCGTCGAGAAAAGGGCGAGGCGGGGGATTTTTAAATCAGTGTTGACTCCTAATCCGTAAGTCATTTCTTAATATAATATAGCCCATTACGAAGGAAAAATCACTTTACAATCATCTATGATTGTTAGGTCAGCTTTTTGCAAACAGGCAAAATAATGGCTTGTTTGACTCGGTTAAATATCCCACCGCACGTTCACTAGAGAATTTAATGAGCGTATGTTATTCTCTTTAAAAACTTTGGATCCATAGGTCATTCGCTTCTTTAACATGTTTCAAGATTGCATATCCATTTTTAAAACACGTGTGGAACAAATCTCTTTCTTGTAAAATTCCAAACTATTCGGATTGAACTAGTGGAATTTCCCAAACTTGGATAACAAAAGTTTTGTGTTAATTTTTTGTGTGTGAATAAATTTTCTTTACTTACATTTTTTATTGTTTTAAAAAATTTTAATACATAAACTTAAAAATTTTCATTTTGCTGTGATCTATTTGCCTTTTTTTGTTTACGGGATGAAGGGATAGAGAAAACTCAAAGTTTTGATTTAAGAAAAAAGTGTACATGTAAAATGGAGACGCACAGTGCACAAATGTAGAGAGAGATAATTCCAATGAGTCTCTGTAATTTTTCGGGAATTTAAACTCTTTTTAGTTTTTATATCTCAGGTTTTGCAATCATCGGGAAAAGGGGGAGGTGCTAGGGTGTTTTTAACTGAGCGTTGACTCCCAATCTTTAAGTCATTTCTTACAAAAATATAGCCCGTTACGGATGATAAATCACTTTACAATCATCTATGATTGTTAGGTAAGCTTTTTGTGAACGGACAAAATAATGGCTAGTTTGATTCTGGTAAATATCCCACCGCACGTTCATTGAGAATTTAATGAGTGTTTGTTATTCTCTTTAAAAGCTTTGGATCCATAGGTCATTTGCATCTTTAACATGTTTCAAGCTTGCATATCCATTTTTAAAACACGTGTGGAACAAATCTCTTTCTTGTAAAATTCCAAGCTATTAGGGTTCAACTAGTGGAATTTCCCAAACTTGGATAACAAAAGTTTTGTGTTAATTTTTGGTGTGTGAATAAATTTTCTTTACTTACATTTGTTATTGTTTTAAAATTTTACCATACGTAAACTCAAAAATTTTCATTTTGCTGTGATCTATTTGCCTTTTTTGGTTTACAGGATGAAGGGAGAGCGAAAACTCAAAGTTTTTATTTAAGAAAAAATTGTACATCTAAAATGGAGATGCACAATGCTCAAATGTTGGGAGAGATAATTCCAAAGAGAGTCTGTAATTTTTAGGGAATTTAAGCTCTTTTTAGTTTTTATATCTCAGGTTTTGCAATCATCGGGAAAAGGGGGAGGCGGGGTGTTTTTAACTGAGTGTTGACTCCCAATCTGTAAGTCATTTCTTACAAAAATATAGCCCGTTACGGATGATAAATCACTTTACAATCATCTATGATTCTTAGGTAAGCTTTTTGTGAACGGGCAAAATAATGGCTAGTTTGATTATTGTAAATATCCCACCGCACGTTCATTGAGAATTTAATGAGCGTTTGTAATTCTCTTTAAAAGCTTTGGATCCATAGGTCATTTGCATCTTTAACATGTTTTAAAAATTAACATGTTTCAAGCATGCATATCCATTTTTAAAACACGTGAAGAAGAAATCTCTTTCATGTAAAATTCCATGCAATTAGGGTTGAACTAGTGGAATTTCTCAAACTTGGAAAACAAAACTTTTGTGATCATTTGTGGTGTGTGAGTAAATTTTCTATACTTACATTTGTTGCTGTTTTAATTTTTTTTTGACACATAAACTCTAAAAGTTTAATTTTGTTGTGATTTATTTGCCTTTTTTGGTTTACGGGATTAATGGAGAGCGAAAACTCAAAGTTTTGATTTAAGAAAAAAGTGTACATCTAAAATGGAGATGCACAATGCACAAAAGTAGGGAGAGATAATTCCAAAGAGTGTTTGTAATTTTTAGGGATTGTAAGATCTTTTTAGTTTTTGTATCTCAGGTTTTGCAATCGTCAGGAAAACGGGGAGGCGTGGTATATTTTTAACTGACTGTTGACTCCCAATCCGTATGTCATTTTTTACAAAAATATAGCCCGTTACGGATGATAAATCACTTTACAATCATCTATGATTGTTAGGTAAGCTTTGTGCGAACGGGCAAAATAATGGCTAGTTCCATTCTGGTAAATATCCCATCGCACGTTCATTGAGAATTTAATGAGCATTTGTTATTCTCTTTAAAAGCTTTGGATCCATAGCTCATTTGCATCTTTAACATGTTTCAAGCATGCATATCCATTTTTAAAACACGTCTAGAAGAATTCTCTTTCTTGTAAAATTTCAAGCTATTAGGGTTGAACTAGTGGAATTTCCCAAACTTGGATAACAAAAATTTTGTATTCAATTGTGGTGTGTGAATAAATTTTCATTACTTACATTTGTTCAAGTTTTAATTTTTTTCCATACATAAACTCTAAAATTTGAATTTGTTTGTGAACTATTTACCTTTTTTTGTTTACGGCATGAAGGGAGAACAAAAAACTCAAAGTTTTGATTTAATAAAAAAGTGTACATCTAAAATGGAGATGCACAATGCACAAATGTGGAGAGATATCATTCCAAAGAGTGTCTATGATTTTTCTGGATTGTGAGCTCTTTTCAGTTTTTAGTTCTCAGGTTTTGCAATCGTCAGGAAAAGGGGGAGGCCGGGGATTTTTAAATGAGTGTTGACTCACAATCCGTAAGTCATTTCTTACAATAATATAGCCCGTTACGAATGAAAAATCACTTTACAAGTATCTATGATTGTTAGGTCAGCTTTTTTAAAACGGGCAAAATAATGGCTTCTTTGACTCGGGTGAATATCCCGCCGCACGTTCACTTCAGAAATTTAATGAGTGTTATTATTCTCATTAAAAGCTTTGGATCCATAGGTCATTTACATCTTTAACATGTTTCAAGCATGCATATCCATTTTTAAAACACGTCTAGAAGAATTCTCTTTCATGTAAAATTTCAATCTATTAGGGTTGAACTAGTGGAATTTCCCAAACTTGGATAACAAAAATTTTGAGTTTAATTGTGGTGTGTGAATAAATTTTCATTACTTACATTTGTTAATGTTTTAATTTTTTTCCATACATAAACTCTAAAATTTGAATTTTTTTGTGATCTATTTACCTTTTTTTTTTTTACGGCATGAAGGGAGAACGAAAAACACAAAGTTTTGATTTAATAAAAAAGTGTACATCTAAAATGGAGATGCACAATGCACAAATTTGGAGAGATATAATTCCAAAGAATGTCTGTGATTTTTCAGGATTGTGAGCTCTTTTCAGTTTTTAGTTCTCCGGTTTTGCAATCGTCGGGAAAAGGGGGAGGCGGGGGATTTTTAAATGAGTGTTGACTCCCAATCCGTAAGTAATTTCTTACAATAATATAGCCCGTTACGAATGAAAAATCACTTTACAATCATCTATGATTGTTAGGTCAGCTTTTTGAAAACGGGCAAAATAATGGCTTGTTTGACTCGGGTGAATATCCCGCCGCACGTTCACTTCAGAAATTTAATGAGTGTTTGTTATTCTCATTAAAAGCTTAGGATCCATAGGTCATTTGCATTTTTAACATGTTTCAAACATGCATATCCATTTTTAAAACACATCTAGAAGAATTCTCTTTCTTGTAAAATTTCAATCTATTAGTTTTGAACTAGTGGAATTTCCCAAACTTGGATAACAAAAATTTTGTGTTCAATTGTAGTGTGTGAATAAATTTTCATTACTTACATTTGTTAATGTTTTAATTTTTTTCCATACATAAACTCAAAAATTTACATGTTTTTGTGATCTATTTACCTTTTTTTGTTTACGGCATGAAGGGAGAACGTAAACTCAAAGTTTTGATTTAATAAAAAAGTGTACATCTAAAATGGAGATGCACAATACACAAATGTGGAGAGATATAATTCCAAAGAGTGTCTGAGATTTTTCAGGATTGTGAGCTCTTTTTAGTTTTTAGTTCTCAGGTTTTGCAATCGTCGGGAAAAGGGGGAGGCGGGGGATTTTTAATTGAGTCTTGACTCCCAATCCGTAAGTCATTTCTTACAATAATATAGCCCGTTATGAATGAAAAATCACTTTACAATCATCTATGATTGTTAGGTCAGCTTTTTGCAAACGGGCAAAATAATAGCTTGTTTGACTCGGGTAAATATCCCACCGTACGTTCACTAGAGAATTTAATGAGCGTATGTTATTCTCTTTAAAAGCTTTGGATCCATAGGTCATTTGCATCTTTAACATGTTTCAAGCTTGCATATCCATGTTTAAAACTCGTGTGGAACAAATCTCTTTCTTGTAAAATTCCAAGCTGTTATGGTTGAACTAGTGGAATTTCCCAAACTTGGATAACAAAAGTTTTGTGTTAATTTTTTGTGTGAGAATAAATTTTCTTTACTTATATTTGTTATTGTTTTAAAATTTTTCCATACATAAACTCAAAAATTTTCATTTTGCTGTGATCTATTTGCCATTTTTTGTTTTCAAGATGATGGGAGAGAGAAAACTCAAAGTTTTGATTTAAGAAAAAAGTGTACATCTAAAATGGAGACGCACAGTGCACAAATGAATTTGCATCTTTAACATGTTTCAAGTGTGCATAACCATTTTTAAAACATGTGTAGAAGAAATCTCTTTCTTGTAAAATTCCATGCAATTAGGGTTGAACTAGTGGAATTTCCTAAACTTGGAAAACTAAACTTTTGTGTTCATTTGTGGTTTGTGAATAAATTTTCTATACTTACATTTGTTATAGTTTTAATTTTTTTTCACACATAAACTCTAAATTTTTCATTTTGTTGTGATCTATTTGCCTTTTTTGGTTTACGGGATGAAGGGAGAGCGAAAACTCAAAGTTTTGATTTAATAAAAAAGTGTACATCTAAAATGGAGATGCACAATGCAAAAATGTAGGGAGAGATAATTCCAAATAGTGTTTGTAATTTTTGGGGTTTGTAAGATCTTTTTAGTTTTTATATCTCTGGTTTTGCAATCGTCTGGAAAAGGGGGAGGCGGGGTATTTTTAACTGACTGTTGACTCCCAATCCGTATGTCGTTTCTTACAAAAATATAGCCTGTTACTCACAATAAATCACATTACAATCATCTATGATTGTTACGTCAGCTTTTTGCAAATGGGAAAAATAATGGCTTGTTTGACTCGGGTAAATATCCCGCCGCACGTTCACTTCAGAATTTAATGAGCGTTTGTTATTCTCATTAAAAGCTTTGGATCCACAGGTCATTGGCATCTTTAACATGTTTCAAGCATGCATATCCATTTTTAAAACACGTGTTGAAGAATTCTCTTTATTGTACAATTTCAAGCTATAAGGGTTGAACTAGAAGAATTTCCCAAACTTGGATAACAACAATTTTGTGTTCAATTGTGGTGTGTGAATAAATTTTCATTACTTACATTTGTTAATGTTTTAATTTTTTTCCTTACATAAACTCTAAAATTTACATTTTGTTGTAATCTATTTACCTTTTTTGGTTTATGGCATGAAGGGAGAACGAAAACTCAAAGTTTTGCTTTAATAAAAAAGTGTACATCTAAAATGGAGATGCACAATGCACAAATGTAGAGAGATATAATTCCAAAGAGTGTCTGTGATTTTTAAGGATTGTGAGCTCTTTTCAGTTTTTAGTTCTCAGATTTTACAATCGTCGGGAAAAGGGGGAGGCGGGGGACTTTTAATTCAGTATTGACTCCCAATTCTTAAGCCATTTCTTACAATAATATAGCCCGTTACGAATGAAAAATCACTTTACAATCATCTATGATTGTTAGGTCAGCTTTTTTCAAACGGGCAAAAAAATGGGTTGTTTGACTCGGGTAAATATCCCATCGCATGTTCACTTAAGAATTTAATGAGCGTTTGTTATTCTCATTAAAAGTTTTGGATCCATAGGTCATTTGCATCTTTAACATATTTCAAGCATGCATATCCATTTTTAAAACACGTGTAGAAGAAATCTCTTTCCTGTAAAATTCCAAGCAATTAGGGTTGAACTGGTGGAATTTCCCAATCTTGGATAACTAAATTTTGTGTTCATTTGTGGTGTGGGAATAAATTTTCATTACTAATATTTGTTATTGTTTCAATTTTTTTCCATATATAAAATCTAAAATTTTCATTTTGTTGTGATCTATTTACCTTTTTTTGTTTACGGCATGAAGGGAAAACGAAAACTCATAGTTTTGATTTAAGAAAAAAATGTACATCTAAAACGGAGATGCACAAAGCATAAATGTAGAGAGATATAATTCCAAAGAGTGTCTGTGATTTTTAGGGATTGTAAGCACTTTTAAGTTTTTAGTTCTCAGGTTTTGCCATCGTCGGGAAAAGGGGGAGGCGGGGGACTTTTAATTCAGTGTTGACTCCCAATCCGTAAGCCATTTCTTACAATAATATAGCCCGTTACGAATGAAAAATCACTTTACAATCATCTATGATTGTTAGGTCAGCTTTTTTCAAACGGGCAAAAAAATGGGTTGTTTGACTCGGGTAAATATCCCGTCGCATGTTCACTTAAGAATTTAATGAGCGTTTGTTATTCTCATTAAAAGTTTTGGATCCATAGGTCATTTGCATCTTTAACATGTTTCAAGCATGCATATCCATTTTTAAAACACGTGTAGAAGAAATCTCTTTCCTATAAAATTCCAAGCTATTAGGGTTGAACTGGTGGAATTTCCCAATCTTGGATAACTAAATTCTGTGTTCATTTATGGTGTGGGAATAAATTTTCATTACTTACATTTGTTATTGTTTCAATTTTTTTCCATACATAAAATCTAAAATTTTCATTTTGTTGTGATCTATTTACCTTTTTTTGTTTACGGCATGAAGGGAAAACGAAAACTCATAGTTTTGATTTAAGAAAGAAGTGTACATCTAAAATTGAGATCCAAAATGCACAAATGTAGAGAGATATAATTCCAAAGAGTGTCTGTGATTGTTTAGGATTGTAAGCTCTTTTCAGTTTTTAGTTCTCAGGTTTTGCAATCGTCGGGAAAAGGGGGAGGCGGGGGAGTTTTAATATAGTGTTGACTCCCAATCTGTAAGTCATTTCTTACAAAAATATAGCCTGTTACTCAAGATAAATCACTTTACAATCATCGATGATTGTTAGGTGAGCTTTTTGCAAACGGACAAAATAATGGCTTGTTTGACTCGGGTAAATATCTCGCCGCACATTCACTTCAGAATTTAATTAGTGTTTTTTATTCTTATTAAAAGCTTTGGATCCATAGGTCATTTGCATCTTTAACATGCTTCAGGCATGCATATCTATTTTTAAAACACATGTAAAAGAATTCTCTTTCTTGTAAAATTTCAAGCAATTAGGGTTGAACTAGTAGAATTTCCCAAACTTGGATAACAAAAAATTTGTGTTCAGTTGTGGTGTGTGAATAAATTTTCATTACTTACATTTGTCATTGTTTTAATTTTTTTCCAAACATAAACTCTAAAATTTTCATTTTGTTGTGATATATTTACCTTTTTTTGTTTACGGCATGAAGGGAGAACGAAAACTCAAAGTTTTGATTTAATAAAAAAGTGTACATCTACAATGGAGATGCACAATGCACAAATGTAGAGAGATATAATTCCAAAGATTGTCTGTGATTTTTAAGGATTGTGAGCTATTTTTAGTTTTTAGTTCTCAGGTTTTACAATCGTTTAGAAAAGGGGGATGCGGGGGATTTTTAATTGAGTGTTGACTCCCAATCCGTAAGTCATTTCTTACAATAATATAGCCCGTTACGAATGAAAAATCACTTTACAATCATCTACGAATGTAAGGTTAACTTTTTGCAAACGGGCAGAATAAAGGCTTGTTTGACTCGGGTAAATATCCCGCCGCACGATCACTTCAGAATTTAATGAGCATTTGTAATTCTCATTAAAAGCTTTGGATCCATAGGTCATTTGCATCTTTAACATGTTTCAAGCATGCATATCCATTTTTAAAACACGTGTAGAAGAAATCTCTTCCTTGTAAAATTCCAAGCTATTCGGGTTGAACAAGTGGAATTTCCCAATGTTGGATAACTAAATTTTGTGTTCATTTGTGGTGTGTGAATAAATTTTCATTACTTACATTTGTTATTGTTTTAATTTTTTTTCCATACATGAACTCTAAAATTTTCATTTTGTTGTGATCTATTTACCTTTTTTTGTTTACGGGATGAAGGGAGAACGAAAACTCAAACTTTTGATTTAAGAAAAAAGTGTACATCTAAAATGGAGATTCACAATCCAATCATGTAGAGAGATATAATTCCAAAGTGTGTCTGTGATTTTTAAGGATTGTAAGCTCTTTTCAGTTTTTAGTTCTCAAGTTTTGCAATCGTCGGGAAAAGGGGGAGGCGGGGGATTTTTAATTGAGTGTTGACTCCAAATCCGTAAGTCATTTCTTACAATAATATAGCCCGTTACGAATGAAAAATCACTTTATAATCATCTATGATTGTTAGGTCAGCATTTTGCAAACGGTCAAAATAATGGCTTGTTTGACTAGGTTAAATATCCCGCCGCACGATCACTTCAAAACTTAATGAGCGTTTGTAATTCTCATTAAAAGCTTTGGATCCATAGGTCATTTGCATCTTTAACAAGTTTCAAGCATGCATATCCATTTTTAAAACACGTGTTGAAGAAATCTCTTCCTTATAAACTTCCAAGCTATTCGGGTTGAACAAGTGGAATTTCCCAATGTTGGATAACTACAATTTGTGTTCATTTTTGGGAGTGTGAATAAATTTTGATTACTTACATTTTTTTTGTTTTAATTTTTTTTCCATACATGAACTCTAAACTTTACATTTGGTGTGATCTATTTACCTTTTTTTGTTTACGGCACGAAGGGAAATGAAAAATCAAAGTTTTGATTTAAGAAAAAAGTGTACATCTAAAATGGAGATCCACAATGCAGAAATGTAGAGAGATATAATTCCAAAGAGTGTCTGTGATTTTTAAGGATTGTAAGCACTTTTTCAGTTTTTAGTTTTCAGGTTTTGCAATCGTAGGGAAAGGGGGAGGCGGGGGAGTTTTAATATAGTGTTGACTCCCAATCCGTAACTCATTTCTTACAAAAATATAGCCTGTTACTCATGATAAATCACATTACAATCATCGATGATTGTTAGGTCAGCTTTTTGCAAACAGGCAAAATAATGGCTTGTTTGACTCGGGTAAATATCCCGCCGCACGTTCACTTCAAAATTTAATGTGTTTGTTATTCTAATTAAAAGCTTTGGATCCATAGGTCATTTGCATCTTTAACATGTTTCAAGCATGCATATCTATTTTTAAAACACGTGCAGAAGAATTCTCTTACTTGTAAAATTTCAAGCTATTAGGGTTGACTTAGTGGAGTTTCCCAAACTTGGATAACAAAAATTTTGTCTTCAGTTGTGGTGTGTGAATAAATTTTCATTACTTACATTTGTTATTGTTTTAATTTTTCTCCATACATAAACTCTAAAATTTTCATTTTGTTGTGATCTATTTACCGTTTTTTGTTTACGGCATGAAGGGAGAACGAAAACTCAAAGTTTTTATTTAAGAAAAAAGTTTACATCTAAAATGGAGATCCACAATGCACAAATGTAGAGAGATATAATTCCAAAGAGTGTCTCTGATTTTTAAGGATTGTAAGCTCTTTTCAGTTTTTAGTTCTCAAGTTTTACTCGTCGGGAAAAGGGGGAGGCGGGGGATTTTTAATTCAGTGTTGACTCCAAATCCGTAAGTCATTTCTTACAATAATATAGCCCGTTACGAATGAAAAATCACTTTACAATAATTTATGATTGTTAGGTTAGCATTTTGCAAACGGGCAAAATAATGGCTTGTTTGACTCGGGTAAATATCCCGCCGCACGTTCACTAGGGAATTTAATGAGCGTATGTTATTCACTTTAAAAGCTTTGGATCCATAGGTCATTTGCATCTTTAACATGTTTCAAGCTTGCGTATCCATTTTTAAAACACGTGTAGAAGAAATCTCTTTCTTGTAAAATTTCAAGCTATTAGGGTTGATCTAGTGGAATTTCCCAAACTTGGATAACAAAAATTTTGTGTTCATTTGTGGGGTGTGAATAAATTTTCATTACTTACATTTGTTATTGTTTTAATTTTTTTCCATACATAAACTCTAAAATTTACATTTTGTTGCGATGTATTTACCTTTTTTTGTTTACGGCATGAAGGGAGAACGAAAACTCAAAGTTTTGATTTAAGAAAAAAGTGTACATCTAAAATGAAGATGCACAATTCACAAATGTAGAGAGATATAATTCCAAAGAGTGTCTGTTATTTTTAAGGATTGTGAGCTCTTTTCAGTTTTTAGTTCTCAGGTTTTGCAATCGTCGGGAAAAAGGGGAGGCGGGGGATTTTTAATTGAGTGTTGACTCCCAATCCGTAAGTCATTTCATACAATAAAATAGCCCGTTACGAATGAAAAATCACTTTACAATCATCTATGATTTTTAGGTCAGCTTTTTGCAAACGGGCAAAATAATGGCATGTTTGACTCGGGTAAATATCCCGCCGCATGTTCACTTCAGAATTTAATGAGCGTTTGTTATTCTCATTAAAAGCTTTGGATCCATAGGTCATTTGCATCTTTAACAAGTTTCAAGCATGCATATCCATTTTTAAAACACGTATAGATGAAATCTCTTTCTGGTAAAATTCCAAGCTATTAGGGTTGAACTAGTGGAATTTCCCAATGTTGGATAACTAAATTTTGTGTTCATTTGTGGTGTGTGAATAAATGTTCATTACTTACATTTGTTATTGTTTTAATTTTTTTTCATACATAAAATCTAAAATTTTCATTTTGTTGTGATCTATTTACCTTTTTTTGTTTACGGCATGAAGGAAAAACGAAAACTCAAAGTTTTGAGTTAAGAAAAAAGTGTACATCTAAAATGGAGATCCACAATGCACAAATTTAGAGAGATATAATTCCAAAGAGTGTCTGTGATTTTTTAGGATTGTAAGCTCATTTTAGTTTTTACATCTTAGGTTTTGCAATCGTCGAGAAAAGGGGGAGGTGGGGTGTTTTTAACTGAGTGTTGACTCCCAATCCATAAGTCATTTTTTTAAAAAATATAGCCCGTTACTAATGATAAATCACATTACAATCATCGATGATTGTTAGGTAAGCTTTTTCCAAACGGGCAAAATAATGGCAAGTTTGACTCTAGTAAATATCCCACCGCACGTTCATTGAGAATTTAATGAGAGTTTGTTATTCTCTTTAAAAGCTTTGGATCCATAGGTCATTTGCATCTTTAACATGTTTCAAGCATGCATATCCATTTTTAAAACACGTGTAGAAGAAATCTCTTCCTTGTAAAATTCCAAGCTATTCGGGTTGAACAAGTGGAATTTCCCAATGTTGGATAACTAAATTTTGTGTTCATTTGTGGTGTGTGAATAAATTTTCATTACTTACATTTGTTATTGTTTTAATTTTTTTTCCATACATGAACTCTAAAATTTTCATTTTGTTGTGATCTATTTACCTTTTTTTGTTTACGGGATGAAGGGAGAACAAAAACTCAAAGTTTTGATTTAAGAAAAAAGTGTACATCTAAAATGGAGATTCACAATGCAATCATGTAGAGAGATATAATTCCAAAGAGTGTCTGTGATTTTTAAGGATTGTAAGCTCTTTTCAGTTTTTAGTTCTCAAGTTTTGCAATCGTCGGGAGAAGGGGGAGACGGGGGATTTTTAATTGAGTGTTGACTCCAAATCCGTAAGTCATTTCTTACAATAATATAGCCCGTTACGAATGAAAAATCACTTTACAATCATCTATGATTGTTAGGTCAGCATTTTGCAAACGGGCAAAATAATGGCTTGTTTGACTAGGGTAAATATCTCGTCGCACGATCACTTCAAAATTTAATGAGCGTTTGTAATTCTCATTAAAAGCTTTGGATCCATAGGTCATTTGCATCTTTAACAAGTTTCAAGCATGCATATCCATTTTTAAAACACGTGTAGAAGAAATCTCTTCCTTCGAAACTTCCAAGCTATTTGGGTTGAACAAGTGGAATTTCCCAATGTTGGATAACTACAATTTGTGTTCATTTTTGGAGTGTGAATAAATTTTCATTACTTACATTTTTTTTTGTTTTAATTTTTTTTCCATACATGAACTCTAAACTTTACATTTGGTGTGATCTATTTACCTTTTTTTGTTTACAGCACGAAGGGAAATGAAAACTCAAAGTTTTGATTTAAGAAAAAAATGTACATCTAAAATGGAGATCCACAATGCAGAAATGTAGAGAGATATAATTCCAAAGAGTGTCTGTGATTTTTAAGGATTGTAAGCACTTTTTCAGTTTTTAGTTCTCAGGTTTTGCAATCGTAGGGAAAGGGGGAGGCGGGGGAGTTTTAATATTGTGTTGACTCCCAATCCGTAACTCATTTCTTACAAAAATATAACCTGTTACTCATGATAAATCACATTACAATCATCGATGATTGTTAGGTCAGCTTTTTGCAAACAGGCAAAATAATGGCTTGTTTGACTCGGGTAAATATCCCGCCGCACGTTCACTTCAAAATTTAATGTGTTTGTTATTCTAATTAAAAGCTTTGGATCCATAGGTCATTTGCATCTTTAACATGTTTCAAGCATGCATATCTATTTTTAAAACACGTGCAGAAGAATTCTCTTTCTTGTAAAATTTCAAGCTATTAGGGTTGAACTAGTGGAGTTTCCCAAACTTGGATAACAAAAATTTTGTCTTCAATTGTGGTGTGTGAATAAATTTTCATTACTTACATTTGTTATTGTTTTAATTTTTTTCCATACATAAACTCTAAAATTTTCATTTTGTTGTGATCTATTTACCTTTTTTTGTTTACGGCATGAAGGGAGAATGAAAACTCAAAGTTTTTATTTAAGAAAAAAGTTTACATCTAAAATGGAGATCCACAATGCACAAATGTAGAGAGATATAATTCCAAAGAGTGTCTGTGATTTTTAAGGATTGTAAGCTCTTTTCAGTTTTTAGTTCTCAAGTTTTGCAATCGTCGGGAAAAGGGGGAGGCGGGGGATTTTTAATTCGGCGTTGACTCCCAATCCGTAAGTCATTTCTTACAATAATATAGCCCGTTACGAATGAAAAATCACTTTACAATAATCTATGATTGTTAGGTCAGCTTTTTGCAAACGGTCAAAATAATTGCTTGTTTGACTCGGGTAAATATCCCGCCGCATGTTCACTTAAGAATTTAATGAGCGTTTGTTATTCTCATTAAAAGCTTTGGATCCATAGGTCATTTGCATCTTTAACATGTTTCAAGCATGCATATGCATTTTTAAAACACGTGTAGAAGAAATCTCTTTCTTGTAAAATTCCAAGCTATTAGGGTTGAACTAGTGGAATTTCCCAATGTTGGATAACTAAATTTTGTGTTCATTTGTGGTGTGTGAATAAATTTTCATTACTTACATTTGTTATTGTTTTAATTTTTTTCCATACATAAAATCTGAAATTTTCATTTTGTTGTGATCTATTTACCTTTTTTTGTTTACGGCATGAAGGAATAACGAAAATTCAAAGATTTGATTTAAGAAAAAAGTTTATATCTAAAATGAAGATTCACAATGCACAAATGTAGAGAGATATAATTCCAAAGAGTGTTTGTGATTTTTAAGGATTGTAAGCTCTTTTCAGTTTTTATTTCTCAGGTTTTGCAATCGTCGAGAAAAGGGGGAGGCGGGGGATTTTTAATTGAGTGTTGAGTTCCAATCCGTAAGTGATTTCTTAAAATAATATAGCACGTTACGAATGAAAAATCACTTTACAATTATCTATGATTGTTAGGTCAGCTTTTTCCAAACGGGCAAAATAATGGCTTGTTTGACTCGGGTAAATATCCCACCGCATGTTCACTAGAGAATTTAATGAGCATGTGTTATTCTCTTTAAAAGCTTTGGATCCATAGGTCATTTGCATCTTTAATATGTTTCAAGCCTGCGTATCCATTTTTAAAACACGTGAAGAAGAAATCTCTTTCTTGTAAAGTTCAAGCTATTAGGGTTGAACTAGTGGAATTTCCCAAACTTGGATAACAAAAATTTTGGGTTCATTTGTGGTGTGTGAATAAATTTTCATTACTTACATTTTTTATTTTTTTTATTTTTTTCCATACATAAACTCTAAAATTTACATTTTGTTGTAATATTTACCTTTTTTTGTTTACGGCATGAAGGGAGAACGAAAACTCAAAGTTTTGATTTAAGAAAAAAGTGTACATCTAAAATGGAGATGCACAATTCACAAATGTAGAGAGATATAATTCCAAAGAGTGTCTGTGATTTTTAAGGATTGTGAGGTCTTTTCAGTTTTTAGTTCTCAGGTTTTGCGATCGTCGGGAAAAGGGGTAGGCGGGAGATTTTTAATTGAGTGTTGACTCCCAATTCGTAAGTCATTTCTTACAATAATATAGCCCGTTACGAATGAAAAATCACTTTACAATCATCTAAGATTGTTAGGTCAGCTTTTTGCAAACGGTCAAACTAATTGCTTGTTTGACTCGGGTAAATATCCCGCCGCATGTTCACTTAAGAATTTAATGAGCGTTTGTTATTCTCATTAAAAGCTTTGGATCCATAGGTCATTTGCATCTTTAACATGTTTCAAGCATGCATATGCATCTTTAAAACACGTGTAGAAGAAATCTCTTTCTTGTAAAATTCCAAGATATTAGGGTTGAACTAGTGGAATTTCCCAATGTTGCATAACTAAATTTTGTGTTCATTTGTGGTGTGTGAATAAATTTTCATTACTTACATTTGTTATTGTTTTAATTTTTTTCCATACATAAAATCTGAAATTTTCATTTTGTTGTGATCTATTTACCTTTTTTTGTTTACGGCATGAAGGGAAAAACGAAAACTCAAAGTTTTGATTTAAGAAAAAAGTGTACATCTAAAATGGAGATCCACAATGCACAAATTTAGAGAGATATAATTCCAAAGAGTGTCTGTGATTTTTTAGGATTGTAAGCTCATTTTAGTTTTTATATCTCAGGTTTTGCAATCGTCGGGAAATGGGGGAGGTGGGGTGTTTTTAACTGAGTGTTGACTCCCAATCCATAAGTCATTTTTTACAAAAATATAGCCCGTTACTCATGATAAATCACATTACAATCATCGATGATTGTTAGGTAAAGTTTTGGCAAACGGGAAAAATAATGGCTAGTTTGACTCTGGTAAATATCCCACCGCACATTCATCGAGAATTTAATGAGCGTTTGTTATTCTCTTTAAAAGCTTTGGATCCATAGGTCATTTGCATGTTTAACATGTTTCAAGCATGCATATCCATTTTTAAAACACGTGTAGAAGAAATCTCTTTCTTATAAAATTCCAAGCTATTAGGGTTGAACAAGTGGAATTTCCCAATCTTTGATAACTAAATTTGGTGTCATTTGTGGTGTGTGAATAAATTTTCATTACTTACATTTGTTATTGTTTTAATTTTTTTCCTTACATAAACTCTAAAATTTTCATTTTGTTGTGATCTATTTACCTTTTTTTGTTTACGGCATGAAGGGAGAACGAAAACTCAAAGTTTTGATTTAAGAAAAAAGTGCACATCTAAAACGGAGATCCAGAATGCACAAATGTAGAGAGATATAATTCCAAAGAGTGTCTGTGATTTTTAAGGATTGTAAGCTCTTTTCAGTTTTTAGTTCTCAGGTTTTGCAATCGTCGGGAAAAGGGGGAGGCGGGGGATTTTTAATTCAGTGTTGACTCCCAATCCGTAAGTCATTTCTTATAATAATATAGCCCGTTACGAATAAAAAATCACTTTACAATCATCTATGATTGTTAGGTTAGCATTTTGCAAACGGGCAAAATAATGGCTTGTTTGACTTGGGTAAATATCCCGCCACACGATCACTTCAAAATTTAATGAGCGTTTGTAATTCTCATTAAAAGCTTTGGATCCATAGGTCATTTGCATCTTTAACATGTTTCAAGCATGCATATCCCTTTTTAAAACACGTGTAGAAGAAATCTCTTCCTTGTAAAATTCCAAGCTATTCGGGTTGAACAAGTGGAATTTCCCAATGTTGGATAACTACATTTTGTGTTCATTTGTGGTGTGTGAATAAATTTTAATTACTTACATTTGTTTTTGTTTTAATTTTTTTCCATACATGAACTCTAAACTTTACATTTGGTGTGATCTATTTACCTTTTTTTGTTTACGACACGAAGGGAATACGAAAACTCAAAGTTTTGATTTAAGAAAAAAGTGTACATCTAAAATGGAGATCCACAATGCAGAAATGTAGAGAGATATAATTCCAAAGAGTGTCTGTGATTTTTAAGGATTGTAAGCACTTTTTCAGTTTTTAGTTCTCAGCTTTTGCAATCGTCGGGAAAGGGGGAGGCGGGGGATTTTTATTTGAGTGTTGACTCGCAATCCGTAAGTCTTTTCTTACAAAAATATAGCCTGTTACTCATGATAAATCACATTACAATCATCATTGATTTTTTAGGTCAGCTTTTTGCAAACAGACAAAATAATGGCATGTTTGACTCGGGTAAATATCCCACCGCACGATTACTTCAAAATTTATTGAGCGTTTTTAATTCTCATTAAAAGCGTTGGATCCATAGGTCATTTGGATCTTTAACATGTTTCAAGCATGCATATCCATTTTTAAAACACGTGTAGAAGAATTCTCTTTATTGTAAAATTTCAACCAATTAGGGTTGAACTAGTGGAATTTCCCAAACTTGGATAACAAAAATTTTGAGTTCAGTTGTGGTGTGTGAATAAATTTTCATTACTTACATTTTTTATTGTTTTCATTTTTTTCCATACATAAACTCTAAAATTTTCATTTTGTTGTAATCTATTTACCTTTTTTTGTTTACAACATGAAGGGAAAACGAAAACTCAAAGTTTTTATTTAAGAAAAAAGTGTACATCTAAAATGGAGATCCACCATGCACAAATGTAGAGAGATATAATTCCAAGGAGTGTCTGCGATTTTTAAGGATTGTAAGCTCTTTTCAGTTTTTAGTTCTCAAGTTTTGCAATCGTCGGGAAAAGGGGGATGCGGGGGATTTTTAATTCAGTGTTGAATCCAATCCGTAAGTTATTTCTTACAATAATATAGCCCGTTACGAATGAAAAATCATTTTACAATCATCTATGATTGTTAGGTTAGCATTTTGCAAACGGGCAAAATAATGGCTTGTTTGACTGAGGTAAATATCCCGCTGCACGATCACTTCAAAATTTAATGAGCATTTTTAATTCTCATTAAAAGCTTTGGATCCATAGGTCATTTGGATCTTTAACATGTTTCAAGCATGCATATCCATTTTTAAAACACGTGTAGAAGAAATCTCTTTCTTGTAAAATTCCAAGCTATTAGGGTTGAACTAGTGGAATTTCCCAGTCTTGGATAACTAAATTTTTTGTTCATTTTTGGTATGTGAATTAATTTTCATTACTTACATTTGTTATTGTTTTAATTTTTTTCCATACATAAAATCTAAAATTTTCATTTTGTTGTGATCTTTTTACCTTTTTTTGTTTACGGCATGAAGGGAGAACGAAAACCCAAAGTTTTTATTTAGGAAAAATGTTTACATCTAAAATGGAGATGCACAATGCTCAAATGTAGAGAGATATAATTCCAAAGAGTGTCTGTGATTTTTAAGGATTGTGAGCTCTTTTCAGTTTTTAGTTCTCAAGTTTTGCAATCGTCGGGAAAAGGGGGAGGCGGGGGATTTTTAATTGAGTGTTGACTCCCAATCCGTAAGTAATTTCTTACAATAATATAGCCCGTTACGAATGAAAAATCACTTTACAATCATCTATGATTGTTAGGTCAGCTTTTTTTGCAAACGGGCAAAATAATGGCTTGTTTGGCTCGGGGAAATATCCCACCGCACGTTCACTAGAGAATTTAATGAGCGTATGTTATTCTCGTTAAAAGCTTTGGATCCATAGGTCATTTGCATCTTTAACATGTTTCAAGCTTGCGTATCCATTTTTAAAACACGTGTACAAGAAATCTCTTTCTCTTAAAATTTCAAGCTATTAGGGTTGAACAAGTGGAATTTACCAAACTTGGATAACAAAAATTTTGTGTTCATTTGTGGTGTGTGAATAAATTTTCATTACTTACATTTGTTATTGTTTTAATTTTTTTCCATACATAAACTCTAAAATTTACATTTTGTTGTGATATATTTACCTTTTTTCGTTTACGGCATGAAGGGAGAATGAAAACTCAAAGTTTATATTTAAGAAAAAAGTGTACATCTAAAATGGAGATGCACAATGCACAAATGTAGAGAGATATAATTCCAAAGAGTGTCTGTGATTTTTAAGGATTGTGAGCTCTTTTCAGTTTTTAGTTCTCAGGTTTTGCAATCGTCGGGAAAAGGGAGAGGTGGGGGATTTTTAATTGAGTGTTGACTCCCATTCCGTATGTCATTTCTTACAATAATATAGCCTGTTACGAATGAAAAATCATTTTACAATCATCTATGATTGTTAGGTCAGCTTTTTGCAAACGGGCAAAAGAATGGCTTGTTTGGCTCAGGTAAATATCCCGCCGCATGTTCACTTAAGAATTTAATGACCGTTTGTTATTCTCATTAAAAGTTTTGGATCCATAGGTCATTTGCATCTTTAACATGTTTCAAGCATGCATATCCATTTTTAAAACACGTGTAGAAGAAATCTCTTTCTTGTAATGTTCCAAGCTATTAGGGTTGAACTAGTGGAATTTTCCAATCTCTTTAACTAAATTTTGTGTTCACTTGTGGTGTGTTAATAAATTTTCATTACTTACATTTGTTATTGTTTTAATTTTTTTCCATACATAAAATCTAAAATTTTCATTTTGTTGTGATCTATTTACCTTTTTTTGTTTACGGCATGAAGGGAAAACGAAAACTCAATGTTTTTATTTAAGAAAAAAGTGTACATCTAAAATGGAGATCCACAATGCACAAATTTAGAGAGATATAATTCCAAAGAGTGTCTGTGATTTTTTAGGATTGTAAGCTCATTTTAGTTTTTATATCTCAGGTTTTGCAATCGTCGGGAAAAGGGGGAGGTGGGGTGTTTTTAACTGAGTTTTGACTCCCAATCCATAAGTCATTTTTTACAAAAATATAGCCCGTTACTCATGATAAATCACATTACAATCATCGATGTTTGTTAGGTAAGCTTTTTGCAAACGGGCAAAATAATCGCTAGTTTGACTCTGGTAAATATCCCACCGCACGTTAATTGAGAATTTAATGAGTGTTTGTTATTCTCTTTAAAAACTTTGGATCCCTAGGTCATTTGCATCTTTAACATGTTTCAAGCATGCATATCCATTTTTAAAACACGTGTAGAAGAAATCTCTTTCTTGTAAAATTCCAAGCTATTAGGGTTGAACAAGTGGAATTTCCCAATCTTGGATAACTAAATTTGTTGTTCATTTGTGGTGTGTGAATAAATTTTCATTACTTACATTTGTTATTTTTTTAATTTTTTTCCATACATAAACTCTAAAATTTTCATTTTGTTGTGATCTATTTACCTTTTTTTGTTTACGGCATGAAGGGAGAACGAAAACTCAAAGTTTTGATTTAAGAAAAAATTGCACATCTAAAATGGAGATCCAGAATGCACAAATGTAGAGAGATATAATTCCAATGAGTGTCTATGATTTTTAAGGATTGTAAGCTCTTTTCAGTTTTTAGTTCTTAGGTTTTGCAATCGTCGGGAAAAGGGGGAGGCGGGGGATTTTTAATTCAGTGTTGACTCCCAATCCGTAAATCATTTCTTACAATAATTTTGCCCGTTATGAATAAAAAATCACTTTACAATCATCTATGATTGTTAGGTCAACATTTTGCAAACGGGCAAAATAATGGCTTGTTTGACTCGGGTAAATATCCCGCCGCACAATCACTTCAGAATTTAGTGAGCGTTTGTAATTCTCATTAAACACTTTGGATCCATAGGTCATTTGCATCTTTAACAAGTTTCAAGCATGCATATCCATTTTTAAAACACTTGTAGAAGAAATCTTTTCCTTGTAAAATTCCTAGCTATTCGGGTTGAACAAGTGGAATTTCCCAATGTTGGATAACTAAATTTTGTGTTCATTTGTGGTGTGTGAATAAATTTTCAATACTTACATTTGTTATTTTTTTAATTTTTTTTCCATACATGAACTCTAAAATTTTCATTTTGTTGTGTTCTATTTACCTTCTTTTTTTTACGGGATGAAGGGAGAACGAAAACTCAAAGTTTTGATTTAAGAAAAAAGTGTACATCTAAAATGGAGATTCACAATGCAATCATGTAGAGAGATATAATTCCAAAGAGTGTCTGTGATTTTTAAGGATTGTATGTTATTTTCAGTTTTTAGTTCTCAAGTTTTGCGATCGTCGGGAAAATGGGGAGGTGGGGGATTTTTAATTAAGTGTTGACTCCCAATCCGTAAGTCATTTCTTACAATAATATAGCCCATTACTAATGAAAAATCACTTTACAATCATCTATGATTGTTAGGTATGCGTTTTGCAAACAGGCAAAATAATGGCTTGTTTGACTAGGGTAAATATCCCACCGCACGATCACTTCAAAATTTAATGAGCGTTTGTAATTCTCATTAAAACCTTTGGATCCATAGGTCATTTTCATCTTTAACATGTTTCAAGCATGCATATCCATTTTTAAAACACGTGTAGAAGAAATCTCTTCCTTCTAAAATTCCAAGCTATTCGGGTTCAACAAGTGGAATTTCCCAATGTTGGATAACTACATTTTGTGTTCATATGTGGTGTGTGAATAAATTTTCATTACTTACATTTGTTTTTGTTTTAATTTTTTTCCAATACATGAACTCTAAATTTTACATTTGGTGTGATCTATATACCTTTTTTTGTTTACCTTTTTTTGGAATGGAAAACGAAAACTCATAGTTTTGATTTAAGAAAAAAGTGTACATCTAAAATGGAGATCCACAATGCAGAAATGTAGAGAGATATAATTCCAAAGAGTGTCTGTGATTTTTAAGGATTGTAAGCACTTTTTCAGTTTTTATTTCTCAGGTTTTGCAATCGTCGGGAAAGGGGGAGGCGGGGGATTTTTAATTGAGTGTTGACTCGCAATCTGTAAGTCATTTCTTACAAAAATATAGCCCGTTACTCATGATAAATCATATTACAATCATCGATGATTGTTAGGTCAGCTTTTTGCAAACGGGTAAAATAATGGCTTGCTTCACACGGGTAAATATCCCGCCGCACGTTCACTTCAGAATTTAATGAGTGTTTGTTATTCTAATTAAAAGCTTTGGTTCCATAGGTCATTTGCATCTTTAACATGTTTCAAGCATGCATATCAATTTTTAAAACACGTGTAGAAGAAATCTCTTCCTTGTAAAATTCCAAGCTATTCAGGTTGAACAAGTGGAATTTCCCAATGCTAGATAACTAAATTTTGTGTTCATTTGTGGTGTGTGAATAAATTTTCATTACTTACATTTGTTATTGTTTTAATTTTTTTCCATACATAAACTCTAAAATTTTCATTTTGTTCTGATCTATTTACCTTTTTTTGTTTACGGCATGAAGGGAGAACGAAAACTCAAAGTTTTTATTAAAGAAAAAAGTGTACATCTAAAATGGAGATCCACAATGCACAAATGTAGAGAAATATAATTCCAAAGAGTGTCTGTGATTTTTAAGGATTGTAAGCTCTTTTCAGGTTTTAGTTCTCAAGTTTTGCAATCATCGGGAAAAGGGGGAGGCGGGGGATTTTTAATTCAGTGTTGACTCCCAATCCGTAAGTCATTTCTTACAATAATATAACCCGTTACGAATGAAAAATCACTTTACAATCATCCATGATTGTTAGGTTAGTATTTTCAAAACGGGCAAAATAATGGCTTGTTTGGCTCGTGTAAATATCCCGCCGCACGATCACTTCAAAATTTAATGAGCGTTTGTAATTCTCAAAAAAAGCTTTGGATCCATAGGTCATTTGCATCTTTAACATGTTTCAAGCATGCATATCCATTTTTAAAACACGTGTAGAAGAAATGTCTTTCTTGTAAAATTCCAAGCTATTCGGGTTGAACTAGTGGAATTTCCCAATCTTTGATAACTAAATTTTTTGTTCATTTTTGGTATGTGATTAAATTTTTATTACTTACATTTGTTATTGTTTTAATTTTTTTCCATACATAAAATCTAAAATTTTCATTTCGTTGTGATCTATTTACCTTTTTTTGTTTACGACATGAAGGGAGAACGAAAACTCAAAGTTTTTATTTAAGAAAAATGTGTACATCTAAAATGGAGATCCACAATTCACAAATGTAGAGAGATATAATTCCAAAGAGTGTCTGCGATTTTTAAAGATTGTAAGCTCTTTTCAGGTTTTAGTTCTCAGCTTTTGCAATCGTCGGGAAAAAGGGGAGGCGGGGGATTTTTAATTGAGTGTTGACTCCCAATCCGTAAGTCATTTCTTTCAATAATATAGCCCGTTACGAATGAAAAATCACTTTACAATCATCTATGTTTGTTAGGTCAGCTTTTTGCAAACGGGCAAAATAATAACTTGTTTGACTCGGGTAAATATCCCACCCCACGTTCGCTAGAGAATTTAATGAGCGTATGTTATTCTCTTTAAAAGCTTTGGATCCATAGGTCATTTTCATCTTTAACATGTTTCAAGCTTGCGTATCCATTTTTAAAACACGTGTAGAAGAAATCTCGTTCTTGTAAAATTCCAATCAATTAGGGTTGAACAAGTGGAATTTCCCAATCTGTGATAACTAAATTTGGTGTTCATTTGTGGTGTGTGAATAAATTTTCATTACTTACATTTGTTTTTGTTTTAATTTTTTTCCATACATAAACTCTAAAATTTTCATTTTGTTGTGATCTATTTACCTTTTTTTGTTTACGGCATGAAGGGAGAATGAAAACTCAAAGTTATGATTTAAGAAAAAAGTGTACATCTAAAATGAAGATGCACAATGCACAAATGTAGAGAGATTTAATTCCCAAGAGTGTATGTGATTTTTAAGGATTGTAAGCTCTTTTCAGTTTTTAGTTCTCAAGTTTTGCAATCGTCGGGAAAAGGGGGAGGCGGGGGATTTTTAATTGAGTGTTGACTCCCAATCCGTAAGTCATTTCTTACAATAATATAGCCCATTAGGAATGAAAAATCACTTTACAATCATCTATGATTGTTAGGTCAGCTTTTTGCAAACGGGCAAAATAATGGCTTGTTCGACTCGGGTAAATATCCCGCCGCACGTTCACTTCAGAATTTAATGAGCGTTTTTTATTCTCATTAAATGCTTTGGATCTATAGGTCATTTGCATCTTTAACATGTTTCAAACATGCATATCCATTTTTAAAACACGTGTAGAAGAAATCTCTTTCTCTTAAAATTCGAAGCTATTAGGGTTGAACTAGTGGAATTTCCCAAACTTGGATAACAAAAGTTTTGTGTTAATTTTTGGTGTGTGAATAAATTTTCTTTACTTAAATTTGTTATTGTTTTAAATTTTTTCCATACAGAAACTCACAAATTTTCATTTTGCTTTGATCTATTTGCCTTTTTTTGTTTACGGGATGAAGGGAGAGAGAAAACTCAAAGTTTTGATTTAAGAAAAAAGTGTACATTTAAAATGGAGACGCACAGTGCACAAATGTAGAGAGAGATAATTCCAAAGAGTGTCTGTAATTTTTAGGGAATTTAAAATCTTTTTAGTTTTTATATCTCAGGTTTTGCAATCGTCGGGAAAAGGGGGGGGGGGGGGGGTTTAACTGAGTGTTGACTCCCAATCTGTAAGTCATTTCTTAAAAAAATATAGCCCGTTACGGATGATCAATCACTTTACAATCATCTATGATTTTTATGTAAGCTTTTTGTAAACCGGCAAAATAATGGCTAGTTTGATTCTGGTAAATATCCCACTGCACCTTCATTGAGAATTTATTGAGCGTTTGTTATTCTCTTTAAAAGCATTGGATCCATAGGTCATTTGCATCTTTAACATGTTTCAAGCATGCATAACCATTTTTAAAACACGTGTAGAAAAAATCTCTTTCTTGTAAAATTCCATGCAATTAGGGTTGAACTAGTGGAATTTCCCATACTTGGAAAACAAAACTTTTGTGTTCATTTGTGGTGTGTGAATAAATTTTCTATACTTACATTTGTTATTGTTTTAATTTTTTTTCACACATAAACTTTAAAATTTTCATTTTGTTGTGATCTATTTGCCTTTTTTGGTTTAGGGGATAAAGGGAGAGCAAAAACGGGGAGGCGGGGTATTTTTAACTGACTGTTGACTCCCAATCCGTATGTCATTTCTTATAAAAATATAGCCCGTTACTCATGATAAATCACATTACAATCATCTATGATTGTTAGGTCAGCTTTTTGCAAACGGGCAAAATAATGGCTTGTTTTAGTCGGGTAAATATCTCGCCGCACGTTCACTTCATAATTTAATGTGTTTGTTATTCTTATTAAAAGCTTGGGATCAATAGGTCATTTGCATCTTTAACATGTTTCAAGCATGCATATCCATTTTTAAAACACGTGTAGAAGAATTCTCTTTCTTGTAAAATTTAAAGCTATTAGGGTTGAACTAGTGGAATTTCCAAAACTAGGATAACAAAAATTTTAAGTTCATTTTTGGTGTGTGAATAAATTTTCATTACTTAAATTTGTTATTATTTTAATTTTCTAAAATTTTCATTTTGTCTTGATCTATTTACCATTTTTTGTTTACGGCATTAAGGGAAAATGAAAACTCAAAGTTTTGATTTAAGAAAAAAGTGTACATCTAAAATGGAGTTGCACAATGCACAAATGTAGAGAGATATAATTCCAAAGAGTGTCTGTGATTTTTAAGGATTGTGAGCTCTTTTAAGTTTTTAGTTCTTAGGTTTTGTAATCGTCGGGAAAAGGGGGAGGCGGGGGATTTTTAATTGAGTGTTGACTCCCAATCCGTAAGTCATTTCTTACAATAATATAGCCCGTTACGAATGAAAAATCACTTTACAATCTTCTATGATTGTTAGATCACCTTTTTGCAAACGGGCAAAATAATGGCTTGTTTGGCTCGGGTAAATATCCCACCGCATGTTCACTAGAGAATTTAATGAGCGTATGTTATTCTCTTTAAAAGTTTTGGATCCATAGGTCATTTTCATCTTTAACATGTTTCGAACTTGCTAATCCATTTTTGAAACACGTGTAGAAGAAATCTCTTTCTTGTAAAATTCCAAGCTATTAGGGTTGAACTAATGGAATTTCCCACACTTGGATAACAAAAGTATTGTGTTAATTTTTGGTGTGTGTATAAATTTTCTTTACTTACATTTTTTATTGTTGTAAATTTTTTCCATACATAAACTCAAAAATTTTCATTTTGGTGTGATCTATTTGCCTTTTTTTGTTTACGAGATGAAGGGAGAGAGAAAACTCAAAGTTTTGATATAAGAAAAAAGTGTGCATTTAAAATGGAGACGCACAGTGCACAAATATAGAGAGAGATAATTCCAAAGAGTGTCAGTAATTTTTGGGCAATTTAAACTCTTTTTAGTTTTTATATCTCAGGTTTTGCAATCGTCGGGAAAAGGGGGAGGCGGAGGGGGTGTTTTTAACTGAGTGTTGACTCCCAATCCGTAAGTCATTTCTCACAAAAATATAGCCCGTTACGGATGATAAATCACTTTACAATCATCTATGATTGTTAGGTAAGCTTTTTGTAAACGGGCAAAGTAATGGCTTGTTTGATTCTAGTAAATATCTCACCGCACGTTCATTGAGAATTTAATGAACTTTCCTTATTCTCTTTAAAAGCTTTGGATCCATAAGTCATTTGCATCTTTAACGTGTTTCAAGCATGCATAACCATTTGTAAAACACGTGTAGAAGAAATCTCTTTCTTGTAAAATTCCATGCAATTAGGGTTGAACTAGTGGAATTTCCCAATCTTGGAAAACAAAACTTTTGTGTTCATTTGTGGTGTGTGAATAAATTTTCTATACTTACATTTGTTATTGTTTTATCTTTTTTTCATACATAAACTCTAAAATTTTCATTTTGTTGTGATCTATATGCCTTTTTTGGTTTACGGGATGAAGGGTGAGCAAAAACTCAAAGTTTTGATTTAAGAAAAAGGTGTACATCTAAAATGGAGATGCACAATGCACAAATGTAGGGAGAGATAATTCCAAAAAGTGTTTGTAATTTTTAGGGATTGTAAGATCTTTTTAGTTTTTATATCTCAGGTTTTGCAATCGTCGAGAAAACGGGGAGGCGGGGTATTTTGAACTGACTGTTGACTCTCAATCCGTATGTCATTTCTTACAAAAATATAGCACGTTACTCATGATAAATCACATTACAATCATCTATGATTGTTTGGCCAGCTTTTTGCAAACGGGCAAAATAATGGCTTGTTTGACTCGGGTAAATATCCCGCCGCACGTTCACTTCAGAATTTAATGAGTTTTTGTTATTCTCATTAAATGCTTTGGATCCATAGGTCATTTGCATCTTTAACATGTTTCAAGCATGCATATCCATTTTTAAAACACGTGTAGAAGAATTCTCTTTCCTGTAAAATTTCAAGCTATTAGGGTTAAACTAGTGGAATATCCAAAACTTGGATAACAAAAATTTTGTGTTCATTTGTGGTGTGTGAATAAATTTTCATTACTTACATTTTGCTTTGTTGTAATTTTTTTCCATACATAAACTCTTAAATTTACATTTTGTTGTGATCTATTTAAATTTTTTTGTTTACGGCATGAAGGGAGAACGAAAACTCAAAGTTTTGATTTAATAAAAAAGTTTACATCTAAAACGGAGATGCAAAACGCACAAATATAGAGAGATTGAATTCCAAAGAGTGTCTGTGATTTTTAAGGATTGTGAGTTCTTTTTAGTTTTAGTTCCATGGTTTTGCAATCGTCGGGAAAAGAGGGAGGCGGGGAATTTTAATTTAGTGTTGACTCCCAATCCGTAAGTCACTTCTTACAATAATATAGCCCATTTCGAATGAAAATTCACTTTACAATCATATATGATTGTTAGGTCAGCTTTTTGCAAACGGGCAAAATAATGGCTTGTTTGACGCGGGTAAATATCCCACCGCACGTTCACTTAAGAATTTAATGAGCGTTTGTTATTCTCATTAAAAGCTTTGGATCCATAGGTCATTTGCATCTTTAACATGTTTCAAGCATGCATATCCCTTTTTAAAACACGTGTAGCAGAAATCTCTTTCTTGTAAAATTCCAAGCTATTAGGGTTGAACTAGTGGAATTTCCTAATCTTGGATAACTAAATTTTGTGTTCATTTGTGGTGCGTGAATAAATTTTCATTACTTACATTTTTTATTGTTTTAATTTTTTTCCATACATAAACTCTAAAATTTTCATTTTGTTGTAATCTATTTACTTTTTTTTGTTTACGGCATGAAGGGAGAACGAAAACTCAAAGTTTTAATTTAAGAGAAAAGTGTACATCTAAAAAGGAGATGCACAATGCACAAATGTAGAGAGATATAATTCCAAAGAGAGTCTGTGATTTTTAAGGATTGTGAGCTCTTTTCAGTTTTTAGTTCTCAGGTTTTGCAATCGTCGGGTAAAGGGGGAGCCGGGGGATTTTTAATTGAGTGTTGACTCCCAATCCGTAAGTCATTTCATACAATACTAGAACCAGTTATGAAAGGAAAATCACTTTACAATTATCTATGATTGTTAGGTCAGCTTTTTCCAAACGGGCAAAATAATGGTTTGTTTGACTCGGGTAAATATCCCACCGCACGTTCACTAGAGAATTTAATGAGCGTATGTTATTCTCTTTAAAAGCTTTGGATCCATAGGTCATTTGCATCTTTAACATGTTTTAAGCTTGCATATCCATTTTTAAAACACGTGTAGAAGAAATCTGTTTCTTGTAAACTTCCAAGCTATTTATTAGTGTTGAACTAGTGGAATTTCCCAAACTTGGATAACTAAAGTTTTGTGTTAAATTTTTGGTGTGTGAATAAATTTTCTTTACTTACATTTGTTATTGTTTTAAATTTTTTCCATACATAAACTCTAAAATTTTCAATTTGCTGTGATCTATTTGCCTTTTTTTGTTTACGGGATGAAGGGAGAGAGAAAACTCAAAGTTTTGATTTAAGAAAAAAGTGTACATTTAAAATGGAGAGACACAGTGCACAAATGTAGAGAGAGATAATTGCAAAGAGTGTCTGTAATTTTTAGGGAATTTAAGCTCTTTTTAGTTTTTACATCTCAGGTTTTGCAATCGTCGGGAAAAGGGGGAGGCGGGGTGTTTTTAACTAAGTGTTGACTCCCAATCCCTAAGTCATTTCTTACAAAAATATAGCTCGTTACGGATGATAAATCACTTTATAATCATCTATGATTGATAGGTAAGCATTTGGTAAACGGGCAAAATAATGACTAGTTTGATTCTGGTAAATATCCCACTGCACGTTTATTGAGAATTTAATGAGCATTTGTTATTCTCTTCGAAAGCTTTGGATCCATAGGTCATTTGCATCTTTAACATGTTTCAAGCATGCATATCCATTTTTAAAACACGTGTAGAAGAAATCTTTTTCTTGTAAAATTCCAAGAAATTAGGGTTGAACTAGTGGTATTTCCCAAACTTGGAAAACAAAACTTTTGTGTTCATTTGTGGTGTGTGAATAAATTTTCTATACTTACATTTGTTATTGTTTTAATTTTTTTTCACACATAAACTTTAAAATTTTCATTTTGTTGTGATCTATTTGCCTTTTTTGGTTTACGGGATAAAGGGAGAGCAAAAACGGGGAGGCGGGGTATTTTTAACTGACTGTTGACTCCCAATCCGTATGTCATTTCTTATAAAAATATAGCCCGTTACTCATGATAAATCACATTACAATCATCTATGATTGTTAGGTCAGCTTTTTGGAAACGAGCAAAATAATGGCTTGTTTGACTCGGGTAAATATCTCGCCGCACGTTCACTTCATAATTTAATGTGTTTGTTATTCTTATTAAAAGCTTGGGATCAATAGGTCATTTGCATCTTTAACATGTTTCAAGCATGCATATCCATTTTTAAAACACGTGTAGAAGAATTCTCTTTCTTGTAAAATTTAAAGCTATTAGGGTTGAACTAGAGGAATTTCCAAAACTAGGATAACAAAAATTTTAAGTTCATTTTTGGTGTGTGAATAAATTTTCATTACTTAAATTTGTTATTATTTTAATTTTTTTCCATACATGAACTCTAAAATTTTCATTTTGTCTTGATCTATTTACCTTTTTTTGTTTACGGCATTAAGGGAAAATGAAAACTCAAAGTTTTGATTTAATAAAAAAGTGTACATCTAAAATGGAGTTGCACAATGCACAAATGTAGAGAGATATAATTCCAAAGAGTGTCTGTGATTTTTAAGGATTGTGAGCTCTTTTAAGTTTTTAGTTCTCAGGTTTTGTAATCGTCGGGAAAAGGGGGAGGCGGGGGATTTTTAATTGAGTGTTGACTCCCAATCCGTAAGTCATTTCTTACAATAATATAGCCCGTTACGAATGAAAAATCACTTTACAATCTTCTATGATAGTTAGATCAGCTTTTTGCAAACGGGCAAAATAATGGCTTGTTTGGCTCGGGTAAATATCCCACCGCATGTTCACTAGAGAATTTAATGAGCGTATGTTATTCTCTTTAAAAGCTTTGGATCCATAGGTCATTTTCATCTTTAACATGTTTCGAACTTGCTAATCCATTTTTGAAACACGTGTAGAAGAAATCCCTTTCTTGTAAAATTCCAAGCTATTAGGGTTGAACTAGTGGAATTTCCCACACTTGGATAACAAAAGTATTGTGTTAATTTTTGGTGTGTGTATAAATTTTCTTTACTTACATTTTTTATTGTTTTAAATTTTTTCCATACATAAACTCAAAAATTTTCATTTTGCTGTGATCTATTTGCCTTTTTTTGTTTACGAGATGAAGGGAGAGAGAAAACTCAAAGTTTTGATATAAGAAAGAAGTGTGCATTTAAAATGGAGACGTACAGTGCACAAATATAGAGAGAGATAATTCCAAAGAGTGTCAGTAATTTTTAGGCAATTTAAACTCTTTTTAGTTTTTATATCTCAGGTTTTGCAATCGTCGGGAAAAGGGGGAGGCGGAGGGGGTGTTTTTAACTGAGTGTTGACTCCCAATCCGTAAGTCATTTCTCACAAAAATATAGCCCGTTACGGATGATAAATCACTTTACAATCATCTATGATTGTTAGGTAAGCTTTTTGTAAACGGGCAAAGTAATGGCTTGTTCGATTCTAGTAAATATCTCACCGCACGTTCATTGAGAATTTAATGAGCTTTCCTTATTCTCTTTAAAAGCTTTGGATCCATAAGTCATTTGCATCTTTAACGTGTTTCAAGCATGCATAACCATTTGTAAAACACGTGTAGAAGAAATCTCTTTCTTGTAAAATTCCATGCAATTAGGGTTGAACTAGTGGAATTTCCCAAACTTGGAAAACAAAACTTTTGTGTTCATTTGTGGTGTGTGAATAAATTTTCTATACTTACATGTGTTATTGTATTATCTTTTTTTCATACATAAACTCTAAAATTTTCATTTTGTTGTGATCTATATGCCTTTTTTGGTTTACGGGATGAAGGGAGAGCAAAAACTCAAAGTTTTGATTTAAGAAAAAAGTGTACATCTAAAATGGAGATGCACAATGCACAAATGTAGGGAGAGATAATTCCAAAAAGTGTTTGTAATTTTTAGGGATTGTAAGATCTTTTTAGTTTTTATATCTCAGGTTTTGCAATCGTCGAGAAAACGGGGAGGCGGGGTATTTTGAACTGACTGTTGACTCCCAATCCGTATGTCATTTCTTACAAAAATATAGCACGTTACTCATGATAAATCACATTACAATCATCTATGATTGTTTGGTCAGCTTTTTGCAAACGGGCAAAATAATGGCTTGTTTGACTCGGGTAAATATCCCACCGCA
This sequence comes from Aristolochia californica, assembly GCF_029961685.1. NCBI lineage: Eukaryota > Viridiplantae > Streptophyta > Magnoliopsida > Piperales > Aristolochiaceae > Aristolochia > Aristolochia californica. The sequence continues at coordinate 12,874,267 of NW_027181793.1, forward strand.
CGTTCACTTCAGAATTTAATGAGTTTTTGTTATTCTCATTAAATGCTTTGGATCCATAGGTCATTTGCATCTTTGACATGTTTCAAGCATGCATATCCATTTTTAAAACACGTGTAGAAGAATTCTCTTTCCTGTAAAATTTCAAGCTATTAGGGTTAAACTAGTGGAATATCCAAAACTTGGATAACAAAAATTTTGTGTTCAATTGTGGTGTGTGAATAAATTTTCATTACTTACATTTTGCTTTGTTATAATTTTTTTTCATACATAAACTCTAAAATTTACATTTTGTTGTGATCTATTTAAATTTTTTTGTTTACGGCATGAAGGGAGAACGAAAACTCAAAGTTTTGATTTAACAAAAAAGTTTACATCTAAAATGGAGATGAAAATTGCACAAATGTAGAGAGATATAATTCCAAAGAGTGTCTGTGATTTTTAAGGATTGTGAGCTCTTTTCAGTTTTTAGTTCTCAGGTTTTGCAATCGTCGGGAAAAGGGGGAGCCAGGGGATTTTTAATTGAGTGTTGACTCCCAATCTGTAAGTCATTTCTTACAATAATATAGCCTGTTACGAATGAAAAATCACTTTACAATCATCTATGATTGTTGGGTCAGCTTTTTGCAAACGGGCAAAATAACGGCTTGTTTGACTCGGATAAATATCCCGCCGCACGTTCACTTAAGAATTTAATGAGCGTTTGTAATTCTCATTAAAAGCTTTGGATCCATAGGTCATTTGCATATTTAACATGTTTCAAGCATGCATATCCATTTTTAAAACACATGTAGAAGAAATCTCTTTCTTGTAAAATTCCAAGCTATTAGGGTTGAACTAGTGGAATTTCCTAAACTTGGATAACAAAAATTTTGTGTTTTATTGTGGTGTGTGAATAAATTTACATTACTTACATTTTTAAATGTTTTAATTTTTTTCCATACATAAACTCTAAAATTTACATTTTGTTGTGATCTATTTACCTTTGTTGTTTATGGCATGAAGGGAGAACGAAAACTCGAAGTTTTGATTTAATAAAAAAGTGTACATCTAAAATGGAGATGCAAAATGCACAAATGTAGAGAGATATAATTCCAAAGAGTGTCTGTGATTTTTAAGGATTGTGAGCTCTTTTCAGTTTTTAGTTCTCAGGTTTTGCAATCGTCGGGAAAAAGGGGAGGCAGGGGATTTTTAATTGAGTGTTGAATCCCAATCCGTTAGTCATTTCTTACAATTATATAGCCTCTTACGAATGAAAAATCACTTTACAATCATCTATGATTGTTGGGTCAGCTTTTTGCAAACCGGCAAAATAACGGCTTGTTTGACTCGGGTAAATATCCCGCCGCACGTTCACTTAGGAATTTAATGTGCGTTTGTAATTCTCATTAAAATCTTTGGATCCATAGGTCATTTGCATCTTTAACATGTTTCAAGCATGCATATCCATTTTTAAAACACGTGTAGAAGAAATCTCTTTCTTGTAAAATTTCAAGTTATTGGGGTTAAACTAGTGGAATTTCCTAATCTGGGATAACTAAATTTTGTGTTCATTTGTGGTGCGTGAATAAATTTTCATTACTTACATTTGTTATTGTTTTAATTTTTTTCCATACACAAACTCTAAAATTTTCATTTTGTTGTGATCTATTTACCTTTTTTTGTTTACGGCATGAAGGGAGAACGAAAACTCAAAGTTTTGATTTAAGAGAAAAGTGTACATCTAAAATGGAGATGAAATATGCACAAATGTAGAGAGATATAATTCCAAAGAGAGTCTGTGATTTTTAAGGATTGTAAGCTCTTTTCAGTTTTTAGTTCTTAGGTTTTGGAATCGTCAGGAAAAGTGGGAGGCGGGGGATTTTTAATTGAGTGTTGACTCCTAATCCGTAAGTCACTTCTTACAATAATATAACTAGTTACGAAAGAAAAATCACTTTACAATTATCTATGATTTTTAGGTAAGCTTTTTCCAAATGGGCAAAATAAAGTTTTGTTTGACTCGGGTAAATATCCCACCGCACGTTCACAAGAGAATTTAATGAGCGTATGTTATTCTCTTTAAAAGCTTTGGATCCATAGGTCATTTGCATCTTTAACATGTTTTAAGCTTGCATATCCATTTTTAAAACAAGTGTAGAAGAAATCTCTTTCTTGTAAAATTCCATGCTATTAGGGTTGAACTAGTGGAATTTCCCAAACTTGGTTAACAAAAGTTTTGTGTTAAATTTTTGGTGCGTGAATAAATTTTCTTTACTTACATTTGTTATTGTTTTAAATTTTTTCCATTCATAAACTCTAAAATTTTCATTTTGCTGTGATCTATTTACCTTTTTTTGTTTACGGGATAAAGGGAGAGAGAAAAGTCCAAGTTTTGATTTAAGAAAAAAATGTACATTTAAAATGGAGAAGCACAATGCACAAATGTAGAGAGAGATAATTCCAAAGAGTGTCTGTAATTTTTAGGGAATTTAAGCTCTTTTTAGTTTTTACATCTCAGGTTTTGCCATCGTCGGGAAAAGGGGGAGGCGGGGTGTTTTTAACTAAGTGTTGACTCCCAATCCGTAAGTCATTTCTTACAAAAATATAGCCCGTTACGGATGATAAATCACTTTATAATCATCTATGATTGTTAGGTAAGCATTTTGTAAACGGGCAAAATAATGGCTAGTTTGATTCTGGTAAATATCCCACTGCACGTTCATTGAGAATTTAATGAGCGTTTATTATTCTCTTTAAAAGCTTTGGATCCATAGGTCATTTGCATCTTTAACATGTTTCAAGCATGCATATCCATTTTTAAAACAAGTGTAGAAGAAATCTTTTTCTTGTAAAATTCCAAGCAATTAGGGTTGAACTAGTGGAATTTCCCAAACTTGGAAAACAAAACTTTTGTGTTCATTTGTGGTGTGTGAATAAATTTTCTATACTGACATTTGTTATTGTTTTAATTTTTTTTCACAAATAAACTCTATAATTTTCATTTTGTTGTGATCTATTTGCCTATTTTTGTTTACGAGATGAAGGGAGAGCGAAAACTCAAAGATTTGATTTAAGAAAAAAGTGTACATCTAAAATGGAGATGCACAATGTAAAAATGTTGGGAGAGATAATTCCAAAGAGTGTTTGTAATTTTTAGGGATTGTAAGATCTTTTTAGTTTTAATATCTCAGGTTTTGCAATCGTCGGGAAAACGGGGAGGCATGGTATTTTTAACTGACTGTTGACCCCCAATCTGTATGTCATTTGTTACAAAAATATAGCCCGTTACTCATGCTAAATCACATTACAATCATCGATGATTGTTAGGTCAGCTTTTTCCAAACGGGCAAAATAATGGCTTGTTTGACTCGGGTAAATATCCCGCCGATGTTAACTTCAGAATTTAATAAGCGTTTGTAATTCTCATTAAAAGCTTTGGATCCATAGGTCATTTGCATCTTTAACATGTTTCAAGCTTGCATATCCATTTTTAAAACACGTGTAGAGGAAATCTCTTTCTTGTAAAATTCCAAGCTTGATAACAAAATTTCCCAAACTTCGATAACAAAATTTTTTTGTTTTATTGTGTTTTGCGAATAAATTTACATTACTTATATTTTTAAATGTTTTAATTTTTTTCCATACATAAAATGTAAAATTTACATTTTGTTGTGATCTATTGACCTTTGTTGTTTACGGCATGAAAGGAGAACGAAAACTCAAAGTTTTGATTTAATAAAAAAGTGTACATCTAAAATGGAGATGCAAAATACACAAATGTAGAGAGATATAATTCCAAAGAGTGTCTGTGATTTTTAAGGATTGTGAGCTATTTTAAGTTTTTAGTTCTCAGGTTTTGCAATCGTCGGGAAAAGGGGGAGGCAGGGGATTTTTAATTGAGTGTTGACTCCCAATCCGTAAGTCATTTCTTACAATAATGTAGCCTGTTGCGAATGAAAAATCACTTTACAATTATCTATGATTGTTGGGTCAAGTTTTTGCAAACGGTTAAAATAACACCTTGTTTGACTCGGGTAAATATCCCGCCGCACGTTCACTTAAGAATTTAATGAGCGTTTGTAATTCTCATTAAAAGCTTTGGATCCATAGGTCATTTGCATGTTTAACATGTTTCAAGCATGCATATCCATTTTTGAAACACGTGTAGAAGAAATCTCTTTCTTGTAAAATTCCAAGCTATTAGGGTTGAACTAGTGGAATTTGCCAATCTTGGATAACTAAATTTTGTGTTCATTTGTGGTGTGTGAATAAATTTTCATTACTTACATTTTTTATGGTTTTTTTTTCCATACATAAACTCTAAAATTTACATTTTGTTGTGATCTATTTACCTTTTTTTGTTTACGGCATGAAGGGAGAACGAAAACTCAAAGTTTTGATTTAAAAAAAAAGTGTACATCTAAAATGGAGATGCACAATGCACAAATGTGGAGAGATATAATACCAAAGAGTGTCTGTGATTTTTAAGGATTGTGAGGTCTTTCCAGTTTCTAGTTCTCCGGTTTTGCAATCGTCGGGAAAAGGGGGAGGCGGGGGATTTTTAATTGAGTGTTGACTCCCAATCCGTAAGTCATTTCTTACAATAATATAGCCCGTTACGAATGAAAAATCACTTTACAATCATCTATGATTGTTAGGTCAACTTTTTGCAAACGGGCAAAATAATGGCTTGTTTGACTCGGGTAAATATCCCACCGCACGTTTACCTCAGATTTTAATGAGCGTTTGTAATTCTCATTAAAAGCTCTGGATCCATAGGTCATTTGCATCTTTAACATGTTTCAACCATGCATATCTATTTTTAAAACACGTGTAGAAGAAATCTCTTCCTTGTAAAATTCCAAGCTGTTAGGGTTGAACTAGTGGAATTTCCCAATATTGGATAACAAAATTTTGTGTTCATTTGTGGTTTGTGTATAAATTTTCAATACTTACATTTGTTATTGTTTTAATTTTTTTCCATACATTAACTCTAAAATTTTCATTTTGTTGTGATCTATTTACCTTTTTTGGTTTACAACATGAAGGGAGAACCAAAACTCAAAGTTTTGATTTAAGAAAAATGTGTACATCTAAAATGGAGATGCACAATGCACAAATGTAAAGAGATATAATTCCAAAGAGGTTCTTTGATTTTTAAGGATTGTAAGCTCTTTTCAGTTTTTATATCTCAGGTTTTGCAATCGTCGGGAAAAGGGGGAGGTTGGGGATTTTTAATTGAGTGTTGACTCCCAATCCGTAAGTCATTTCTTACAATAATATAGCCCGTTACGAATGAAAAATCACTTTACAATCATCTATGATTGTTAGGTCAGCTTTTTACAAACGGGCAAAATAATGGCTTGTTTGACTCGGGTAAATATCCCACCGCACGTTCACTAGAGAATTTAATGAGCGTATGATATTCTCTTTAAAAGCTTTGGATCCATAGGTCATTTGCATCTTTAACATGTTTCAAGCATGCATATCCATTTTTAAAATACGTGTAGAAGAAATCTCTTCCTTGTAAAATTCCTAGCTATTAGGGTTGAACTAGTGGAATTTCCCAAACTTGGATAAAAAAAGTTTAGTGTTAATTTTTGGTGTATGAATAAATTTTCTTTACTTACATTTGTTATTGTTTTAAATTATTTCCTTACATAAACTCAAAAATTTTCATTTTGCTGTGATCTATTTGCCTTTTTTTGTTTACGGGATGAAGGAAGAGAGAAAACTCAAAGTTTTGATTTAAGAAAAAGGTGTACATTTAAAATGGAGTGGCACATTGCACAAATGTAGAGAGAGGTAATTCCAAAGAGTGTCTGTAATTTTTAGGGAATTTAAGTTCTTTTAAGTTTTTATATATAAGGTTTTACAATCGTCGCGAAAAGGGGGAGGCGAGGTGTTTTTAACTGAGTGTTGACTCCCAATCCATAAGTCATTTCTTACAAAACTATAGCCCGTTACGGAAGATAAATCACTTTACAATCATCTGTGATTGTTAGGTGTGCTTTCTGTAAACGGGCAAAATAATGGCTAGTTTGACTCGGGTAAATATCCCACCGCACGTTCATTGAGAATTTAATGAGCGTTTGTTATTCCCTTTAAAAGCTTTGGATCCATAGGTCATTTGCATCTTTAACATGTTTCAAGCATGCATATCCATTTTTAAAACACGTGTAGAAGAAATCTCTTTCTTGTAAAATTCCAAGCTATTAGTGTTGAACTAGTGGAATTTCCCAATCTTGGATAGCAAAATTTTGTGTTCATTTGTGGTGAGTGAATAAATTTTCATTACTTACATTTGTTATTGTTTTAATTTTTTTCCATTCATAAACTCTTAAATTTTCATTTTGTTGTGATCTATTTACCTTTTTTTGTTTACGGCATGAAGGGAGAACGAAAACTCATAGTTTTGATTTAATAAAAAATTGTACATCTAAAATGGAGATGCACAATGCACAAATGTAGAGAGATATAATTCCAATGAGTGTCTGTGATTTTTAAGGATTGTGAGGTCTTTCCAGTTTCTAGTTCTCAGGTTTTGCAATCGTCGGGAAAAGGAGGAGGCGGGGTGTTTTTAACTAAGTGTTGACTCCCAATCCGTAAGTCATTTCTTAGAAAAATATAGCCCATTACGGAAAATAAATCACTTTATAATCATCTATGATTGTTAGGTCAACTTTTTGCAAACGGGCAAAATAATGGCTTGTTTGACTCGGGTAAATATCCCGCCGCACGTTCACTTCTGAATTTATTGAGCGTTTGTAATTCTCATTAAAAGCTTTGGATCCATAGGTCATTTGCATCTTTAACATGTTTCAAGCATGCATATCCATTTTTAAAACACGTGTAGAATAAATCTCTTTCTTGTAAAATTCCAAGCTGTTAGTGTTGAACTAGTGGAATTTCCCAATATTGGATAACAAAATTTTGTGTTCATTTGTCGTGTGTGAATAAATTTTCTATACTTACATTTGTTATTGTTTTAATTTTTTTTCACATATAAACTCTAAAATTTTCATTTTGTTGTGATATATTTTCCTTTTTTTGTTTACGAGATGAAGGGAGAACGAAATCTCAAAGTTTTGATTTAAGAAAAAAGTGTACATCTAAAATGGAGATGCACAATGCACAAATGTAGGGAGAGATAATTCCAAAGAGGGTTTGTAATTTTTAAGGATTGTAAGATCTTTTTAAGTTTTATATCTCAGGTTTTGCAATCGTCGGGAAAACGGGGAGGGGGGTATTTTTACTAACTGTTAACTCCCAAACCGTATGTCATTTCTTACAAAAATATAGCCCGTTAGTCATGCTAAATCACATTACAATCATCGATGATTGTTTGGTCAGCTTTTTCCAAACGGGCAAAATAATGGCTTGTTTGACTCGGGTAAATATCCCGCCGCATGTTCACTTCAGAATTTAATGAGCGTTTGTAATTCTCATTAAACGCTTTGGATCCATAGGTCATTTGCATCTTTAACATGTTTCAAGCATGCATATCCATTTTTAAAACACGTGTAGAAGAAATCTCTTTCTTGTAAAATTCCAAGCAATTAGGGTTGAACAAGTGGAATTTCCCAAACTTGGATAACAAAAAATTTGTGTTTTATTGTGGTGTACGAATAAATTTACATTACTTACATTTTTAAATGTTTTAAATTTTTTCCATACATAAAATCTAAAATTTACATTTTGTTGTGATCTATTTACCTTTTTTTGTTTACGGCGTGAAGGGAGAACGAAAACTCAAAGTTTTGATTTAATAAAAAAGTGTACATCTAAAATGGAGATGCACAATGCACAAATGTAGAGAGATATAATTCCAAAGAGTGTCTGTGATTTTTAAGGATTGTGAGCTCTTTTAAGTTTTTAGTTCTCAGGTTTTGCAATCGTCAGGAAAAGGGGGAGGCAGGAGATTTTTAATTGAGTCTTGAGTCCCAATCCGTAAGTCATTTCTTACATAAATATAGCCTATTACGAATGAAAAATCACTTTACAATCATCTATGAATGCCGGGTCAGCTTTTTGTAAACGGGCAAAATAACGGCTTGTTTGACTCGGATAAATATCCCGCCGCACGTTCACTTAAGAATTTAATGAGCGTTTGTAATTCTCATTAAAAGCTTTGGATCCATAGGTCATTTGCATCTTTAACATGTTTCAAGCATGCATATCCATTTTTAAAACACGTGTAGAAGAAATCTCTTTCATGTAAAATTCCAAGCTATTAGGGTTGAACTAGTGGAATTTGCGAATCTTGGATAACTAAATTTTGTGTTCATTTGTGGTGTGTGAATAAATTTTCATTACTTACATTTTTTATTGTTTTAATTTTTTTCCATACATAAACTCTAAAATTTTCATTTTGTTGTGATCTATTTAACTTGTTTTGTTTACGGCATGAAGGGAGAATGAAAACTCAAAGTTTTGATTTAAGAAAAAAGTGTACATCTAAAATGGAGATGCACAATGCATAAATGTAGAGAGATATAATTCCAAAGAGTGTCTATGATTTTTAAGGATTGTACGTTCTTTTTAGTTTTTAGTTCTCTGGTTTTGCAATCGTTGGGAAAAGGGGGAGGCACGGGATTTTTAATTGAGTGTTGACTCCCAATCCGTAAGTCATTTCTTACAATAATATAGCCCATTACGAATGAAAAATCACTTTACAATCATCTTTGATTGTTAGGTCGGCTTTTTGCAAATGGGCAAAATAATGGCTTGTTTGACTCGGGTAAAAATCCCGCCGCACGTTCACTAGAGAATTTAATGAGCATTTGTTATTCTCATTAAAAGCTTTGGATCCATAGGTCATTTTCATCTTTAACATATTTTAAGCATGCATATCCATTTTTAAAACAAGTGTAGAATAAATCTCTTTCTTGTAAAATTCCAAGCTATTAGGAATGAACTAGTGGAATTTCCCAATCTTGAATAACTAAATTTTTTGTTCATTTGTGGTGTGTGAATAAATTTTCATTACTTACATTTTTTATTGTTTTAATTTTTTTCCAAACATAAACTCTAAAATTTTCATTTTGTTGCGATCTATTTACCTTTGTTGTTTACGGCATGAAGGGAGAACGAAAACTCAAAGTTTTGATTTAATAAAAAAGTGTACATCTAAAATGGAGATGCAAAATGAACAAATGAAGAGAGAGATAAGTCCAATGAGTGTCTGTAATTTTTAGGGAATTTAAGCTCTTTTTAGTTTTTATATCTCAGTTTTTGCTATCGTCGGAAAAAGGGGGAGGCGGGGTGTTTTTAACTGAGTGTTGACTCCCAATCCGTAAGTCATTTCTTAAAAAAATATAGCCCATTATGGATGATAAATCACTTTACAAACATCTATGATTGTTAGGTAAGCTTTTTGTGAACGGGCAAAATAATGGCTAGTTTGATTCTGGTAAATATCCCACCGCACGTTCATTGAGAATTTAATGAGCGTTTGTTATTCTCTTTAAAAGCTTTGGATCCATAGGTCATTTCATCTTTAACATGTTTCAAGCATGCATATCCATTTTTAAAACACGTGTAGAAGAAATCTCTTTCTTGTAAAATTCCATGCAATATGGGTTGAACTAGTGGAATTTCCCAAACTTGGAAAACAAAACTTTTATGTTCATTTGTGGTGTGTGAGTAAATTTTCTATACTTACATTTGTTATTGTTTTAATTTTTTTCACAAATAAACTCTAAAATTTTCATTTTGTTGTGATCTTTTTGCCTTTTTGGTTTACGGGATAATGGAGAGCGAAAACTAAAAGTTTTGATTTAAGAAAAAAGGGTACATCAAAAATGGAGATGCACAATGCACAAATGTAGGGAGAGATAATTCCAAAGAGTGTTTGTAATTTTTAGGGATTGTAAGATCTTTTTAGTTTTTGTATCTCAGGTTTTGCAATCGTCGGGAAAATGGACGCGTGGTATTTTTAACTGACTGTTGACTCCCAATCCGTATGTCATTTCTTACAAAAATATAGCCCGTTACTCATGATAAATCACATTACAATCATCTATGATTGTTAGGTCAGCTTTTTGAAAACGGGCAAAATGATGGCTTGTGTGACTCGGGTGAATATCCCGCCGCACGTTCACTTCAAAATTTAATGAGTGTTTGTTATTCTCATTAAAAGCTTCGTATCCATAGGTCATTTGCATATTTAACATGTTTCAAGCTTGCATATCCATTTTTAAAATATGTCTAGAAGAATTCTCTTTCATGTAAAATTTCAAGCTATTAGGGTTGAACTAGTGGAATTTCCCAAACTTAGATAACAAAATTTTTGTGTTCAATTGTGCTGTGTGAATAAATTTTCATTACTTACATTTGTTAATGTTTTAATTTTTTTCCATACTTAAACTCAAAAATTTACATTTTTTTGTGATCTATTTACCTTTTGTTGTTTACGGCATGAAGGGAGAATGAAAACTTAAAGTTTTGATTTAATATAAAGTGTACATCTACAATGGAGATGCACAATGCACAAATGTGGAGAGATATAATTCCAAAGAGTGTCTGTGATTTTTCAGGATTGTGAGCTCTTTTCAGTTTTTAGTTCTCAGGTTTTGCAATCGCCAGGAAAAGGGGGAGGCGGGGGATTTTTAATTGAGTGTTGACTCCCAATCCGTAAGTCATTTCTTAAAATAATATAGCCCGCTACGAATGAAAACTCACTTTACAATCATCTATGATTGTTAGGTCAGCTTTTTGCAAACGGGCAAAATAATGGCTTGTTTGACTCGGGTAAATATCCCACCGCACGTTCACTAGAGAATTTAATGAGCATATGTTATTCTCTTTAAAAGCTTTGGATCCATAGGTCATTTTCATCTTTAACATGTTTCAAGCTTGCATATCCATTTTTAAAACACGTGTGGAACAAATCTCTTTCGTGTAAAATTCCAAGCTATTAGGGTTGAACTAGTGGAATTTCCCAAACTTGGATAACAAAAGTTTTGTCTTAATTTTTGGTGTGTGAATAAATTTGCTTTACTTACATTTGTTATTGTTTTAAAATTTTTCCATACATAAACTCAAAAATTTTCATTTGGCTGTGATCTATTTGCCTTTTTTTGTTTACGGGATGGAGGGAGAGAGAAAACTCAAAGTTTTGATTTTAGAAAAAAGTGTACATCAAAAATAGAGACGCACAGTGCACAAATGTAGAGAGAGATAATTCCAATGAGTGTCTGTAATTTTTAAGGAATTTAAGCTCTTTTTAGTTTTTATATCTCAGGTTTTGCAATCGTCGGGAAAAGGGGGAGGCGGGGTGTTTTTAACAGAGTGTTGGCTCCCAATCCGTAAGTCATTTCTTACAAAAATATAGCCCATTACGGATGATAAATCACTCTACAATCATCGATAATTGTTAGGTAAGCTTTTTGTGAACAGGAAAAATAATGGCTAGTTAGATTCTGGTAAATATCCCACCGCACGTTCATTGAGAATTTAATGAGTGTTTGTTATTCTCTTTAAAAGCTTTGGATCCATTGGTCATTTGCATCTTTAACATGTTTCAAGCATGCCTATCCATTTTTGAAACACGTGTGGAACAAATCTTTTTCTTGTAAAATTCCATGCAATTAGGCTTGAACTAGTGGAATTTCTCAAACTTGGAAAACAAAACTTTTATGTTCATTTTTGGTGTGTGAGTAAATTTTCTATACTTATATTTGTTATTGTTTTATTATTTTTTCACACATAAACTCTAAAATCTTCATTTTGTTGTGATCTATTTGCCTTTTTTGGTTTACGGGATGAAGGGAGAGCGAAAACTCAAAGTTTTGATTTAAGAAAAGAGTTTACATATCCAAAATGGAGATTCACAATGCACAAATGTTGGGAGAGATAATTCCAAAGAGTGTTTCAAATTTTTAGGGATTGGAAGATCTTTTTAGATTTTGTATCTCAGGTTTTGCAATCGTCGGGAAAATGGGGAGGGGTGGTATTTTTAACTGACTGTTGACTCCCAATCCGTATGTCATTACTTACAAAAATGTAGCCCGTTACTCATGATAAATCACATTACAATCATCTATGATTGTTAGGTCAGCTTTTTGAAAACGGGCAAAATAATGGCTTGTTTGACTCGGGTGAGTATCCCGCCGCACGTTCACTTCAAAATTTAATGAGTGTTTGTTATTCTCATTAAAAGCTTTGGATCCATAGGTCGTTTGCATCTTTAACATGTTTCAAGCATGCATATCCATTTTTAAAACACGTCTAGAAGAATTCTCTTTCTTGTAAAATTTCAAGCTATTAGGGTTGAACTAGTGGAATTTCCCAAACTTGGATAACAAAAATTTTGTGTTCAATTGTGGTGTGTGAATAAATTTTCATTACTTACATTTGTTAATGTTTGAATTTTTTTCCATACATAAACTCTAAAATTAACATTTTTTGTGATCTATTTACCTTTTTTTTGTTTACGGCATGAAGGGAGAACGAAAACTCAATGTTTTGATTTAATAAAAAAGTGTACATCTAAACTGGAGATGCACAATGCACAAATGTGGAGAGATATAATACCAAAGAGTGTCTGTGATTTTTCAGGATTGTGAGCTCTTTTCAGTTTTTACTTCTCAGGGTTTGCAATCGTCGGGAAAAGGGAGAGGCAGGGGATTTTTAATTGAGTGTTGACTCCCAATCCGCAAGTTATTTCTTACAATAATATAGCCCGTTACGAATGAAAAATCACTTTACAATCATCTATGATTGTTAGGTCAGCTTTTTGCAAACGGGCAAAATAATGGCTTGTCTGACTCGGGTAAATATCCCACCGCACGTTCACTAGAGAATTTAATGAGCGTATGTTATTCTCTTTAAAAGCTTTGGATCCATAGGTCATTTGCATCTTTAACATGTTTGAAGCTTGCATATCCATTTTTAAAACACGTGTGGAACAAATCTCTTTCTTGTAAAATTCCAAGCTATTAGGGTTGAACTAGTTGAATTTCCCAAACTTGGATAACAAAAGTTTTGTGTTAATTTTTGGTGTGTGAATAAATTTTTTTACTTACATTTGTTATTGTTTTAAATTTTTTCCATACATAAACTCAAAAATTTTCATTTTGCTGTGATCTATTTGCCTTTTTATGTTTACGGGATGGAGGGAGAGTGAAAACTCAAAGTTTTGATTTAAGAAAAAAGTGTACATCTAAAATGGAGACACACAGTGCACAAATGTAGAGAGAGATACTTACAATGAGTGTCTGCAATTTTTAGGGAATTTAAGCTCACTTTTTAGTTTTTATATCTCAGGTTTTGCAATCGTCGGGAAAAGGGGAAGGCGGGGTGTTTTTAACTGAGTGTTGACTCCCAATCCGTAAGTCATTTCTTACAAAAATATAGCCCGTTACGGATAACAAATCACTTTACAATCATCTATGATTGTTAGGTAAGCTTTTTGTGAACGAGCAAAATAATGGCTAGTTTGATTCTGGTAAATATCCCACCTCACGTTCATTGAGAATTTAATGAGCGTTTGTTATTCTCTTTAAAATCTTTGGATCCATAGGTCATTTGCATCTTTAACATGTTTCAAGCATGCATATCCATTTTGAAAACACGTGTAGAAGAAATCTCTTTCTTGTAAAATTCCATGCAATTAGGGTTGAACTAGTGGAATTTCTCAAACTTGGAAAACAAAACTTTTGTGTTCATTTGTGGTGTGTGAGTAAATTTTCTATACTTACATTTGTTACTGTTTTAATTTTTTTCACACATAAACTCTAAAGTTTTCATTTTGTTGTGATCTATTTGCCTTTTTTGGTTTACGGGATGAAGGGAGAGCGAAAACTCAAAGTTTTGATTTAAGAAAAAAGTGTACATCTAAAATGGAGATGCACAATGCACAATTGTAGGGAGAGATAATTCCAAAGAGTGTTTGTAATTTTTAGGGATTGTAAGATCTTTTTGGTTTTTGTATCTCAGGTTTTGCAATCGTCGGGAAAATAGGGAGGCGTGCTATTTTTAACTGACTGTTGACTCCCAATCCGTATGTCTTTTCTTACAAAAATATAGCCCGTTACTCATGATAAATCACATTACAATCATCTATGATTCTTAGGTCAGCTTTTTGAAAACGGGCAAAATAATGGCTTCTTTCACTCGGGTGAATATCCCACCGCACGTTCACTTCAGAATTTAATGAGTGTTTGTTATTCTAATTAAAAGCTTTGGATCCATAGGTCATTTGCATCTTTAACATGTTTCAAGCATGCATATCCATTTTTAAAACACGTCTAGAAGAATTCTCTTTCTTGTAAAATTTCAAGCTATTAGGGTTGAACTAGTGGAATTTCCCAAACTTGAATAACAAAAATTTTGTGTTCAATTGTGGTGTGTGAATAAATTTTCATTACTTACATTTGTTAATGTTTTAATTTTTTTTCATACATAAACTCTAAAATTTACATTTTTTTGTGATCTATTTACCTTTTTTTGTTTACGGCATGAAGGGAGATTGAAAACTCAAAGTTTTGATTTAATAAAAAAGTGTATATCTAAAATGGAGATGCACAATGCACAAATGTGGATACATATAATTCCAAAGAGTGTTTGTAATTTTTAGGGATTGTAAGATCTTTTTAGTTTTTGTATCTCAGGTTTTGCAATCGTCGGGAAAACAGGGAGGCATGGTATTTTTAACTGACTGTTGAATCCCAATCCGTAAGTCATTTCTTACAAAAATATAGCCCGTTACGGATAACAAATCACTTTACAATCATCTATGATTGTCAGGTAAGCTTTTTGTGAACGGGCAAAATAATGGCTAGTTTGATTCTGGTTAATATCCCACCTCACGTTCATTGAGAATTTAATGAGCGTTTGTTATTCTCTTTAAAAGCTTTGGATCCATAGGTCATTTGCATCTTTAACATGTTTCAAACATGCATATCCATTTTTAAAACACGTGTAGAAGAAATCTCTTTCTTGTAAAATTCCATGCAATTAGGGTTGAACTAGTGGAATTTCTCAAACATGGAAAACAAAACTTTTGTGTTCATTTGTGGTGTGTGAGTAAATTTTCTATACTTACATTTGTTGTTGTTTTAATTTTTTTTCACACATAAACTCTAAAAGTTTCATTTTGTTGTGATCTATTTGCCTTTTTTGGTTTACGGGATTAATGGAGAGCGAAAACTCAAAGTTTTGATTTAAGAAAAAAGTGTACATCTAAAATGGAAATGCACAATGCACAAATTTAGAGAGAGATTATGCCAAAGAGTGTTTGTAATTTTTAGGGATTGTAAGATCTTTTTAGTTTTTGTATCTCAGGTTTTGCAATCGTCGGGAAAACGGGGAGGCATGGTATTTTTAACTGACTGTTGACTCCCAATCCGTATGTCATTTCTTACAAAAATATAGCCCGTTCTGGATGATAAATCACTTTACAATCATCTACGATTGTTAGGTAAGCTTTGTGTGAACGGGCAAAATAATGGCTAGTTCGATTCTGGTAAATATCCCACCGCACGTTCATTGAGAATTTAATGAGCGTTTGTTATTCTCTTTAAAAGCTTTGGATCCATAGGTCATTTGCATCTTTAACATGTTTCAAACATGCATATCCATTTTTAAAACACTTGTAGAAGAAATCTCTTTCTTGTAAAATTCCATGCAATTAGGGTTGAACTACTGGAATTTCTCAAACTTGGAAAACAAAAATTTTGTGTTCATTTTTGGTGTGTGAGTAAATTTTCTTTACTTACATCTGTTATTGTTTTAATTTTTTTTCACACATAAACTCTAAAATTTTCATTTTGTTGTGATCTATTTGCCTTTTTTGGTTTACGGGATTAAGGGAGAGCGAAAAATCAAAGTTTTGATTTAAGAAAAAAGTGTACATCTAAAATGGAGATGCACAATGCACAAATGTAGGGAGAGATAATTCCAAAGAGTGTTTGTAATTTTTAGGGATTGTATGATCTTTTTAGTTTTTGTATCTCAGGTTTTGCAATCGTCGGGAAAACAGGGAGGCGTGGTATTTTTAACTGACAGTTGACTCCCAATCCGTATGTCATTTCTTACAAAAATATAGCCCGTTACTCATGATAAATCACATTACAATCATCTATGATTGTTATGTCAGCTTTTTGAAAACGGGCAAAATAATGGCTTGTTTTACTTGGGTAAATATCCCGCCGCACGTTCACTTCAGAATTTAATGAGTGTTTGTTATTCTCATTAAAAGCTTTGGATCCATAGGTCATTTTCATCTTTAACATGTTTCAAGCGTGCATATCCATTTTTAAAACACGTCTAGAAGAATTCTCTTTCTTGTAATATTTCAAGCTATTAGGGTTGAACTAGTGGAATTTCCATAAGTTGGATAACAAAAATTTTGTGTTCAATTTTGGTGTGTGAATAAATTTTCATTACTTACATTTGTTAATGTTTTAATTTTTTTCCTTACATAAACTCTAAAATTTACATTTTTTTGTTTACGGCATGAAGGGAGAACGAAAAACTCAAAGTTTTGATTTAATAAAAAAGTGTACATCTAAAATGGAGATGCACAATGCACAAATGTGGAGAGATATAATACCAAAGAGTGTCTGTGATTTTTCAGGATTGTGAGCTCTTTTAAGTTTTTATTTCTCAGGTTTTGCAATCGTCGAGAAAAGGGGGGGCGGGGGATTTTTAAATGAGTGTTGACTCCTAATCCGTAAGTCATTTCTTAATATAATATAGCCCGTTACGAAGGAAAAATCACTTTACAATCATCTATGATTGTTAGGTCAGCTTTTTGCAAACGGGCAAAATAATGGCTTGTTTGACTCGGGTGAATATCCCGCCGCACGTTCACTTCAGAAATTTAATGAGTGTTTGTTATTCTCATTAAAATCTTAGGATCCATAGGTCATTTGTATCTTTAACATGTTTCAAACATGCATATCCATTTTTAAAACACGTCTAGAAGAATTCTCTTTCTTGTAAAATTTCAATCTATTAGGTTTGAACTAGTGGAATTTCCCAAACTTGGATAACAAAAATTTTGTGTTCAATTGTAGTGTGTGAATAAATTTTCATTACTTACATTTGTTAATGTTTTAATTTTTTTCCATACATAAACTCGAAAATTTACATGTTTTAGTGATCTATTTACCTTTTTTTGTTTACGGCATGAAGGGAGAACGAAAACTCAAAGTTTTGATTTAATAAAAAAGTGTACATCTAAAATGGAGATGCACAATACACAAATGTGGAGAGATATAATTCCAAAGAGTGTCTGTGATTTTTCAGGATTGTGAGCTCTTTTTAGTTTTTAGTTCTCAGGTTTTGCAATCGTCGGGAAAAGGGGGAGGTGGGGGATTTTTAATTGAGTCTTGACTCCCAATCCGTAAGTCATTTCTTACAATAATATAGCCCATTATGAATGAAAAATCACTTTACAATCATCTATGATTGTTAGGAGCTTTTTGCAAACGGGCAAAATAATAGCTTGTTTGACTCGGGTAAATATCCCACAGTACGTTCACTAGAGAATTTAATGAGCGTATGTTATTCTCTTTAAAAGCTTGGATCCATAGGTCATTTTCATCTTTAACATGTTTCAAGCATGCATATCCATGTTTAAAACACGTGTGGAACAAATCTCTTTCTTGTAAAATTCCAAGCTGTTGGGATTGAACTAGTGGAATTTCCCAAACTTGGATAACAAAAGTTTTGTGTTAATTTTTTGTGTGAGAACAAATTTTCTTTACTTATATTTGTTATTGTTTTAAAATTTTTCCATACATAAACTCAAAAATTTTCATTTTGCTGTGATCTATTTGCCTTTTTTTGTTTTCAAGATGATGGGAGAGAGAAAACTCAAAGTTTTGATTTAAGAAAAAAGTGTACATCTAAAATGGAGACGCACGGTGCACAAATGAAGAGAGAGATAATTCCAATGAGTGTCTGTAATTTTTAGGGAATTTAAGCTCTTTTTAGTTTTTATATCTCAGGTTTTACAATCTTCGGGAAAATGGGGAGTTTTTAACTGAGTGTTGACTCCCAATCCGTAAGTCATTTCTTACAAAAATATAGCCCATTATGGATGATAAATCACTTTACAATCATCTATGATTGTTAGGTAAGCTTTTTGTGAACTGGCAAAATAATGGCTAGTTTGATTCTGGTAAATATCCCACCGCACGTTCATTGATAATTTAATGAGTGTTTGTTATTCTCTTTAAAAGCTTTGGATCCATAGGTCATTTGCATCTTTAACATGTTTCAAGCTTGCATATCCATTTTTAAAACACGTGTGGAACAAATCTCTTTCTTGTAAAATTCCAAGCTATTAGGGTTGGACTAGTGGAATTTCCCAAACTTGGATAACAAAAGTTTTGTCTTAATTTTTGGTGTGTGAATAAATTTTCTTTACTTACATTTGTTATTGTTTTAAAATTTTTCCATACATAAACTCAAAAATTTTCATTTTGCTGTGATCTATTTGCCTTTTTTTGTTTACGGGATCAAGGGAGAGTGAAAACTCAAAGTTTTGATTTAAGAAAAAAGTGTACATCTAAAATGGAGACGCACAGTGCACAAATGAATTTGCATCTTTAACATGTTTCAAGTGTGCATAACCATTTTTAAAACATGTGTAGAAGAAATCTCTTTCTTGTAAAATTCCATGCAATTAGGGTAGAACTAGTGGAATTTCCCAAACTTGGAAAAATAAACTTTTGTGTTCATTTGTGGTTTGTGAATAAATTTTCTATAGTTACATTTGTTATAGTTTTAATTTTTTTTCACATATAAACTCTAAATTTTTCATTTTGTTGTGATCTATTTGCCTTTTTTGGTTTCCGGGATGAAGGGAGAGCGAATACTCAAAGTTTTGATTTAAGAAAAAAGTGTACATCTAAAATGGAGATGCACAATGCAAAAATGTAGGGAGAGATAATTCCAAATAGTGTTTGTAATTTTTGGGGTTAGTAAGATCTTTTTAGTTTTTATATCTCTGGTTTTGCAATCGTCTGGAAAAGGGGGAGGCGGGGTATTTTTAACTGACTGTTGACTCCCAATCCGTATGTCGGTTCTTACAAAAATATAGCCTATTACTCACAATAAATCACATTACAATCATCTATGATTGTTACGTCAGCTTTTTGCAAATGGGAAAAATAATGGCATGTTTGACTCGGGTAAATATCCCGCCGCACGTTCACTTCAGAATTTAATGAGCGTTTGTTATTCTCATTAAAAGCTTTGGATCCACAGGTCATTGGCACCTTTAACATGTTTCAAGCATGCATATCCATTTTTAAAACACGTGTAGAAGAATTCTCTTTATTGTACAATTTCAAGCTATAAGGGTTGAACCAGAAGAATTTCCCAAACTTGGATAACAACAATTTTGTGTTCAATTGTGGTGTGTGAATAAATTTTCATTACTTAAATTTGTTAATGTTTTAATTTTTTTCCTTACATAAACTCTAAAATTTACATTTTGTTGTAATCTATTTACCTTTTTTGGTTTACGGCATGAAGGGAGAACGAAAACTCAAAGTTTTGCTTTAATAAAAAAGTGTACATCTAAAATGGAGATGCACAATGCACAAATGTAGAGAGATATAATTCCAAAGAGTGTCTGTGATTTTTAAGGATTGTGAGCTCTTTTAAGTTTTTAGTTCTCAGATTTTGCAATCGTCGGGAAAAGGGGGAGGCGGGGGACTTTTAATTCAGTGTTGACTCCCACTCCTTAAGCCATTTCTTACAATAATATAGCCCGTTACGAATGAAAAATCACTTTTCAATCATCTATGATTGTTAGGTCAGCTTTTTTCAAACGGGCAAAAAAATGGGTTGTTTGACTCGGGTAAATATCCCATCGCATGTTCACTTAAGAATTTAATGAGCGTTTGTTATTCTCATTAAAAGTTTTGGATCCATAGGTCATTTGCATCTTTAACATGTTTCAAGCATGCATATCCATTTTTAAAACACGTGTAGAAGAAATCTCTTTCCTGTAAAATTCCAAGCTATTAGGGTTGAACTGGTGGAATTTCCCAATCTTGGATAACTAAATTTTGTGTTCATTTGTGGTGTGGGAATAAATTTTCATTACTTACATTTGTTATTATTTCAATTTTTTTCCATACATAAAATCTAAAATTTTCATTTTGTTGTGATCTATTTACCTTTTTTTGTTTACGGCATGAAGGGAAAACGAAAACTCATAGTTTTGATTTAAGAAAAAAGTGTACATCTAAAATGGAGATGCACAAAGCATAAATGTAGAGAGATATAATTCCAAAGAGTGTCTGTGATTTTTAGGGATTGTAAGCACTTTTCAGTTTTTAGTTCTCAGGTTTTGCCATCGTCGGGAAAAGGGGGAGGCGGGGGACTTTTAATTCAGTGTTGACTCCCAATCCGTAAGCCATTTCTTACAATAATATAGCCCGTTACGAATGAAAAATCACTTTACAATCATCTATGATTGTTAGGTCAGCTTTTTTCAAACGGGCAAAAAAATGGGTTGTTTGACTCGGGTAAATATCCCGTCGCATGTTCACTTAAGAATTTAATGAGCGTTTGTTATTCTCATTTAAAGTTTTGGATCCATAGGTCATTTGCATCTTTAACATGTTTCAAGCATGCATATCCATTTTTAAAACACGTGTAGAAGAAATCTCTTCCTGTAAAATTCCAAGCTATTAGGGTTGAACTGGTGGAATTTCCCAATCTTGGATAACTAAATTCTGTGTTCATTTGTGTTGTGGGAATAAATTTTCATTACTTACATTTGTTATTGTTTCAATTTTTTTCATACATAAAATCTAAAATTTTCATTTTGTTGTGATCTATTTACCTTTTTTTGTTTACGGCATGAAGGGAAAACGAAAACTCATAGTTTTGATTTTAGAAAAAAGTGTACATCTAAAATGGAGATGCACAAAGCATAAATGTAGAGAGATATAATTCCAAAGAGTGTCTGTGATTTTTAGGGATTGTAAGCACTTTTCAGTTTTTAGTTCTCAGATTTTGCCATCGTCGGGAAAAGGTGGAGACGGGGGACTTTTAATTCAGTGTTGACTCCCAATCCGTAAGCCATTTCTTACAATAATATAGCCCGTTACGAATGAAAAATCACTTTACAATCATCTATGATTGTTAGGTCAGCTTTTTTCAAACGGGCAAAAAAATGGGTTGTTTGACTTGGGTAAATATCCCGTCGCATGTTCACTTAAGAATTTAATGAGCGTTTTTTATTCTCATTTAAAGTTTTGGATCCATAGGTCATTTGCATCTTTAACATGTTTCAAGCATGCATATCCATTTTTAAAACACGTGTAGAAGAAATCTCTTTCCTGTAAAATTCCAAGCTATTAGGGTTGAACTGGTGGAATTTCCCAATCTTGGATAACTAAATTCCGTGTTCATTTGTGGTGTGGGAATAAATTTTCATTACTTACATTTGTTATTGTTTCAATTTTTTTCCATACATAAAGTCTAAAATTTTCATTTTGTTGTGATCTATTTACCTTTTTTTGTTTACAGCATGAAGGGAAAACGAAAACTCATAGTTTTGATTTAAGAAAGAAGTGTACATCTAAAATTGAGATCCAAAATGCACAAATGTAGAGAGATATAATTCCAAAGAGTGTCTGTGATTGTTTAGGATTGTAAGCTCTTTTCAGTTTTTAGTTCTCAGGTTTTCCAATCGTCGGGAAAAGGGGGAGGCGGGGGAGTTTTAATATAGTGTTGACTCCCAATCCGTAAGTCATTTCTTAAAAAAATATAGCCCGTTACTCAAGATAAATCACTTTACAATCATCTATGATTGTTAGGTCAGCTTTTTTCAAATGGGCAAAATAATGGCTTGTTTGACTCGGGTAAATATCTCGCCGCACGTTCACTTCAGAATTTAATTAGTGTTTTTTATTCTTATTAAAAGTTTTGGATCCATAGGTCATTTGCATCTTTAACATGTTTCAGGCATGCATATCTATTTTTAAAACACATGTAAAAGAATTCTCTTTCTTGTAAAATTTCAAGCAATTAGGGTTGAACCAGTAGAATTTCCCAAACTTGGATAACAAAAAATTTGTGTTCAGTTGTGGTGTGTGAATAAATTTTCATTACTTACATTTGTTATTGTTTTAATTTTTTTCCAAACATAAACTCTAAAATTTTCATTTTGTTGTGATATATTTACCTTTTTTTGTTTACGGCATGAAGGGAGAACGAAAACTCAAAGTTTTGATTTAATAAAAAAGTGTACATCTAAAATGGAGATGCACAATGCACAAATGTAGAGAGATATAATTCCAAATATTGTCTGTGATTTTTAAGGATTGTGAGCTCTTTTTAGTTTTTAGTTCTCAGGTTTTACAATCGTCGAGAAAAGGGGGAGGCGGGGCATTTTTAATTGAGTGTTGACTCCCAATCCGTAAGTCATTTCTTACAATAATATAGCCCATTACGAATGAAAAATCACTTTACAATCATCTACGAATGTTAGGTTAACTTTTTGCAAACGGGCAGAATAAAGGCTTGTTTGACTCGGGTAAATATCCCGCCGCACGATCACTTCAGAATTTAATGAGCATTTGTAATTCTCATTAAAAGCTTTGGATCCATAGGTCATTTGCATCTTTAACATGTTTCAAGCATGCACATCCATTTTTAAAACACGTGTAGAAGAAATCTCTTCCTTGTAAAATTCCAAGCTATTCGGGTTGAACAAGTGGAATTGCCCAATGTTGGATAACTAAATTTTGTGTTCATTTCTGGTGTGTGAATAAATTTTCATTACTTACATTTGTTATTGTTTTAATTTTTTTTTCCATACATGAACTCTAAAATTTTCATTTTGTTGTGATCTATTTACCTTTTTTTGTTTACGGGATGAAGGGAGAACGAAAACTCAAAGTTTTGATTTAAGAAAAAAGTGTACATCTAAAATGGAGATTCACAATGCAATCATGTAGAGAGATATAATTCCAAAGAGTGTCTGTGATTTTTATGGATTGTAAGCTCTTTTCAGTTTTTAGTTCTCAAGTTTTGCAATCATCGGGAAAAGGGGGAGGCGGGGGATTTTTAATTGAGTGTTGACTCCAAATCCGTAAGTCATTTCTTACAATAATATAGCCCGTTACGAATGAAAAATCACTTTACAATCATCTATGATTGTTAGGTCTGCATTTTACAAACGGTCAAAATAATGGCTTTTTTGACTAGGGTAAATATCCCGCCGCACGATCACTTCAAAATTTAATGAGCGTTTGTAATTCTCATTAAAAGCTTTGGATCCATAGGTCATTGGCATCTTTAACAAGTTTCAAGCATGCATATCCATTTTTAAAACACGTGTAGAAGAAATCTCTTCCTTCTAAACTTCCAAGCTATTCGGGTTGAACAAGTGGAATTTCCCAATGTTGGATAACTACAATTTGTGTTCATTTTTGGAGTGTGAATAAATTTTGATTACTTACATTTTTTTTTGTTTTAATTTTTTTTCCATACATGAACTCTAAACTTTACATTTGGTGTGATCTATTTACCTTTTTTTGTTTACGGCACGAAGGGAAATGAAAACTCAAAGTTTTGATTTAAGAAAAAAGTGTACATCTAAAATGGAGATCCACAATGCAGAAATGTAGAGAGATATAATTCCAAAGAGTGTCTGTGATTTTTAAGGATTGGAAGCACTTTTTCAGTTTTTAGTTCTCAGGTTTTGCAATCGTAGGGAAAGGGGGAGGCGGGGGAGTTTTAATATAGTGTTGACTCCCAATCCGTAACTCATTTCTTACAAAAATATAGCCTGTTACTCATGATAAATCACATTACAATCATCGATGATTGTTAGGTCAGCTTTTTGCAAACAGGCAAAATAATGGCTTGTTTGACTCGGGTAAATATCCCGCCGCACGTTCACTTCAAAATTTAATGTGTTTTTTATTCTAATTAAAAGCTTTGGATCCATAGGTCATTTGCATCTTTAACATGTTTCAAGCATGCATATCTATTTTTAAAACACGTGCAGAAGAATTCTCTTTCTAGTAAAATTTCAAGCTATTAGGGTTGAACTAGTGGAGTTTCCCAAACTTGGATAACAAAAATTTTGTCTTCAGTTGTGGTGTGTGAATAAATTTTCATTACTTACATTTGTTATTGTTTTAATTTTTCTCCATACATAAACTCTAAAATTTTCATTTTGTTGTGATCTATTTACCTTTTTTTGTTTACGGCATGAAGGGAGAACGAAAACTCAAAGTTTTCATTTAAGAAAAAAGTTTACATCTAAAATGGAGATCCACAATGCACAAATGTAGACAGATATAATTCCAAAGAGTGTCTGTGATTTTTAAGGATTGTAAGCTCCTTTCAGTTTTTAGTTCTCAAGTTTTGCAATCGTCGGGAAAAGGGGGAGGCGGGGGATTTTTTATTCAGTGTTGACTCCCAATCCGTAAGTCATTTCTTACAATAATATAGCCCGTTACGAATGAAAAATCACTTTACAATAATTTATGATTGTTAGGTTACCATTTTGCAAACGGGCAAAATAATGGCTTGTTTGACTCGGGTAAATATTCCGCCGCACGTTCACTAGGGAATTTAATGAGCGTATGTTATTCACTTTAAAAGCTTTGGATCCATAGGTCATTTGCATCTTTAACATGTTTCAAGCTTGCGTATCCATTTTTAAAACACGTGTAGAAGAAATCTCTTTCTTGTAAAATTTCAAGCTATTAGGGTTGAACTAGTGGAATTTCCCAAACTTGGATAACAAAAATTTTGTGTTCATTTGTGGGGTGTGAATAAATTTTCATTACTTACATTTGTTATTGTTTTAATTTTTTTCCATACATAAACTCTAAAATTTACATTTTGTTGCGATATATTTACTTTTTTTTGTTTACGGCATGAAGGGAGAACGAAAACTCAAAGTTTTGATTTAAGAAAAAAGTGTACATCTAAAATGAATATGCACAATGCACAAATGTAGAGAGATATAATTCCAAAGAGTGTCTATTATTTTTAAGGATTGTGAGCTCTTTTCAGTTTTTAGTTCTCAGGTTTTGCAATCGTCGAGAAAAGGGGGAGGCGGGGGATTTTTAATTGAGTGTTGACTCCCAATCTGTAAGTCATTTCTTACAATAAAATAGCCCGTTACGAATGAAAAATCACTTTACAATCATCTATGACTGTTAGGTCAGCTTTTTGCAAACGGGCAAAATAATGGCATGTTTGACTCGGGTAAATATCCCACCGCATGTTCACTTTAGAATTTAATGAGCGTTTGTTATTCTCATTAAAAGCTTTGGATCCATAGGTCATTTGCATCTTTAACAAGTTTCAAGCATGCATATCCATTTTTAAAACACGTGTAGAAGAAATCTCTTTCTGGTAAAATTCCAAGCTATTAGGGTTGAACTAGTGGAATTTCCCAATCTTGGATAACTAAATTTTGTGTTCATTTGAGGTGTGTGAATAAATTTTCATTACTTACATTTGTTATTGTTTTAATTTTTTTCCATACATAAAATCTAAAATTTTCATTTTGTTGTGATCTATTTACCTTTTTTTGTTTACGGCATGAAGGGAAAACGAAAACTCAAAGTTTTGAGTTAAGAAAAAAGTGTACATCTAAAATGGAGATCCACAATGCACAAATTTAGAGAGATATAATTCCAAAGAGTGTCTGTGATTTCTTAGGATTGTAAGCTCATTTTAGTTTTTATATCTCAGGTTTTGCAATCGTCGAGAAAAGGGGGAGGTGGGGTGTTTCTAACTGAGTGTTTACTCCCAATCCATAAGTCATTTTTTAAAAAAATATAGCCCGTTACTCATGATAAATCACATTACAATCATCGATGATTGTTAGGTAAGCTTTTTCCAAACGGGCAAAATAATGGCAAGTTTGACTCTTGTAAATATCCCACCACACGTTCATTGAGAATTTAATGAGAGTTTGTTATTCTCTTTAAAAGCTTTGGATCCATAGGTCATTTGCATCTTTAACATGTTTCAGGCATGCATATCCATTTTTAAAACACGTGTAGAAGACATCTCTATCTTGTAAAATTCCAAGCTATTAGGGTTGAACAAGTGGAATTTCCCAATCTTGGATAACTAAATTTGGTGTTCATTTGTGGTGTGTGAATAAATTTTTATTACTTTCATTTGTTATTGTTTTAATTTTTTTCCATACATAAACTCTAAAATTTTCATTTTGTTGTGATCTATTTACCTTTTTTTGTTTACGGCATGAAGGGAGAACGAAAGCTCAAAGTTTTGATTTAAGAAAAAAGTGCACATCTAAAATGGAGATCCAGAATGCACAAATGTAGAGAGATATAATTCCAAAGAGTGTCTGTGATTTTTAAGGATTGTAAGCTCTTTTCAGTTTTTAATTCTCAGGTTTTGCAATCGTCGGGAAAAGGGGGAGGCGGGGGATTTTTAATTCAGTGTTGACTCCCAATCCGTAAGTCATTTCTTACAATAATATAGCCCGTCACGAATGAAAAATCACTTTACAATCATCTATGATTGTTAGGTCAGCATTTTGCAAACGGGCAAAATAATGGCTTGTTTGACTCGGGTAAATATCCCGCCACACGATCACTTCAGAAATTAATGAGCGTTTCTAATTCTCATTAAACGCTTTGGATCCATAGGTCATTTGCATCTTTAACATGTTTCAAGCATGCATATCCATTTTTAAAACACATGTAGAAGAAATCTCTTCCTTGTAAAATTCCAAGCTATTCGGGTTGAACAAGTGGAATTTCCCAATGTTGGATAACTAAATTTTGTGTTCATTTGTGGTGTATGAATAAATTTTCATTACTTACATTTGTTATTCTTTTAATTTTTTTCCATACATAACCTCTAAAATTTTCATTTTGTTGTGATCTATTTACCTTTTTTTGTTTACGGCATGAAGGGAGAACGAAAACTCTATGTTTTGATTTAATAAAAAAGTGAACATCTAAAATGGAGATATACAATGCACAAATGTAGAGAGATATAATTCCAAAGAGTGTCTGTGATTTTTAAGGATTGTAAGCTCTTTTCAGTTTTTAGTTCTCAGGTTTTGCAATCGTCGGGAAAAGGGGGAGGCGGGGGATTTTTAATTCAGTGTTGACTCCCAATCCGTAAGTCATTTCTTACAATAATATAGCCCGTTACGAATGAAAGATCACTTTACAATTATCTATGATTGTTAGGTCAACTTTTTGCAAACGGGCAAAATAATGGCTTGTTTAACTCGGGTAAATATCCCGCCACACGTTCACATCAGAATTTAATGAGTGTTTGTAATACTCATTAAAAGCTTTGGATCCATAGGTTATTTGCACCTTTAACATGTTTCAAGCATGCATATCCATTTTTAAAACACGTGTAGAAGAAATCTCTTTCTTGTAAAATTCCAAGCTATTAGGGTTGAACAAGTGGAATTTCCCAATGTTGGATAACTAAATTCTGTGTTCATTTGTGGTGTGTAAATTTTCATTACTTACATTTGTTATTGTTTTAATTTTTTTCCATACATAAACTCTAAAATTTTCTTTTTGTTGTGATCTATTTACCTTTTTTTGGTTACGGCATGAAGGGGGAACGAAAACTCAAAGTTTTGATTTAATAAAAAAGTGTACATCTAAAATGGAGATGCACAATGCACAAATGTAGAGAGATATAATTCCAAAGAGTGTCTGTGATTTTTAAGGATTGTGAGCTCGTTTCAGTTTTTAGTTCTCAGGTTTTGCAATCGTCGGGAAAAGGGGGAGGCGGGGGATTTTTAATTGAGTGTTCACTCCCAATCCGTAAGTCATTTCTTAAAATATTATAGCCCATTATGAATGAAAAATCACTTTACAATCATCTATGATTGTTAGGTCTACTTTTTGCAAACGGGCAAAATAATGGCTTGTTTGACTCGGGTAAATATCCCGCCGCACGATCACTTCAGAATTTAATGAGCGTTTCTCATTCTCATTAAATGCTTTGGATCCATAGGTCATTTTCATCTTTAACATGTTTCAAGCTTGCATATCCATTTTTAAAACATGTGTTAAAGAAATCTCTTCCTTGTAAAATTCCAAGCTATTCGGGTTGAGCAAGTGGAATTTCCCAATGTTGGATAACTAAATTTTGTGTTCATCTGTGGTGTGTGAATAAATTTTCATTACTTACATTTGTTATTGTTTTAATTTTTTTTCCATACATGAACTCTAAACTTTTCATTTTGTTGTGATCTATTTACCTTTTTTTGTTTATGGCATGAAGGAAGAACGAAAACTCAAAGATTTGATTTAATAAAAAATTTTATATCTAAAATGAAGATCCACAATGCACAAATGTAGAGAGATATAATTCCAAAGAGTGTTTGTGATTTTTAAGGATTCTAAGCTCTTTTCAGTTTTTATTTCTCAGGTTTTGCAATCGTCGAGAAAAGGGGGAGGCGGGGGATTTTTAATTGAGTGTTGAGTTCCAATCCGTAAGTGATTTCTTAAAATAATATAGCACATTGCGATTGAAAAATCACTTTACAACCATCTATGATTGTTAGGTCAGCTTTTTCCAAACGGGCAAAATAATGGCTTGTTTGACTCGGGTAAATATCCCACCGCACGTTCACTAGAGAATTTAATGAGCATATGTTATTCTCTTTAAAAGCTTTGGATCCATAGGTCATTTGCATCTTTAATATGTTTCAAGCCTGCGTATCCATTTTTAAAACACGTGAAGTAGAAATCTCTTTCTTGTAAAGTTCAAGCTATTAGGGTTGAACTAGTGGAATTTCCCAAACTTTGATAACAAAAATTTTGTGTTCATTTGTGGTGTGTGAATAAATTTTCATTACTTACATTTTTTATTTTTTTTATTTTTTTCCATATGTAAACTCTAAAATTTACATTTTGTTGTAATATTTACCTTTTTTTGTTTACGGCATGAAGGGAGAACGAAAACTCAAAGTTTTGATTTAAGAAAAAAGTGTACATCTAAAATGGAGATGCACAATGCACAAATGTAGAGAGATATAATTCCAAAGAGTGTCTGTGATTTTTAAGGATTGTGAGCTCTTTTCAGTTTTTAGTTCTCAGGTTTTGCGATCGTCGGGAAAAGGGGTAGGCAGGAGATTTTTAATTGAGTGTTGACTCCCAATCCGTAAGTCATTTCTTACAATAATATAGCCCGTTACGAATGAAAAATCACTTTACAATCATCTATGATTGTTGGGTCAGCTTTTTGTAAACGGTCAAAATAATTGCTTGTTTGACTCGGGTAAATATCCCGCCGCATGTTCACTTAAGAATTTAATGAGCGTTTGTTATTCTCATTAAAAGCTTTGGATCCATAGGTCATTTGCATCTTTAACATGTTTCAAGCATGCATATGCATTTTTAAAACACGTGTAGAAGAAATCTCTTTCTTGTAAAATTCCAAGCTATTAGGGTTGAACTAGTGGAATTTCCCAATCTTGGATAACTAAATTTTGTGTTCATTTGTGGTGTGTGAATAAATTTTCATTACTTACATTTGTTATTTTTTTAATTTTTTCCATACATAAAATCTAAAATTTTCATTTTGTTGTGATCTATTTACCTTTTTTGTTTACGGCATGAAGGGAAAACGAAAACTCAAAGTTTTGATTTAAGAAAAAAGTGTACATCTAAAATGGAGATCCACAATGCACAAATTTAGAGAGATATAATTCCAAAGTGTGTCTGTGATTTTTTAGGATTGTAAGCTCATTTAAGTTTTTATATCTCATGTTTTGCAATCGTCGGGAAATGGGGTAGGTGGGGTGTTTTTAACTGAGTGTTGACTCCCAATCCATAAGTCATTTTTTACAAAAATATAGCCCGTTACTCATGATAAATCACATTACAATCATCGATGATTGTTAGGTAAGCTTTTGGCAAACGGGAAAAATAATGGCTAGTTTGACTCTGGTAAATATCCCACCGCACGTTCATCGAGAATTTAATGAGTGTTTGTTATTCTCTTTAAAAGCTTTGGATCCATAGGTCATTTGCATGTTTAACATGTTTCAAGCATGCATATCCATTTTTAAAACACGTGTAGAAGAAATCTCTTTCTTGAAAAATTCCAAGCTATTAGGGTTGAACAAGTGGAATTTCCCAATCTTTGATAACTAAATTTGGTGTCATTTGTGGTGTGTGAATAAATTTTCATTACTTACATTTGTTATTGTTTTAATTTTTTTCCTTACATAAACTCTAAAATTTCCATTTTGTTGTGATCTATTTACCTTTTTTTGTTTACGGCATGAAGGGAGAACGAAAACTCAAAGTTTTGATTTAAGAAAAAAGTGCACATCTAAAATGGAGATCCAGAATGCACAAATGTAGAGAGATATAATTCCAAAGAGTGTCTGTGATTTTTAAGGATTGTAAGCTCTTTTCAGTTTTTAGTTCTCAGGTTTTGCAATCGTCGGGAAAAGGGGGAGGCGGGGGATTTTTAATTGAGTGTTGACTCCCAATCCGTAAGTCATTTCTTATAATAATATAGCCCATTACGAATAAAAAATCACTTTACAATCATCTATGATTGATAGGTCAGCTTTTTACAAACGGGCAAAATAATGGCTTGTTTGACTCGGGTAAATATCCCACCGCACGATCACTTCAGAATTTAGTGAGCGTTTGTAATTCTCATTAAACGTTTTGGATCCACAGGTCATTTGCATCTTTAACATGTTTCAAGCATACATATCCATTTTTAAATCACGTGTAGAAGAAATCTCTCCCTTTTAAAATTTCAAGCTATTCGGGTTGAACAAGTGGAATTTCCCAATGTTGGATAACTAAATTTTGTGTTCATTTGTGGTGCGTGAATAAATTTTCATTACTTACATTTGTTATAGTTTTAATTTTTTTTCCATACATAAACTATAAAATTTTCATTTTGTTGTGATCTATTTACCTTTTTTGGTTTACGGCATTAAGGGAGAACGAAAACGCAAAGTTTTGATTTAAAAAAAAATTGTACATCTAAAATGGAGATGCACAATGCACAAAAATGTAGAGAGATATAATTCCAAAGATTGTCTGTGATTTTTAGGGATTGTGAGCTCTTTTTAGTTTTTAGTTCTCAGGTTTTGCAATCGTCGGGAAAAGGGGGAGGCGGGGGATTTTTAATTGAGTGTTGATTCCCAATCCGTAAGTCATTTCTTACAATAATGTAGCCCGTTACGAATGAAAAATCACTTTACAGTCATCTACGATTGTTAGGTTAACTTTTTGCAAACGGGCAAAATAAAGGCTTGTTTGACTAGGGTAAATATACCGTCGCACGATCACTTCAAAATTTGAGCGTTTGTAATTCTCATTAAAAGCTTTTGATCCATAGGTCATTTGCATCTTTAACATGTTTCAAGCATGCATATCCATTTTTAAAACACGTGTAGAAGAAATCTCTTCCTTGTAAAATTCCAAGCTATTCGGGTTGAACAAGTGGAATTTCCCAATGTTGGATAACTAAATTTTGTGTTCATTTGTGGTGTGTGAATAAATTTTCATTACTTACAATTGTTATTGTTTTAATTTTTTTTCCATACATGAACGCTAAAATTTTCATTTTGTTGTGATCTATTTATCTTTTTTTTGTTTACGGGATGAAGGGAGAACGAAAACTCAAAGTTTTGATTTAAGAAAAAAGTGTACATCTAAAATGGAGATTCACAATGCAATCATGTAGAGAGATATAATTCCAAAGAGTGTCTGTGATTTTTAAGGATTGTAAGCTCTTTTCAGTTTTTAGTTCTCAAGTTTTGTAATCGTCGGGAAAAGGGGGAAGTGGGGGATTTTTAATTAAATGTTGACTCCCAATCCGTAAGTCATTTCATACAATAATATTGCCCGTTACGAATGAAAAATCACTTTACAATCATCTATGATTGTTAGGTCAGTGTTTTGGAAAAGGGCAAAATAATGGCTTGTTTGACTAGGGTAAATATCCCGCCGCACGATCACTTCAAAATTTAATGAGCGTTTGTAATTCTCATTAAAACCTTTGGATCCATAGGTCATTTGCATCTTTAACATGTTTCAAGCATGCATATCCATTTTTAAAACACGTGTATAAGAAATCTCTTCCGTTTAAAATTCCAAGCTATTCGGGTTGAACAAGTGGAATTTCCCAATGTTGGATAACTACATTTTGTGTTCATTTGTGGTGTGTGAATAAATTTTAATTACTTACATTTGTTTTTGTTTTAATTTTTTTTCCATACATGAACTCTAAACTTTACATTTGGTGTGATCTATTTACCTTTTTTTGTTTACGGCACGAAGGGAATACGAAAACTCAAAGTTTTGATTTAAGAAAAAAGTGTATATCTAAAATGGAGATCCACAATGCAAAAATGTAGAGAGATATAATTCCAAAGAGTGTCTGTGATTTTTAAGGATTGTAAGCACTTTTTCAGTTTTTAGTTCTCAGCTTTTGCAATCGTCGGGAAAGGGGGAGGCGGGGGATTTTTATTTGAGTGTTGACTCGCAATCCGTAAGTCATTTCTTACAAAAATATAGCCCGTTACTCATGATAAATCACATTACAATCATCGATGATTTTTTAGGTCAGCTTTTTGCAAACAGACAAAATAATGGCATGTTTAACACGGGTAAATATCCCACCGCACGTTCACTTCAGAATTTAATCAGTGTTTATTATTCTAATTAAAAGCTTTGGATCCATAGGTCATTTGCATCTTTAACATGTTTCAAGCCTGCATATCTATTTTTAAAACACGTGCAGATGAATTCTCTTTATTGTAAAATTTCAAGCAATTACGGTTGAACTAGTGGAATTTCCCAAACTTGGATAACAAAAATTTTGTGTTCAGTTGTGGTGTGTTAATAAATTTTCATTACTTATATTTTTTATTGTTTTCATTTTTTTCCATACATAAACTCTAAAATTTTCATTTTGTTGTAATCTATTTACCTTTTTTTGTTTACGGCATGAAGGGAAAACGAAAACTCAAAGTTTTTATTTAAGAAAAAAGTGTACATCTAAAATGGAGATCCACCATGCACAAATGTAGAGAGATATAATTCCAAGGAGTGTCTGCGATTTTTAAGGATTGTAAGCTCTTTTCAGTTTTTAGTTCTCAAGTTTTGCAATCGTCGGGAAAAGGGGGATGCGGGGGATTTTTAAGTCAGTGTTGAATCCAATCCGTAAGTTATTTCTTACAATAATATAGCCCGTTACGAATGAAAAATCACTTTACAATCATCTATGATTGTTAGGTTAGCATTTTGCAAACGGGCAAAATAATGGCTTGTTTGACTGAGGTAAATATCCCGCCGCACGATCACTTCAAAATTTAATGAGCGTTTTTAATTCTCATTAAAAGCTTTGGATCCATAGGTCATTTGGATCTTTAACATGTTTCAAGCATGCA
Source organism: Aristolochia californica (assembly GCF_029961685.1). NCBI lineage: Eukaryota > Viridiplantae > Streptophyta > Magnoliopsida > Piperales > Aristolochiaceae > Aristolochia > Aristolochia californica. The sequence continues at coordinate 12,907,631 of NW_027181793.1, forward strand.
TATCCATTTTTAAAACACGTGTAGAAGAAATCTCTTTCTTGTAAAATTCCAAGCTATTAGGGTTGAACTAGTGGAATTTCCCAGTCTTGGATAACTAAATTTTTTGTTCATTTTTGGTATGTGAATTAATTTTCATTACTTACATTTGTTATTGTTTTAATTTTTTTCCATACATAAAATCTAAAATTTTCATTTTGTTGTGATCTTTTTACCTTTTTTTGTTTACGGCATGAAGGGAGAACGAAAACTCAAAGTTTTTATTTAAGAAAAATGTTTACAACTAAAAAGGAGATGCACAATGCACAAATATAGAGAGATAAAATTCCAAAGAGGGTCTGTGATTTTTAAGGATTGTGAGCTCTTTTCAGTTTTTAGTTCTCAAGTTTTGCAATCGTCGGGAAAAGGGGGAGGCGGGGGATTTTTAATTGAGTGTTGACTCACATTTCGTAAGTAATTTCTTACAATAATATAGCCCGTTACGAATGAAAAATCACTTTACAATCATCTATGATTGTTAGGTCAGCTTTTTGCAAACGGGCAAAATAATGGCTTGTTTGGCTCGGGTAAATATCCCACCGCACGTTCACTAGAGAATTTAATGAGCGTATGTTATTCTCGTTAAAAGCTTTGGATCCATAGGTCATTTGCATCTTTAACATGTTTCAAGCTTGCGTATCCATTTTTAAAACACGTGTAGAAGAAATCTCTTTCTCTTAAAATTTCAAGCTATTAGGGTTGAACTAGTGGAATTTCCCAAACTTGGATAACAAAAATTTTGTGTTCATTTGTGGTGTGTGAATAAATTTTCATTACTTACATTTGTTATTGTTTTAATTTTTTTCCATACATAAACTCTAAAATTTACATTTTGTTGTGATATATTTACCTTTTTTCGTTTACGTCATGAAGGGAGAATGAAAACTCAAAGTTTATATTTAAGAAAAAAGTGTACATCTAAAATGGAGATGCACAATGCACAAATGTAGAGAGATATAATTCCAAAGAGTGTCTGTGATTTTTAAGGATTGTGAGCTCTTTTCAGTTTTTAGTTCTCAGGTTTTGCAATCGTTGGGAAAAGGGAGAGGTGGGGGATTTTTAATTGAGTGTTGTCTCCCATTCCGTAAGCCATTTCTTACAATAATATAGCCCGTTACGAATGAAAAATCACTTTACAATCATCTATGATTGTTAGGTCAGCTTTTTGCAAACGGGCAAAAGAATGGCTTGTTTGGTTCAGGTAAATATCCCGCCGCATGTTCACTTAAGAATTTAATGAGCGTTTGTTATTCTCATTAAAAGCTTTGGATCCATAGGTCATTTGCATCTTTAACATGTTTCAAGCATGCAAATCCATTTTTAAAACACGTGTAGAAGAAATCTCTTTCTTGTAATGTTCCAAGCTATTAGGGTTGAACTAGTGGAATTTCCCAATCTCTATAACTAAATTTTGTGTTCACTTGTGGTGTGTTAATATATTTTCATTACTTACATTTGTTATTGTTTTAATTTTTTTCTATACATAAAATCTAAAATTTTCATTTTGTTGTGATCTATTTTCCTTTTTTTGTTTACGGCATGAAGGGAAAACGAAAACTCAATGTTTTTATTTAAGAAAAAAGAGTACATCTAAAATGGAGATCCACAATGCACAAATTTAGAGAGATATAATTCCAAAGAGTGTCTGTGATTTTTTAGGATTGTAAGCTCATTTTAGTTTTTATATCTCAGGTTTTGCAATCGTCGGGAAAAGGGGGAGGTGGAGTGTTTTTAACTGAGTGTTGACTCCCAATCCATAAGTCATTTTTTACAAAAATATAGCCCGTTACTCATGATAAATCACATTACAATCATCGATGATTGTTAGGTAAGCTTTTTGCAAACGGGCAAAATAATGGCTAGTTTGACTCTGGTAAATATCCCGCCGCACGATCACTTCAGAATTTAGTGAGCGTTTGTAATTCTCATTAAATGCTTTGGATCCATAGGTCATTTGCATCTTTAACATGTTTCAAGCATGCATATCCATTTTTAAAACACATGTAGAAGAAATCTCTTCCTTGTAAAATTCCAAGCTATTCAGGTTGAACAAGTGGAATTTCCCAATGCTGGATAACTAAATTTTGTGTTCATTTGTGGTGTCTGAATAAATTTTCATTACTTATATTTGTTATTGTTTTAATTTTTTTCCGTACATAACCTCTAAAATTTTCATTTTGTTGTGATCTATTTACCTTTTTTTGTTTACAGCACGAAGGGAGAACGAAAACTCAAAGTTTTGATTTAATAAAAAAGTGTACATCTAAAATGGAGATGCACAATGCACAAATGTAGAGAGATATAATTCCAAAGAGTGTCTGTGATTTTTAAGGATTTGAGCTCTTTTCAGTTTTTAGTTCTCAGGTTTTGCAATCGTCTGGAAAAAGGGGAGGTGGGGGATTTTTAATTGAGTGTTGACTCCCAATCCGTAAGTCATTTCTTACAAAAATGTAGCCCGTTACTCATGATAAATCACTTTACAATCATCGATGATTGTTAGGTGAGCTTTTTGCAAACGGACAAAATAATGGCTTGTTTGACTCAGGTAAATATCCCGCCGCACGTTCACTTCAGAATTTAATGAATGTTTGTTATTCTAATTAAAAGCTTTGGATCAATAGGTCATTTGCGTCTTTAACATGTTTCAAGCATGCATATCTATTTTTAAAACACCTGTAAAAGAATTCTCTGTCTTCTAAAATTTCAAGCTATTAGGGTTGAACTACTGGAATTTCCCAAACTTCGATAACAAAAAATTTGTGTTCAGTTGTGGTGTGTGAATAAATTTTCATTACGTACATTTGTTATTGTTTTAATTTTTTTCAATACAAAAACTCTAAAATTTACATTTTGTTGTGATATATTTACCTTTTTTTGTTTACGGCATGAAGGGAGAACGAAAACTCAAAGTTTTGATTTAATAAAAAAGTGTACATCTAAAATGGAGATGCACAATGCACAAAAATGTAGAGAGATATAATTCCAAAGATTGTCTGTGATTTTTAAGGATTGTGAGCTCTTTTTAGTTTTTAGTTCTCAGGTTTTGCAATCGTCGGGAAAAGGGGGAGGCGGGGGATTTTTAATTGAGTGTTGACTCCCAATCCGTAAGTCATTTCTTTCAATAATATATCCCGTTACGAATGAAAAATCACTTTACAATCATCTACGATTGTTAGGTTAACTTTTTGCAAACGGGCAAAATAAAGTCTTGTTTGACTCGGGTAAATATCCCGCCTCACGATCACTTCAGAATTTAATGAGCGTTTGTAATTCTCATTAAAAGATTTGGATCCATAGGTCATTTGCATCTTTAACATGTTTCAAGCATGCATATCCATTTTTAAAACACTTGTAGAAGAAATGTTTTCCTTGTAAAATTCCTAGCTATTCGGGTTGAACAAGTGGAATTTCCCAATGTTGGATAACTAAGTTTTGTGTTCATTTGTGGTGTGTGAATAAATTTTCAATACTTACATTTGTTATTTTTTTAATTTTTTTTCCATACATGAACTCTAAAATTTTCATTTTGTTGTGATCTATTTACTTTCTTTTTTTTTACGGGATGAAGGGAGAACGAAAACTCAAAGTTTTGATTTAAGAAAAAAGTGTACATCTAAAATGGAGATTCACAATGCAATCATGTAGAGAGATATAATTCCAAAGAGTGTCTGTGATTTTTAAGGATTGTAAGTTATTTTCAGTTTTTAGTTCTCAAGTTTTGCGATCGTCGGGAAAATGGGGAGGTGGGGGATTTTTAATTAAGTGTTGACTCCCAATCCGTAAGTCATTTCTTACAATAATATAGCCCATTACTAATGAAAAATCACTTTACAATCATCTATGATTGTTAGGTCAGCGTTTTGCAAACAGGCAAAATAATGGCTTGTTTGACTAGGGTAAATATCCCACCGCAGGATCACTTCAAAATTTAATGAGCTTTTGTAATTCTCATTAAAAGCTTTGGATCCATAGGTCATTTTCATCTTTAACATGTTTCAAGCATGCATATCCATTTTTAAAACACGTGTAGAAGAAATCTCTTCCTTCTAAAATTCCAAGCTATTCGGGTTCAACAAGTGGAATTTCCCAATGTTGGATAACTACATTTTGTGTTCATATGTGGTGTGTGAATAAATTTTCATTACTTACATTTGTTTTTGTTTTAATTTTTTTTCCATACATGAACTCTAAATTTTACATTTGGTGTGATCTATATACCTTTTTTTGTTTACCTTTTTTTGGAATGGAAAACGAAAACTCATAGTTTTGATTTAAGAAAAAAATGTACATCTAAAATGGAGATCCACAATGCAGAAATGTAGAGAGATATAATTCCAAAGAGTGTCTGTGATTTTTAAGGATTCTAAGCACTTTTTCAGTTTTTATTTCTCAGGTTTTGCAATCGTCGGGAAAGGGGGAGGCGGGGGATTTTTAATTGAGAGTTGACTCGCAATCTGTAAGTCATTTCTTACAAAAATATAGCCTGTTACTCATGATAAATCACATTACAATCATCGATGATTTTAGGTCAGCTTTTTGCAAACGGGTAAAATAATGGCTTGCTTGACACGGGTAAATATCCCGCCGCACGTTCACTTCAGAATTTAATGAGTGTTTGTTATTCTAATTAAAAGCTTTGGATCCATAGGTCATTTGCATCTTTAACATGTTTCAAGCATGCATATCCATTTTTAAAACACGTGTTGAAGAAATCTCTTCCTTGTAAAATTCCAAGCTATTCAGGTTGAACAAGTGGAATTTCCCAATGCTGGATAACTAAATTTTGTGTTCATTTGTGGTGCGTGAATAAATTTTCATTACTTACATTTGTTATTGTTTTAATTTTTTTCCATACACAAACTCTAAAATTTTCATTTTGTTGTGATCTATTTACCTTTTTTTGTTTACGGCATGAAGGGAGAACGAAAACTCAAAGTTTTGATTTAAGAGAAAAGTGTACATCTAAAATGGAGATGAAATATGCACAAATGTAGAGAGATATAATTCCAAAGAGAGTCTGTGATTTTTAAGGATTGTAAGCTCTTTTCAGTTTTTGGTTCTTAGGTTTTGGAATCGTCAGGAAAAGGGGGAGGCGGGGGATTTTTAATTGAGTGTTGACTCCTAATCTGTACGTCACTTCTTACAATAATATAACTAGTTACGAAAGAAAAATTACTTTACAATTATCTATGATTTTTAGGTAAGCTTTTTCCAAATGGGCAAAATAAAGGTTTGTTTGACTCGGGTAAATATCCCACCGCACGTTCACAAGAGAATTTAATGAGCGTATGTTATTCTCTTTAAAAGCTTTGGATCCATAGGTCATTTGCATCTTTAACATGTTTTAAGCTTGCATATCCATTTTTAAAACAAGTGTAGAAGAAATCTCTTTCTTGTAAAATTCCATGCTATTAGGGTTGAACTAGTGAAATTTCCCAAACTTGGATAACAAAAGTTTTGTGTTAAATTTTTGGTGCGTGAATAAATTTTCTTTACTAACATTTGTTATTGTTTTAAATTTTTTCCATTCATAAACTCTAAAATTTTCATTTTGCTGTGATCTATTTACCTTTTTTTGTTTACGGGATAAAGGGAGAGAGAAAAGTCCAAGTTTCGATTTAAGAAAAAAATGTACATTTAAAATGGAGAAGCACAGTGCACAAATGTAGAGAGAGATAATTCCAAAGAGTGTCTGTAATTTTTAGGGAATTTAAGCTCTTTTTAGTTTTTACATCTCAGGTTTTGCAATCGTCGGGAAAAGGGGAAGGCGGGGTGTTTTTAACTAAGTGTTGACTCCCAATCCGTAAGTCATTTCTTACAAAAATATAGCCCGTTACGGATGATAAATCACTTTATAATCATCTATGATTGTTAGGTAAGCATTTTGTAAACGGGCAAAATAATGGCTAGTTTGATTCTGGTAAATATCCCACTGCACGGTCATTGAGAATTTAATGAGCGTTTATTATTCTCTTTAAAAGCTTTGGATCCATAGGTCATTTGCATCTTTAACATGTTTCAAGCATGCATATCCATTTTTAAAACACGTGTAGAAGAAATCTTTTTCTTGTAAAATTCCAAGCAATTAGGGTTGAACTAGTGGAATTTCCCAAACTTGGAAAACAAAACTTTTGTGTTCATTTGTGGTGTGTGAATAAATTTTCTATACTTACATTTGTTATTGTTTTAATTTTTTTTCACAAATAAACTCTATAATTTTCATTTTGTTGTGATCTATTTGCCTATTTTTGTTTACGAGATGAAGGGAGAGCGAAAACTCAAAGTTTTGATTTAAGAAAAAAGTGTACATCTAAAATGGAGATGCACAATGCAAAAATGTTGGGAGAGATAATTCCAAAGAGTGTTTGTAATTTTTAGGGATTGTAAGATCTTTTTAGTTTTTATATCTCAGGTTTTGCAATCGTCGGGAAAGCGGGGAGGCATGGTATTTTTAACTGACTGTTGACCCCCAATCTGTATGTCATTTGTTACAAAAATATAGCCCGTTACTCATGCTAAATCACATTACAATCATCTATGATTGTTAGGTCAGCTTTTTCCAAACGGGCAAAATAATGGCTTGTTTGACTCGGGTAAATATCCCGCCGATGTTAACTTCAGAATTTAATAAGCGTTTGTAATTCTCATTAAAAGCTTTGGGTCCATAGGTCATTTGCATCTTTAACATGTTTCAAGCATGCATATCCATTTTTAAAACACGTGTAGAAGAAATCCCAAACTATTAGGGTTGAACTAGTGGAATTTCCCAAACTTCGATAACAAAAATTTTATGTTTTATTGTGTTTTGCGAATAAATTTACATTACTTACATTTTTAAATGTTTTAATTTTTTTCCACACATAAACTCTAAAATTTACATTTTGTTGTGATCTATTTACCTTTGTTGTTTACGGCATGAAAGGAGAACGAAAACTCAAAGTTTTGATTTAATAAAAAAGTGTACATCTAAAATGGAGATGCAAAATACACAAATGTAGAGAGATATAATTCCAAAGAGTGTCTGTGATTTTTAAGGATTGTGAGCTATTTTAAGTTTTTAGTTCTCAGGTTTTGCAATCGTCGGGAAAAGGGGGAGGCAGGGGATTTCTAATTGAGTGTTGACTCCCAATCCGTAAGTCATTTCTTACAATAATATAGCCCGTTGCGAATGAAAAATCACTTTACAATCATCTATGATTGTTGGGTCAGCTTTTTGCAAACGGTTAAAATAACAGCTTGTTTGACTCGGGTAAATATCCCGCCGCACGTTCACTTAAGAATTTAATGAGCGTTTGTAATTCTCATTAAAAGCTTTGGATCCATAGGTCATTTGCATGTTTAACATGTTTCAAGCATGCATATCCATTTTTAAAACACGTGTAGAAGAAATCTCTTTCCTGAAAAATTCCAAGCTATTAGGGTTGAACTAGTGGAATTTGCCAATCTTGGATAACTAAATTTTGTGTTCATTTGTGGTGTGTGAATAAATTTTCATTACTTACATTTTGTTATGGTTTTTTTTCCATACATAAACTCTAAAATTTACATTTTGTTGTGATCTATTTACCTTTTTTTGTTTACGGCATGAAGGGAGAACGAAAACTCAAAGTTTTGATTTAAAAAAAAAAGTGTACATCTAAAATGGAGATGCACAATGCACAAATGTGGAGAGATATAATACCAAAGAGTGTCTGTGATTTTTAAGGATTGTGAGGTCTTTCCAGTTTCTAGTTCTCCGGTTTTGCAATCGTCGGGAAAAGGGGGAGGTGGGGGATTTTTAATTGAGTGTTGTCTCCCAATCCGTAAGTCATTTCTTACAATAATATAGCCCGTTACGAATGAAAAATCACTTTACAATCATCTATGATTGTTAGGTCAACTTTTTGCAAACGGGCAAAATAATGGCTTGTTTGACTCGGGTAAATATCCCGCCACACGTTTACCTCAGATTTTAATGAGCGTTTGTAATTCTCATTAAAAGCTCTAGATCCATAGGTCATTTGCATCTTTAACATGTTTCAAGTATGCATATCTATTTTTAAAACACGTGTAGAAGAAATCTCTTCCTTGTAAAATTCCCAGCTGTTAGGGTTGAACTAGTGGAATTTCCCAATATTGGATAACAAAATTTTGTGTTCATTTGTGGTTTGTGAATAAATTTTCAATACTTACATTTGTTATTGTTTTAATTTTTTTCCATACATTAACTCTAAAATTTTCATTTTGTTGTGATCTATTTACCTTTTTTGGTTTACGACATGAAGGGAGAACCAAAACTCAAAGTTTTGATTTAAGAAAAATGTGTACGTCTAAAATGGAGATGCACAATGCACAAATGTAAAGAGATATAATTCCAAAGAGGTTCTTTGATTTTTAAGGATTGTAAGCTCTTTTCAGTTTTTATATCTCAGGTTTTGCAATCGTCGGGAAAAGGGGGAGGCTGGGGATTTTTAATTGAGTGTTGACTCCCAATCCGTAAGTAATTTCTTACAATAATATAGCCCGTTACGAATGAAAAATCACTTTACAATCATCTATGATTGTTAGGTCAGCTTTTTACAAACGGGCAAAATAATGGCTTGTTTGACTCGGGTAAATATCCCACCGCACATTCACTAGAGAATTTAATGAGCGTATGATATTCTCCTTAAAAGCGTTGGATCCATAGGTCATTTGCATCTTTAACATGTTTCAAGCATGCATATCCATTTTTAAAATACGTGTAGAAGAAATCTCTTCCTTGTAAAATTCGTAGCAATTAGGGTTGAACTAGTGGAATTTGCCAAACTTGGATAAAAAAAGTTTGTAATTCTCATTAAAAGCTTTGGATCCATAGGTCATTTGCATCTTTAACATATTTCAAGCATGCATATCCATTTTTAAAACACGTGTGGAAGAAATCTCTTTCTTGTAAAATTCCAAGCTATTAGGGTTGAACTAGTGGAATTTCCCAAACTTGGATAACAAAAAATTTTTACTTTATTGTGGTTTGGGAATAAATTTACATTACTTACATTTTTAAATGTTTTAATTTTTTTCCATACATAAACTCTAAAATTTACATTTTGTTGTGATCTATTTACCTTTGTTGTTTACGGCATGAAGGGAGAACGAAAACTCAAAGTTTTGATTTAATAAAAAAGTGTACATCTAAAATGGAGATGCAAAATGCACAAATGTAGAGAGATATAATTCCAAAGAGTGTCTGTGATTTTTAAGGATTGTGAGCTCTTTTCAGTGTTTTGTTCTCAGGTTTTGCAATCGTCGAGAAAAGGGGGAGGCAGGGGATTTTTAATTAAGTGTTGAGTCCCAATCCGTAAGTCATTTCTTACATTAATATAGCCTATTACGAATGAAAAATCACTTTACAATCATCTATGAATGTCGGGTTAGCTTTTTGTAAATGGGCAAAATAACGGCTTGTTTGACTCGGGTAAATATCCCGCCGCACGTTCACTTAAGAATTTAATGAGCGTTTGTAATTCTCATTAAAAGCTTTGGATCCATAGGTCATTTGCATCTTTAACATGTTTCAAGCATGCATATCCATTTTTAAAACAAGTGTAGAAGAAATCTCTTTCTTGTAAAATTCCAAGCTATTAGGGTTGAACTAGTGGAATTTGCGAATCTTGGATAACTAAATTTTGTGTTCATTTGTGGTGTGTGAATAAATTTTCATTACTTACATTTTTTATTGTTTTAATTTTTTTCCATACATAAACTCTAAAATTTTCATTTTGTTGTGATCTATTTAACTTGTTTTGTTTACGGCATGAAGGGAGAATGAAAACTCAAAGTTTTGATTTAAGAAAAAAGTGTACATCTAAAATGGAGATGCACAATGCATAAATGTAGAGAGATATAATTCCAAAGAGTGTCTATGATTTTTAAGGATTGTAAGTTCTTTTTAGTTTTTAGTTATCTGGTTTTGCAATCGTTGGGAAAAGGGGGAGGTAAGGGATTTTTAATTGAGTGTTGACTCCCAATCCGTAAGTCATTTCTTACAATAATATAGCCCATTACGAATGAAAAATCACTTTACAATCATCTTTGATTGTTAGGTCGGCTTTTTGCAAATGGGCAAAATAATGGCTTGTTTGACTCGGGTAAAAATCCCGCCGCACGTTCACTAGATAATTTAATGAGCATTTGTTATTCTCATTAAAAGCTTTGGATCCATAGGTCATTTGCATCTTTAACATATTTTAAGCATGCATATCCATTTTTAAAACAAGTGTAGAAGAAATCTCTTTCTTGTAAAATTCCAAGCTATTAGGAATGAACTAGTGGAATTTCCCAATCTTGGATAACTAAATTTTTTGTTCATTTGTGGTGTGTGAATAAATTTTCATTACTTACATTTTTTATTGTTTTAATTTTTTTCCAAACATAAACTCTAAAATTTTCATTTTGTTGCGATCTATTTACCTTTGTTGTTTACGGCATGAAGGGAGAACGAAAACTCAAAGTTTTGATTTAATAAAAAAGTGTACATCTAAAATGGAGATGCAAAATGAACAAATGAAGAGAGAGATAAGTCCAATGAGTGTCTGTAATTTTTAGGGAATTTAAGCTCTTTTTAGTTTTTATATCTCAGTTTTTGCTATCGTCGGGAAAAGGGGGAGGCGGGGTGTTTTTAACTGAGTGTTGACTCCCAATCCGTAAGTCATTTCTTACAAAAATATAGCCCATTATGGATGATAAATCACTTTACAAACATCTATGATTGTTAGGTAAGCTTTTTGTGAACGGGCAAAATAATGGCTAGTTTGATTCTGGTAAATATCCCACCGCACGTTCATTGAGAATTTAATGAGCGTTTGTTATTCTCTTTAAAAGCTTTGGATCCATAGGTCATTTCATATTTAACATGTTTCAAGCATGCATATCCATTTTTAAAACACGTGTAGAAGAAATCTCTTTCTTGTAAAATCCATGCAATAAGGGTTGAACTAGTGGAATTTCCCAAACTTGGAAAACAAAACTTTTGTGTTCATTTGTGGTGTGTGAGTAAATTTTCTATACTTACATTTGTTATTGTTTTAATTTTTTTTCACAAATAAACTCTAAAATTTTCATTTTGTTGTGATCTATTTGCCTTTTTTGGTTTACGGGATTAAGGGAGAGCGAAAAATCAAAGTTTTGATTTAAGAAAAAAGTGTACATCTAAAATGGAGATGCACAATGCGCAAATGTAGGGAGAGATAATTCCAAAGAGTGTTTGTAATTTTTAGGGATTGTATGATCTTTTTAGTTTTTGTATCTCAGGTTTTGCAATCGTCGGGAAAACGGAGGCGTGGTATTTTTAACTGACTGTTGACTCCCAATCCGTATGTCATTTCTTACAAAAATATAGTCCGTTACTCATGATAAATCACATTACAATCATCTATGATTGTTAGGTCAGCTTTTTGAAAACGGGCAAAATGATGGCTTGTGTGACTCGGGTGAATATCCCACCGCACGTTCACTTCAAAATTTAATGAGTGTTTGTTATTCTCATTAAAAGCTTCGTATCCATAGGTCATTTGCATCTTTAACATGTTTCAAGCATGCATATCCATTTTTAAAATACGTTTAGAAGAATTTGCTTTCTTGTAAAATTTCAAGCTATTAGGGTTGAACTAGTGGAATTTCCCAAACTTGGATAACAAAAATTTTGTGTTCAATTGTGGTGTGTGAATAAATTTTCATTACTTACATTTGTTAATGTTTTAATTTTTTTCCATACATAAACTCACAAATTTACATTTTTTTGTGATCTATTTACCTTTTGTTGTTTACGGCATGAAGGGAGAATGAAAACTTAAAGTTTTGATTTAATATAAAGTGTACATCTAAAATGGAGATGCACAATGCACAAATGTGGAGAGATATAATTCCAAAGAGTGTCTGTGATTTTTCAGGATTGTGAGCTCTTTTCAGTTTTTAGTTCTCAGGTTTGGCAATCGCCGGGAAAAGGGGGAGGCGGGGGATTTTTAATTGAGTGTTGACTCCCAATCCGTAAGTCATTTCTTAAAATAATATAGCCCGTTACGAATGAAAAATCACTTTACAATCATCTATGATTGTTAGGTCAGCTTTTTGCAATCGGGCAAAATAATGGCTTGTTTGACTCGGGTAAATATCCCACCGCACGTTCACTAGAGAATTTAATGAGCGTATGTTATTCTCTTTAAAAGCTTTGGATCCATAGGTCATTTGCATCTTTAACATGTTTCAAGCTTGCATATCCATTTTTAAAACACGTGTGGAACAAATCTCTTTCGTGTAAAATTCCAAGCTATTAGGGTTGAACTAGTGGAATTTCCCAAACTTGGATAACAAAAGTTTTGTCTTAATTTTTGGTGTGTGAATAAATTTGCTTTACTTACATTTGTTATTGTTTTAAAATTTTTCCATACATAAACTCAAAAATTTTCATTTGGCTGTGATCTATTTGCCTTTTTTTGTTTACGGGATGGAGGGAGAGAGAAAACTCAAAGTTTTGATTTTAGAAAAAAGTGTACATCAAAAATAGAGACGCACAGTGCACAAATGTAGAGAGAGATAATTCCAATGAGTGTCTGTAATTTTTAAGGAATTTAAGCTCTTTTTAGTTTTTATATCTCAGGTTTTGCAATCGTCGGGAAAAGGGGGAGGCGGGGTGTTTTTAACTGAGTGTTGGCTCCCAATCCGTAAGTCATTTCTTACAAAAATATAGCCCATTACGGATGATAAATCACTCTACAATCATCGATAATTGTTAGGTAAGCTTTTTGTGAACAGGAAAAATAATGGCTAGTTTGATTCTGGTAAATATCCCACCGCACGTTCATTGAGAATTTAATGAGTGTTTGTTATTCTCTTTAAAAGCTTTGGATCCATAGGTCATTTGCATCTTTAATATGTTTCAAGCATGCCTATCCATTTTTGAAACACGTGTGGAACAAATCTCTTTCTGGTAAAATTCCATGAAATTAGGGTTGAACTAGTGGAATTTCGCAAACTTGGAAAACAAAAACTTTTATGTTCATTTTTGGTGTGTGAGTAAATTTTCTATACTTATATTTGTTATTGTTTTATTATTTTTTCACACATAAACTCTAAAATCTTCATTTTGTTGTGATCTATTTGCCTTTTTTGGTTTACGGGATGAAGGGAGAGCGAAAACTCAAAGTTTTGATTTAAGAAAAGAGTTTACATCTAAAATGGAGATTCACAATGCACAAATGTTGGGAGAGATAATTCCAAAGAGTGTTTCAAATTTTTAGGGATTGTAAGATCTTTTTAGTTTTTGTATCTCAGGTTTTGCAATCGTCGGGAAAATGGGGAGGCGTGGTATTTTTAACTGACTGTTGACTCCCAATCCGTATGTCATTACTTACAAAAATATAGCCCGTTACTCATGATAAATCACATTACAATCATCTATGATTGTTAGGTCAGCTTTTTGAAAACGGGCAAAATAATGGCTTGTTTGACTCGGGTGAGTATCCCGCTGCACGTTCACTTCAGAATTTAATGAGTGTTTGTTATTCTCATTAAAAGCTTTGGATCCATAGGTCGTTTGCATCTTTAACATGTTTCAAGCATGCATATCCATTTTTAAAACACGTCTAGAAGAATTCTCTTTCTTGTAAAATTTCAAGCTATTAGGGTTGAACTAGTGGAATTTCCCAAACTTGGATAACGAAAATTTTGTGTTCAATTGTGGTGTGTGAATAAATTATCATTTCTTACATTTGTTAATGTTTGAATTTTTTTCCATACATAAACACTAAAATTAAATTTTTTTGTGATCTATTTACCTTTTTTTGTTTACGGCATGAAGGGAGAACGAAAACTCAATGTTTTGATTTAATAAAAAAGTGTACATCTAAACTGGAGATGCACAATGCACAAATGTGGAGAGATATAATACCAAAGAGTGTCTGTGATTTTTCAGGATTGTGAGCTCTTTTCAGTTTTTACTTCTCAGGGTTTACAATCGTCAGGAAAAGGGAGAGGCGGGGGATTTTTAATTGAGTGTTGACTCCCAATCCGCAAGTCATTTCTTACAATAATATAGCCCGTTACGAATGAAAAATCACTTTACAATCATCTATGATTGTTAGGTCAGCTTTTTGCAAACGGGCAAAATAATGGCTTGTTTGACTCGGGTAAATATCCCACCGCACGTTCACTAGAGAATTTAATGAGCGTATGTTATTCTCTTTAAAAGCTTTGGATCCATAGGTCATTTGCATCTTTAACATGCTTGAAGCTTGCATATCCATTTTTAAAACACGTGTGGAACAAATCTCTTTCTTGTAAAATTCCAAGCTATTAGGGTTGCACTAGTTGAATTTCCCAAACTTGGATAACAAAAGTTTTGTGTTAATTTTTGGTGTGTGAAAAAATTTTTTTACTTACATTTGTTATTGTTTTAAATTTTTTCCATACATAAACTCAAAAATTTTCATTTTGCTGTGATCTATTTGCCTTTTTATGTTTACGGGATGGAGGGAGAGTGAAAACTCAAAGTTTTGATTTAAGAAAAAAGTGTACATCTAAAATGGAGACGCACAGTGCACAAATGTAGAGAGAGATACTTACAATGAGTGTCTGCAATTTTTAGGGAATTTAAGCTCTCTTTTTAGTTTTTATATCTCAGGTTTTGCAATCGTCGGGAAAAGGGGAAGGCGGGGTGTTTTTAACTGAGTGTTGACTCCCAATCCGTAAGTCATTTCTTACAAAAATATAGCCCGTTACGGATAACAAATCACTTTACAATCATCTATGATTGTTAGGTAAGCTTTTTGTGAACGGGCAAAATATTGGCTAGTTTGATTCTGGTAAATATCCCACCGCACGTTCATTGAGAATTTAATGAGCTTTTGTTATTCTCTTTAAAAGCTTTGGATCCATAGGTCATTTGCATCTTTAACATGTTTCAAGCATGCATATCCATTTTTAAAACACGTGTAGAAGAAATCTCTTTCTTGTAAAATTCCATGCAATTAGGGTTGAACTAGTGGAATTTCTCAAACTTGGAAAACAAAACTTTTGTGTTCATTTGTGGTGTGTGAGTAAATTTTCTATACTTACATTTGTTATTGTTTTAATTTTTTTCACACATAAACTCTAAAATTTTCATTTTGTTGTGATCTATTTGCCTTTTTTGGTTTACAGGATGAAGGGAGAGCGAAAACTCAAAGTTTTGATTTAAGAAAAAAGTGTACATCTAAAATGGAGATGCACAATGCACAATTGTAGGGAGAGATAACTCCAAAGAGTGTTTGTAATTTTTAGGGATTGTAAGATCTTTTTAGTTTTTGTATCTCAGGTTTTGCAATCGTCGGGAAAACATGGAGGCGTGCTATTTTTAACTGACTGTTGACTCCCGATCCGTATGTCTTTTCTTACAAAAATATAGCCCGTTACTCATGATAAATCACATTACAATCATCTATGATTCTTAGGTCAGCTTTTTGAAAACGGGCAAAATAATGGCTTCTTTCACTCGGGTGAATATCCCACCGCACGTTCACTTCAGAATTTAATGAGTGTTTGTTATTCTAATTAAAAGCTTTGGATCCATAGGTCATTTGCATCTTTAACGTGTTTCAAGCATGCATATCCATTTTTAAAACACGTCTAGAAGAATTCTCTTTCTTGTAAAATTTCAAGCTATTAGGGTTGAACTAGTGGAATTTCCCAAACTTGGATAACACAAAATTTTGTGTTCAATTGTGGTGTGTGAATAAATTTTCATTACTTACATTTGTTAATGTTTGAATTTTTTTCCATACATAAACTCTAAAATTTACATTTTTTTGTGATCTATTTACCTTTTTTTGTTTACGGCATGAAGGGAGATTGAAAACTCAATGTTTTGATTTAATAAAAAAGTGTACATCTAAACTGGAGATGCACAATGCACAAATGTGGAGAGATATAATACCAAAGAGTGTCTGTGATTTTTCAGGATTGTGAGCTCTTTTCAGTTTTTACTTCTCAGGGTTTACAATCGTCAGGAAAAGGGAGAGGCAGGGGATTTTTAATTGAGTGTTGACTCCCAATCCGCAAGTCATTTCTTACAATAATATAGCCCGTTACGAATGAAGAATCACTTTACAATCATCTATAATTGTTAGGTCAGCTTTTTGCAAACGGGCAAAATAATGGCTTGTTTGACTCGGGTAAATATCCCACCGCACGTTCACTAGAGAATTTAATGAGTGTATGTTATTCTCTTTAAAAGCTTTGGATCCATAGGTCATTTGCATCTTTAACATGCTTGAAGCTTGCATATCCATTTTTAAAACACGTGTGGAACAAATCTCTTTCTTGTAAAATTCCAAGCTATTAGGGTTGCACTAGTTGAATTTCCCAAACTTGGATAACAAAAGTTTTGTGTTAATTTTTGGTGTGTGAAAAATTTTTTTTACTTACATTTGTTATTGTTTTAAATTTTTTCCATACATAAACTCAAAAATTTTCATTTTGCTGTGATCTATTTGCCTTTTTATGTTTACGGGATGGAGGGAGAGTGAAAACTCAAAGTTTTGATTTAAGAAAAAAGTGTACATCTAACATGGAGACGCACAGTGCACAAATGTAGAGAGAGATACTTACAATGAGTGTCTGCAATTTTTAGGGAATTTAACCTCTCTTTTTAGTTTTTATCTCTCAGGTTTTGCAATCGTCGGGAAAAGGGGAAGGCGGGGTGTTTTTAACTGAGTGTTGACTCCCAATCCGTAAGTCATTTCTTACAAAAATATAGCCCGTTACGGATAACAAATCACTTTACAATCATCTATGATTGTTAGGTAAGCTTTTTGTGAACGGGCAAAATAATGGCTAGTTTGATTCTGGTAAATATCCCACCGCACGTTCATTGAGAATTTAATGAGCTTTTGTTATTCTCTTTAAAAGCTTTGGATCCATAGGTCATTTGCATCTTTAACATGTTTCAAGCATGCATATCCATTTTTAAAACACGTGTAGAAGAAATCTCTTTCTTGTAAAATTCCATGCAATTAGGGTTGAACTAGTGGAATTTCTCAAACTTGGAAAACAAAACTTTTGTGTTCATTTGTGGTGTGTGAGTAAATTTTCTATACTTACATTTGTTATTGTTTTAATTTTTTTCACACATAAACTCTAAAATTTTTATTTTGTTGTGATCTATTTGCCTTTTTTGGTTTACAGGATGAAGGGAGAGCGAAAACTCAAAGTTTTGATTGAAGAAAAAAGTGTACATCTAAAATGGAGATGCACAATGCACAATTGTAGGGAGAGATAACTCCAAAGAGTGTTTGTAATTTTTAGGGATTGTAAGATCTTTTTAGTTTTTGTATCTCTGGTTTTGCAATCGTCGGGAAAACATGGAGGCGTGCTATTTTTAACTGACTGTTGACTCCCGATCCGTATGTCTTTTCTTACAAAAATATAGCCCGTTACTCATGATAAATCACATTACAATCATCTATGATTCTTAGGTCAGCTTTTTGAAAACGGGCAAAATAATGGCTTGTTTGACTCGGGTAAATATCCCACCGCATGTTCACTAGAGAATTTAATGAGCGTATGTTATTCTCTTTAAAAGCTTTGGATCCATAGGTCATTTGCATCTTTAACATGTTTCAAGCATGCATATCCATTTTTAAAACACGTGTAGAAGAAATCTCTTTCTTGTAAAATTCCATGCAATTAGGGTTGAACTAGTGGAATTTCTCAAACTTGGAAAACAAAACTTTTGTGTTCATTTGTGGTGTGTGAGTAAATTTTCTATACTTACATTTGTTATTGTTTTAATTTTTTTCACACATAAACTCTAAAATTTTCATTTTGTTGTGATCTATTTGCCTTTTTTGGTTTACAGGATGAAGGGAGAGCGAAAACTCAAAGTTTTGATTTAAGAAAAAAGTGTACATCTAAAATGGAGATGCACAATGCACAATTGTAGGGAGAGATAACTCCAAAGAGTGTTTGTAATTTTTAGGGATTGTAAGATCTTTTTAGTTTTTGTATCTCAGGTTTTGCAATCGTCGGGAAAACATGGAGGCGTGCTATTTTTAACTGACTGTTGACTCCCAATCCGTATGTCTTTTCTTACAAAAATATAGCCCGTTACTCATGATAAATCACATTACAATCATCTATGATTCTTAGGTCAGCTTTTTGAAAACGGGCAAAATAATGGCTTCTTTCACTCGGGTGAATATCCCACCGCACGTTCACTTCAGAATTTAATGAGTGTTTGTTATTCTAATTAAAAGCTTTGGATCCATAGGTCATTTGCATCTTTAACGTGTTTCAAGCATGCATATCCATTTTTAAAACACGTCTAGAAGAATTCTCTTTCTTGTAAAATTTCAAGCTATTAGGGTTGAACTAGTGGAATTTCCCAAACTTGGATAACAAAAATTTTGTGTTCAATTGTGGTGTGTGAATAAATTTTCATTACTTACATTTGTTAATGTTTTAATTTTTTTTCATACATAAACTCTAAAATTTACATTTTTTTGTGATCTATTTACCTTTTTTTGTTTACGGCATGAAGGGAGATTGAAAACTCAAAGTTTTGATTTAATAAAAAAGTGTATATCTAAAATGGAGATGCACAATGCACAAATGTGGAGACATATAATTCCAAAGAGTGTCTGTGATTTTTCAGGATTGTGACCTCTTTTCAGTTTTTAGTTCTCAGGTTTTGCAATCGTCGGGAAAAGGGCAGGCGGGGGATTTTTAATTGAGTGTTGACTCCCAATCCATAAAACATTTCCTACAATAATAGAGCGCGTTACGAATGAAAAATCATTTTACAATCATCTATGATTGTTAGGTCAGCTTTTTGCAAACGGGCAAAATAATGGCTTGTTTGACTCGGGTAAATATCCCACCGCACGTTCACTAGAGAATTTAATGAGTGTATGTTATTCTCTTTAAAAGCTTTGGATCCATAGGTCATTTGCATCATTAACATGTTTCAAGCTTGCATATCCATTTTTAAAACTCGTGTGGAACAAATCTCTTTCTTGTAAATTTTCAAGCTGAATGGGTTGAACTAGTGGAATTTCCCAAACTTAGATATCAAAAGTTTTGTGTTTAGTTTTGGTGTGTGAATAAATTTTCTTTACTTACATTTGTTCTTGTTTTAAAATTTTTCCATACATAAACTCAAAAATTTTCATTTTTCTGTGATCTATTTGCCTTTTTTTGTTTACGGGAAGGAGGGAGAGAGAGAAAAGTCAAGGTTTTGATTTATGAAAAAAGTGTACATCTAAAATGGTGTCGCACAGTGCAAAAATGTAGAGAGAGATATTTCCAATGAATGTCTATAATTTTTAGGGAATTTCAGCTCTTTTTAGTTTTTATATCTCAGGTTTTGCAATCGTCGGGAAAAGGGGGAGGCGGGGTGTTTTTAACTGAGTGTTAACTCCCAATCCGTAAGTCATTTCTTACAAAAATATAGCCCATTACGGATGATAAATAACTTTACAATCATCTATGATTGTTAGGTAAGCTTTTTGTGAACGGGCAAAATAATGGCTAGTTCGATTCTGGTAAATATCCCACCGCACGTTCATTGAGAATTTAATGAGCGTTTGTTATTCTCTTTAAAAGCTTTGGATCCATAGGTCATTTGCATCTTTAACATGTTTCAAACATGCATATCCATTTTTAAAACACGTGTAGAAGAAATCTCTTTCTTGTAAAATTCCATGCAATTAGGGTTGAACTAGTGGAATTTCTCAAACTTGGAAAACAAAAATTTTGTGTTCATTTGTGGTGTGTGAGTAAATTTTATTTTCTTACATCTGTTATTGTTTTAATTTTTTTTCACACATAAACTCTAAAATTTTCATTTTGTTGTGATCTATTTGCCTTTTTTGGTTTACGGGATTAAGGGAGAGCGAAAAATCAAAGTTTTGATTTAAGAAAAAAGTGTACATCTAAAATGGAGATGCACAATGCACAAATGTAGGGAGAGATAATTCCAAAGAGTGTTTGTAATTTTTAGGGATTGTATGATCTTTTTAGTTTTTGTATCTCAGGTTTTGCAATCGTCGGGAAAACGGAGGCGTGGTATTTTTAACTGACTGTTGACTCCCAATCCGTATGTCATTTCTTACAAAAATATAGTCCGTTACTCATGATAAATCACATTACAATCATCTATGATTGTTAGGTCAGCTTTTTGAAACGGGCAAAATGATGGCTTGTGTGACTCGGGTGAATATCCCGCCGCACGTTCACTTCAAAATTTAATGAGTGTTTGTTATTCTCATTAAAAGCTTCGTATCCATAGGTCATTTGCATCTTTAACATGTTTCAAGCATGCATATCCATTTTTAAAATACGTTTAGAAGAATTTGCTTTCTTGTGAAATTTCAAGCTATTAGGGTTGAACTAGTGGAATTTCCCAAACTTGGATAACAAAAATTTTGTGTTCAATTGTGGTGTGTGAATAAATTTTCATTACTTACATTTGTTAATGTTTTAATTTTTTTCCATACATAAACTCACAAATTTACATTTTTTTGTGATCTATTTACCTTTTGTTGTTTACGGCATGAAGGGAGAATGAAAACTTAAAGTTTTGATTTAATATAAAGTGTACATCTAAAATGGAGATGCACAATGCACAAATGTGGAGAGATATAATTCCAAAGAGTGTCTGTGATTTTTCAGGATTGTGAGCTCTTTTCAGTTTTTAGTTCTCAGGTTTGGCAATCGCCGGGAAAAGGGGGAGGCGGGGGATTTTTAATTGAGTGTTGACTCCCAATCCGTAAGTCATTTCTTAAAATAATATAGCCCGTTACGAATGAAAAATCACTTTACAATCATCTATGATTGTTAGGTCAGCTTTTTGCAATCGGGCAAAATAATGGCTTGTTTGACTCGGGTAAATATCCCACCGCACGTTCACTAGAGAATTTAATGAGCGTATGTTATTCTCTTTAAAAGCTTTGGATCCATAGGTCATTTGCATCTTTAACATGTTTCAAGCTTGCATATCCATTTTTAAAACACGTGTAGAACAAATCTCTTTCGTGTAAAATTCCAAGCTATTAGGGTTGAACTAGTTGAATTTCCCAAACTTGGATAACAAAAGTTTTGTGTTAATTTTTGGTGTGTGAATAAATTTGCTTTACTTACATTTGTTATTGTTTTAAAATTTTTCCATACATAAACTCAAAAATTTTCATTTGGCTGTGATCTATTTGCCTTTTTTTGTTTACGGGATGGAGGGAGAGAGAAAACTCAAAGTTTTGATTTTAGAAAAAAGTGTACATCAAGAATAGAGACGCACAGTGCACAAATGTAGAGAGAGATAATTCCAATGAGTGTCTGTAATTTTTAAGGAATTTTAGCTCTTTTTAGTTTTTATATCTCAGGTTTTGCAATCGTCGGGAAAAGGGGGAGGCGGGGTGTTTTTAACTGAGTGTTGGCTCCCAATCCGTAAGTCATTTCTTACAAAAATATAGCCCATTACGGATGATAAATCACTCTACAATCATCGATAATTGTTAGGTAAGCTTTTTGTGAACAGGAAAAATAATGGCTAGTTTGATTCTGGTAAATATCCCACCGCACGTTCATTGAGAATTTAATGAGTGTTTGTTATTCTCTTTAAAAGCTTTGGATCCATAGGTCATTTGCATCTTTAACATGTTTCAAGCATGCCTATCCATTTTTGAAACACGTGTGGAACAAATCTCTTTCTGGTAAAATTCCATGAAATTAGGGTTGAACTAGTGGAATTTCGCAAACTTGGAAAACAAAAACTTTTATGTTCATTTTTGGTGTGTGAGTAAATTTTCTATACTTATATTTGTTATTGTTTTATTATTTTTTCACACATAAACTCTAAAATCTTCATTTTGTTGTGATCTATTTGCCTTTTTTGGTTTACGGGATGAAGGGAGAGCGAAAACTCAAAGTTTTGATTTAAGAAAAGAGTTTACATCTAAAATGGAGATTCACAATGCACAAATGTTGGGAGAGATAATTCCAAAGAGTGTTTCAAATTTTTAGGGATTGTAAGATCTTTTTAGTTTTTGTATCTCAGGTTTTGCAATCGTCGGGAAAATGGGGAGGCGTGGTATTTTTAACTGACTGTTGACTCCCAATCCGTATGTCATTACTTACAAAAATATAGCCCGTTACTCATGATAAATCACATTACAATCATCTATGATTGTTAGGTCAGCTTTTTGAAAACGGGCAAAATAATGGCTTGTTTGACTCGGGTGAGTATCCCGCTGCACGTTCACTTCAGAATTTAATGAGTGTTTGTTATTCTCATTAAAAGCTTTGGATCCATAGGTCGTTTGCATCTTTAACATGTTTCAAGCATGCATATCCATTTTTAAAACACGTCTAGAAGAATTCTCTTTCTTGTAAAATTTCAAGCTATTAGGGTTGAACTAGTGGAATTTCCCAAACTTGGATAACGAAAATTTTGTGTTCAATTGTGGTGTGTGAATAAATTATCATTTCTTACATTTGTTAATGTTTGAATTTTTTTCCATACATAAACTCTAAAATTAAATTTTTTTGTGATCTATTTACCTTTTTTTGTTTACGGCATGAAGGGAGAACGAAAACTCAATGTTTTGATTTAATAAAAAAGTGTACATCTAAACTGGAGATGCACAATGCACAAATGTGGAGAGATATAATACCAAAGAGTGTCTGTGATTTTTCAGGATTGTGAGCTCTTTTCAGTTTTTACTTCTCAGGGTTTACAATCGTCAGGAAAAGGGAGAGGCAGGGGATTTTTAATTGAGTGTTGACTCCCAATCCGCAAGTCATTTCTTACAATAATATAGCCCGTTACGAATGAAGAATCACTTTACAATCATCTATGATTGTTAGGTCAGCTTTTTGCAAACGGGCAAAATAATGGCTTGTTTGACTCGGGTAAATATCCCACCGCACGTTCACTAGAGAATTTAATGAGTGTATGTTATTCTCTTTAAAAGCTTTGGATCCATAGGTCATTTGCATCTTTAACATGCTTGAAGCTTGCATATCCATTTTTAAAACACGTGTGGAACAAATCTCTTTCTTGTAAAATTCCAAGCTATTAGGGTTGCACTAGTTGAATTTCCCAAACTTGGATAACAAAAGTTTTGTGTTAATTTTTGGTGTGTGAAAAAATTTTTTTACTTACATTTGTTATTGTTTTAAATTTTTTCCATACATAAACTCAAAAATTTTCATTTTGCTGTGATCTATTTGCCTTTTTATGTTTACGGGATGGAGGGAGAGTGAAAACTCAAAGTTTTGATTTAAGAAAAAAGTGTACATCTAAAATGGAGATGCACAGTGCACAAATGTAGAGAGAGATACTTACAATGAGTGTCTGCAATTTTTAGGGAATTTAAGCTCTCTTTTTAGTTTTTATATCTCAGGTTTTGCAATCGTCGGGAAAAGGGGAAGGCGGGGTGTTTTTAACTGAGTGTTGACTCCCAATCCGTAAGTCATTTCTTACAAAAATATAGCCCGTTACGGATAACAAATCACTTTACAATCATCTATGATTGTTAGGTAAGCTTTTTGTGAACGGGCAAAATAATGGCTAGTTTGATTCTGGTAAATATCCCACCGCACGTTCATTGAGAATTTAATGAGCTTTTGTTATTCTCTTTAAAAGCTTTGGATCCATAGGTCATTTGCATCTTTAACATGTTTCAAGCATGCATATCCATTTTTAAAACACGTGTAGAAGAAATCTCTTTCTTGTAAAATTCCATGCAATTAGGGTTGAACTAGTGGAATTTCTCAAACTTGGAAAACAAAACTTTTGTGTTCATTTGTGGTGTGTGAGTAAATTTTCTATACTTACATTTGTTATTGTTTTAATTTTTTTCACACATAAACTCTAAAATTTTCATTTTGTTGTGATCTATTTGCCTTTTTTGGTTTACAGGATGAAGGGAGAGCGAAAACTCAAAGTTTTGATTTAAGAAAAAAGTGTACATCTAAAATGGAGATGCACAATGCACAATTGTAGGGAGAGATAACTCCAAAGAGTGTTTGTAATTTTTAGGGATTGTAAGATCTTTTTAGTTTTTGTATCTCAGGTTTTGCAATCGTCGGGAAAACATGGAGGCGTGCTATTTTTAACTGACTGTTGACTCCCGATCCGTATGTCTTTTCTTACAAAAATATAGCCCGTTACTCATGATAAATCACATTACAATCATCTATGATTCTTAGGTCAGCTTTTTGAAAACGGGCAAAATAATGGCTTCTTTCACTCGGGTGAATATCCCACCGCACGTTCACTTCAGAATTTAATGAGTGTTTGTTATTCTAATTAAAAGCTTTGGATCCATAGGTCATTTGCATCTTTAACGTGTTTCAAGCATGCATATCCATTTTTAAAACACGTCTAGAAGAATTCTCTTTCTTGTAAAATTTCAAGCTATTAGGGTTGAACTAGTGGAATTTCCCAAACTTGGATAACAAAAATTTTGTGTTCAATTGTGGTGTGTGAATAAATTTTCATTACTTACATTTGTTAATGTTTTAATTTTTTTCCATACATAAACTCTAAAATTTACATTTTTTTGTTTACGGCATGAAGGGAGAACGAAAACTCAATGTTTTGATTTAATAAAAAAGTGTACATCTAAACTGGAGATGCACAATGCACAAATGTGGAGAGATATAATACCAAAGAGTGTCTGTGATTTTTCAGGATTGTGACCTCTTTTCAGTTTTTACTTCTCAGGGTTTACAATCGTCAGGAAAAGGGAGAGGCGGGGGATTTTTAATTGAGTGTTGACTCCCAATCCGCAAGTCATTTCTTACAATAATATAGCCCGTCACGAATGAAAAATCACTTTACAATCATCTATGATTGTTAGGTCAGCTTTTTGCAAACGGGCAAAATAATGGCTTGTTTGACTCGGGTAAATATCCCACCGCACGTTCACTAGAGAATTTAATGAGCGTATGTTATTCTCTTTAAAAGCTTTGGATCCATAGGTCATTTGCATCTTTAACATGCTTGAAGCTTGCATATCCATTTTTAAAACACGTGTGGAACAAATCTCTTTCTTGTAAAATTCCAAGCTATTAGGGTTGCACTAGTTGAATTTCCCAAACTTGGATAACAAAAGTTTTGTGTTTAGTTTTGGTGTGTGAAAAAATTTTTTTACTTACATTTGTTATTGTTTTAAATTTTTTCCATACAGAAACTCAAAAATTTTCATTATGCTGTGATCTATTTGCCTTTTTATGTTTACGGGATGGAGGGAGAGTGAAAACTCAAAGTTTTGATTTAAGAAAAAAGTGTACATCTAAAATGGAGACGCACAGTGCACAAATGTAGAGAGAGATACTTACAATGAGTGTCTGCAATTTTTAGGGAATTTAACCTCTCTTTTTAGTTTTTATATCTCAGGTTTTGCAATCGTCGGGAAAAGGGGAAGGCGGGGTGTTTTTAACTAAGTGTTGACTCCCAATCCGTAAGTCATTTCTTACAAAAATATAGCCCGTTACGGATAACAAATCACTTTACAATCATCTATGATTGTTAGGTAAGCTTTTTGTGAACGGGCAAAATAATGGCTAGTTTGATTCTGGTAAATATCCCACCGCACGTTCATTGAGAATTTAATGAGCTTTTGTTATTCTCTTTAAAAGCTTTGGATCCATAGGTCATTTGCATCTTTAACATGTTTCAAGCATGCATATCCATTTTTAAAACACGTGTAGAAGAAATCTCTTTCTTGTAAAATTCCATGCAATTAGGGTTGAACTAGTGGAATTTCTCAAACTTGGAAAACAAAACTTTTGTGTTCATTTGTGGTGTGTGAGTAAATTTTCTATACTTACATTTGTTATTGTTTTAATTTTTTTCACACATAAACTCTAAAATTTTCATTTTGTTGTGATCTATTTGCCTTTTTTGGTTTACAGGATGAAGGGAGAGCGAAAACTCAAAGTTTTGATTTAAGAAAAAAGTGTACATCTAAAATGGAGATGCACAATGCACAATTGTAGGGAGAGATAACTCCAAAGAGTGTTTGTAATTTTTAGGGATTGTAAGATCTTTTTAGTTTTTGTATCTCAGGTTTTGCAATCGTCGGGAAAACATGGAGGCGTGCTATTTTTAACTGACTGTTGACTCCCGATCCGTATGTCTTTTCTTACAAAAATATAGCCCGTTACTCATGATAAATCACATTACAATCATCTATGATTCTTAGGTCAGCTTTTTGAAAACGGGCAAAATAATGGCTTCTTTCACTCGGGTGAATATCCCACCGCACGTTCACTTCAGAATTTAATGAGTGTTTGTTATTCTAATTAAAAGCTTTGGATCCATAGGTCATTTGCATCTTTAACGTGTTTCAAGCATGCATATCCATTTTTAAAACACGTCTAGAAGAATTCTCTTTCTTGTAAAATTTCAAGCTATTAGGGTTGAACTAGTGGAATTTCCCAAACTTGGATAACAAAAATTTTGTGTTCAATTGTGGTGTGTGAATAAATTTTCATTACTTACATTTGTTAATGTTTTAATTTTTTTCCATACATAAACTCTAAAATTTACATTTTTTTGTTTACGGCATGAAGGGAGAACGAAAACTCAATGTTTTGATTTAATAAAAAAGTGTACATCTAAACTGGAGATGCACAATGCACAAATGTGGAGAGATATAATACCAAAGAGTGTCTGTGATTTTTCAGGATTGTGACCTCTTTTCAGTTTTTACTTCTCAGGGTTTACAATCGTCAGGAAAAGGGAGAGGCGGGGGATTTTTAATTGAGTGTTGACTCCCAATCCGCAAGTCATTTCTTACAATAATATAGCCCGTCACGAATGAAAAATCACTTTACAATCATCTATGATTGTTAGGTCAGCTTTTTGCAAACGGGCAAAATAATGGCTTGTTTGACTCGGGTAAATATCCCACCGCACGTTCACTAGAGAATTTAATGAGCGTATGTTATTCTCTTTAAAAGCTTTGGATCCATAGGTCATTTGCATCTTTAACATGCTTGAAGCTTGCATATCCATTTTTAAAACACGTGTGGAACAAATCTCTTTCTTGTAAAATTCCAAGCTATTAGGGTTGCACTAGTTGAATTTCCCAAACTTGGATAACAAAAGTTTTGTGTTTAGTTTTGGTGTGTGAAAAAATTTTTTTACTTACATTTGTTATTGTTTTAAATTTTTTCCATACATAAACTCAAAAATTTTCATTATGCTGTGATCTATTTGCCTTTTTATGTTTACGGGATGGAGGGAGAGTGAAAACTCAAAGTTTTGATTTAAGAAAAAAGTGTACATCTAAAATGGAGACGCACAGTGCACAAATGTAGAGAGAGATACTTACAATGAGTGTCTGCAATTTTTTGGGAATTTAACCTCTCTTTTTAGTTTTTATATCTCAGGTTTTGCAATCGTCGGGAAAAGGGGAAGGCGGGGTGTTTTGAACTGAGTGTTGACTCCCAATCCGTAAGTCATTTCTTACAAAAATATAGCCCGTTACGGATAACAAATCACTTTACAATCATCTATGATTGTTAGGTAAGCTTTTTGTGAACGGGCAAAATAATGGCTAGTTTGATTCTGGTAAATATCCCACCGCACGTTCATTGAGAATTTAATGAGCTTTTGTTATTCTCTTTAAAAGCTTTGGATCCATAGGTCATTTGCATCTTTAACATGTTTCAAGCATGCATATCCATTTTTAAAACACGTGTAGAAGAAATCTCTTTCTTGTAAAATTCCATGCAATTAGGGTTGAACTAGTGGAATTTCTCAAACTTGGAAAACAAAACTTTTGTGTTCATTTGTGGTGTGTGAGTAAATTTTCTATACTTACATTTGTTATTGTTTTAATTTTTTTCACACATAAACTCTAAAATTTTCATTTTGTTGTGATCTATTTGCCTTTTTTGGTTTACAGGATGAAGGGAGAGCGAAAACTCAAAGTTTTGATTTAAGAAAAAAGTGTACATCTAAAATGGAGATGCACAATGCACAATTGTAGGGAGAGATAACTCCAAAGAGTGTTTGTAATTTTTAGGGATTGTAAGATCTTTTTAGTTTTTGTATCTCAGGTTTTGCAATCGTCGGGAAAACATGGAGGCGTGCTATTTTTAACTGACTGTTGACTCCCGATCCGTATGTCTTTTCTTACAAAAATATAGCCCGTTACTCATGATAAATCACATTACAATCATCTATGATTCTTAGGTCAGCTTTTTGAAAACGGGCAAAATAATGGCTTCTTTCACTCGGGTGAATATCCCACCGCACGTTCACTTCAGAATTTAATGAGTGTTTGTTATTCTAATTAAAAGCTTTGGATCCATAGGTCATTTGCATCTTTAACGTGTTTCAAGCATGCATATCCATTTTTAAAACACGTCTAGAAGAATTCTCTTTCTTGTAAAATTTCAAGCTATTAGGGTTGAACTAGTGGAATTTCCCAAACTTGGATAACAAAAATTTTGTGTTCAATTGTGGTGTGTGAATAAATTTTCATTACTTACATTTGTTAATGTTTTAATTTTTTTCCATACATAAACTCTAAAATTTACATTTTTTTGTGATCTATTTACCTTTTTTTGTTTACGGCATGAAGGGAGAACGAAAACTCAATGTTTTGATTTAATAAAAAAGTGTACATCTAAACTGGAGATGCACAATGCACAAATGTGGAGAGATATAATACCAAAGAGTGTCTGTGATTTTTCAGGATTGTGACCTCTTTTCAGTTTTTACTTCTCAGGGTTTACAATCGTCAGGAAAAGGGAGAGGCGGGGGATTTTTAATTGAGTGTTGACTCCCAATCCGCAAGTCATTTCTTACAATAATATAGCCCGTTACGAATGAAAAATCACTTTACAATCATCTATGATTGTTAGGTCAGCTTTTTGCAAACGGGCAAAATAATGGCTTGTTTGACTCGGGTAAATATCCCACCGCACGTTCACTAGAGAATTTAATGAGCGTATGTTATTCTCTTTAAAAGCTTTGGATCCATAGGTCATTTGCATCTTTAACATGCTTGAAGCTTGCATATCCATTTTTAAAACACGTGTGGAACAAATCTCTTTCTTGTAAAATTCCAAGCTATTAGGGTTGCACTAGTTGAATTTCCCAAACTTGGATAACAAAAGTTTTGTGTTTAGTTTTGGTGTGTGAAAAATTTTTTTTACTTACATTTGTTATTGTTTTAAATTTTTTCCATACATAAACTCAAAAATTTTCATTATGCTGTGATCTATTTGCCTTTTTATGTTTACGGGATGGAGGGAGAGTGAAAACTCAAAGTTTTGATTTAAGAAAAAAGTGTACATCTAAAATGGAGACGCACAGTGCACAAATGTAGAGAGAGATACTTACAATGAGTGTCTGCAATTTTTAGGGAATTTAACCTCTCTTTTTAGTTTTTAAATCTCAGGTTTTGCAATCGTCGGGAAAAGGGGAAGGCGGGGTGTTTTTAACTGAGTGTTGACTCCCAATTCGTAAGTCATTTCTTACAAAAATATAGCCCGTTACGGATAACAAATCACTTTACAATCATCTATGATTGTTAGGTAAGCTTTTTGTGAACGGGCAAAATAATGGCTAGTTTGATTCTGGTAAATATCCCACCGCACGTTCATTGAGAATTTAATGAGCTTTTGTTATTCTCTTTAAAAGCTTTGGATCCATAGGTCATTTGCATCTTTAACATGTTTCAAGCATGCATATCCATTTTTAAAACACGTGTAGAAGAAATCTCTTTCTTGTAAAATTCCATGCAATTAGGGTTGAACTAGTGGAATTTCTCAAACTTGGAAAACAAAACTTTTGTGTTCATTTGTGGTGTGTGAGTAAATTTTCTATACTTACATTTGTTATTGTTTTAATTTTTTTCACACATAAACTCTAAAATTTTCATTTTGTTGTGATCTATTTGCCTTTTTTGGTTTACAGGATGAAGGGAGAGCGAAAACTCAAAGTTTTGATTTAAGAAAAAAGTGTACATCTAAAATGGAGATGCACAATGCACAATTGTAGGGAGAGATAACTCCAAAGAGTGTTTGTAATTTTTAGGGATTGTAAGATCTTTTTAGTTTTTGTATCTCAGGTTTTGCAATCGTCGGGAAAACATGGAGGCGTGCTATTTTTAACTGACTGTTGACTCCCGATCCGTATGTCTTTTCTTACAAAAATATAGCCCGTTACTCATGATAAATCACATTACAATCATCTATGATTCTTAGGTCAGCTTTTTGAAAACGGGCAAAATAATGGCTTCTTTCACTCGGGTGAATATCCCACCGCACGTTCACTTCAGAATTTAATGAGTGTTTGTTATTCTAATTAAAAGCTTTGGATCCATAGGTCATTTGCATCTTTAACGTGTTTCAAGCATGCATATCCATTTTTAAAACACGTCTAGAAGAATTCTCTTTCTTGTAAAATTTCAAGCTATTAGGGTTGAACTAGTGGAATTTCCCAAACTTGGATAACAAAAATTTTGTGTTCAATTGTGGTGTGTGAATAAATTTTCATTACTTACATTTGTTAATGTTTTAATTTTTTTCCATACATAAACTCTAAAATTTACATTTTTTTGTGATCTATTTACCTTTTTTTGTTTACGGCATGAAGGGAGAACGAAAACTCAATGTTTTGATTTAATAAAAAAGTGTACATCTAAACTGGAGATGCACAATGCACAAATGTGGAGAGATATAATACCAAAGAGTGTCTGTGATTTTTCAGGATTGTGACCTCTTTTCAGTTTTTACTTCTCAGGGTTTACAATCGTCAGGAAAAGGGAGAGGCGGGGGATTTTTAATTGAGTGTTGACTCCCAATCCGCAAGTCATTTCTTACAATAATATAGCCCGTTACGAATGAAAAATCACTTTACAATCATCTATGATTGTTAGGTCAGCTTTTTGCAAACGGGCAAAATAATGGCTTGTTTGACTCGGGTAAATATCCCACCGCACGTTCACTAGAGAATTTAATGAGCGTATGTTATTCTCTTTAAAAGCTTTGGATCCATAGGTCATTTGCATCTTTAACATGCTTGAAGCTTGCATATCCATTTTTAAAACACGTGTGGAACAAATCTCTTTCTTGTAAAATTCCAAGCTATTAGGGTTGCACTAGTTGAATTTCCCAAACTTGGATAACAAAAGTTTTGTGTTTAGTTTTGGTGTGTGAAAAAATTTTTTTACTTACATTTGTTATTGTTTTAAATTTTTTCCATACATAAACTCAAAAATTTTCATTATGCTGTGATCTATTTGCCTTTTTATGTTTACGGGATGGAGGGAGAGTGAAAACTCAAAGTTTTGATTTAAGAAAAAAGTGTACATCTAAA
The DNA here is from genome assembly GCF_029961685.1 of Aristolochia californica. Classification (NCBI taxonomy): domain Eukaryota; kingdom Viridiplantae; phylum Streptophyta; class Magnoliopsida; order Piperales; family Aristolochiaceae; genus Aristolochia; species Aristolochia californica. The sequence goes on from NW_027181793.1 coordinate 12,939,000, forward strand.
ATGGAGACGCACAGTGCACAAATGTAGAGAGAGATACTTACAATGAGTGTCTGCAATTTTTAGGGAATTTAACCTCTCTTTTTAGTTTTTATAGCTCAGGTTTTGCAATCGTCGGGAAAAGGGGAAGGCGGGGTGTTTTTAACTGAGTGTTGACTCCCAATCCGTAAGTCATTTCTTACAAAAATATAGCCCGTTACGGATAACAAATCACTTTACAATCATCTATGATTGTTAGGTAAGCTCTTTGTGAACGGGCAAAATAATGGCTAGTTTGATTCTGGTAAATATCCCACCGCACGTTCATTGAGAATTTAATGAGCTTTTGTTATTCTCTTTAAAAGCTTTGGATCCATAGGTCATTTGCATCTTTAACATGTTTCAAGCATGCATATCCATTTTTAAAACACGTGTAGAAGAAATCTCTTTCTTGTAAAATTCCATGCAATTAGGGTTGAACTAGTGGAATTTCTCAAACTTGGAAAACAAAACTTTTGTGTTCATTTGTGGTGTGTGAGTAAATTTTCTATACTTACATTTGTTATTGTTTTAATTTTTTTCACACATAAACTCTAAAATTTTCATTTTGTTGTGATCTATTTGCCTTTTTTGGTTTACAGGATGAAGGGAGAGCGAAAACTCAAAGTTTTGATTTAAGAAAAAAGTGTACATCTAAAATGGAGATGCACAATGCACAATTGTATGGAGAGATAACTCCAAAGAGTGTTTGTAATTTTTAGGGATTGTAAGATCTTTTTAGTTTTTGTATCTCAGGTTTTGCAATCGTCGGGAAAACATGGAGGCGTGCTATTTTTAACTGACTGTTGACTCCCGATCCGTATGTCTTTTCTTACAAAAATATAGCCCGTTACTCATGATAAATCACATTACAATCATCTATGATTCTTAGGTCAGCTTTTTGAAAACGGGCAAAATAATGGCTTCTTTCACTCGGGTGAATATCCCACCGCACGTTCACTTCAGAATTTAATGAGTGTTTGTTATTCTAATTAAAAGCTTTGGATCCATAGGTCATTTGCATCTTTAACGTGTTTCAAGCATGCATATCCATTTTTAAAACACGTCTAGAAGAATTCTCTTTCTTGTAAAATTTCAAGCTATTAGGGTTGAACTAGTGGAATTTCCCAAACTTGGATAACAAAAATTTTGTGTTCAATTGTGGTGTGTGAATAAATTTTCATTACTTACATTTGTTAATGTTTTAATTTTTTTCCATACATAAACTCTAAAATTTACATTTTTTTGTGATCTATTTACCTTTTTTTGTTTACGGCATGAAGGGAGAACGAAAACTCAATGTTTTGATTTAATAAAAAAGTGTACATCTAAACTGGAGATGCACAATGCACAAATGTGGAGAGATATAATACCAAAGAGTGTCTGTGATTTTTCAGGATTGTGAGCTCTTTTCAGTTTTTACTTCTCAGGGTTTACAATCGTCAGGAAAAGGGAGAGGCGGGGGATTTTTAATTGAGTGTTGACTCCCAATCCGCAAGTCATTTCTTACAATAATATAGCCCGTTACGAATGAAAAATCACTTTACAATCATCTATGATTGTTAGGTCAGCTTTTTGCAAACGGGCAAAATAATGGCTTGTTTGACTCGGGTAAATATCCCACCGCACGTTCACTAGAGAATTTAATGAGCGTATGTTATTCTCTTTAAAAGCTTTGGATCCATAGGTCATTTGCATCTTTAACATGCTTGAAGCTTGCATATCCATTTTTAAAACACGTGTGGAACAAATCTCTTTCTTGTAAAATTCCAAGCTATTAGGGTTGAACTAGTGGAATTTCCCAAACTTAGATAACAAAAGTTTTGTGTTTAGTTTTGGTGTGTGAATAAATTTTTTTACTTACATTTGTTCTTGTTTTAAATTTTTTCCATACATAAACTCAAAAATTTTCATTTTGCTGTGATCTATTTGCCTTTTTATGTTTACGGGATGGAGGGAGAGTGAAAACTCAAAGTTTTGATTTAAGAAAAAAGTGTACATCTAAAATGGAGACGCACAGTGCACAAATGTAGAGAGAGATACTTACAATGAGTGTCTGCAATTTTTAGGGAATTTAACCTCTCTTTTTAGTTTTTATATCTCAGGTTTTGCAATCGTCGGGAAAAGGGGAAGGCGGGGTGTTTTTAACTGAGTGTTGACTCCCAATCCGTAAGTCATTTCTTACAAAAATATAGCCCGTTACGGATAACAAATCACTTTACAATCATCTATGATTGTTAGGTAAGCTTTTTGTGAACGGGCAAAATAATGGCTAGTTTGATTCTGGTAAATATCCCACCGCACGTTCATTGAGAATTTAATGAGCTTTTGTTATTCTCTTTAAAAGCTTTGGATCCATAGGTCATTTGCATCTTTAACATGTTTCAAGCATGCATATCCATTTTTAAAACACGTGTAGAAGAAATCTCTTTCTTGTAAAATTCCATGCAATTAGGGTTGAACTAGTGGAATTTCTCAAACTTGGAAAACAAAACTTTTGTGTTCATTTGTGGTGTGTGAGTAAATTTTCTATACTTACATTTGTTATTGTTTTAATTTTTTTCACACATAAACTCTAAAATTTTCATTTTGTTGTGATCTATTTGCCTTTTTTGGTTTACAGGATGAAGGGAGAGCGAAAACTCAAAGTTTTGATTTAAGAAAAAAGTGTACATCTAAAATGGAGATGCACAATGCACAATTGTAGGGAGAGATAACTCCAAAGAGTGTTTGTAATTTTTAGGGATTGTAAGATCTTTTTAGTTTTTGTATCTCAGGTTTTGCAATCGTCGGGAAAACATGGAGGCGTGCTATTTTTAACTGACTGTTGACTCCCGATCCGTATGTCTTTTCTTACAAAAATATAGCCCGTTACTCATGATAAATCACATTACAATCATCTATGATTCTTAGGTCAGCTTTTTGAAAACGGGCAAAATAATGGCTTCTTTCACTCGGGTGAATATCCCACCGCACGTTCACTTCAGAATTTAATGAGTGTTTGTTATTCTAATTAAAAGCTTTGGATCCATAGGTCATTTGCATCTTTAACGTGTTTCAAGCATGCATATCCATTTTTAAAACACGTCTAGAAGAATTCTCTTTCTTGTAAAATTTCAAGCTATTAGGGTTGAACTAGTGGAATTTCCCAAACTTGGATAACAAAAATTTTGTGTTCAATTGTGGTGTGTGAATAAATTTTCATTACTTACATTTGTTAATGTTTTAATTTTTTTCCATACATAAACTCTAAAATTTACATTTTTTTGTGATCTATTTACCTTTTTTTGTTTACGGCATGAAGGGAGAACGAAAACTCAATGTTTTGATTTAATAAAAAAGTGTACATCTAAACTGGAGATGCACAATGCACAAATGTGGAGAGATATAATACCAAAGAGTGTCTGTGATTTTTCAGGATTGTGAGCTCTTTTCAGTTTTTACTTCTCAGGGTTTACAATCGTCAGGAAAAGGGAGAGGCGGGGGATTTTTAATTGAGTGTTGACTCCCAATCCGCAAGTCATTTCTTACAATAATATAGCCCGTTACGAATGAAAAATCACTTTACAATCATCTATGATTGTTAGGTCAGCTTTTTGCAAACGGGCAAAATAATGGCTTGTTTGACTCAGGTAAATATCCCACCGCACGTTCACTAGAGAATTTAATGAGCGTATGTTATTCTCTTTAAAAGCTTTGGATCCATAGGTCATTTGCATCTTTAACATGCTTGAAGCTTGCATATCCATTTTTAAAACACGTGTGGAACAAATCTCTTTCTTGTAAAATTCCAAGCTATTAGGGTTGCACTAGTTGAATTTCCCAAACTTGGATAACAAAAGTTTTGTGTTAATTTTTGGTGTGTGAACAAATTTTTTCACTTACATTTGTTATTGTTTTAAATTTTTTCCATACATAAACTCAAAAATTTTCATTTTGCTGTGATCTATTTGCCTTTTTATGTTTACGGGATGGAGGGAGAGTGAAAACTCAAAGTTTTGATTTAAGAAAAAAGTGTACATCTAAAATGGAGACGCACAGTGCACAAATGTAGAGAGAGATACTTACAATGAGTGTCTGCAATTTTTAGGGAATTTAAGCTCTCTTTTTAGTTTTTATATCTCAGGTTTTGCAATCGTCGCGAAAAGGGGAAGGCGGGGTGTTTTTAACTGAGTGTTGACTCCCAATCCGTAAGTCATTTCTTACAAAAATATAGCCCGTTACGGATAACAAATCACTTTACAATCATCTATGATTGTTAGGTAAGCTTTTTGTGAACGGACAAAATAATGGCTAGTTTGATTCTGGTAAATATCCCACCGCACGTTCATTGAGAATTTAATGAGCTTTTGTTATTCTCTTTAAAAGCTTTGGATCCATAGGTCATTTGCATCTTTAACATGTTTCAAGCATGCATATCCATTTTTAAAACACGTGTAGAAGAAATCTCTTTCTTGTAAAATTCCATGCAATTAGGGTTGAACTAGTGGAATTTCTCAAACTTGGAAAACAAAACTTTTGTGTTCATTTGTGGTGTGTGAGTAAATTTTCTATACTAACATTTGTTATTGTTTTAATTTTTTTCACACATAAACTCTAAAATTTTCATTTTGTTGTGATCTATTTGCCTTTTTTGGTTTACAGGATGAAGGGAGAGCGAAAACTCAAAGTTTTGATTTAAGAAAAAAGTGTACATCTAAAATGGAGATGCACAATGCACAATTGTAGTGAGAGATAACTCCAAAGAGTGTTTGTAATTTTTAGGGATTGTAAGATCCTTTTAGTTTTTGTATCTCAGGTTTTGCAATCGTCGGGAAAAAATGGAGGCGTGCTATTTTTAAGTGACTGTTGACTCCCGATCCGTATGTCTTTTCTTACAAAAATATAGCCCGTTACTCATGATAAATCACATTACAATCATCTATGATTCTTAGGTCAGCTTTTTGAAAACGGGCAAAATAATGGCTTCTTTCACTCGGGTGAATATCCCACCGCACGTTCACTTCAGAATTTAATGAGTGTTTGTTATTCTAATTAAAAGCTTTGGATCCATAGGTCATTTGCATCTTTAACGTGTTTCAAGCATGCATATCCATTTTTAAAACACGTCTAGAAGAATTCTCTTTCTTGTAAAATTTCAAGCTATTAGGGTTGAACTAGTGGAATTTCCCAAACTTGGATAACAAAAATTTTGTGTTCAATTGTGGTGTGTGAATAAATTTTCATTACTTACATTTGTTAATGTTTTAATTTTTTTCCATACATAAACTCTAAAATTTACATTTTTTTGTGATCTATTTACCTTTTTTTGTTTACGGCATGAAGGGAGAACGAAAACTCAATGTTTTGATTTAATAAAAAAGTGTACATCTAAACTGGAGATGCACAATGCACAAATGTGGAGAGATATAATACCAAAGAGTGTCTGTGATTTTTCAGGATTGTGAGCTCTTTTCAGTTTTTACTTCTCAGGGTTTACAATCGTCAGGAAAAGGGAGAGGCGGGGGATTTTTAATTGAGTGTTGACTCCCAATCCGCAAGTCATTTCTTACAATAATATAGCCCGTTACGAATGAAAAATCACTTTACAATCATCTATGATTGTTAGGTCAGCTTTTTGCAAACGGGCAAAATAATGGCTTGTTTGACTCAGGTAAATATCCCACCGCACGTTCACTAGAGAATTTAATGAGCGTATGTTATTCTCTTTAAAAGCTTTGGATCCATAGGTCATTTGCATCTTTAACATGCTTGAAGCTTGCATATCCATTTTTAAAACACGTGTGGAACAAATCTCTTTCTTGTAAAATTCCAAGCTATTAGGGTTGCACTAGTTGAATTTCCCAAACTTGGATAACAAAAGTTTTGTGTTAATTTTTGGTGTGTGAACAAATTTTTTCACTTACATTTGTTATTGTTTTAAATTTTTTCCATACATAAACTCAAAAATTTTCATTTTGCTGTGATCTATTTGCCTTTTTATGTTTACGGGATGGAGGGAGAGTGAAAACTCAAAGTTTTGATTTAAGAAAAAAGTGTACATCTAAAATGGAGACGCACAGTGCACAAATGTAGAGAGAGATACTTACAATGAGTGTCTGCAATTTTTAGGGAATTTAAGCTCTCTTTTTAGTTTTTATATCTCAGGTTTTGCAATCGTCGGGAAAAGGGGAAGGCGGGGTGTTTTTAACTGAGTGTTGACTCCCAATCCGTAAGTCATTTCTTACAAAAATATAGCCCGTTACGGATAACAAATCACTTTACAATCATCTATGATTGTTAGGTAAGCTTTTTGTGAACGGACAAAATAATGGCTAGTTTGATTCTGGTAAATATCCCACCGCACGTTCATTGAGAATTTAATGAGCTTTTGTTATTCTCTTTAAAAGCTTTGGATCCATAGGTCATTTGCATCTTTAACATGTTTCAAGCATGCATATCCATTTTTAAAACACGTGTAGAAGAAATCTCTTTCTTGTAAAATTCCATGCAATTAGGGTTGAACTAGTGGAATTTCTCAAACTTGGAAAACAAAACTTTTGTGTTCATTTGTGGTGTGTGAGTAAATTTTCTATACTAACATTTGTTATTGTTTTAATTTTTTTCACACATAAACTCTAAAATTTTCATTTTGTTGTGATCTATTTGCCTTTTTTGGTTTACAGGATGAAGGGAGAGCGAAAACTCAAAGTTTTGATTTAAGAAAAAAGTGTACATCTAAAATGGAGATGCACAATGCACAATTGTAGTGAGAGATAACTCCAAAGAGTGTTTGTAATTTTTAGGGATTGTAAGATCCTTTTAGTTTTTGTATCTCAGGTTTTGCAATCGTCGGGAAAAAATGGAGGCGTGCTATTTTTAAGTGACTGTTGACTCCCGATCCGTATGTCTTTTCTTACAAAAATATAGCCCGTTACTCATGATAAATCACATTACAATCATCTATGATTCTTAGGTCAGCTTTTTGAAAACGGGCAAAATAATGGCTTCTTTCACTCGGGTGAATATCCCACCGCACGTTCACTTCAGAATTTAATGAGTGTTTGTTATTCTAATTAAAAGCTTTGGATCCATAGGTCATTTGCATCTTTAACGTGTTTCAAGCATGCATATCCATTTTTAAAACACGTCTAGAAGAATTCTCTTTCTTGTAAAATTTCAAGCTATTAGGGTTGAACTAGTGGAATTTCCCAAACTTGGATAACAAAAATTTTGTGTTCAATTGTGGTGTGTGAATAAATTTTCATTACTTACATTTGTTAATGTTTTAATTTTTTTCCATACATAAACTCTAAAATTTACATTTTTTTGTGATCTATTTACCTTTTTTTGTTTACGGCATGAAGGGAGAACGAAAACTCAATGTTTTGATTTAATAAAAAAGTGTACATCTAAACTGGAGATGCACAATGCACAAATGTGGAGAGATATAATACCAAAGAGTGTCTGTGATTTTTCAGGATTGTGAGCTCTTTTCAGTTTTTACTTCTCAGGGTTTACAATCGTCAGGAAAAGGGAGAGGCGGGGGATTTTTAATTGAGTGTTGACTCCCAATCCGCAAGTCATTTCTTACAATAATATAGCCCGCTACGAATGAAAAATCACTTTACAATCATCTATGATTGTTAGGTCAGCTTTTGCAAATGGGCAAAATAATGGCTTGTTTGACTCGGGTAAATATCCCACCGCACGTTCACTAGAGAATTTAATGAGCGTATGTTATTCTCTTTAAAAGCTTTGGATCCATAGGTCATTTGCATATTTAACATGCTTGAAGCTTGCATATCCATTTTTAAAACACGTGTGGAACAAATCTCTTTCTTGTAAAATTCCAAGCTATTGGGGTTGCACTAGTTGAATTTCCCAAACTTGGATAACAAAAGTTTTGTGTTAATTTTTGGTGTGTGAAAAAATTTTTTTACTTACATTTGTTATTGTTTTAAATTTTTTCCATACATAAACTCAAAAATTTTCATTTTGCTGTGATCTATTTGCCTTTTTACGTTTACGGGATGGAGGGAGAGTGAAAACTCAAAGTTTTGATTTAAGAAAAAAGTGTACATCTAAAATGGAGACGCACAGTGCACAAATATAGAGAGAGATACTTACAATGAGTGTCTGCAATTTTTAGGGAATTTAACCTCTCTTTTTAGTTTTTATATCTCAGGTTTTGCAATCGTCGGGAAAAGGGGAAGGCGGGGTGTTTTTAACTGAGTGTTGACTCCAAATCCGTAAGTCATTTCTTACAAAAATATAGCCCGTTACGGATAACAAATCACTTTACAATCATCTATGATTGTTAGGTAAGCTTTTTGTGAACGGGCAAAATAATGGCTAGTTCGATTCTGGTAAATATCCCACCGCACGTTCATTGAGAATTTAATGAGCGTTTGTTATTCTCTTTAAAAGCTTTGGATCCATAGGTCATTTGCATCTTTAACATGTTTCAAGCATGCATATCCATTTTTAAAACACGTGTAGAAGAAATCTCTTTCTTGTAAAATTCCATGCAATTAGGGTTGAACTAGTGGAATTTCTCAAACTTGGAAAACAAAACTTTTGTGTTCATTTGTGGTGTGTGAGTAAATTTTCTATACTTACATTTGTTATTGTTTTAATTTTTTTCACACATAAACTCTAAAATTTTCATTTTGTTGTGATCTATTTGCCTTTTTTGGTTTACAGGATGAAGGGAGAGCGAAAACTCAAAGTTTTGATTTAAGAAAAAAGTGTACATCTAAAATGGAGATGCACAATGCACAATTGTAGGGAGAGATAACTCCAAAGAGTGTTTGTAATTTTTATGGATTGTAAGATCTTTTTAGTTTTTGTATCTCAGGTTTTGCAATCGTCGGGAAAACATGGAGGCGTGCTATTTTTAACTGACTGTTGACTCCCGATCCGTATGTCTTTTCTTACAAAAATATAGCCCGTTACTCATGATAAATCACATTACAATCATCTATGATTCTTAGGTCAGCTTTTTGAAAACGGGCAAAATAATGGCTTCTTTCACTCGGGTGAATATCCCACCGCACGTTCACTTCAGAATTTAATGAGTGTTTGTTATTCTAATTAAAAGCTTTGGATCCATAGGTCATTTGCATCTTTAACGTGTTTCAAGCATGCATATCCATTTTTAAAACACGTCTAGAAGAATTCTCTTTCTTGTAAAATTTCAAGCTATTAGGGTTGAACTAGTGGAATTTCCCAAACTTGGATAACAAAAATTTTGTGTTCAATTGTGGTGTGTGAATAAATTTTCATTACTTACATTTGTTAATGTTTTAATTTTTTTCCATACATAAACTCTAAAATTTACATTTTTTTGTGATCTATTTACCTTTTTTTGTTTACGGCATGAAGGGAGAACGAAAACTCAATGTTTTGATTTAATAAAAAAGTGTACATCTAAACTGGAGATGCACAATGCACAAATGTGGAGAGATATAATACCAAAGAGTGTCTGTGATTTTTCAGGATTGTGAGCTCTTTTCAGTTTTTACTTCTCAGGGTTTACAATCGTCAGGAAAAGGGAGAGGCGGGGGATTTTTAATTGAGTGTTGACTCCCAATCCGCAAGTCATTTCTTACAATAATATAGCCCGTTACGAATGAAAAATCACTTTACAATCATCTATGATTGTTAGGTCAGCTTTTTGCAAACGGGCAAAATAATTGCTTGTTTGACTCGGGTAAATATCCCACCGCACGTTCACTACAGAATTTAATGAGCGTATGTTATTCTCTTTAAAAGCTTTGGATCCATAGGTCATTTGCATATTTAACATGCTTGAAGCTTGCATATCCATTTTTAAAACACGTGTGGAACAAATCTCTTTCTTGTAAAATTCCAAGCTATTAGGGTTGCACTAGTTGAATTTCCCAAAGTTGGATAACAAAAGTTTTGTGTTAATTTTTGGTGTGTGAAAAAATTTTTTTACTTACATTTGTTATTGTTTTAAATTTTTTCCATACATAAACTCAAAAATTTTCATTTTGCTGTGATCTATTTGCCTTTTTACGTTTACGGGATGGAGGGAGAGTGAAAACTCAAAGTTTTGATTTAAGAAAAAAGTGTACATCTAAAATGGAGACGCACAGTGCACAAATGTAGAGAGAGATACTTACAATGAGTGTCTGCAATTTTTAGGGAATTTAACCTCTCTTTTTAGTTTTTATATCTCAGGTTTTGCAATCGTCGGGAAAAGGGGAAGGCGGGGTGTTTTTAACTGAGTGTTGACTCCAAATCCGTAAGTCATTTCTTACAAAAATATAGCCCGTTACGGATAACAAATCACTTTACAATCATCTATGATTGTTAGGTAAGCTTTTTGTGAACGGGCAAAATAATGGCTAGTTCGATTCTGGTAAATATCCCACCGCACGTTCATTGAGAATTTAATGAGCGTTTGTTATTCTCTTTAAAAGCTTTGGATCCATAGGTCATTTGCATCTTTAACATGTTTCAAGCATGCATATCCATTTTTAAAACACGTGTAGAAGAAATCTCTTTCTTGTAAAATTCCATGCAATTAGGGTTGAACTAGTGGAATTTCTCAAACTTGGAAAACAAAACTTTTGTGTTCATTTGTGGTGTGTGAGTAAATTTTCTATACTTACATTTGTTATTGTTTTAATTTTTTTCACACATAAACTCTAAAATTTTCATTTTGTTGTGATCTATTTGCCTTTTTTGGTTTACAGGATGAAGGGAGAGCGAAAACTCAAAGTTTTGATTTAAGAAAAAAGTGTACATCTAAAATGGAGATGCACAATGCACAATTGTAGGGAGAGATAACTCCAAAGAGTGTTTGTAATTTTTAGGGATTGTAAGATCTTTTTAGTTTTTGTATCTCAGGTTTTGCAATCGTCGGGAAAACATGGAGGCGTGCTATTTTTAACTGACTGTTGACTCCCGATCCGTATGTCTTTTCTTACAAAAATATAGCCCGTTACTCATGATAAATCACATTACAATCATCTATGATTCTTAGGTCAGCTTTTTGAAAACGGGCAAAATAATGGCTTCTTTCACTCGGGTGAATATCCCACCGCACGTTCACTTCAGAATTTAATGAGTGTTTGTTATTCTAATTAAAAGCTTTGGATCCATAGGTCATTTGCATCTTTAACGTGTTTCAAGCATGCATATCCATTTTTAAAACACGTCTAGAAGAATTCTCTTTCTTGTAAAATTTCAAGCTATTAGGGTTGAACTAGTGGAATTTCCCAAACTTGGATAACAAAAATTTTGTGTTCAATTGTGGTGTGTGAATAAATTTTCATTACTTACATTTGTTAATGTTTTAATTTTTTTCCATACATAAACTCTAAAATTTACATTTTTTTGTGATCTATTTACCTTTTTTTGTTTACGGCATGAAGGGAGAACGAAAACTCAATGTTTTGATTTAATAAAAAAGTGTACATCTAAACTGGAGATGCACAATGCACAAATGTGGAGAGATATAATACCAAAGAGTGTCTGTGATTTTTCAGGATTGTGAGCTCTTTTCAGTTTTTACTTCTCAGGGTTTACAATCGTTAGGAAAAGGGAGAGGCGGGGGATTTTTAATTGAGTGTTGACTCCCAATCCGCAAGTCATTTCTTACAATAATATAGCCCGTTACGAATGAAAAATCACTTTACAATCATCTATGATTGTTAGGTCAGCTTTTTGCAAACGGGCAAAATAATGGCTTGTTTGACTCGGGTAAATATCCCACCGCACGTTCACTAGAGAATTTAATGAGCGTATGTTATTCTCTTTAAAAGCTTTGGATCCATAGGTCATTTGCATATTTAACATGCTTGAAGCTTGCATATCCATTTTTAAAACACGTGTGGAACAAATCTCTTTCTTGTAAAATTCCAAGCTATTAGGGTTGCACTAGTTGAATTTCCCAAAGTTGGATAACAAAAGTTTTGTGTTAATTTTTGGTGTGTGAAAAAATTTTTTTACTTACATTTGTTATTGTTTTAAATTTTTTCCATACATAAACTCAAAAATTTTCATTTTGCTGTGATCTATTTGCCTTTTTACGTTTACGGGATGGAGGGAGAGTGAAAACTCAAAGTTTTGATTTAAGAAAAAAGTGTACATCTAAAATGGAGACGCACAGTGCACAAATGTAGAGAGAGATACTTACAATGAGTGTCTGCAATTTTTAGGGAATTTAACCTCTCTTTTTAGTTTTTATATCTCAGGTTTTGCAATCGTCGGGAAAAGGGGAAGGCGGGGTGTTTTTAACTGAGTGTTGACTCCAAATCCGTAAGTCATTTCTTACAAAAATATAGCCCGTTACGGATAACAAATCACTTTACAATCATCTATGATTGTTAGGTAAGCTTTTTGTGAACGGGCAAAATAATGGCTAGTTCGATTCTGGTAAATATCCCACCGCACGTTCATTGAGAATTTAATGAGCGTTTGTTATTCTCTTTAAAAGCTTTGGATCCATAGGTCATTTGCATCTTTAACATGTTTCAAGCATGCATATCCATTTTTAAAACACGTGTAGAAGAAATCTCTTTCTTGTAAAATTCCATGCAATTAGGGTTGAACTAGTGGAATTTCTCAAACTTGGAAAACAAAACTTTTGTGTTCATTTGTGGTGTGTGAGTAAATTTTCTATACTTACATTTGTTATTGTTTTAATTTTTTTCACACATAAACTCTAAAATTTTCATTTTGTTGTGATCTATTTGCCTTTTTTGGTTTACAGGATGAAGGGAGAGCGAAAACTCAAAGTTTTGATTTAAGAAAAAAGTGTACATCTAAAATGGAGATGCACAATGCACAATTGTAGGGAGAGATAACTCCAAAGAGTGTTTGTAATTTTTATGGATTGTAAGATCTTTTTAGTTTTTGTATCTCAGGTTTTGCAATCGTCGGGAAAACATGGAGGCGTGCTATTTTTAACTGACTGTTGACTCCCGATCCGTATGTCTTTTCTTACAAAAATATAGCCCGTTACTCATGATAAATCACATTACAATCATCTATGATTCTTAGGTCAGCTTTTTGAAAACTGGCAAAATAATGGCTTCTTTCACTCGGGTGAATATCCCACCGCACGTTCACTTCAGAATTTAATGAGTGTTTGTTATTCTAATTAAAAGCTTTGGATCCATAGGTCATTTGCATCTTTAACGTGTTTCAAGCATGCATATCCATTTTTAAAACACGTCTAGAAGAATTCTCTTTCTTGTAAAATTTCAAGCTATTAGGGTTGAACTAGTGGAATTTCCCAAACTTGGATAACAAAAATTTTGTGTTCAATTGTGGTGTGTGAATAAATTTTCATTACTTACATTTGTTAATGTTTTAATTTTTTTTCATACATAAACTCTAAAATTTACATTTTTTTGTGATCTATTTACCTTTTTTTGTTTACGGCATGAAGGGAGAACGAAAACTCAATGTTTTGATTTAATAAAAAAGTGTACATCTAAACTGGAGATGCACAATGCACAAATGTGGAGAGATATAATACCAAAGAGTGTCTGTGATTTTTCAGGATTGTGAGCTCTTTTCAGTTTTTACTTCTCAGGGTTTACAATCGTCGGGAAAAGGGAGAGGCGGGGGATTTTTAATTGAGTGTTGACTCCCAATCCGCAAGTCATTTCTTACAATAATATAGCCCGTTACGAATGAAAAATCACTTTACAATCATCTATGATTGTTAGGTCAGCTTTTTGCAAACGGGCAAAATAATGGCTTGTTTGACTCGGGTAAATATCCCACCGCACGTTCACTAGAGAATTTAATGAGCGTATGTTATTCTCTTTAAAAGCTTTGGATCCATAGGTCATTTGCATCTTTAACATGCTTGAAGCTTGCATATCCATTTTTAAAACACGTGTGGAACAAATCTCTTTCTTGTAAAATTCCAAGCTATTAGGGTTGCACTAGTTGAATTTCCCAAACTTGGATAACAAAAGTTTTGTGTTAATTTTTGGTGTGTGAAAAAATTTTTTTACTTACATTTGTTATTGTTTTAAATTTTTTCCATACATAAACTCAAAAATTTTCATTTTGCTGTGATCTATTTGCCTTTTTATGTTTACGGGATGGAGGGAGAGTGAAAACTCAAAGTTTTGATTTAAGAAAAAAGTGTACATCTAAAATGGAGACGCACAGTGCACAAATGTAGAGAGAGATACTTACAATGAGTGTCTGCAATTTTTAGGGAATTTAACCTCTCTTTTTAGTTTTTATATCTCAGGTTTTGCAATCGTCGGGAAAAGGGGAAGGCGGGGTGTTTTTAACTGAGTGTTGACTCCCAATCCGTAAGTCATTTCTTACAAAAATATAGCCCGTTACGGATGATAAATACCTTTACAATCATCTATGATTGTTAGGTAAGCTTTTTGTGAACGGGCAAAATAATGGCTAGTTCGATTCTGGTAAATATCCCACCGCACGTTCATTGAGAATTTAATGAGCTTTTGTTATTCTCTTTAAAAGCTTTGGATCCATAGGTCATTTGCATCTTTAACATGTTTCAAGCATGCATATCCATTTTTAAAACACGTGTAGAAGAAATCTCTTTCTTGTAAAATTCCATGCAATTAGGGTTGAACTAGTGGAATTTCTCAAACTTGGAAAACAAAACTTTTGTGTTCATTTGTGGTGTGTGAGTAAATTTTCTGTACTTACATTTGTTATTGTTTTAATTTTTTTCACACATAAACTCGAAAATTTTCATTTTGTTGTGATCTATTTGCCTTTTTTGGTTTACAGGATGAAGGGAGAGCGAAAACTCAAAGTTTTGATTTAAGAAAAAAGTGTACATCTAAAATGGAGATGCACAATGCACAATTGTAGGGAGAGATAACTCCAAAGAGTGTTTGTAATTTTTAGGGATTGTAAGATCTTTTTAGTTTTTGTATCTCAGGTTTTGCAATCGTCGGGAAAACATGGAGGCGTGCTATTTTTAACTGACTGTTGACTCCCGATCCGTATGTCTTTTCTTACAAAAATATAGCCCGTTACTCATGATAAATCACATTACAATCATCTATGATTCTTAGGTCAGCTTTTTGAAAACGGGCAAAATAATGGCTTCTTTCACTCGGGTGAATATCCCACCGCACGTTCACTTCAGAATTTAATGAGTGTTTGTTATTCTAATTAAAAGCTTTGGATCCATAGGTCATTTGCATCTTTAACGTGTTTCAAGCATGCATATCCATTTTTAAAACACGTCTAGAAGAATTCTCTTTCTTGTAAAATTTCAAGCTATTAGGGTTGAACTAGTGGAATTTCCCAAACTTGGATAACAAAAATTTTGTGTTCAATTGTGGTGTGTGAATAAATTTTCATTACTTACATTTGTTAATGTTTTAATTTTTTTTCATACATAAACTCTAAAATTTACATTTTTTTGTGATCTATTTACCTTTTTTTGTTTACGGCATGAAGGGAGAACGAAAACTCAATGTTTTGATTTAATAAAAAAGTGTACATCTAAACTGGAGATGCACAATGCACAAATGTGGAGAGATATAATACCAAAGAGTGTCTGTGATTTTTCAGGATTGTGAGCTCTTTTCAGTTTTTACTTCTCAGGGTTTACAATCGTCGGGAAAAGGGAGAGGCGGGGGATTTTTAATTGAGTGTTGACTCCCAATCCGCAAGTCATTTCTTACAATAATATAGCCCGTTACGAATGAAAAATCACTTTACAATCATCTATGATTGTTAGGTCAGCTTTTTGCAAACGGGCAAAATAATGGCTTGTTTGACTCGGGTAAATATCCCACCGCACGTTCACTAGAGAATTTAATGAGCGTATGTTATTCTCTTTAAAAGCTTTGGATCCATAGGTCATTTGCATCTTTAACATGCTTGAAGCTTGCATATCCATTTTTAAAACACGTGTGGAACAAATCTCTTTCTTGTAAAATTCCAAGCTATTAGGGTTGCACTAGTTGAATTTCCCAAACTTGGATAACAAAAGTTTTGTGTTAATTTTTGGTGTGTGAAAAAAATTTTTTACTTACATTTGTTATTGTTTTAAATTTTTTCCATACATAAACTCAAAAATTTTCATTTTGCTGTGATCTATTTGCCTTTTTATGTTTACGGGATGGAGGGAGAGTGAAAACTCAAAGTTTTGATTTAAGAAAAAAGTGTACATCTAAAATGGAGACGCACAGTGCACAAATGTAGAGAGAGATACTTACAATGAGTGTCTGCAATTTTTAGGGAATTTAACCTCTCTTTTTAGTTTTTATATCTCAGGTTTTGCAATCGTCGGGAAAAGGGGAAGGCGGGGTGTTTTTAACTGAGTGTTGACTCCCAATCCGTAAGTCATTTCTTACAAAAATATAGCCCGTTACGGATAACAAATCACTTTACAATCATCTATGATTGTTAGGTAAGCTTTTTGTGAACGGGCAAAATAATGGCTAGTTTGATTCTGGTAAATATCCCACCGCACGTTCATTGAGAATTTAATGAGCTTTTGTTATTCTCTTTAAAAGCTTTGGATCCATAGGTCATTTGCATCTTTAACATGTTTCAAGCATGCATATCCATTTTTAAAACACGTGTAGAAGAAATCTCTTTCTTGTAAAATTCCATGCAATTAGGGTTGAACTAGTGGAATTTCTCAAACTTGGAAAACAAAACTTTTGTGTTCATTTGTGGTGTGTGAGTAAATTTTCTATACTTACATTTGTTATTGTTTTAATTTTTTTCACACATAAACTCTAAAATTTTCATTTTGTTGTGATCTATTTGCCTTTTTTGGTTTACAGGATGAAGGGAGAGCGAAAACTCAAAGTTTTGATTTAAGAAAAAAGTGTACATCTAAAATGGAGATGCACAATGCACAATTGTAGGGAGAGATAACTCCAAAGAGTGTTTGTAATTTTTAGGGATTGTAAGATCTTTTTAGTTTTTGTATCTCAGGTTTTGCAATCGTCGGGAAAACATGGAGGCGTGCTATTTTTAACTGACTGTTGACTCCCGATCCGTATGTCTTTTCTTACAAAAATATAGCCCGTTACTCATGATAAATCACATTACAATCATCTATGATTCTTAGGTCAGCTTTTTGAAAACGGGCAAAATAATGGCTTCTTTCACTCGGGTGAATATCCCACCGCACGTTCACTTCAGAATTTAATGAGTGTTTGTTATTCTAATTAAAAGCTTTGGATCCATAGGTCATTTGCATCTTTAACGTGTTTCAAGCATGCATATCCATTTTTAAAACACGTCTAGAAGAATTCTCTTTCTTGTAAAATTTCAAGCTATTAGGGTTGAACTAGTGGAATTTCCCAAACTTGGATAACAAAAATTTTGTGTTCAATTGTGGTGTGTGAATAAATTTTCATTACTTACATTTGTTAATGTTTTAATTTTTTTCCATACATAAACTCTAAAATTTACATTTTTTTTGTGATCTATTTACCTTTTTTTGTTTACGGCATGAAGGGAGAACGAAAACTCAATGTTTTGATTTAATAAAAAAGTGTACATCTAAACTGGAGATGCACAATGCACAAATGTGGAGAGATATAATACCAAAGAGTGTCTGTGATTTTTCAGGATTGTGAGCTCTTTTCAGTTTTTACTTCTCAGGGTTTACAATCGTCAGGAAAAGGGAGAGGCGGGGGATTTTTAATTGAGTGTTGACTCCCAATCCGCAAGTCATTTCTTACAATAATATAGCCCGTTACGAATGAAAAATCACTTTACAATCATCTATGATTGTTAGGTCAGCTTTTTGCAAACGGGCAAAATAATGGCTTGTTTGACTCGGGTAAATATCCCACCGCACGTTCACTAGAGAATTTAATGAGCGTATGTTATTCTCTTTAAAAGCTTTGGATCCATAGGTCATTTGCATCTTTAACATGCTTGAAGCTTGCATATCCATTTTTAAAACACGTGTGGAACAAATCTCTTTCTTGTAAAATTCCAAGCTATTAGGGTTGCACTAGTTGAATTTCCCAAACTTGGATAACAAAAGTTTTGTGTTAATTTTTGGTGTGTGATAAAATTTTTTACTTACATTTGTTATTGTTTTAAATTTTTTCCATACATAAACTCAAAAATTTTCATTTTGCTGTGATCTATTTGCCTTTTTATGTTTACGGGATGGAGGGAGAGTGAAAACTCAAAGTTTTGATTTAAGAAAAAAGTGTACATCTAAAATGGAGACGCACAGTGCACAAATGTAGAGAGAGATACTTACAATGAGTGTCTGCAATTTTTAGGGAATTTAAGCTCTCTTTTTAGTTTTTATATCTCAGGTTTTGCAATCGTCGGGAAAAGGGGAAGGCGGGGTGTTTTTAACTGAGTGTTGACTCCCAATCCGTAAGTCATTTCTTACAAAAATATAGCCCGTTACGGATAACAAATCACTTTACAATCATCTATGATTGTTAGGTAAGCTTTTTGTGAACGGGCAAAATAATGGCTAGTTTGATTCTGGTAAATATCCCACCGCACGTTCATTGAGAATTTAATGAGCTTTTGTTATTCTCTTTAAAAGCTTTGGATCCATAGGTCATTTGCATCTTTAACATGTTTCAAGCATGCATATCCATTTTTAAAACACGTGTAGAAGAAATCTCTTTCTTGTAAAATTCCATGCAATTAGGGTTGAACTAGTGGAATTTCTCAAACTTGGAAAACAAAACTTTTGTGTTCATTTGTGGTGTGTGAGTAAATTTTCTATACTTACATTTGTTATTGTTTTAATTTTTTTCACACATAAACTCTAAAATTTTCATTTTGTTGTGATCTATTTGCCTTTTTTGGTTTACAGGATGAAGGGAGAGCGAAAACTCAAAGTTTTGATTTAAGAAAAAAGTGTACATCTAAAATGGAGATGCACAATGCACAATTGTAGGGAGAGATAACTCCAAAGAGTGTTTGTAATTTTTAGGGATTGTAAGATCTTTTTAGTTTTTGTATCTCAGGTTTTGCAATCGTCGGGAAAACATGGAGGCGTGCTATTTTTAACTGACTGTTGACTCCCGATCCGTATGTCTTTTCTTACAAAAATATAGCCCGTTACTCATGATAAATCACATTACAATCATCTATGATTCTTAGGTCAGCTTTTTGAAAACGGGCAAAATAATGGCTTCTTTCACTCGGGTGAATATCCCACCGCACGTTCACTTCAGAATTTAATGAGTGTTTGTTATTCTAATTAAAAGCTTTGGATCCATAGGTCATTTGCATCTTTAACGTGTTTCAAGCATGCATATCCATTTTTAAAACACGTCTAGAAGAATTCTCTTTCTTGTAAAATTTCAAGCTATTAGGGTTGAACTAGTGGAATTTCCCAAACTTGGATAACAAAAATTTTGTGTTCAATTGTGGTGTGTGAATAAATTTTCATTACTTACATTTGTTAATGTTTTAATTTTTTTCCATACATAAACTCTAAAATTTACATTTTTTTGTGATCTATTTACCTTTTTTTGTTTACGGCATGAAGGGAGAACGAAAACTCAATGTTTTGATTTAATAAAAAAGTGTACATCTAAACTGGAGATGCACAATGCACAAATGTGGAGAGATATAATACCAAAGAGTGTCTGTGATTTTTCAGGATTGTGAGCTCTTTTCAGTTTTTACTTCTCAGGGTTTACAATCGTCGGGAAAAGGGAGAGGCGGGGGATTTTTAATTGAGTGTTGACTCCCAATCCGCAAGTCATTTCTTACAATAATATAGCCCGTTACGAATGAAAAATCACTTTACAATCATCTATGATTGTTAGGTCAGCTTTTTGCAAACGGGCAAAATAATGGCTTGTTTGACTCGGGTAAATATCCCACCGCACGTTCACTAGAGAATTTAATGAGCGTATGTTATTCTCTTTAAAAGCTTTGGATCCATAGGTCATTTGCATCTTTAACATGCTTGAAGCTTGCATATCCATTTTTAAAACACGTGTGGAACAAATCTCTTTCTTGTAAAATTCCAAGCTATTAGGGTTGCACTAGTTGAATTTCCCAAACTTGGATAACAAAAGTTTTGTGTTAATTTTTGGTGTGTGAAAAAATTTTTTTACTTACATTTGTTATTGTTTTAAATTTTTTCCATACATAAACTCAAAAATTTTCATTTTGCTGTGATCTATTTGCCTTTTTATGTTTACGGGATGGAGGGAGAGTGAAAACTCAAAGTTTTGATTTAAGAAAAAAGTGTACATCTAAAATGGAGACGCACAGTGCACAAATGTAGAGAGAGATACTTACAATGAGTGTCTGCAATTTTTAGGGAATTTAACCTCTCTTTTTAGTTTTTATATCTCAGGTTTTGCAATCGTCGGGAAAAGGGGAAGGCGGGGTGTTTTTAACTGAGTGTTGACTCCCAATCCGTAAGTCATTTCTTACAAAAATATAGCCCGTTACAAATAACAAATCACTTTACAATCATCTATGATTGTTAGGTAAGCTTTTTGTGAACGGGCAAAATAATGGCTAGTTTGATTCTGGTAAATATCCCACCGCACGTTCATTGAGAATTTAATGAGCTTTTGTTATTCTCTTTAAAAGCTTTGGATCCATAGGTCATTTGCATCTTTAACATGTTTCAAGCATGCATATCCATTTTTAAAACACGTGTAGAAGAAATCTCTTTCTTGTAAAATTCCATGCAATTAGGGTTGAACTAGTGGAATTTCTCAAACTTGGAAAACAAAACTTTTGTGTTCATTTGTGGTGTGTGAGTAAATTTTCTATACTTACATTTGTTATTGTTTTAATTTTTTTCACACATAAACTCTAAAATTTTCATTTTGTTGTGATCTATTTGCCTTTTTTGGTTTACAGGATGAAGGGAGAGCGAAAACTCAAAGTTTTGATTTAAGAAAAAAGTGTACATCTAAAATGGAGATGCACAATGCACAATTGTAGGGAGAGATAACTCCAAAGAGTGTTTGTAATTTTTAGGGATTGTAAGATCTTTTTAGTTTTTGTATCTCAGGTTTTGCAATCGTCGGGAAAACATGGAGGCGTGCTATTTTTAACTGACTGTTGACTCCCGATCCGTATGTCTTTTCTTACAAAAATATAGCCCGTTACTCATGATAAATCACATTACAATCATCTATGATTCTTAGGTCAGCTTTTTGAAAACGGGCAAAATAATGGCTTCTTTCACTCGGGTGAATATCCCACCGCACGTTCACTTCAGAATTTAATGAGTGTTTGTTATTCTAATTAAAAGCTTTGGATCCATAGGTCATTTGCATCTTTAACGTGTTTCAAGCATGCATATCCATTTTTAAAACACGTCTAGAAGAATTCTCTTTCTTGTAAAATTTCAAGCTATTAGGGTTGAACTAGTGGAATTTCCCAAACTTGGATAACAAAAATTTTGTGTTCAATTGTGGTGTGTGAATAAATTTTCATTACTTACATTTGTTAATGTTTTAATTTTTTTCCATACATAAACTCTAAAATTTACATTTTTTTGTGATCTATTTACCTTTTTTTGTTTACGGCATGAAGGGAGAACGAAAACTCAATGTTTTGATTTAATAAAAAAGTGTACATCTAAACTGGAGATGCACAATGCACAAATGTGGAGAGATATAATACCAAAGAGTGTCTGTGATTTTTCAGGATTGTGAGCTCTTTTCAGTTTTTACTTCTCAGGGTTTACAATCGTCGGGAAAAGGGAGAGGCGGGGGATTTTTAATTGAGTGTTGACTCCCAATCCGCAAGTCATTTCTTACAATAATATAGCCCGTTACGAATGAAAAATCACTTTACAATCATCTATGATTGTTAGGTCAGCTTTTTGCAAACGGGCAAAATAATGGCTTGTTTGACTCGGGTAAATATCCCACCGCACGTTCACTAGAGAATTTAATGAGCGTATGTTATTCTCTTTAAAAGCTTTGGATCCATAGGTCATTTGCATCTTTAACATGCTTGAAGCTTGCATATCCATTTTTAAAACACGTGTGGAACAAATCTCTTTCTTGTAAAATTCCAAGCTATTAGGGTTGCACTAGTTGAATTTCCCAAACTTGGATAACAAAAGTTTTGTGTTAATTTTTGGTGTGTGAAAAAATTTTTTTACTTACATTTGTTATTGTTTTAAATTTTTTCCATACATAAACTCAAAAATTTTCATTTTGCTGTGATCTATTTGCCTTTTTATGTTTACGGGATGGAGGGAGAGTGAAAACTCAAAGTTTTGATTTAAGAAAAAAGTGTACATCTAAAATGGAGACGCACAGTGCACAAATGTAGAGAGAGATACTTACAATGAGTGTCTGCAATTTTTAGGGAATTTAAGCTCTCTTTTTAGTTTTTATATCTCAGGTTTTGCAATCGTCGGGAAAAGGGGAAGGCGGGGTGTTTTTAACTGAGTGTTGACTCCCAATCCGTAAGTCATTTCTTACAAAAATATAGCCCGTTACGGATAACAAATCACTTTACAATCATCTATGATTGTTAGGTAAGCTTTTTGTGAACGGGCAAAATAATGGCTAGTTTGATTCTGGTAAATATCCCACCGCACGTTCGTTGAGAATTTAATGAGCTTTTGTTATTCTCTTTAAAAGCTTTGGATCCATAGGTCATTTGCATCTTTAACATGTTTCAAGCATGCATATCCATTTTTAAAACACGTGTAGAAGAAATCTCTTTCTTGTAAAATTCCATGCAATTGGGGTTGAACTAGTGGAATTTCTCAAACTTGGAAAACAAAACTTTTGTGTTCATTTGTGGTGTGTGAGTAAATTTTCTATACTTACATTTGTTATTGTTTTAATTTTTTTCACACATAAACTCTAAAATTTTCATTTTGTTGTGATCTATTTGCCTTTTTTGGTTTACAGGATGAAGGGAGAGCGAAAACTCAAAGTTTTGATTTAAGAAAAAAGTGTACATCTAAAATGGAGATGCACAATGGTCAATTGTAGGGAGAGATAACTCCAAAGAGTGTTTGTAATTTTTAGGGATTGTAAGATCTTTTTAGTTTTTGTATCTCAGGTTTTGCAATCGTCGGGAAAACATGGAGGCGTGCTATTTTTAACTGACTGTTGACTCCCGATCCGTATGTCTTTTCTTACAAAAATATAGCCCGTTACTCATGATAAATCACATTACAATCATCTATGATTCTTAGGTCAGCTTTTTGAAAACGGGCAAAATAATGGCTTCTTTCACTCGGGTGAATATCCCACCGCACGTTCACTTCAGAATTTAATGAGTGTTTGTTATTCTAATTAAAAGCTTTGGATCCATAGGTCATTTGCATCTTTAACGTGTTTCAAGCATGCATATCCATTTTTAAAACACGTCTAGAAGAATTCTCTTTCTTGTAAAATTTCAAGCTATTAGGGTTGAACTAGTGGAATTTCCCAAACTTGGATAACAAAAATTTTGTGTTCAATTGTGGTGTGTGAATAAATTTTCATTACTTACATTTGTTAATGTTTTAATTTTTTTCCATACATAAACTCTAAAATTTACATTTTTTTGTGATCTATTTACCTTTTTTTGTTTACGGCATGAAGGGAGAACGAAAACTCAATGTTTTGATTTAATAAAAAAGTGTACATCTAAACTGGAGATGCACAATGCACAAATGTGGAGAGATATAATACCAAAGAGTGTCTGTGATTTTTCAGGATTGTGAGCTCTTTTCAGTTTTTACTTCTCAGGGTTTACAATCGTCGGGAAAAGGGAGAGGCGGGGGATTTTTAATTGAGTGTTGACTCCCAATCCGCAAGTCATTTCTTACAATAATATAGCCCGTTACGAATGAAAAATCACTTTACAATCATCTATGATTGTTAGGTCAGCTTTTTGCAAACGGGCAAAATAATGGCTTGTTTGACTCGGGTAAATATCCCACCGCACGTTCACTAGAGAATTTAATGAGCGTATGTTATTCTCTTTAAAAGCTTTGGATCCATAGGTCATTTGCATCTTTAACATGCTTGAAGCTTGCATATCCATTTTTAAAACACGTGTGGAACAAATCTCTTTCTTGTAAAATTCCAAGCTATTAGGGTTGCACTAGTTGAATTTCCCAAACTTGGATAACAAAAGTTTTGTGTTAATTTTTGGTGTGTGAAAAAATTTTTTTACTTACATTTGTTATTGTTTTAAATTTTTTCCATACATAAACTCAAAAATTTTCATTTTGCTGTGATCTATTTGCCTTTTTATGTTTACGGGATGGAGGGAGAGTGAAAACTCAAAGTTTTGATTTAAGAAAAAAGTGTACATCTAAAATGGAGACGCACAGTGCACAAATGTAGAGAGAGATACTTACAATGAGTGTCTGCAATTTTTAGGGAATTTAAGCTCTCTTTTTAGTTTTTATATCTCAGGTTTTGCAATCGTCGGGAAAAGGGGAAGGCGGGGTGTTTTTAACTGAGTGTTGACTCCCAATCCGTAAGTCATTTCTTACAAAAATATAGCCCGTTACGGATAACAAATCACTTTACAATCATCTATGATTGTTAGGTAAGCTTTTTGTGAACGGGCAAAATAATGGCTAGTTTGATTCTGGTAAATATCCCACCGCACGTTCGTTGAGAATTTAATGAGCTTTTGTTATTCTCTTTAAAAGCTTTGGATCCATAGGTCATTTGCATCTTTAACATGTTTCAAGCATGCATATCCATTTTTAAAACACGTGTAGAAGAAATCTCTTTCTTGTAAAATTCCATGCAATTGGGGTTGAACTAGTGGAATTTCTCAAACTTGGAAAACAAAACTTTTGTGTTCATTTGTGGTGTGTGAGTAAATTTTCTATACTTACATTTGTTATTGTTTTAATTTTTTTCACACATAAACTCTAAAATTTTCATTTTGTTGTGATCTATTTGCCTTTTTTGGTTTACAGGATGAAGGGAGAGCGAAAACTCAAAGTTTTGATTTAAGAAAAAAGTGTACATCTAAAATGGAGATGCACAATGGTCAATTGTAGGGAGAGATAACTCCAAAGAGTGTTTGTAATTTTTAGGGATTGTAAGATCTTTTTAGTTTTTGTATCTCAGGTTTTGCAATCGTCGGGAAAACATGGAGGCGTGCTATTTTTAACTGACTGTTGACTCCCGATCCGTATGTCTTTTCTTACAAAAATATAGCCCGTTACTCATGATAAATCACATTACAATCATCTATGATTCTTAGGTCAGCTTTTTGAAAACGGGCAAAATAATGGCTTCTTTCACTCGGGTGAATATCCCACCGCACGTTCACTTCAGAATTTAATGAGTGTTTGTTATTCTAATTAAAAGCTTTGGATCCATAGGTCATTTGCATCTTTAACGTGTTTCAAGCATGCATATCCATTTTTAAAACACGTCTAGAAGAATTCTCTTTCTTGTAAAATTTCAAGCTATTAGGGTTGAACTAGTGGAATTTCCCAAACTTGGATAACAAAAATTTTGTGTTCAATTGTGGTGTGTGAATAAATTTTCATTACTTACATTTGTTAATGTTTTAATTTTTTTCCATACATAAACTCTAAAATTTACATTTTTTTGTGATCTATTTACCTTTTTTTGTTTACGGCATGAAGGGAGAACGAAAACTCAATGTTTTGATTTAATAAAAAAGTGTACATCTAAACTGGAGATGCACAATGCACAAATGTGGAGAGATATAATACCAAAGAGTGTCTGTGATTTTTCAGGATTGTGAGCTCTTTTCAGTTTTTACTTCTCAGGGTTTACAATCGTCGGGAAAAGGGAGAGGCGGGGGATTTTTAATTGAGTGTTGACTCCCAATCCGCAAGTCATTTCTTACAATAATATAGCCCGTTACGAATGAAAAATCACTTTACAATCATCTATGATTGTTAGGTCAGCTTTTTGCAAACGGGCAAAATAATGGCTTGTTTGACTCGGGTAAATATCCCACCGCACGTTCACTAGAGAATTTAATGAGCGTATGTTATTCTCTTTAAAAGCTTTGGATCCATAGGTCATTTGCATCTTTAACATGCTTGAAGCTTGCATATCCATTTTTAAAACACGTGTGGAACAAATCTCTTTCTTGTAAAATTCCAAGCTATTAGGGTTGCACTAGTTGAATTTCCCAAACTTGGATAACAAAAGTTTTGTGTTAATTTTTGGTGTGTGAAAAAATTTTTTTACTTACATTTGTTATTGTTTTAAATTTTTTCCATACATAAACTCAAAAATTTTCATTTTGCTGTGATCTATTTGCCTTTTTATGTTTACGGGATGGAGGGAGAGTGAAAACTCAAAGTTTTGATTTAAGAAAAAAGTGTACATCTAAAATGGAGACGCACAGTGCACAAATGTAGAGAGAGATACTTACAATGAGTGTCTGCAATTTTTAGGGAATTTAAGCTCTCTTTTTAGTTTTTATATCTCAGGTTTTGCAATCGTCGGGAAAAGGGGAAGGCGGGGTGTTTTTAACTGAGTGTTGACTCCCAATCCGTAAGTCATTTCTTACAAAAATATAGCCCGTTACGGATAACAAATCACTTTACAATCATCTATGATTGTTAGGTAAGCTTTTTATGAACGGGCAAAATAATGGCTAGTTTGATTCTGGTAAATATCCCACCGCACGTTCATTGAGAATTTAATGAGCTTTTGTTATTCTCTTTAAAAGCTTTGGATCCATAGGTCATTTGCATCTTTAACATGTTTCAAGCATGCATATCCATTTTTAAAACACGTGTAGAAGAAATCTCTTTCTTGTAAAATTCCATGCAATTAGGGTTGAACTAGTGGAATTTCTCAAACTTGGAAAACAAAACTTTTGTGTTCATTTGTGGTGTGTGAGTAAATTTTCTATACTTACATTTGTTATTGTTTTAATTTTTTTCACACATAAACTCTAAAATTTTCATTTTGTTGTGATCTATTTGCCTTTTTTGGTTTACAGGATGAAGGGAGAGCGAAAACTCAAAGTTTTGATTTAAGAAAAAAGTGTACATCTAAAATGGAGATGCACAATGCACAATTGTAGGGAGAGATAACTCCAAAGAGTGTTTGTAATTTTTAGGGATTGTAAGATCTTTTTAGTTTTTGTATCTCAGGTTTTGCAATCGTCGGGAAAACATGGAGGCGTGCTATTTTTAACTGACTGTTGACTCCCGATCCGTATGTCTTTTCTTACAAAAATATAGCCCGTTACTCATGATAAATCACATTACAATCATCTATGATTCTTAGGTCAGCTTTTTGAAAACGGGCAAAATAATGGCTTCTTTCACTCGGGTGAATATCCCACCGCACGTTCACTTCAGAATTTAATGAGTGTTTGTTATTCTAATTAAAAGCTTTGGATCCATAGGTCATTTGCATCTTTAACGTGTTTCAAGCATGCATATCCATTTTTAAAACACGTCTAGAAGAATTCTCTTTCTTGTAAAATTTCAAGCTATTAGGGTTGAACTAGTGGAATTTCCCAAACTTGGATAACAAAAATTTTGTGTTCAATTGTGGTGTGTGAATAAATTTTCATTACTTACATTTGTTAATGTTTTAATTTTTTTCCATACATAAACTCTAAAATTTACATTTTTTTGTGATCTATTTACCTTTTTTTGTTTACGGCATGAAGGGAGAACGAAAACTCAATGTTTTGATTTAATAAAAAAGTGTACATCTAAACTGGAGATGCACAATGCACAAATGTGGAGAGATATAATACCAAAGAGTGTCTGTGATTTTTCAGGATTGTGAGCTCTTTTCAGTTTTTACTTCTCAGGGTTTACAATCGTCGGGAAAAGGGAGAGGCGGGGGATTTTTAATTGAGTGTTGACTCCCAATCCGCAAGTCATTTCTTACAATAATATAGCCCGTTACGAATGAAAAATCACTTTACAATCATCTATGATTGTTAGGTCAGCTTTTTGCAAACGGGCAAAATAATGGCTTGTTTGACTCGGGTAAATATCCCACCGCACGTTCACTAGAGAATTTAATGAGCGTATGTTATTCTCTTTAAAAGCTTTGGATCCATAGGTCATTTGCATCTTTAACATGCTTGAAGCTTGCATATCCATTTTTAAAACACGTGTGGAACAAATCTCTTTCTTGTAAAATTCCAAGCTATTAGGGTTGCACTAGTTGAATTTCCCAAACTTGGATAACAAAAGTTTTGTGTTAATTTTTGGTGTGTGAAAAAAATTTTTTACTTACATTTGTTATTGTTTTAAATTTTTTCCATACATAAACTCAAAAATTTTCATTTTGCTGTGATCTATTTGCCTTTTTATGTTTACGGGATGGAGGGAGAGTGAAAACTCAAAGTTTTGATTTAAGAAAAAAGTGTACATCTAAAATGGAGACGCACAGTGCACAAATGTAGAGAGAGATACTTACAATGAGTGTCTGCAATTTTTAGGGAATTTAAGCTCTCTTTTTAGTTTTTATATCTCAGGTTTTGCAATCGTCGGGAAAAGGGGAAGGCGGAGTGTTTTTAACTGAGTGTTGACTCCCAATCCGTAAGTCATTTCTTACAAAAATATAGCCCGTTACGGATAACAAATCACTTTACAATCATCTATGATTGTTAGGTAAGCTTTTTGTGAACGGGCAAAATAATGGCTAGTTTGATTCTGGTAAATATCCCACCGCACGTTCATTGAGAATTTAATGAGCTTTTGTTATTCTCTTTAAAAGCTTTGGATCCATAGGTCATTTGCATCTTTAACATGTTTCAAGCATGCATATCCATTTTTAAAACACGTGTAGAAGAAATCTCTTTCTTGTAAAATTCCATGCAATTAGGGTTGAACTAGTGGAATTTCTCAAACTTGGAAAACAAAACTTTTGTGTTCATTTGTGGTGTGTGAGTAAATTTTCTATACTTACATTTGTTATTGTTTTAATTTTTTTCACACATAAACTCTAAAATTTTCATTTTGTTGTGATCTATTTGCCTTTTTTGGTTTACAGGATGAAGGGAGAGCGAAAACTCAAAGTTTTGATTTAAGAAAAAAGTGTACATCTAAAATGGAGATGCACAATGCACAATTGTAGGGAGAGATAACTCCAAAGAGTGTTTGTAATTTTTAGGGATTGTAAGATCTTTTTAGTTTTTGTATCTCAGGTTTTGCAATCGTCGGGAAAACATGGAGGCGTGCTATTTTTAACTGACTGTTGACTCCCGATCCGTATGTCTTTTCTTACAAAAATATAGCCCGTTACTCATGATAAATCACGTTACAATCATCTATGATTCTTAGGTCAGCTTTTTGAAAACGGGCAAAATAATGGCTTCTTTCACTCGGGTGAATATCCCACCGCACGTTCACTTCAGAATTTAATGAGTGTTTGTTATTCTAATTAAAAGCTTTGGATCCATAGGTCATTTGCATCTTTAACGTGTTTCAAGCATGCATATCCATTTTTAAAACACGTCTAGAAGAATTCTCTTTCTTGTAAAATTTCAAGCTATTAGGGTTGAACTAGTGGAATTTCCCAAACTTGGATAACAAAAATTTTGTGTTCAATTGTGGTGTGTGAATAAATTTTCATTACTTACATTTGTTAATGTTTTAATTTTTTTCCATACATAAACTCTAAAATTTACATTTTTTTGTGATCTATTTACCTTTTTTTGTTTACGGCATGAAGGGAGAACGAAAACTCAATGTTTTGATTTAATAAAAAAGTGTACATCTAAACTGGAGATGCACAATGCACAAATGTGGAGAGATATAATACCAAAGAGTGTCTGTGATTTTTCAGGATTGTGAGCTCTTTTCAGTTTTTACTTCTCAGGGTTTACAATCGTCGGGAAAAGGGAGAGGCGGGGGATTTTTAATTGAGTGTTGACTCCCAATCCGCAAGTCATTTCTTACAATAATATAGCCCGTTACGAATGAAAAATCACTTTACAATCATCTATGATTGTTAGGTCAGCTTTTTGCAAACGGGCAAAATAATGGCTTGTTTGACTCGGGTAAATATCCCACCGCACGTTCACTAGAGAATTTAATGAGCGTATGTTATTCTCTTTAAAAGCTTTGGATCCATAGGTCATTTGCATCTTTAACATGCTTGAAGCTTGCATATCCATTTTTAAAACACGTGTGGAACAAATCTCTTTCTTGTAAAATTCCAAGCTATTAGGGTTGCACTAGTTGAATTTCCCAAACTTGGATAACAAAAGTTTTGTGTTAATTTTTGGTGTGTGAAAAAAATTTTTTACTTACATTTGTTATTGTTTTAAATTTTTTCCATACATAAACTCAAAAATTTTCATTTTGCTGTGATCTATTTGCCTTTTTATGTTTACGGGATGGAGGGAGAGTGAAAACTCAAAGTTTTGATTTAAGAAAAAAGTGTACATCTAAAATGGAGACGCACAGTGCACAAATGTAGAGAGAGATACTTACAATGAGTGTCTGCAATTTTTAGGGAATTTAAGCTCTCTTTTTAGTTTTTATATCTCAGGTTTTGCAATCGTCGGGAAAAGGGGAAGGCGGGGTGTTTTTAACTGAGTGTTGACTCCCAATCCGTAAGTCATTTCTTACAAAAATATAGCCCGTTACGGATAACAAATCACTTTACAATCATCTATGATTGTTAGGTAAGCTTTTTGTGAACGGGCAAAATAATGGCTAGTTTGATTCTGGTAAATATCCCACCGCACGTTCATTGAGAATTTAATGAGCTTTTGTTATTCTCTTTAAAAGCTTTGGATCCATAGGTCATTTGCATCTTTAACATGTTTCAAGCATGCATATCCATTTTTAAAACACGTGTAGAAGAAATCTCTTTCTTGTAAAATTCCATGCAATTAGGGTTGAACTAGTGGAATTTCTCAAACTTGGAAAACAAAACTTTTGTGTTCATTTGTGGTGTGTGAGTAAATTTTCTATACTTACATTTGTTATTGTTTTAATTTTTTTCACACATAAACTCTAAAATTTTCATTTTGTTGTGATCTATTTGCCTTTTTTGGTTTACAGGATGAAGGGAGAGCGAAAACTCAAAGTTTTGATTTAAGAAAAAAGTGTACATCTAAAATGGAGATGCACAATGCACAATTGTAGGGAGAGATAACTCCAAAGAGTGTTTGTAATTTTTAGGGATTGTAAGATCTTTTTAGTTTTTGTATCTCAGGTTTTGCAATCGTCGGGAAAACATGGAGGCGTGCTATTTTTAACTGACTGTTGACTCCCGATCCGTATGTCTTTTCTTACAAAAATATAGCCCGTTACTCATGATAAATCACATTACAATCATCTATGATTCTTAGGTCAGCTTTTTGAAAACGGGCAAAATAATGGCTTCTTTCACTCGGGTGAATATCCCACCGCACGTTCACTTCAGAATTTAATGAGTGTTTGTTATTCTAATTAAAAGCTTTGGATCCATAGGTCATTTGCATCTTTAACGTGTTTCAAGCATGCATATCCATTTTTAAAACACGTCTAGAAGAATTCTCTTTCTTGTAAAATTTCAAGCTATTAGGGTTGAACTAGTGGAATTTCCCAAACTTGGATAACAAAAATTTTGTGTTCAATTGTGGTGTGTGAATAAATTTTCATTACTTACATTTGTTAATGTTTTAATTTTTTTCCATACATAAACTCTAAAATTTACATTTTTTTGTGATCTATTTACCTTTTTTTGTTTACGGCATGAAGGGAGAACGAAAACTCAATGTTTTGATTTAATAAAAAAGTGTACATCTAAACTGGAGATGCACAATGCACAAATGTGGAGAGATATAATACCAAAGAGTGTCTGTGATTTTTCAGGATTGTGAGCTCTTTTCAGTTTTTACTTCTCAGGGTTTACAATCGTCGGGAAAAGGGAGAGGCGGGGGATTTTTAATTGAGTGTTGACTCCCAATCCGCAAGTCATTTCTTACAATAATATAGCCCGTTACGAATGAAAAATCACTTTACAATCATCTATGATTGTTAGGTCAGCTTTTTGCAAACGGGCAAAATAATGGCTTGTTTGACTCGGGTAAATATCCCACCGCACGTTCACTAGAGAATTTAATGAGCGTATGTTATTCTCTTTAAAAGCTTTGGATCCATAGGCCATTTGCATCTTTAACATGCTTGAAGCTTGCATATCCATTTTTAAAACACGTGTGGAACAAATCTCTTTCTTGTAAAATTCCAAGCTATTAGGGTTGCACTAGTTGAATTTCCCAAACTTGGATAACAAAAGTTTTGTGTTAATTTTTGGTGTGTGAAAAATTTTTTTTACTTACATTTGTTATTGTTTTAAATTTTTTCCATACATAAACTCAAAAATTTTCATTTTGCTGTGATCTATTTGCCTTTTTATGTTTACGGGATGGAGGGAGAGTGAAAACTCAAAGTTTTGATTTAAGAAAAAAGTGTACATCTAAAATGGAGACGCACAGTGCACAAATGTAGAGAGAGATACTTACAATGAGTGTCTGCAATTTTTAGGGAATTTAAGCTCTCTTTTTAGTTTTTATATCTCAGGTTTTGCAATCGTCGGGAAAAGGGGAAGGCGGAGTGTTTTTAACTGAGTGTTGACTCCCAATCCGTAAGTCATTTCTTACAAAAATATAGCCCGTTACGGATAACAAATCACTTTACAATCATCTATGATTGTTAGGTAAGCTTTTTGTGAACGGGCAAAATAATGGCTAGTTTGATTCTGGTAAATATCCCACCGCACGTTCGTTGAGAATTTAATGAGCTTTTGTTATTCTCTTTAAAAGCTTTGGATCCATAGGTCATTTGCATCTTTAACATGTTTCAAGCATGCATATCCATTTTTAAAACATGTGTAGAAGAAATCTCTTTCTTGTAAAATTCCATGCAATTAGGGTTGAACTAGTGGAATTTCTCAAACTTGGAAAACAAAACTTTTGTGTTCATTTGTGGTGTGTGAGTAAATTTTCTATACTTACATTTGTTATTGTTTTAATTTTTTTCACACATAAACTCTAAAATTTTCATTTTGTTGTGATCTATTTGCCTTTTTTGGTTTACAGGATGAAGGGAGAGCGAAAACTCAAAGTTTTGATTTAAGAAAAAAGTGTACATCTAAAATGGAGATGCACAATGCACAATTGTAGGGAGAGATAACTCCAAAGAGTGTTTGTAATTTTTAGGGATTGTAAGATCTTTTTAGTTTTTGTATCTCAGGTTTTGCAATCGTCGGGAAAACATGGAGGCGTGCTATTTTTAACTGACTGTTGACTCCCGATCCGTATGTCTTTTCTTACAAAAATATAGCCCGTTACTCATGATAAATCACATTACAATCATCTATGATTCTTAGGTCAGCTTTTTGAAAACGGGCAAAATAATGGCTTCTTTCACTCGGGTGAATATCCCACCGCACGTTCACTTCAGAATTTAATGAGTGTTTGTTATTCTAATTAAAAGCTTTGGATCCATAGGTCATTTGCATCTTTAACGTGTTTCAAGCATGCATATCCATTTTTAAAACACGTCTAGAAGAATTCTCTTTCTTGTAAAATTTCAAGCTATTGGGTTGAACTAGTGGAATTTCCCAAACTTGGATAACAAAAATTTTGTGTTCAATTGTGGTGTGTGAATAAATTTTCATTACTTACATTTGTTAATGTTTTAATTTTTTTCCATACATAAACTCTAAAATTTACATTTTTTTGTGATCTATTTACCTTTTTTTGTTTACGGCATGAAGGGAGAACGAAAACTCAATGTTTTGATTTAATAAAAAAGTGTACATCTAAACTGGAGATGCACAATGCACAAATGTGGAGAGATATAATACCAAAGAGTGTCTGTGATTTTTCAGGATTGTGAGCTCTTTTCAGTTTTTAGTTCTCAGGTTTTGCAATCGTCGGGAAAAGGGAGAGGCGGGGGATTTTTAATTGAGTGTTGACTCCCAATCCGCAAGTCATTTCTTACAATAATATAGCCCGTTACGAATGAAAAATCACTTTACAATCATCTATGATTGTTAGGTCAGCTTTTTGCAAACGGGCAAAATAATGGCTTGTTTGACTCGGGTAAATATCCCACCGCACGTTCACTAGAGAATTTAATGAGCGTATGTTATTCTCTTTAAAAGCTTTGGATCCATAGGTCATTTGCATCTTTAACATGCTTGAAGCTTGCATATCCATTTTTAAAACACGTGTGGAACAAATCTCTTTCTTGTAAAATTCCAAGCTATTAGGGTTGCACTAGTTGAATTTCCCAAACTTGGATAACAAAAGTTTTGTGTTAATTTTTGGTGTGTGAAAAAATTTTTTTACTTACATTTGTTATTGTTTTAAATTTTTTCCATACATAAACTCAAAAATTTTCATGTTGCTGTGATCTATTTGCCTTTTTATGTTTACGGGATGGAGGGAGAGTGAAAACTCAAAGTTTTGATTTAAGAAAAAAGTGTACATCTAAAATGGAGACGCACAGTGCACAAATGTAGAGAGAGATACTTACAATGAGTGTCTGCAATTTTTAGGGAATTTAACCTCTCTTTTTAGTTTTTATATCTCAGGTTTTGCAATCGTCGGGAAAAGGGGAAGGCGGGGTGTTTTTAACTGAGTGTTGACTCCCAATCCGTAAGTCATTTCTTACAAAAATATAGCCCGTTACGGATAACAAATAACTTTACAATCATCTATGATTGTTAGGTAAGCTTTTTGTGAACGGGCAAAATAATGGCTAGTTCGATTCTGGTAAATATCCCACCGCACGTTCATTGAGAATTTAATGAGCGTTTGTTATTCTCTTTAAAAGCTTTGGATCCATAGGTCATTTGCATCTTTAACATGTTTCAAGCATGCATATCCATTTTTAAAACACGTGTAGAAGAAATCTCTTTCTTGTAAAATTCCATGCAATTAGGGTTGAACTAGTGGAATTTCTCAAACTTGGAAAACAAAACTTTTGTGTTCATTTGTGGTGTGTGAGTAAATTTTCTATACTTACATTTGTTATTGTTTTAATTTTTTTCACACATAAACTCTAAAATTTTCATTTTGTTGTGATCTATTTGCCTTTTTTGGTTTACAGGATGAAGGGAGAGCGAAAACTCAAAGTTTTGATTTAAGAAAAAAGTGTACATCTAAAATGGAGATGCACAATGCACAATTGTGGGGAGAGATAACTCCAAAGAGTGTTTGTAATTTTTAGGGATTGTAAGATCTTTTTAGTTTTTGTATCTCAGGTTTTGCAATCGTCGGGAAAAAATGGAGGCGTGCTATTTTTAACTGACTGTTGACTCCCGATCCGTATGTCTTTTCTTACAAAAATATAGCCCGTTACTCATGATAAATCACATTACAATCATCTATGATTCTTAGGTCAGCTTTTTGAAAACGGGCAAAATAATGGCTTCTTTCACTCGGGTGAATATCCCACCGCACGTTCACTTCAGAATTTAATGAGTGTTTGTTATTCTAATTAAAAGCTTTGGATCCATAGGTCATTTGCATCTTTAACGTGTTTCAAGCATGCATATCCATTTTTAAAACACGTCTAGAAGAATTCTCTTTCTTGTAAAATTTCAAGCTATTAGGGTTGAACTAGTGGAATTTCCCAAACTTGGATAACAAAAATTTTGTGTTCAATTGTGGTGTGTGAATAAATTTTCATTACTTACATTTGTTAATGTTTTAATTTTTTTCCATACATAAACTCTAAAATTTACATTTTTTTGTGATCTATTTACCTTTTTTTGTTTACGGCATGAAGGGAGAACGAAAACTCAATGTTTTGATTTAATAAAAAAGTGTACATCTAAACTGGAGATGCACAATGCACAAATGTGGAGAGATATAATACCAAAGAGTGTCTGTGATTTTTCAGGATTGTGAGCTCTTTTCAGTTTTTACTTCTCAGGGTTTACAATCGTCAGGAAAAGGGAGAGGCGGGGGATTTTTAATTGAGTGTTGACTCCCAATCCGCAAGTCATTTCTTACAATAATATAGCCCGTTACGAATGAAAAATCACTTTACAATCACCTATGATTGTTAGGTCAGCTTTTTGCAAACGGGCAAAATAATGGCTTGTTTGACTCGGGTAAATATCCCACCGCACGTTCACTAGAGAATTTAATGAGCGTATGTTATTCTCTTTAAAAGCTTTGGATCCATAGGTCATTTGCATCTTTAACATGCTTGAAGCTTGCATATCCATTTTTAAAACACGTGTGGAACAAATCTCTTTCTTGTAAAATTCCAAGCTATTAGGGTTGCACTAGTTGAATTTCCCAAACTTGGATAACAAAAGTTTTGTGTTAATTTTTGGTGTGTGAAAAAATTTTTTTACTTACATTTGTTATTGTTTTAAATTTTTTCCATACATAAACTCAAAAATTTTCATTTTGCTGTGATCTATTTGCCTTTTTTTGTTTACGGGATGGAGGGAGAGTGAAAACTCAAAGTTTTGATTTAAGAAAAAAGTGTACATCTAAAATGGAGACGCACAGTGCACAAATGTAGAGAGAGATACTTACAATGAGTGTCTGCAATTTTTAGGGAATTTAAGCTCTCTTTTTAGTTTTTATATCTCAGGTTTTGCAATCGTCGGGAAAAGGGGAAGGCGGGGTGTTTTTAACTGAGTGTTGACTCCAAATCCGTAAGTCATTTCTTACAAAAATATAGCCCGTTACGGATAACAAATCACTTTACAATCATCTATGATTGTTAGGTAAGCTTTTTGTGAACGGGCAAAATAATGGCTAGTTCGATTCTGGTAAATATCCCACCGCACGTTCATTGAGAATTTAATGAGCGTTTGTTATTCTCTTTAAAAGCTTTGGATCCATAGGTCATTTGCATCTTTAACATGTTTCAAGCATGCATATCCATTTTTAAAACACGTGTAGAAGAAATCTCTTTCTTGTAAAATTCCATGCAATTAGGGTTGAACTAGTGGAATTTCTCAAACTTGGAAAACAAAACTTTTGTGTTCATTTGTGGTGTGTGAGTAAATTTTCTATACTTACATTTGTTATTGTTTTAATTTTTTTCACACATAAACTCTAAAATTTTCATTTTGTTGTGATCTATTTGCCTTTTTTGGTTTACAGGATGAAGGGAGAGCGAAAACTCAAAGTTTTGATTTAAGAAAAAAGTGTACATCTAAA
Organism: Aristolochia californica; assembly: GCF_029961685.1. Classification (NCBI taxonomy): domain Eukaryota; kingdom Viridiplantae; phylum Streptophyta; class Magnoliopsida; order Piperales; family Aristolochiaceae; genus Aristolochia; species Aristolochia californica. The sequence goes on from NW_027181793.1 coordinate 12,976,050, forward strand.
ATGGCGATGCACAATGCACAATTGTAGGGAGAGATAACTCCAAAGAGTGTTTGTAATTTTTAGGGATTGTAAGATCTTTTTAGTTTTTGTATCTCAGGTTTTGCAATCGTCGGGAAAAAATGGAGGCGTGCTATTTTTAACTGACTGTTGACTCCCGATCCGTATGTCTTTTCTTACAAAAATATAGCCCGTTACTCATGATAAATCACATTACAATCATCTATGATTCTTAGGTCAGCTTTTTGAAAACGGGCAAAATAATGGCTTCTTTCACTCGGGTGAATATCCCACCGCACGTTCACTTCAGAATTTAATGAGTGTTTGTTATTCTAATTAAAAGCTTTGGATCCATAGGTCATTTGCATCTTTAACGTGTTTCAAGCATGCATATCCATTTTTAAAACACGTCTAGAAGAATTCTCTTTCTTGTAAAATTTCAAGCTATTAGGGTTGAACTAGTGGAATTTCCCAAACTTGGATAACAAAAATTTTGTGTTCAATTGTGGTGTGTGAATAAATTTTCATTACTTACATTTGTTAATGTTTTAATTTTTTTCCATACATAAACTCTAAAATTTACATTTTTTTGTGATCTATTTACCTTTTTTTGTTTACGGCATGAAGGGAGAACGAAAACTCAATGTTTTGATTTAATAAAAAAGTGTACATCTAAACTGGAGATGCACAATGCACAAATGTGGAGAGATATAATACCAAAGAGTGTCTGTGATTTTTCAGGATTGTGAGCTCTTTTCAGTTTTTACTTCTCAGGGTTTACAATCGTCCGGAAAAGGGAGAGGCGGGGGATTTTTAATTGAGTGTTGACTCCCAATCCGCAAGTCATTTCTTACAATAATATAGCCCGTTACGAATGAAAAATCACTTTACAATCATCTATGATTGTTAGGTCAGCTTTTTGCAAACGGGCAAAATAATGGCTTGTTTGACTCGGGTAAATATCCCACCGCACGTTCACTAGAGAATTTAATGAGCGTATGTTATTCTCTTTAAAAGCTTTGGATCCATAGGTCATTTGCATCTTTAACATGCTTGAAGCTTGCATATCCATTTTTAAAACACGTGTGGAACAAATCTCTTTCTTGTAAAATTCCAAGCTATTAGGGTTGCACTAGTTGAATTTCCCAAACTTGGATAACAAAAGTTTTGTGTTAATTTTTGGTGTGTGAAAAAATTTTTTTACTTACATTTGTTATTGTTTTAAATTTTTTCCATACATAAACTCAAAAATTTTCATTTTGCTGTGATCTATTTGCCTTTTTATGTTTACGGGATGGAGGGAGAGTGAAAACTCAAAGTTTTGATTTAAGAAAAAAGTGTACATCTAAAATGGAGACGCACAGTGCACAAATGTAGAGAGAGATACTTACAATGAGTGTCTGCAATTTTTAGGGAATTTAAGCTCTCTTTTTAGTTTTTATATCTCAGGTTTTGCAATCGTCGGGAAAAGGGGAAGGCGGGGTGTTTTTAACTGAGTGTTGACTCCCAATCCGTAAGTCATTTCTTACAAAAATATAGCCCGTTACGGATAACAAATCACTTTACAATCATCTATGATTGTTAGGTAAGCTTTTTGTGAACGGCAAAATAATGGCTAGTTCGATTCTGGTAAATATCCCACCGCACGTTCATTGAGAATTTAATGAGCTTTTGTTATTCTCTTTAAAAGCTTTGGATCCATAGGTCATTTGCATCTTTAACATGTTTCAAGCATGCATATCCATTTTTAAAACACGTGTAGAAGAAATCTCTTTCTTGTAAAATTCCATGCAATTAGGGTTGAACTAGTGGAATTTCTCAAACTTGGAAAACAAAACTTTTGTCTTCATTTGTGGTGTGTGAGTAAATTTTCTGTACTTACATTTGTTATTGTTTTAATTTTTTTCACACATAAACTCTAAAATTTTCATTTTGTTGTGATCTATTTGCCTTTTTTGGTTTACAGGATGAAGGGAGAGCGAAAACTCAAAGTTTTGATTTAAGAAAAAAGTGTACATCTAAAATGGAGATGCACAATGCACAATTGTAGGGAGAGATAACTCCAAAGAGTGTTTGTAATTTTTAGGGATTGTAAGATCTTTTTAGTTTTTGTATCTCAGGTTTTGCAATCGTCGGGAAAACATGGAGGCGTGCTATTTTTAACTGACTGTTGACTCCCGATCCGTATGTCTTTTCTTACAAAAATATAGCCCATTACTCATGATAAATCACATGACAATCATCTATGATTCTTAGGTCAGCTTTTTGAAAACGGGCAAAATAATGGCTTCTTTCACTCGGGTGAATATCCCACCGCACGTTCACTTCAGAATTTAATGAGTGTTTGTTATTCTAATTAAAAGCTTTGGATCCATAGGTCATTTGCATCTTTAACGTGTTTCAAGCATGCATATCCATTTTTAAAACACGTCTAGAAGAATTCTCTTTCTTGTAAAATTCCAAGCTATTAGGGTTGAACTAGTGGAATTTCCCAAACTTGGATAACAAAAATTTTGTGTTCAATTCTGGTGTGTGAATAAATTTTCATTACTTACATTTGTTAATGTTTTAATTTTTTTTCATACATAAACTCTAAAATTTACATTTTTTTGTGATCTATTTACCTTTTTTCGTTTACGGCATGAAGGGAGAACGAAAACTCAATGTTTTGATTTAATAAAAAAGTGTACATCTAAACTGGAGATGCACAATGCACAAATGTGGAGAGATATAATACCAAAGAGTGTCTGTGATTTTTCAGGATTGTGAGCTCTTTTCAGTTTTTACTTCTCAGGGTTTACAATCGTCAGGAAAAGGGAGAGGCGGGGGATTTTTAATTGAGTGTTGACTCCCAATCCGCAAGTCATTTCTTACAATAATATAGCCCGTTACGAATGAAAAATCACTTTACAATCATCTATGATTGTTAGGTCAGCTTTTTGCAAACGGGCAAAATAATGGCTTGTTTGACTCGGGTAAATATCCCACCGCACGTTCACTAGAGAATTTAATGAGCGTATGTTATTCTCTTTAAAAGCTTTGGATCCATAGGTCATTTGCATCTTTAACATGCTTGAAGCTTGCATATCCATTTTTAAAACACGTGTGGAACAAATCTCTTTCTTGTAAAATTCCAAGCTATTAGGGTTGCACTAGTTGAATTTCCCAAACTTGGATAACAAAAGTTTTGTGTTAATTTTTGGTGTGTGAAAAAATTTTTTTACTTACATTTGTTATTGTTTTAAATTTTTTCCATACATAAACTCAAAAATTTTCATTTTGCTGTGATCTATTTGCCTTTTTATGTTTACGGGATGGAGGGAGAGTGAAAACTCAAAGTTTTGATTTAAGAAAAAAGTGTACATCTAAAATGGAGACGCACAGTGCACAAATGTAGAGAGAGATACTTACAATGAGTGTCTGCAATTTTTAGGGAATTTAACCTCTCTTTTTAGTTTTTATATCTCAGGTTTTGCAATCGTCGGGAAAAGGGGAAGGCGGGGTGTTTTTAACTGAGTGTTGACTCCCAATCCGTAAGTCATTTCTTACAAAAATATAGCCCGTTACGGATAACAAATCACTTCACAATCATCTATGATTGTTAGGTAAGCTTTTTGTGAACGGGCAAAATAATGGCTAGTTCGATTCTGGTAAATATCCCACCGCACGTTCATTGAGAATTTAATGAGCTTTTGTTATTCTCTTTAAAAGCTTTGGATCCATAGGTCATTTGCATCTTTAACATGTTTCAAGCATGCATATCCATTTTTAAAACACGTGTAGAAGAAATCTCTTTCTTGTAAAATTCCATGCAATTAGGGTTGAACTAGTGGAATTTCTCAAACTTGGAAAACAAAACTTTTGTGTTCATTTGTGGTGTGTGAGTAAATTTTCTGTACTTACATTTGTTATTGTTATAATTTTTTTCACACATAAACTCGAAAATTTTCATTTTGTTGTGATCTATTTGCCTTTTTTGGTTTACAGGATGAAGGGAGAGCGAAAACTCAAAGTTTTGATTTAAGAAAAAAGTGTACATCTAAAATGGAGATGCACAATGCACAATTGTAGGGAGAGATAACTCCAAAGAGTGTTTGTAATTTTTAGGGATTGTAAGATCTTTTTAGTTTTTGTATCTCAGGTTTTGCAATCGTCGGGAAAACATGGAGGCGTGCTATTTTTAACTGACTGTTGACTCCCGATCCGTATGTCTTTTCTTACAAAAATATAGCCCGTTACTCATGATAAATCACATTACAATCATCTATGATTCTTAGGTCAGCTTTTTGAAAACGGGCAAAATAATGGCTTCTTTCACTCGGGTGAATATCCCACCGCACGTTCACTTCAGAATTTAATGAGTGTTTGTTATTCTAATTAAAAGCTTTGGATCCATAGGTCATTTGCATCTTTAACGTGTTTCAAGCATGCATATCCATTTTTAAAACACGTCTAGAAGAATTCTCTTTCTTGTAAAATTTCAAGCTATTAGGGTTGAACTAGTGGAATTTCCCAAACTTGGATAACAAAAATTTTGTGTTCAATTGTGGTGTGTGAATAAATTTTCATTACTTACATTTGTTAATGTTTTAATTTTTTTTCATACATAAACTCTAAAATTTACATTTTTTTGTGATCTATTTACCTTTTTTTGTTTACGGCATGAAGGGAGAGCGAAAACTCAATGTTTTGATTTAATAAAAAAGTGTACATCTAAACTGGAGATGCACAATGCACAAATGTGGAGAGATATAATACCAAAGAGTGTCTGTGATTTTTCAGGATTGTGAGCTCTTTTCAGTTTTTACTTCTCAGGGTTTACAATCGTCAGGAAAAGGGAGAGGCGGGGGATTTTTAATTGAGTGTTGACTCCCAATCCGCAAGTCATTTCTTACAATAATATAGCCCGTTACGAATGAAAAATCACTTTACAATCATCTATGATTGTTAGGTCAGCTTTTTGCAAACGGGCAAAATAATGGCTTGTTTGACTCGGGTAAATATCCCACCGCACGTTCACTAGAGAATTTAATGAGCGTATGTTATTCTCTTTAAAAGCTTTGGATCCATAGGTCATTTGCATCTTTAACATGCTTGAAGCTTGCATATCCATTTTTAAAACACGTGTGGAACAAATCTCTTTCTTGTAAAATTCCAAGCTATTAGGGTTGCACTAGTTGAATTTCCCAAACTTGGATAACAAAAGTTTTGTGTTAATTTTTGGTGTGTGAAAAAATTTTTTTACTTACATTTTTTATTGTTTTAAATTTTTTCCATACATAAACTCAAAAATTTTCATTTTGCTGTGATCTATTTGCCTTTTTATGTTTACGGGATGGAGGGAGAGTGAAAACTCAAAGTTTTGATTTAAGAAAAAAGTGTACATCTAAAATGGAGACGCACAGTGCACAAATGTAGAGAGAGATACTTACAATGAGTGTCTGCAATTTTTAAGGAATTTAACCTCTCTTTTTAGTTTTTATATCTCAGGTTTTGCAATCGTCGGGAAAAGGGGAAGGCGGGGTGTTTTTAACTGAGTGTTGACTCCCAATCCGTAAGTCATTTCTTACAAAAATATAGCCCGTTACGGATAACAAATCACTTTACAATCATCTATGATTGTTAGGTAAGCTTTTTGTGAACGGGCAAAATAATGGCTAGTTCGATTCTGGTAAATATCCCACCGCACGTTCATTGAGAATTTAATGAGCTTTTGTTATTCTCTTTAAAAGCTTTGGATCCATAGGTCATTTGCATCTTTAACATGTTTCAAGCATGCATATCCATTTTTAAAACACGTGTAGAAGAAATCTCTTTCTTGTAAAATTCCATGCAATTAGGGTTGAACTAGTGGAATTTCTCAAACTTGGAAAACAAAACTTTTGTGTTCATTTGTGGTGTGTGAGTAAATTTTCTGTACTTACATTTGTTATTGTTTTAATTTTTTTCACACATAAACTCGAAAATTTTCATTTTGTTGTGATCTATTTGCCTTTTTTGGTTTACAGGATGAAGGGAGAGCGAAAACTCAAAGTTTTGATTTAAGAAAAAAGTGTACATCTAAAATGGAGATGCACAATGCACAATTGTAGGGAGAGATAACTCCAAAGAGTGTTTGTAATTTTTAGGGATTGTAAGATCTTTTTAGTTTTTGTATCTCAGGTTTTGCAATCGTCGGGAAAACATGGAGGCGTGCTATTTTTAACTGACTGTTGTCTCCCGATCCGTATGTCTTTTCTTACAAAAATATAGCCCGTTACTCATGATAAATCGCATTACAATCATCTATGATTCTTAGGTCAGCTTTTTGAAAACGGGCAAAATAATGGCTTCTTTCACTCGGGTGAATATCCCACCGCACGTTCACTTCAGAATTTAATGAGTGTTTGTTATTCTAATTAAAAGCTTTGGATCCATAGGTCATTTGCATCTTTAACGTGTTTCAAGCATGCATATCCATTTTTAAAACACGTCTAGAAGAATTCTCTTTCTTGTAAAATTTCAAGCTATTAGGGTTGAACTAGTGGAATTTCCCAAACTTGGATAACAAAAATTTTGTGTTCAATTGTGGTGTGTGAATAAATTTTCATTACTTACATTTGTTAATGTTTTAATTTTTTTTCATACATAAACTCTAAAATTTACATTTTTTTGTGATCTATTTACCTTTTTTTGTTTACGGCATGAAGGGAGAACGAAAACTCAATGTTTTGATTTAATAAAAAAGTGTACATCTAAACTGGAGATGCACAATGCACAAATGTGGAGAGATATAATACCAAAGAGTGTCTGTGATTTTTCAGGATTGTGAGCTCTTTTCAGTTTTTACTTCTCAGGGTTTACAATCGTCAGGAAAAGGGAGAGGCGGGGGATTTTTAATTGAGTGTTGACTCCCAATCCGCAAGTCATTTCTTACAATAATATAGCCCGTTACGAATGAAAAATCACTTTACAATCATCTATGATTGTTAGGTCAGCTTTTTGCAAACGGGCAAAATAATGGCTTGTTTGACTCGGGTAAATATCCCACCGCACGTTCACTAGAGAATTTAATGAGCGTATGTTATTCTCTTTAAAAGCTTTGGATCCATAGGTCATTTGCATCTTTAACATGCTTGAAGCTTGCATATCCATTTTTAAAACACGTGTGGAACAAATCTCTTTCTTGTAAAATTCCAAGCTATTAGGGTTGCACTAGTTGAATTTCCCAAACTTGGATAACAAAAGTTTTGTGTTAATTTTTGGTGTGTGAAAAAAATTTTTTACTTACATTTGTTATTGTTTTAAATTTTTTCCATACATAAACTCAAAAATTTTGATTTTGCTGTGATCTATTTGCCTTTTTATGTTTACGGGATGGAGGGAGAGTGAAAACTCAAAGTTTTGATTTAAGAAAAAAGTGTACATCTAAAATGGAGACGCACAGTGCACAAATGTAGAGAGAGATACTTACAATGAGTGTCTGCAATTTTTAGGGAATTTAAGCTCTCTTTTTAGTTTTTATATCTCAGGTTTTGCAATCGTCGGGAAAAGGGGAAGGCGGGGTGTTTTTAACTGAGTGTTGACTCCCAATCCGTAAGTCATTTCTTACAAAAATATAGCCCGTTACGGATAACAAATCACTTTACAATCATCTATGATTGTTAGGTAAGCTTTTTGTGAACGGGCAAAATAATGGCTAGTTCGATTCTGGTAAATATCCCACCGCACGTTCATTGAGAATTTAATGAGCTTTTGTTATTCTCTTTAAAAGCTTTGGATCCATAGGTCATTTGCATCTTTAACATGTTTCAAGCATGCATATCCATTTTTAAAACACGTGTAGAAGAAATCTCTTTCTTGTAAAATTCCATGCAATTAGGGTTGAACTAGTGGAATTTCTCAAACTTGGAAAACAAAACTTTTGTGTTCATTTGTGGTGTGTGAGTAAATTTTCTGTACTTACATTTGTTATTGTTTTAATTTTTTTCACACATAAACTCGAAAATTTTCATTTTGTTGTGATCTATTTGCCTTTTTTGGTTTACAGGATGAAGGGAGAGCGAAAACTCAAAGTTTTGATTTAAGAAAAAAGTGTACATCTAAAATGGAGATGCACAATGCACAATTGTAGGGAGAGATAACTCCAAAGAGTGTTTGTAATTTTTAGGGATTGTAAGATCTTTTTAGTTTTTGTATCTCAGGTTTTGCAATCGTCGGGAAAACATGGAGGCGTGCTATTTTTAACTGACTGTTGACTCCCGATCCGTATGTCTTTTCTTACAAAAATATAGCCCGTTACTCATGATAAATCACATTACAATCATCTATGATTCTTAGGTCAGCTTTTTGAAAACGGGCAAAATAATGGCTTCTTTCACTCGGGTGAATATCCCACCGCACGTTCACTTCAGAATTTAATGAGTGTTTGTTATTCTAATTAAAAGCTTTGGATCCATAGGTCATTTGCATCTTTAACGTGTTTCAAGCATGCATATCCATTTTTAAAACACGTCTAGAAGAATTCTCTTTCTTGTAAAATTTCAAGCTATTAGGGTTGAACTAGTGGAATTTCCCAAACTTGGATAACAAAAATTTTGTGTTCAATTCTGGTGTGTGAATAAATTTTCATTACTTACATTTGTTAATGTTTTAATTTTTTTTCATACATAAACTCTAAAATTTACATTTTTTTGTGATCTATTTACCTTTTTTCGTTTACGGCATGAAGGGAGAACGAAAACTCAATGTTTTGATTTAATAAAAAAGTGTACATCTAAACTGGAGATGCACAATGCACAAATGTGGAGAGATATAATACCAAAGAGTGTCTGTGATTTTTCAGGATTGTGAGCTCTTTTCAGTTTTTACTTCTCAGGGTTTACAATCGTCAGGAAAAGGGAGAGGCGGGGGATTTTTAATTGAGTGTTGACTCCCAATCCGCAAGTCATTTCTTACAATAATATAGCCCGTTACGAATGAAAAATCACTTTACAATCATCTATGATTGTTAGGTCAGCTTTTTGCAAACGGGCAAAATAATGGCTTGTTTGACTCGGGTAAATATCCCACCGCACGTTCACTAGAGAATTTAATGAGCGTATGTTATTCTCTTTAAAAGCTTTGGATCCATAGGTCATTTGCATCTTTAACATGCTTGAAGCTTGCATATCCATTTTTAAAACACGTGTGGAACAAATCTCTTTCTTGTAAAATTCCAAGCTATTAGGGTTGCACTAGTTGAATTTCCCAAACTTGGATAACAAAAGTTTTGTGTTAATTTTTGGTGTGTGAAAAAATTTTTTTACTTACATTTTTTATTGTTTTAAATTTTTTCCATACATAAACTCAAAAATTTTCATTTTGCTGTGATCTATTTGCCTTTTTATGTTTACGGGATGGAGGGAGAGTGAAAACTCAAAGTTTTGATTTAAGAAAAAAGTGTACATCTAAAATGGAGACGCACAGTGCACAAATGTAGAGAGAGATACTTACAATGAGTGTCTGCAATTTTTAAGGAATTTAACCTCTCTTTTTAGTTTTTATATTTCAGGTTTTGCAATCGTCGGGAAAAGGGGAAGGCGGGGTGTTTTTAACTGAGTGTTGACTCCCAATCCGTAAGTCATTTCTTACAAAAATATAGCCCGTTACGGATAACAAATCACTTTACAATCATCTATGATTGTTAGGTAAGCTTTTTGTGAACGGGCAAAATAATGGCTAGTTCGATTCTGGTAAATATCCCACCGCACGTTCATTGAGAATTTAATGAGCTTTTGTTATTCTCTTTAAAAGCTTTGGATCCATAGGTCATTTGCATCTTTAACATGTTTCAAGCATGCATATCCATTTTTAAAACACGTGTAGAAGAAATCTCTTTCTTGTAAAATTCCATGCAATTAGGGTTGAACTAGTGGAATTTCTCAAACTTGGAAAACAAAACTTTTGTGTTCATTTGTGGTGTGTGAGTAAATTTTCTGTACTTACATTTGTTATTGTTTTAATTTTTTTCACACATAAACTCGAAAATTTTCATTTTGTTGTGATCTATTTGCCTTTTTTGGTTTACAGGATGAAGGGAGAGCGAAAACTCAAAGTTTTGATTTAAGAAAAAAGTGTACATCTAAAATGGAGATGCACAATGCACAATTGTAGGGAGAGATAACTCCAAAGAGTGTTTGTAATTTTTAGGGATTGTAAGATCTTTTTAGTTTTTGTATCTCAGGTTTTGCAATCGTCGGGAAAACATGGAGGCGTGCTATTTTTAACTGACTGTTGTCTCCCGATCCGTATGTCTTTTCTTACAAAAATATAGCCCGTTACTCATGATAAATCGCATTACAATCATCTATGATTCTTAGGTCAGCTTTTTGAAAACGGGCAAAATAATGGCTTCTTTCACTCGGGTGAATATCCCACCGCACGTTCACTTCAGAATTTAATGAGTGTTTGTTATTCTAATTAAAAGCTTTGGATCCATAGGTCATTTGCATCTTTAACGTGTTTCAAGCATGCATATCCATTTTTAAAACACGTCTTGAAGAATTCTCTTTCTTGTAAAATTTCAAGCTATTAGGGTTGAACTAGTGGAATTTCCCAAACTTGGATAACAAAAATTTTGTGTTCAATTGTGGTGTGTGAATAAATTTTCATTACTTACATTTGTTAATGTTTTAATTTTTTTTCATACATAAACTCTAAAATTTACATTTTTTTGTGATCTATTTACCTTTTTTTGTTTACGGCATGAAGGGAGAACGAAAACTCAATGTTTTGATTTAATAAAAAAGTGTACATCTAAACTGGAGATGCACAATGCACAAATGTGGAGAGATATAATACCAAAGAGTGTCTGTGATTTTTCAGGATTGTGAGCTCTTTTCAGTTTTTACTTCTCAGGGTTTACAATCGTCAGGAAAAGGGAGAGGCGGGGGATTTTTAATTGAGTGTTGACTCCCAATCCGCAAGTCATTTCTTACAATAATATAGCCCGTTACGAATGAAAAATCACTTTACAATCATCTATGATTGTTAGGTCAGCTTTTTGCAAACGGGCAAAATAATGGCTTGTTTGACTCGGGTAAATATCCCACCGCACGTTCACTAGAGAATTTAATGAGCGTATGTTATTCTCTTTAAAAGCTTTGGATCCATAGGTCATTTGCATCTTTAACATGCTTGAAGCTTGCATATCCATTTTTAAAACACGTGTGGAACAAATCTCTTTCTTGTAAAATTCCAAGCTATTAGGGTTGCACTAGTTGAATTTCCCAAACTTGGATAACAAAAGTTTTGTGTTAATTTTTGGTGTGTGAAAAAAATTTTTTACTTACATTTGTTATTGTTTTAAATTTTTTCCATACATAAACTCAAAAATTTTCATTTTGCTGTGATCTATTTGCCTTTTTATGTTTACGGGATGGAGGGAGAGTGAAAACTCAAAGTTTTGATTTAAGAAAAAAGTGTACATCTAAAATGGAGACGCACAGTGCACAAATGTAGAGAGAGATACTTACAATGAGTGTCTGCAATTTTTAGGGAATTTAACCTCTCTTTTTAGTTTTTATATCTCAGGTTTTGCAATCGTCGGGAAAAGGGGAAGGCGGGGTGTTTTTAACTGAGTGTTGACTCCCAATCCGTAAGTCATTTCTTACAAAAATATAGCCCGTTACGGATGACAAATCACTTTACAATCATCTATGATTGTTAGGTAAGCTTTTTGTGAACGGGCAAAATAATGGCTAGTTCGATTCTGGTAAATATCCCACCGCACGTTCATTGAGAATTTAATGAGCTTTTGTTATTCTCTTTAAAAGCTTTGGATCCATAGGTCATTTGCATCTTTAACATGTTTCAAGCATGCATATCCATTTTTAAAACACGTGTAGAAGAAATCTCTTTCTTGTAAAATTCCATGCAATTAGGGTTGAACTAGTGGAATTTCTCAAACTTGGAAAACAAAACTTTTGTGTTCATTTGTGGTGTGTGAGTAAATTTTCTGTACTTACATTTGTTATTGTTTTAATTTTTTTCACACATAAACTCGAAAATTTTCATTTTGTTGTGATCTATTTGCCTTTTTTGGTTTACAGGATGAAGGGAGAGCGAAAACTCAAAGTTTTGATTTAAGAAAAAAGTGTACATCTAAAATGGAGACGCACAGTGCACAAATGTAGAGAGAGATACTTACAATGAGTGTCTGCAATTTTTAGGGAATTTAACCTCTCTTTTTAGTTTTTATATCTCAGGTTTTGCAATCGTCGGGAAAAGGGGAAGGCGGGGTGTTTTTAACTGAGTGTTGACTCCCAATCCGTAAGTCATTTCTTACAAAAATATAGCCCGTTACGGATAACAAATCACTTTACAATCATCTATGATTGTTAGGTAAGCTTTTTGTGAACGGGCAAAATAATGGCTAGTTCGATTCTGGTAAATATCCCACCGCACGTTCATTGAGAATTTAATGAGCTTTTGTTATTCTCTTTAAAAGCTTTGGATCCATAGGTCATTTGCATCTTTAACATGTTTCAAGCATGCATATCCATTTTTAAAACACGTGTAGAAGAAATCTCTTTCTTGTAAAATTCCATGCAATTAGGGTTGAACTAGTGGAATTTCTCAAACTTGGAAAACAAAACTTTTGTGTTCATTTGTGGTGTGTGAGTAAATTTTCTGTACTTACATTTGTTATTGTTATAATTTTTTTCACACATAAACTCGAAAATTTTCATTTTGTTGTGATCTATTTGCCTTTTTTGGTTTACAGGATGAAGGGAGAGCGAAAACTCAAAGTTTTGATTTAAGAAAAAAGTGTACATCTAAAATGGAGATGCACAATGCACAATTGTAGGGAGAGATAACTCCAAAGAGTGTTTGTAATTTTTAGGGATTGTAAGATCTTTTTAGTTTTTGTATCTCAGGTTTTGCAATCGTCGGGAAAACATGGAGGCGTGCTATTTTTAACTGACTGTTGACTCCCGATCCGTATGTCTTTTCTTACAAAAATATAGCCCGTTACTCATGATAAATCACATTACAATCATCTATGATTCTTAGGTCAGCTTTTTGAAAACGGGCAAAATAATGGCTTCTTTCACTCGGGTGAATATCCCACCGCACGTTCACTTCAGAATTTAATGAGTGTTTGTTATTCTAATTAAAAGCTTTGGATCCATAGGTCATTTGCATCTTTAACGTGTTTCAAGCATGCATATCCATTTTTAAAACACGTCTAGAAGAATTCTCTTTCTTGTAAAATTTCAAGCTATTAGGGTTGAACTAGTGGAATTTCCCAAACTTGGATAACAAAAATTTTGTGTTCAATTGTGGTGTGTGAATAAATTTTCATTACTTACATTTGTTAATGTTTTAATTTTTTTTCATACATAAACTCTAAAATTTACATTTTTTTGTGATCTATTTACCTTTTTTCGTTTACGGCATGAAGGGAGAACGAAAACTCAATGTTTTGATTTAATAAAAAAGTGTACATCTAAACTGGAGATGCACAATGCACAAATGTGGAGAGATATAATACCAAAGAGTGTCTGTGATTTTTCAGGATTGTGAGCTCTTTTCAGTTTTTACTTCTCAGGGTTTACAATCGTCAGGAAAAGGGAGAGGCGGGGGATTTTTAATTGAGTGTTGACTCCCAATCCGCAAGTCATTTCTTACAATAATATAGCCCGTTACGAATGAAAAATCACTTTACAATCATCTATGATTGTTAGGTCAGCTTTTTGCAAACGGGCAAAATAATGGCTTGTTTGACTCGGGTAAATATCCCACCGCACGTTCACTAGAGAATTTAATGAGCGTATGTTATTCTCTTTAAAAGCTTTGGATCCATAGGTCATTTGCATCTTTAACATGCTTGAAGCTTGCATATCCATTTTTAAAACACGTGTGGAACAAATCTCTTTCTTGTAAAATTCCAAGCTATTAGGGTTGCAGTAGTTGAATTTCCCAAACTTGGATAACAAAAGTTTTGTGTTAATTTTTGGTGTGTGAAAAAAATTTTTTACTTACATTTGTTATTGTTTTAAATTTTTTCCATACATAAACTCAAAAATTTTCATTTTGCTGTGATCTATTTGCCTTTTTATGTTTACGGGATGGAGGGAGAGTGAAAACTCAAAGTTTTGATTTAAGAAAAAAGTGTACATCTAAAATGGAGACGCACAGTGCACAAATGTAGAGAGAGATACTTACAATGAGTGTCTGCAATTTTTAGGGAATTTAACCTCTCTTTTTAGTTTTTATATCTCAGGTTTTGCAATCGTCGGGAAAAGGGGAAGGCGGGGTGTTTTTAACTGAGTGTTGACTCCCAATCCGTAAGTCATTTCTTACAAAAATATAGCCCGTTACGGATAACAAATCACTTTACAATCATCTATGATTGTTAGGTAAGCTTTTTGTGAACGGGCAAAATAATGGCTAGTTCGATTCTGGTAAATATCCCACCGCACGTTCATTGAGAATTTAATGAGCTTTTGTTATTCTCTTTAAAAGCTTTGGATCCATAGGTCATTTGCATCTTTAACATGTTTCAAGCATGCATATCCATTTTTAAAACACGTGTAGAAGAAATCTCTTTCTTGTAAAATTCCATGCAATTAGGGTTGAACTAGTGGAATTTCTCAAACTTGGAAAACAAAACTTTTGTGTTCATTTGTGGTGTGTGAGTAAATTTTCTGTACTTACATTTGTTATTGTTATAATTTTTTTCACACATAAACTCGAAAATTTTCATTTTGTTGTGATCTATTTGCCTTTTTTGGTTTACAGGATGAAGGGAGAGCGAAAACTCAAAGTTTTGATTTAAGAAAAAAGTGTACATCTAAAATGGAGATGCACAATGCACAATTGTAGGGAGAGATAACTCCAAAGAGTGTTTGTAATTTTTAGGGATTGTAAGATCTTTTTAGTTTTTGTATCTCAGGTTTTGCAATCGTCGGGAAAACATGGAGGCGTGCTATTTTTAACTGACTGTTGACTCCCGATCCGTATGTCTTTTCTTACAAAAATATAGCCCGTTACTCATGATAAATCACATTACAATCATCTATGATTCTTAGGTCAGCTTTTTGAAAACGGGCAAAATAATGGCTTCTTTCACTCGGGTGAATATCCCACCGCACGTTCACTTCAGAATTTAATGAGTGTTTGTTATTCTAATTAAAAGCTTTGGATCCATAGGTCATTTGCATCTTTAACGTGTTTCAAGCATGCATATCCATTTTTAAAACACGTCTAGAAGAATTCTCTTTCTTGTAAAATTTCAAGCTATTAGGGTTGAACTAGTGGAATTTCCCAAACTTGGATAACAAAAATTTTGTGTTCAATTGTGGTGTGTGAATAAATTTTCATTACTTACATTTGTTAATGTTTTAATTTTTTTTCATACATAAACTCTAAAATTTACATTTTTTTGTGATCTATTTACCTTTTTTCGTTTACGGCATGAAGGGAGAACGAAAACTCAATGTTTTGATTTAATAAAAAAGTGTACATCTAAACTGGAGATGCACAATGCACAAATGTGGAGAGATATAATACCAAAGAGTGTCTGTGATTTTTCAGGATTGTGAGCTCTTTTCAGTTTTTACTTCTCAGGGTTTACAATCATCAGGAAAAGGGAGAGGCGGGGGATTTTTAATTGAGTGTTGACTCCCAATCCGCAAGTCATTTCTTACAATAATATAGCCCGTTACGAATGAAAAATCACTTTACAATCATCTATGATTGTTAGGTCAGCTTTTTGCAAACGGGCAAAATAATGGCTTGTTTGACTCGGGTAAATATCCCACCGCACGTTCACTAGAGAATTTAATGAGCGTATGTTATTCTCTTTAAAAGCTTTGGATCCATAGGTCATTTGCATCTTTAACATGCTTGAAGCTTGCATATCCATTTTTAAAACACGTGTGGAACAAATCTCTTTCTTGTAAAATTCCAAGCTATTAGGGTTGCAGTAGTTGAATTTCCCAAACTTGGATAACAAAAGTTTTGTGTTAATTTTTGGTGTGTGAAAAAAATTTTTTACTTACATTTGTTATTGTTTTAAATTTTTTCCATACATAAACTCAAAAATTTTCATTTTGCTGTGATCTATTTGCCTTTTTATGTTTACGGGATGGAGGGAGAGTGAAAACTCAAAGTTTTGATTTAAGAAAAAAGTGTACATCTAAAATGGAGACGCACAGTGCACAAATGTAGAGAGAGATACTTACAATGAGTGTCTGCAATTTTTAGGGAATTTAACCTCTCTTTTTAGTTTTTATATCTCAGGTTTTGCAATCGTCGGGAAAAGGGGAAGGCGGGGTGTTTTTAACTGAGTGTTGACTCCCAATCCGTAAGTCATTTCTTACAAAAATATAGCCCGTTACGGATGATAAATACCTTTACAATCATCTATGATTGTTAGGTAAGCTTTTTGTGAACGGGCAAAATAATGGCTAGTTCGATTCTGGTAAATATCCCACCGCACGTTCATTGAGAATTTAATGAGCTTTTGTTATTCTCTTTAAAAGCTTTGGATCCATAGGTCATTTGCATCTTTAACATGTTTCAAGCATGCATATCCATTTTTAAAACACGTGTAGAAGAAATCTCTTTCTTGTAAAATTCCATGCAATTAGGGTTGAACTAGTGGAATTTCTCAAACTTGGAAAACAAAACTTTTGTGTTCATTTGTGGTGTGTGAGTAAATTTTCTGTACTTACATTTGTTATTGTTTTAATTTTTTTCACACATAAACTCGAAAATTTTCATTTTGTTGTGATCTATTTGCCTTTTTTGGTTTACAGGATGAAGGGAGAGCGAAAACTCAAAGTTTTGATTTAAGAAAAAAGTGTACATCTAAAATGGAGATGCACAATGCACAATTGTAGGGAGAGATAACTCCAAAGAGTGTTTGTAATTTTTAGGGATTGTAAGATCTTTTTAGTTTTTGTATCTCAGGTTTTGCAATCGTCGGGAAAACATGGAGGCGTGCTATTTTTAACTGACTGTTGACTCCCGATCCGTATGTCTTTTCTTACAAAAATATAGCCCGTTACTCATGATAAATCACATTACAATCATCTATGATTCTTAGGTCAGCTTTTTGAAAACGGGCAAAATAATGGCTTCTTTCACTCGGGTGAATATCCCACCGCACGTTCACTTCAGAATTTAATGAGTGTTTGTTATTCTAATTAAAAGCTTTGGATCCATAGGTCATTTGCATCTTTAACGTGTTTCAAGCATGCATATCCATTTTTAAAACACGTCTAGAAGAATTCTCTTTCTTGTAAAATTTCAAGCTATTAGGGTTGAACTAGTGGAATTTCCCAAACTTGGATAACAAAAATTTTGTGTTCAATTGTGGTGTGTGAATAAATTTTCATTACTTACATTTGTTAATGTTTTAATTTTTTTTCATACATAAACTCTAAAATTTACATTTTTTTGTGATCTATTTACCTTTTTTTGTTTACGGCATGAAGGGAGAACGAAAACTCAATGTTTTGATTTAATAAAAAAGTGTACATCTAAACTGGAGATGCACAATGCACAAATGTGGAGAGATATAATACCAAAGAGTGTCTGTGATTTTTCAGGATTGTGAGCTCTTTTCAGTTTTTACTTCTCAGGGTTTACAATCGTCGGGAAAAGGGAGAGGCGGGGGATTTTTAATTGAGTGTTGACTCCCAATCCGCAAGTCATTTCTTACAATAATATAGCCCGTTACGAATGAAAAATCACTTTACAATCATCTATGATTGTTAGGTCAGCTTTTTGCAAACGGGCAAAATAATGGCTTGTTTGACTCGGGTAAATATCCCACCGCACGTTCACTAGAGAATTTAATGAGCGTATGTTATTCTCTTTAAAAGCTTTGGATCCATAGGTCATTTGCATCTTTAACATGCTTGAAGCTTGCATATCCATTTTTAAAACACGTGTGGAACAAATCTCTTTCTTGTAAAATTCCAAGCTATTAGGGTTGCACTAGTTGAATTTCCCAAACTTGGATAACAAAAGTTTTGTGTTAATTTTTGGTGTGTGAAAAAATTTTTTTACTTACATTTGTTATTGTTTTAAATTTTTTCCATACATAAACTCAAAAATTTTCATTTTGCTGTGATCTATTTGCCTTTTTATGTTTACGGGATGGAGGGAGAGTGAAAACTCAAAGTTTTGATTTAAGAAAAAAGTGTACATCTAAAATGGAGACGCACAGTGCACAAATGTAGAGAGAGATACTTACAATGAGTGTCTGCAATTTTTAGGGAATTTAAGCTCTCTTTTTAGTTTTTATATCTCAGGTTTTGCAATCGTCGGGAAAAGGGGAAGGCGGGGTGTTTTTAACTGAGTGTTGACTCCCAATCCGTAAGTCATTTCTTACAAAAATATAGCCCGTTACGGATGATAAATACCTTTACAATCATCTATGATTGTTAGGTAAGCTTTTTGTGAACGGGCAAAATAATGGCTAGTTCGATTCTGGTAAATATCCCACCGCACGTTCATTGAGAATTTAATGAGCTTTTGTTATTCTCTTTAAAAGCTTTGGATCCATAGGTCATTTGCATCTTTAACATGTTTCAAGCATGCATATCCATTTTTAAAACACGTGTAGAAGAAATCTCTTTCTTGTAAAATTCCATGCAATTAGGGTTGAACTAGTGGAATTTCTCAAACTTGGAAAACAAAACTTTTGTGTTCATTTGTGGTGTGTGAGTAAATTTTCTGTACTTACATTTGTTATTGTTTTAATTTTTTTCACACATAAACTCGAAAATTTTCATTTTGTTGTGATCTATTTGCCTTTTTTGGTTTACAGGATGAAGGGAGAGCGAAAACTCAAAGTTTTGATTTAAGAAAAAAGTGTACATCTAAAATGGAGATGCACAATGCACAATTGTAGGGAGAGATAACTCCAAAGAGTGTTTGTAATTTTTAGGGATTGTAAGATCTTTTTAGTTTTTGTATCTCAGGTTTTGCAATCGTCGGGAAAACATGGAGGCGTGCTATTTTTAACTGACTGTTGACTCCCGATCCGTATGTCTTTTCTTACAAAAATATAGCCCGTTACTCATGATAAATCACATTACAATCATCTATGATTCTTAGGTCAGCTTTTTGAAAACGGGCAAAATAATGGCTTCTTTCACTCGGGTGAATATCCCACCGCACGTTCACTTCAGAATTTAATGAGTGTTTGTTATTCTAATTAAAAGCTTTGGATCCATAGGTCATTTGCATCTTTAACGTGTTTCAAGCATGCATATCCATTTTTAAAACACGTCTAGAAGAATTCTCTTTCTTGTAAAATTTCAAGCTATTAGGGTTGAACTAGTGGAATTTCCCAAACTTGGATAACAAAAATTTTGTGTTCAATTGTGGTGTGTGAATAAATTTTCATTACTTACATTTGTTAATGTTTTAATTTTTTTTCATACATAAACTCTAAAATTTACATTTTTTTGTGATCTATTTACCTTTTTTTGTTTACGGCATGAAGGGAGAACGAAAACTCAATGTTTTGATTTAATAAAAAAGTGTACATCTAAACTGGAGATGCACAATGCACAAATGTGGAGAGATATAATACCAAAGAGTGTCTGTGATTTTTCAGGATTGTGAGCTCTTTTCAGTTTTTACTTCTCAGGGTTTACAATCGTCGGGAAAAGGGAGAGGCGGGGGATTTTTAATTGAGTGTTGACTCCCAATCCGCAAGTCATTTCTTACAATAATATAGCCCGTTACGAATGAAAAATCACTTTACAATCATCTATGATTGTTAGGTCAGCTTTTTGCAAACGGGCAAAATAATGGCTTGTTTGACTCGGGTAAATATCCCACCGCACGTTCACTAGAGAATTTAATGAGCGTATGTTATTCTCTTTAAAAGCTTTGGATCCATAGGTCATTTGCATCTTTAACATGCTTGAAGCTTGCATATCCATTTTTAAAACACGTGTGGAACAAATCTCTTTCTTGTAAAATTCCAAGCTATTAGGGTTGCACTAGTTGAATTTCCCAAACTTGGATAACAAAAGTTTTGTGTTAATTTTTGGTGTGTGAAAAAATTTTTTTACTTACATTTGTTATTGTTTTAAATTTTTTCCATACATAAACTCAAAAATTTTCATTTTGCTGTGATCTATTTGCCTTTTTATGTTTACGGGATGGAGGGAGAGTGAAAACTCAAAGTTTTGATTTAAGAAAAAAGTGTACATCTAAAATGGAGACGCACAGTGCACAAATGTAGAGAGAGATACTTACAATGAGTGTCTGCAATTTTTAGGGAATTTAAGCTCTCTTTTTAGTTTTTATATCTCAGGTTTTGCAATCGTCGGGAAAAGGGGAAGGCGGGGTGTTTTTAACTGAGTGTTGACTCCCAATCCGTAAGTCATTTCTTAAAAAAATATAGCCCGTTACGGATGACAAATCACTTTACAATCATCTATGATTGTTAGGTAAGCTTTTTGTGAACGGGCAAAATAATGGCTAGTTCGATTCTGGTAAATATCCCACCGCACGTTCATTGAGAATTTAATGAGCTTTTGTTATTCTCTTTAAAAGCTTTGGATCCATAGGTCATTTGCATCTTTAACATGTTTCAAGCATGCATATCCATTTTTAAAACACGTGTAGAAGAAATCTCTTTCTTGTAAAATTCCATGCAATTAGGGTTGAACTAGTGGAATTTCTCAAACTTGGAAAACAAAACTTTTGTGTTCATTTGTGGTGTGTGAGTAAATTTTCTGTACTTACATTTGTTATTGTTTTAATTTTTTTCACACATAAACTCGAAAATTTTCATTTTGTTGTGATCTATTTGCCTTTTTTGGTTTACAGGATGAAGGGAGAGCGAAAACTCAAAGTTTTGATTTAAGAAAAAAGTGTACATCTAAAATGGAGATGCACAATGCACAATTGTAGGGAGAGATAACTCCAAAGAGTGTTTGTAATTTTTAGGGATTGTAAGATCTTTTTAGTTTTTGTATCTCAGGTTTTGCAATCGTCGGGAAAACATGGAGGCGTGCTATTTTTAACTGACTGTTGACTCCCGATCCGTATGTCTTTTCTTACAAAAATATAGCCCGTTACTCATGATAAATCACATTACAATCATCTATGATTCTTAGGTCAGCTTTTTGAAAACGGGCAAAATAATGGCTTCTTTCACTCGGGTGAATATCCCACCGCACGTTCACTTCAGAATTTAATGAGTGTTTGTTATTCTAATTAAAAGCTTTGGATCCATAGGTCATTTGCATCTTTAACGTGTTTCAAGCATGCATATCCATTTTTAAAACACGTCTAGAAGAATTCTCTTTCTTGTAAAATTTCAAGCTATTAGGGTTGAACTAGTGGAATTTCCCAAACTTGGATAACAAAAATTTTGTGTTCAATTGTGGTGTGTGAATAAATTTTCATTACTTACATTTGTTAATGTTTTAATTTTTTTTCATACATAAACTCTAAAATTTACATTTTTTTGTGATCTATTTACCTTTTTTTGTTTACGGCATGAAGGGAGAACGAAAACTCAATGTTTTGATTTAATAAAAAAGTGTACATCTAAACTGGAGATGCACAATGCACAAATGTGGAGAGATATAATACCAAAGAGTGTCTGTGATTTTTCAGGATTGTGAGCTCTTTTCAGTTTTTACTTCTCAGGGTTTACAATCGTCGGGAAAAGGGAGAGGCGGGGGATTTTTAATTGAGTGTTGACTCCCAATCCGCAAGTCATTTCTTACAATAATATAGCCCGTTACGAATGAAAAATCACTTTACAATCATCTATGATTGTTAGGTCAGCTTTTTGCAAACGGGCAAAATAATGGCTTGTTTGACTCGGGTAAATATCCCACCGCACGTTCACTAGAGAATTTAATGAGCGTATGTTATTCTCTTTAAAAGCTTTGGATCCATAGGTCATTTGCATCTTTAACATGCTTGAAGCTTGCATATCCATTTTTAAAACACGTGTGGAACAAATCTCTTTCTTGTAAAATTCCAAGCTATTAGGGTTGCACTAGTTGAATTTCCCAAACTTGGATAACAAAAGTTTTGTGTTAATTTTTGGTGTGTGAAAAAATTTTTTTACTTACATTTGTTATTGTTTTAAATTTTTTCCATACATAAACTCAAAAATTTTCATTTTGCTGTGATCTATTTGCCTTTTTATGTTTACGGGATGGAGGGAGAGTGAAAACTCAAAGTTTTGATTTAAGAAAAAAGTGTACATCTAAAATGGAGACGCACAGTGCACAAATGTAGAGAGAGATACTTACAATGAGTGTCTGCAATTTTTAGGGAATTTAAGCTCTCTTTTTAGTTTTTATATCTCAGGTTTTGCAATCGTCGGGAAAAGGGGAAGGCGGGGTGTTTTTAACTGAGTGTTGACTCCCAATCCGTAAGTCATTTCTTACAAAAATATAGCCCGTTACGGATGATAAATACCTTTACAATCATCTATGATTGTTAGGTAAGCTTTTTGTGAACGGGCAAAATAATGGCTAGTTCGATTCTGGTAAATATCCCACCGCACGTTCATTGAGAATTTAATGAGCTTTTGTTATTCTCTTTAAAAGCTTTGGATCCATAGGTCATTTGCATCTTTAACATGTTTCAAGCATGCATATCCATTTTTAAAACACGTGTAGAAGAAATCTCTTTCTTGTAAAATTCCATGCAATTAGGGTTGAACTAGTGGAATTTCTCAAACTTGGAAAACAAAACTTTTGTGTTCATTTGTGGTGTGTGAGTAAATTTTCTGTACTTACATTTGTTATTGTTTTAATTTTTTTCACACATAAACTCGAAAATTTTCATTTTGTTGTGATCTATTTGCCTTTTTTGGTTTACAGGATGAAGGGAGAGCGAAAACTCAAAGTTTTGATTTAAGAAAAAAGTGTACATCTAAAATGGAGATGCACAATGCACAATTGTAGGGAGAGATAACTCCAAAGAGTGTTTGTAATTTTTAGGGATTGTAAGATCTTTTTAGTTTTTGTATCTCAGGTTTTGCAATCGTCGGGAAAACATGGAGGCGTGCTATTTTTAACTGACTGTTGACTCCCGATCCGTATGTCTTTTCTTACAAAAATATAGCCCGTTACTCATGATAAATCACATTACAATCATCTATGATTCTTAGGTCAGCTTTTTGAAAACGGGCAAAATAATGGCTTCTTTCACTCGGGTGAATATCCCACCGCACGTTCACTTCAGAATTTAATGAGTGTTTGTTATTCTAATTAAAAGCTTTGGATCCATAGGTCATTTGCATCTTTAACGTGTTTCAAGCATGCATATCCATTTTTAAAACACGTCTAGAAGAATTCTCTTTCTTGTAAAATTTCAAGCTATTAGGGTTGAACTAGTGGAATTTCCCAAACTTGGATAACAAAAATTTTGTGTTCAATTGTGGTGTGTGAATAAATTTTCATTACTTACATTTGTTAATGTTTTAATTTTTTTTCATACATAAACTCTAAAATTTACATTTTTTTGTGATCTATTTACCTTTTTTTGTTTACGGCATGAAGGGAGAACGAAAACTCAATGTTTTGATTTAATAAAAAAGTGTACATCTAAACTGGAGATGCACAATGCACAAATGTGGAGAGATATAATACCAAAGAGTGTCTGTGATTTTTCAGGATTGTGAGCTCTTTTCAGTTTTTACTTCTCAGGGTTTACAATCGTCGGGAAAAGGGAGAGGCGGGGGATTTTTAATTGAGTGTTGACTCCCAATCCGCAAGTCATTTCTTACAATAATATAGCCCGTTACGAATGAAAAATCACTTTACAATCATCTATGATTGTTAGGTCAGCTTTTTGCAAACGGGCAAAATAATGGCTTGTTTGACTCGGGTAAATATCCCACCGCACGTTCACTAGAGAATTTAATGAGCGTATGTTATTCTCTTTAAAAGCTTTGGATCCATAGGTCATTTGCATCTTTAACATGCTTGAAGCTTGCATATCCATTTTTAAAACACGTGTGGAACAAATCTCTTTCTTGTAAAATTCCAAGCTATTAGGGTTGCACTAGTTGAATTTCCCAAACTTGGATAACAAAAGTTTTGTGTTAATTTTTGGTGTGTGAAAAAATTTTTTTACTTACATTTGTTATTGTTTTAAATTTTTTCCATACATAAACTCAAAAATTTTGATTTTGCTGTGATCTATTTGCCTTTTTATGTTTACAGGATTGAGGGAGAGTGAAAACTCAAAGTTTTGATTTAAGAAAAAAGTGTACATCTAAAATGGAGACGCACAGTGCACAAATGTAGAGAGAGATACTTACAATGAGTGTCTGCAATTTTTAGGGAATTTAAGCTCTCTTTTTAGTTTTTATATCTCAGGTTTTGCAATCGTCGGGAAAAGGGGAAGGCGGGGTGTTTTTAACTGAGTGTTGACTCCCAATCCGTAAGTCATTTCTTAAAAAAATATAGCCCGTTACGGATGACAAATCACTTTACAATCATCTATGATTGTTAGGTAAGCTTTTTGTGAACGGGCAAAATAATGGCTAGTTCGATTCTGGTAAATATCCCACCGCACGTTCATTGAGAATTTAATGAGCTTTTGTTATTCTCTTTAAAAGCTTTGGATCCATAGGTCATTTGCATCTTTAACATGTTTCAAGCATGCATATCCATTTTTAAAACACGTGTAGAAGAAATCTCTTTCTTGTAAAATTCCATGCAATTAGGGTTGAACTAGTGGAATTTCTCAAACTTGGAAAACAAAACTTTTGTGTTCATTTGTGGTGTGTGAGTAAATTTTCTGTACTTACATTTGTTATTGTTTTAATTTTTTTCACACATAAACTCGAAAATTTTCATTTTGTTGTGATCTATTTGCCTTTTTTGGTTTACAGGATGAAGGGAGAGCGAAAACTCAAAGTTTTGATTTAAGAAAAAAGTGTACATCTAAAATGGAGATGCACAATGCACAATTGTAGGGAGAGATAACTCCAAAGAGTGTTTGTAATTTTTAGGGATTGTAAGATCTTTTTAGTTTTTGTATCTCAGGTTTTGCAATCGTCGGGAAAACATGGAGGCGTGCTATTTTTAACTGACTGTTGACTCCCGATCCGTATGTCTTTTCTTACAAAAATATAGCCCGTTACTCATGATAAATCACATTACAATCATCTATGATTCTTAGGTCAGCTTTTTGAAAATGGGCAAAATAATGGCTTCTTTCACTCGGGTGAATATCCCACCGCACGTTCACTTCAGAATTTAATGAGTGTTTGTTATTCTAATTAAAAGCTTTGGATCCATAGGTCATTTGCATCTTTAACGTGTTTCAAGCATGCATATCCATTTTTAAAACACGTCTAGAAGAATTCTCTTTCTTGTAAAATTTCAAGCTATTAGGGTTGAACTAGTGGAATTTCCCAAACTTGGATAACAAAAATTTTGTGTTCAATTGTGGTGTGTGAATAAATTTTCATTACTTACATTTGTTAATGTTTTAATTTTTTTTCATACATAAACTCTAAAATTTACATTTTTTTGTGATCTATTTACCTTTTTTTGTTTACGGCATGAAGGGAGAACGAAAACTCAATGTTTTGATTTAATAAAAAAGTGTACATCTAAACTGGAGATGCACAATGCACAAATGTGGAGAGATATAATACCAAAGAGTGTCTGTGATTTTTCAGGATTGTGAGCTCTTTTCAGTTTTTACTTCTCAGGGTTTACAATCGTCGGGAAAAGGGAGAGGCGGGGGATTTTTAATTGAGTGTTGACTCCCAATCCGCAAGTCATTTCTTACAATAATATAGCCCGTTACGAATGAAAAATCACTTTACAATCATCTATGATTGTTAGGTCAGCTTTTTGCAAACGGGCAAAATAATGGCTTGTTTGACTCGGGTAAATATCCCACCGCACGTTCACTAGAGAATTTAATGAGCGTATGTTATTCTCTTTAAAAGCTTTGGATCCATAGGTCATTTGCATCTTTAACATGCTTGAAGCTTGCATATCCATTTTTAAAACACGTGTGGAACAAATCTCTTTCTTGTAAAATTCCAAGCTATTAGGGTTGCACTAGTTGAATTTCCCAAACTTGGATAACAAAAGTTTTGTGTTAATTTTTGGTGTGTGAAAAAAATTTTTTACTTACATTTGTTATTGTTTTAAATTTTTTCCATACATAAACTCAAAAATTTTGATTTTGCTGTGATCTATTTGCCTTTTTATGTTTACAGGATGGAGGGAGAGTGAAAACTCAAAGTTTTGATTTAAGAAAAAAGTGTACATCTAAAATGGAGACGCACAGTGCACAAATGTAGAGAGAGATACTTATAATGAGTGTCTGCAATTTTTAGGGAATTTAAGCTCTCTTTTTAGTTTTTATATCTCAGGTTTTGCAATCGTCGGGAAAAGGGGAAGGCGGGGTGTTTTTAACTGAGTGTTGACTCCCAATCCGTAAGTCATTTCTTAAAAAAATATAGCCCGTTACGGATGACAAATCACTTTACAATCATCTATGATTGTTAGGTAAGCTTTTTGTGAACGGGCAAAATAATGGCTAGTTCGATTCTGGTAAATATCCCACCGCACGTTCATTGAGAATTTAATGAGCTTTTGTTATTCTCTTTAAAAGCTTTGGATCCATAGGTCATTTGCATCTTTAACATGTTTCAAGCATGCATATCCATTTTTAAAACACGTGTAGAAGAAATCTCTTTCTTGTAAAATTCCATGCAATTAGGGTTGAACTAGTGGAATTTCTCAAACTTGGAAAACAAAACTTTTGTGTTCATTTGTGGTGTGTGAGTAAATTTTCTGTACTTACATTTGTTATTGTTTTAATTTTTTTCACACATAAACTCGAAAATTTTCATTTTGTTGTGATCTATTTGCCTTTTTTGGTTTACAGTATGAAGGGAGAGCGAAAACTCAAAGTTTTGATTTAAGAAAAAAGTGTACATCTAAAATGGAGATGCACAATGCACAATTGTAGGGAGAGATAACTCCAAAGAGTGTTTGTAATTTTTAGGGATTGTAAGATCTTTTTAGTTTTTGTATCTCAGGTTTTGCAATCGTCGGGAAAACATGGAGGCGTGCTATTTTTAACTGACTGTTGACTCCCGATCCGTATGTCTTTTCTTACAAAAATATAGCCCGTTACTCATGATAAATCACATTACAATCATCTATGATTCTTAGGTCAGCTTTTTGAAAACGGGCAAAATAATGGCTTCTTTCACTCGGGTGAATATCCCACCGCACGTTCACTTCAGAATTTAATGAGTGTTTGTTATTCTAATTAAAAGCTTTGGATCCATAGGTCATTTGCATCTTTAACGTGTTTCAAGCATGCATATCCATTTTTAAAACACGTCTAGAAGAATTCTCTTTCTTGTAAAATTTCAAGCTATTAGGGTTGAACTAGTGGAATTTCCCAAACTTGGATAACAAAAATTTTGTGTTCAATTGTGGTGTGTGAATAAATTTTCATTACTTACATTTGTTAATGTTTTAATTTTTTTTCATACATAAACTCTAAAATTTACATTTTTTTGTGATCTATTTACCTTTTTTTGTTTACGGCATGAAGGGAGAACGAAAACTCAATGTTTTGATTTAATAAAAAAGTGTACATCTAAACTGGAGATGCACAATGCACAAATGTGGAGAGATATAATACCAAAGAGTGTCTGTGATTTTTCAGGATTGTGAGCTCTTTTCAGTTTTTACTTCTCAGGGTTTACAATCGTCGGGAAAAGGGAGAGGCGGGGGATTTTTAATTGAGTGTTGACTCCCAATCCGCAAGTCATTTCTTACAATAATATAGCCCGTTACGAATGAAAAATCACTTTACAATCATCTATGATTGTTAGGTCAGCTTTTTGCAAACGGGCAAAATAATGGCTTGTTTGACTCGGGTAAATATCCCACCGCACGTTCACTAGAGAATTTAATGAGCGTATGTTATTCTCTTTAAAAGCTTTGGATCCATAGGTCATTTGCATCTTTAACATGCTTGAAGCTTGCATATCCATTTTTAAAACACGTGTGGAACAAATCTCTTTCTTGTAAAATTCCAAGCTATTAGGGTTGCACTAGTTGAATTTCCCAAACTTGGATAACAAAAGTTTTGTGTTAATTTTTGGTGTGTGAAAAAATTTTTTTACTTACATTTGTTATTGTTTTAAACTTTTTCCATACATAAACTCAAAAATTTTCATTTTGCTGTGATCTATTTGCCTTTTTATGTTTACGGGATGGAGGGAGAGTGAAAACTCAAAGTTTTGATTTAAGAAAAAAGTGTACATCTAAAATGGAGACGCACAGTGCACAAATGTAGAGAGAGATACTTACAATGAGTGTCTGCAATTTTTAGGGAATTTAAGCTCTCTTTTTAGTTTTTATATCTCAGGTTTTGCAATCGTCGGGAAAAGGGGAAGGCGGGGTGTTTTTAACTGAGTGTTGACTCCCAATCCGTAAGTCATTTCTTACAAAAATATAGCCCGTTACGGATGACAAATCACTTTACAATCATCTATGATTGTTAGGTAAGCTTTTTGTGAACGGGCAAAATAATGGCTAGTTCGATTCTGGTAAATATCCCACCGCACGTTCATTGAGAATTTAATGAGCTTTTGTTATTCTCTTTAAAAGCTTTGGATCCATAGGTCATTTGCATCTTTAACATGTTTCAAGCATGCATATCCATTTTTAAAACACGTGTAGAAGAAATCTCTTTCTTGTAAAATTCCATGCAATTAGGGTTGAACTAGTGGAATTTCTCAAACTTGGAAAACAAAACTTTTGTGTTCATTTGTGGTGTGTGAGTAAATTTTCTGTACTTACATTTGTTATTGTTTTAATTTTTTTCACACATAAACTCGAAAATTTTCATTTTGTTGTGATCTATTTGCCTTTTTTGGTTTACAGGATGAAGGGAGAGCGAAAACTCAAAGTTTTGATTTAAGAAAAAAGTGTACATCGAAAATGGAGATGCACAATGCACAATTGTAGGGAGAGATAACTCCAAAGAGTGTTTGTAATTTTTAGGGATTGTAAGATCTTTTTAGTTTTTGTATCTCAGGTTTTGCAATCGTCGGGAAAACATGGAGGCGTGCTATTTTTAACTGACTGTTGACTCCCGATCCGTATGTCTTTTCTTACAAAAATATAGCCCGTTACTCATGATAAATCACATTACAATCATCTATGATTCTTAGGTCAGCTTTTTGAAAACGGGCAAAATAATGGCTTCTTTCACTCGGGTGAATATCCCACCGCACGTTCACTTCAGAATTTAATGAGTGTTTGTTATTCTAATTAAAAGCTTTGGATCCATAGGTCATTTGCATCTTTAACGTGTTTCAAGCATGCATATCCATTTTTAAAACACGTCTAGAAGAATTCTCTTTCTTGTAAAATTTCAAGCTATTAGGGTTGAACTAGTGGAATTTCCCAAACTTGGATAACAAAAATTTTGTGTTCAATTGTGGTGTGTGAATAAATTTTCATTACTTACATTTGTTAATGTTTTAATTTTTTTTCATACATAAACTCTAAAATTTACATTTTTTTGTGATCTATTTACCTTTTTTTGTTTACGGCATGAAGGGAGAACGAAAACTCAATGTTTTGATTTAATAAAAAAGTGTACATCTAAACTGGAGATGCACAATGCACAAATGTGGAGAGATATAATACCAAAGAGTGTCTGTGATTTTTCAGGATTGTGAGCTCTTTTCAGTTTTTACTTCTCAGGGTTTACAATCGTCAGGAAAAGGGAGAGGCGGGGGATTTTTAATTGAGTGTTGACTCCCAATCCGCAAGTCATTTCTTACAATAATATAGCCCGTTACGAATGAAAAATCACTTTACAATCATCTATGATTGTTAGGTCAGCTTTTTGCAAACGGGCAAAATAATGGCTTGTTTGACTCGGGTAAATATCCCACCGCACGTTCACTAGAGAATTTAATGAGCGTATGTTATTCTCTTTAAAAGCTTTGGATCCATAGGTCATTTGCATCTTTAACATGCTTGAAGCTTGCATATCCATTTTTAAAACACGTGTGGAACAAATCTCTTTCTTGTAAAATTCCAAGCTATTAGGGTTGCACTAGTTGAATTTCCCAAACTTGGATAACAAAAGTTTTGTGTTAATTTTTGGTGTGTGAAAAAAAATTTTTACTTACATTTGTTATTGTTTTAAATTTTTTCCATACATAAACTCAAAAATTTTGATTTTGCTGTGATCTATTTGCCTTTTTATGTTTACGGGATGGAGGGAGAGTGAAAACTCAAAGTTTTGATTTAAGAAAAAAGTGTACATCTAAAATGGAGACGCACAGTGCACAAATGTAGAGAGAGATACTTACAATGAGTGTCTGCAATTTTTAGGGAATTTAAGCTCTCTTTTTAGTTTTTATATCTCAGGTTTTGCAATCGTCGGGAAAAGGGGAAGGCGGGGTGTTTTTAACTGAGTGTTGACTCCCAATCCGTAAGTCATTTCTTACAAAAATATAGCCCGTTACGGATGACAAATCACTTTACAATCATCTATGATTGTTAGGTAAGCTTTTTGTGAACGGGCAAAATAATGGCTAGTTCGATTCTGGTAAATATCCCACCGCACGTTCATTGAGAATTTAATGAGCTTTTGTTATTCTCTTTAAAAGCTTTGGATCCATAGGTCATTTGCATCTTTAACATGTTTCAAGCATGCATATCCATTTTTAAAACACGTGTAGAAGAAATCTCTTTCTTGTAAAATTCCATGCAATTAGGGTTGAACTAGTGGAATTTCTCAAACTTGGAAAACAAAACTTTTGTGTTCATTTGTGGTGTGTGAGTAAATTTTCTGTACTTACATTTGTTATTGTTTTAATTTTTTTCACACATAAACTCGAAAATTTTCATTTTGTTGTGATCTATTTGCCTTTTTTGGTTTACAGGATGAAGGGAGAGCGAAAACTCAAAGTTTTGATTTAAGAAAAAAGTGTACATCTAAAATGGATATGCACAATGCACAATTGTAGGGAGAGATAACTCCAAAGAGTGTTTGTAATTTTTAGGGATTGTAAGATCTTTTTAGTTTTTGTATCTCAGGTTTTGCAATCGTCGGGAAAACATGGAGGCGTGCTATTTTTAACTGACTGTTGACTCCCGATCCGTATGTCTTTTCTTACAAAAATATAGCCCGTTTACTCATGATAAATCACATTACAATCATCTATGATTCTTAGGTCAGCTTTTTGAAAACGGGCAAAATAATGGCTTCTTTCACTCGGGTGAATATCCCACCGCACGTTCACTTCAGAATTTAATGAGTGTTTGTTATTCTAATTAAAAGCTTTGGATCCATAGGTCATTTGCATCTTTAACGTGTTTCAAGCATGCATATCCATTTTTAAAACACGTCTAGAAGAATTCTCTTTCTTGTAAAATTTCAAGCTATTAGGGTTGAACTAGTGGAATTTCCCAAACTTGGATAACAAAAATTTTGTGTTCAATTGTGGTGTGTGAATAAATTTTCATTACTTACATTTGTTAATGTTTTAATTTTTTTTCATACATAAACTCTAAAATTTACATTTTTTTGTGATCTATTTACCTTTTTTTGTTTACGGCATGAAGGGAGAACGAAAACTCAATGTTTTGATTTAATAAAAAAGTGTACATCTAAACTGGAGATGCACAATGCACAAATGTGGAGAGATATAATACCAAAGAGTGTCTGTGATTTTTCAGGATTGTGAGCTCTTTTCAGTTTTTACTTCTCAGGGTTTACAATCGTCAGGAAAAGGGAGAGGCGGGGGATTTTTAATTGAGTGTTGACTCCCAATCCGCAAGTCATTTCTTACAATAATATAGCCCGTTACGAATGAAAAATCACTTTACAATCATCTATGATTGTTAGGTCAGCTTTTTGCAAACGGGCAAAATAATGGCTTGTTTGACTCGGGTAAATATCCCACCGCACGTTCACTAGAGAATTTAATGAGCGTATGTTATTCTCTTTAAAAGCTTTGGATCCATAGGTCATTTGCATCTTTAACATGCTTGAAGCTTGCATATCCATTTTTAAAACACGTGTGGAACAAATCTCTTTCTTGTAAAATTCCAAGCTATTAGGGTTGCACTAGTTGAATTTCCCAAACTTGGATAACAAAAGTTTTGTGTTAATTTTTGGTGTGTGAAAAAAATTTTTTACTTACATTTGTTATTGTTTTAAATTTTTTCCATACATAAACTCAAAAATTTTGATTTTGCTGTGATCTATTTGCCTTTTTATGTTTACGGGATGGAGGGAGAGTGAAAACTCAAAGTTTTGATTTAAGAAAAAAGTGTACATCTAAAATGGAGACGCACAGTGCACAAATGTAGAGAGAGATACTTACAATGAGTGTCTGCAATTTTTAGGGAATTTAAGCTCTCTTTTTAGTTTTTATATCTCAGGTTTTGCAATCGTCGGGAAAAGGGGAAGGCGGGGTGTTTTTAACTGAGTGTTGACTCCCAATCCGTAAGTCATTTCTTACAAAAATATAGCCCGTTACGGATGACAAATCACTTTACAATCATCTATGATTGTTAGGTAAGCTTTTTGTGAACGGGCAAAATAATGGCTAGTTCGATTCTGGTAAATATCCCACCGCACGTTCATTGAGAATTTAATGAGCTTTTGTTATTCTCTTTAAAAGCTTTGGATCCATAGGTCATTTGCATCTTTAACATGTTTCAAGCATGCATATCCATTTTTAAAACACGTGTAGAAGAAATCTCTTTCTTGTAAAATTCCATGCAATTAGGGTTGAACTAGTGGAATTTCTCAAACTTGGAAAACAAAACTTTTGTGTTCATTTGTGGTGTGTGAGTAAATTTTCTGTACTTACATTTGTTATTGTTTTAATTTTTTTCACACATAAACTCGAAAATTTTCATTTTGTTGTGATCTATTTGCCTTTTTTGGTTTACAGGATGAAGGGAGAGCGAAAACTCAAAGTTTTGATTTAAGAAAAAAGTGTACATCTAAAATGGATATGCACAATGCACAATTGTAGGGAGAGATAACTCCAAAGAGTGTTTGTAATTTTTAGGGATTGTAAGATCTTTTTAGTTTTTGTATCTCAGGTTTTGCAATCGTCGGGAAAACATGGAGGCGTGCTATTTTTAACTGACTGTTGACTCCCGATCCGTATGTCTTTTCTTACAAAAATATAGCCCGTTTACTCATGATAAATCACATTACAATCATCTATGATTCTTAGGTCAGCTTTTTGAAAACGGGCAAAATAATGGCTTCTTTCACTCGGGTGAATATCCCACCGCACGTTCACTTCAGAATTTAATGAGTGTTTGTTATTCTAATTAAAAGCTTTGGATCCATAGGTCATTTGCATCTTTAACGTGTTTCAAGCATGCATATCCATTTTTAAAACACGTCTAGAAGAATTCTCTTTCTTGTAAAATTTCAAGCTATTAGGGTTGAACTAGTGGAATTTCCCAAACTTGGATAACAAAAATTTTGTGTTCAATTGTGGTGTGTGAATAAATTTTCATTACTTACATTTGTTAATGTTTTAATTTTTTTTCATACATAAACTCTAAAATTTACATTTTTTTGTGATCTATTTACCTTTTTTTGTTTACGGCATGAAGGGAGAACGAAAACTCAATGTTTTGATTTAATAAAAAAGTGTACATCTAAACTGGAGATGCACAATGCACAAATGTGGAGAGATATAATACCAAAGAGTGTCTGTGATTTTTCAGGATTGTGAGCTCTTTTCAGTTTTTACTTCTCAGGGTTTACAATCGTCGGGAAAAGGGAGAGGCGGGGGATTTTTAATTGAGTGTTGACTCCCAATCCGCAAGTCATTTCTTACAATAATATAGCCCGTTACGAATGAAAAATCACTTTACAATCATCTATGATTGTTAGGTCAGCTTTTTGTGAACGGGCAAAATAATGGCTAGTTCGATTCTGGTAAATATCCCACCGCACGTTCATTGAGAATTTAATGAGCTTTTGTTATTCTCTTTAAAAGCTTTGG
The DNA here is from genome assembly GCF_029961685.1 of Aristolochia californica. Classification (NCBI taxonomy): domain Eukaryota; kingdom Viridiplantae; phylum Streptophyta; class Magnoliopsida; order Piperales; family Aristolochiaceae; genus Aristolochia; species Aristolochia californica. Next base: position 13,010,080 of record NW_027181793.1, read on the forward strand.
ATCCATAGGTCATTTGCATCTTTAACATGTTTCAAGCATGCATATCCATTTTTAAAACACGTGTAGAAGAAATCTCTTTCTTGTAAAATTCCATGCAATTAGGGTTGAACTAGTGGAATTTCTCAAACTTGGAAAACAAAACTTTTGTGTTCATTTGTGGTGTGTGAGTAAATTTTCTGTACTTACATTTGTTATTGTTTTAATTTTTTTCACACATAAACTCGAAAATTTTCATTTTGTTGTGATCTATTTGCCTTTTTTGGTTTACAGGATGAAGGGAGAGCGAAAACTCAAAGTTTTGATTTAAGAAAAAAGTGTACATCTAAAATGGAGATGCACAATGCACAATTGTAGGGAGAGATAACTCCAAAGAGTGTTTGTAATTTTTAGGGATTGTAAGATCTTTTTAGTTTTTGTATCTCAGGTTTTGCAATCGTCGGGAAAACATGGAGGCGTGCTATTTTTAACTGACTGTTGACTCCCGATCCGTATGTCTTTTCTTACAAAAATATAGCCCGTTTACTCATGATAAATCACATTACAATCATCTATGATTCTTAGGTCAGCTTTTTGAAAACGGGCAAAATAATGGCTTCTTTCACTCGGGTGAATATCCCACCGCACGTTCACTTCAGAATTTAATGAGTGTTTGTTATTCTAATTAAAAGCTTTGGATCCATAGGTCATTTGCATCTTTAACGTGTTTCAAGCATGCATATCCATTTTTAAAACACGTCTAGAAGAATTCTCTTTCTTGTAAAATTTCAAGCTATTAGGGTTGAACTAGTGGAATTTCCCAAACTTGGATAACAAAAATTTTGTGTTCAATTGTGGTGTGTGAATAAATTTTCATTACTTACATTTGTTAATGTTTTAATTTTTTTTCATACATAAACTCTAAAATTTACATTTTTTTGTGATCTATTTACCTTTTTTTGTTTACGGCATGAAGGGAGAACGAAAACTCAATGTTTTGATTTAATAAAAAAGTGTACATCTAAACTGGAGATGCACAATGCACAAATGTGGAGAGATATAATACCAAAGAGTGTCTGTGATTTTTCAGGATTGTGAGCTCTTTTCAGTTTTTACTTCTCAGGGTTTACAATCGTCAGGAAAAGGGAGAGGCGGGGGATTTTTAATTGAGTGTTGACTCCCAATCCGCAAGTCATTTCTTACAATAATATAGCCCGTTACGAATGAAAAATCACTTTACAATCATCTATGATTGTTAGGTCAGCTTTTTGCAAACGGGCAAAATAATGGCTTGTTTGACTCGGGTAAATATCCCACCGCACGTTCACTAGAGAATTTAATGAGCGTATGTTATTCTCTTTAAAAGCTTTGGATCCATAGGTCATTTGCATCTTTAACATGCTTGAAGCTTGCATATCCATTTTTAAAACACGTGTGGAACAAATCTCTTTCTTGTAAAATTCCAAGCTATTAGGGTTGCACTAGTTGAATTTCCCAAACTTGGATAACAAAAGTTTTGTGTTAATTTTTGGTGTGTGAAAAAATTTTTTTACTTACATTTGTTATTGTTTTAAATTTTTTCCATACATAAACTCAAAAATTTTCATTTTGCTGTGATCTATTTGCCTTTTTATGTTTACGGGATGGAGGGAGAGTGAAAACTCAAAGTTTTGATTTAAGAAAAAAGTGTACATCTAAAATGGAGACGCACAGTGCACAAATGTAGAGAGAGATACTTACAATGAGTGTCTGCAATTTTTAGGGAATTTAAGCTCTCTTTTTAGTTTTTATATCTCAGGTTTTGCAATCGTCGGGAAAAGGGGAAGGCGGGGTGTTTTTAACTGAGTGTTGACTCCCAATCCGTAAGTCATTTCTTACAAAAATATAGCCCGTTACGGATGATAAATAACTTTACAATCATCTATGATTGTTAGGTAAGCTTTTTGTGAACGGGCAAAATAATGGCTAGTTCGATTCTGGTAAATATCCCACCGCACGTTCATTGAGAATTTAATGAGCTTTTGTTATTCTCTTTAAAAGCTTTGGATCCATAGGTCATTTGCATCTTTAACATGTTTCAAGCATGCATATCCATTTTTAAAACACGTGTAGAAGAAATCTCTTTCTTGTAAAATTCCATGCAATTAGGGTTGAACTAGTGGAATTTCTCAAACTTGGAAAACAAAACTTTTGTGTTCATTTGTGGTGTGTGAGTAAATTTTCTGTACTTACATTTGTTATTGTTTTAATTTTTTTCACACATAAACTCGAAAATTTTCATTTTGTTGTGATCTATTTGCCTTTTTTGGTTTACAGGATGAAGGGAGAGCGAAAACTCAAAGTTTTGATTTAAGAAAAAAGTGTACATCTAAAATGGAGATGCACAATGCACAATTGTAGGGAGAGATAACTCCAAAGAGTGTTTGTAATTTTTAGGGATTGTAAGATCTTTTTAGTTTTTGTATCTCAGGTTTTGCAATCGTCGGGAAAACATGGAGGCGTGCTATTTTTAACTGACTGTTGACTCCCGATCCGTATGTCTTTTCTTACAAAAATATAGCCCGTTTACTCATGATAAATCACATTACAATCATCTATGATTCTTAGGTCAGCTTTTTGAAAACGGGCAAAATAATGGCTTCTTTCACTCGGGTGAATATCCCACCGCACGTTCACTTCAGAATTTAATGAGTGTTTGTTATTCTAATTAAAAGCTTTGGATCCATAGGTCATTTGCATCTTTAACGTGTTTCAAGCATGCATATCCATTTTTAAAACACGTCTAGAAGAATTCTCTTTCTTGTAAAATTTCAAGCTATTAGGGTTGAACTAGTGGAATTTCCCAAACTTGGATAACAAAAATTTTGTGTTCAATTGTGGTGTGTGAATAAATTTTCATTACTTACATTTGTTAATGTTTTAATTTTTTTTCATACATAAACTCTAAAATTTACATTTTTTTGTGATCTATTTACCTTTTTCTGTTTACGGCATGAAGGGAGAACGAAAACTCAATGTTTTGATTTAATAAAAAAGTGTACATCTAAACTGGAGATGCACAATGCACAAATGTGGAGAGATATAATACCAAAGAGTGTCTGTGATTTTTCAGGATTGTGAGCTCTTTTCAGTTTTTACTTCTCAGGGTTTACAATCGTCAGGAAAAGGGAGAGGCGGGGGATTTTTAATTGAGTGTTGACTCCCAATCCGCAAGTCATTTCTTACAATAATATAGCCCGTTACGAATGAAAAATCACTTTACAATCATCTATGATTGTTAGGTCAGCTTTTTGCAAACGGGCAAAATAATGGCTTGTTTGACTCGGGTAAATATCCCACCGCACGTTCACTAGAGAATTTAATGAGCGTATGTTATTCTCTTTAAAAGCTTTGGATCCATAGGTCATTTGCATCTTTAACATGCTTGAAGCTTGCATATCCATTTTTAAAACACGTGTGGAACAAATCTCTTTCTTGTAAAATTCCAAGCTATTAGGGTTGCACTAGTTGAATTTCCCAAACTTGGATAACAAAAGTTTTGTGTTAATTTTTGGTGTGTGAAAAAATTTTTTTACTTACATTTGTTATTGTTTTAAATTTTTTCCATACATAAACTCAAAAATTTTCATTTTGCTGTGATCTATTTGCCTTTTTATGTTTACGGGATGGAGGGAGAGTGAAAACTCAAAGTTTTGATTTAAGAAAAAAGTGCACATCTAAAATGGAGACGCACAGTGCACAAATGTAGAGAGAGATACTTACAATGAGTGTCTGCAATTTTTAGGGAATTTAAGCTCTCTTTTTAGTTTTTATATCTCAGGTTTTGCAATCGTCGGGAAAAGGGGAAGGCGGGGTGTTTTTAACTGAGTGTTGACTCCCAATCCGTAAGTCATTTCTTACAAAAATATAGCCCGTTACGGATGATAAATCACTTTACAATCATCTATGATTGTTAGGTAAGCTTTTTGTGAACGGGCAAAATAATGGCTAGTTCGATTCTGGTAAATATCCCACCGCACGTTCATTGAGAATTTAATGAGCTTTTGTTATTCTCTTTAAAAGCTTTGGATCCATAGGTCATTTGCATCTTTAACATGTTTCAAGCATGCATATCCATTTTTAAAACACGTGTAGAAGAAATCTCTTTCTTGTAAAATTCCATGCAATTAGGGTTGAACTAGTGGAATTTCTCAAACTTGGAAAACAAAACTTTTGTGTTCATTTGTGGTGTGTGAGTAAATTTTCTGTACTTACATTTGTTATTGTTTTAATTTTTTTCACACATAAACTCGAAAATTTTCATTTTGTTGTGATCTATTTGCCTTTTTTGGTTTACAGGATGAAGGGAGAGCGAAAACTCAAAGTTTTGATTTAAGAAAAAAGTGTACATCTAAAATGGAGATGCACAATGCACAATTGTAGGGAGAGATAACTCCAAAGAGTGTTTGTAATTTTTAGGGATTGTAAGATCTTTTTAGTTTTTGTATCTCAGGTTTTGCAATCGTCGGGAAAACATGGAGGCGTGCTATTTTTAACTGACTGTTGACTCCCGATCCGTATGTCTTTTCTTACAAAAATATAGCCCGTTTACTCATGATAAATCACATTACAATCATCTATGATTCTTAGGTCAGCTTTTTGAAAACGGGCAAAATAATGGCTTCTTTCACTCGGGTGAATATCCCACCGCACGTTCACTTCAGAATTTAATGAGTGTTTGTTATTCTAATTAAAAGCTTTGGATCCATAGGTCATTTGCATCTTTAACGTGTTTCAAGCATGCATATCCATTTTTAAAACACGTCTAGAAGAATTCTCTTTCTTGTAAAATTTCAAGCTATTAGGGTTGAACTAGTGGAATTTCCCAAACTTGGATAACAAAAATTTTGTGTTCAATTGTGGTGTGTGAATAAATTTTCATTACTTACATTTGTTAATGTTTTAATTTTTTTTCATACATAAACTCTAAAATTTACATTTTTTTGTGATCTATTTACCTTTTTCTGTTTACGGCATGAAGGGAGAACGAAAACTCAATGTTTTGATTTAATAAAAAAGTGTACATCTAAACTGGAGATGCACAATGCACAAATGTGGAGAGATATAATACCAAAGAGTGTCTGTGATTTTTCAGGATTGTGAGCTCTTTTCAGTTTTTACTTCTCAGGGTTTACAATCGTCAGGAAAAGGGAGAGGCGGGGGATTTTTAATTGAGTGTTGACTCCCAATCCGCAAGTCATTTCTTACAATAATATAGCCCGTTACGAATGAAAAATCACTTTACAATCATCTATGATTGTTAGGTCAGCTTTTTGCAAACGGGCAAAATAATGGCTTGTTTGACTCGGGTAAATATCCCACCGCACGTTCACTAGAGAATTTAATGAGCGTATGTTATTCTCTTTAAAAGCTTTGGATCCATAGGTCATTTGCATCTTTAACATGCTTGAAGCTTGCATATCCATTTTTAAAACACGTGTGGAACAAATCTCTTTCTTGTAAAATTCCAAGCTATTAGGGTTGCACTAGTTGAATTTCCCAAACTTGGATAACAAAAGTTTTGTGTTAATTTTTGGTGTGTGAAAAAATTTTTTTACTTACATTTGTTATTGTTTTAAATTTTTTCCATACATAAACTCAAAAATTTTCATTTTGCTGTGATCTATTTGCCTTTTTATGTTTACGGGATGGAGGGAGAGTGAAAACTCAAAGTTTTGATTTAAGAAAAAAGTGCACATCTAAAATGGAGACGCACAGTGCACAAATGTAGAGAGAGATACTTACAATGAGTGTCTGCAATTTTTAGGGAATTTAAGCTCTCTTTTTAGTTTTTATATCTCAGGTTTTGCAATCGTCGGGAAAAGGGGAAGGCGGGGTGTTTTTAACTGAGTGTTGACTCCCAATCCGTAAGTCATTTCTTACAAAAATATAGCCCGTTACGGATGATAAATAACTTTACAATCATCTATGATTGTTAGGTAAGCTTTTTGTGAACGGGCAAAATAATGGCTAGTTCGATTCTGGTAAATATCCCACCGCACGTTCATTGAGAATTTAATGAGCTTTTGTTATTCTCTTTAAAAGCTTTGGATCCATAGGTCATTTGCATCTTTAACATGTTTCAAGCATGCATATCCATTTTTAAAACACGTGTAGAAGAAATCTCTTTCTTGTAAAATTCCATGCAATTAGGGTTGAACTAGTGGAATTTCTCAAACTTGGAAAACAAAACTTTTGTGTTCATTTGTGGTGTGTGAGTAAATTTTCTGTACTTACATTTGTTATTGTTTTAATTTTTTTCACACATAAACTCGAAAATTTTCATTTTGTTGTGATCTATTTGCCTTTTTTGGTTTACAGGATGAAGGGAGAGCGAAAACTCAAAGTTTTGATTTAAGAAAAAAGTGTACATCTAAAATGGAGATGCACAATGCACAATTGTAGGGAGAGATAACTCCAAAGAGTGTTTGTAATTTTTAGGGATTGTAAGATCTTTTTAGTTTTTGTATCTCAGGTTTTGCAATCGTCGGGAAAACATGGAGGCGTGCTATTTTTAACTGACTGTTGACTCCCGATCCGTATGTCTTTTCTTACAAAAATATAGCCCGTTTACTCATGATAAATCACATTACAATCATCTATGATTCTTAGGTCAGCTTTTTGAAAACGGGCAAAATAATGGCTTCTTTCACTCGGGTGAATATCCCACCGCACGTTCACTTCAGAATTTAATGAGTGTTTGTTATTCTAATTAAAAGCTTTGGATCCATAGGTCATTTGCATCTTTAACGTGTTTCAAGCATGCATATCCATTTTTAAAACACGTCTAGAAGAATTCTCTTTCTTGTAAAATTTCAAGCTATTAGGGTTGAACTAGTGGAATTTCCCAAACTTGGATAACAAAAATTTTGTGTTCAATTGTGGTGTGTGAATAAATTTTCATTACTTACATTTGTTAATGTTTTAATTTTTTTTCATACATAAACTCTAAAATTTACATTTTTTTGTGATCTATTTACCTTTTTCTGTTTACGGCATGAAGGGAGAACGAAAACTCAATGTTTTGATTTAATAAAAAAGTGTACATCTAAACTGGAGATGCACAATGCACAAATGTGGAGAGATATAATACCAAAGAGTGTCTGTGATTTTTCAGGATTGTGAGCTCTTTTCAGTTTTTACTTCTCAGGGTTTACAATCGTCAGGAAAAGGGAGAGGCGGGGGATTTTTAATTGAGTGTTGACTCCCAATCCGCAAGTCATTTCTTACAATAATATAGCCCGTTACGAATGAAAAATCACTTTACAATCATCTATGATTGTTAGGTCAGCTTTTTGCAAACGGGCAAAATAATGGCTTGTTTGACTCGGGTAAATATCCCACCGCACGTTCACTAGAGAATTTAATGAGCGTATGTTATTCTCTTTAAAAGCTTTGGATCCATAGGTCATTTGCATCTTTAACATGCTTGAAGCTTGCATATCCATTTTTAAAACACGTGTGGAACAAATCTCTTTCTTGTAAAATTCCAAGCTATTAGGGTTGCACTAGTTGAATTTCCCAAACTTGGATAACAAAAGTTTTGTGTTAATTTTTGGTGTGTGAAAAAATTTTTTTACTTACATTTGTTATTGTTTTAAATTTTTTCCATACATAAACTCAAAAATTTTCATTTTGCTGTGATCTATTTGCCTTTTTATGTTTACGGGATGGAGGGAGAGTGAAAACTCAAAGTTTTGATTTAAGAAAAAAGTGCACATCTAAAATGGAGACGCACAGTGCACAAATGTAGAGAGAGATACTTACAATGAGTGTCTGCAATTTTTAGGGAATTTAAGCTCTCTTTTTAGTTTTTATATCTCAGGTTTTGCAATCGTCGGGAAAAGGGGAAGGCGGGGTGTTTTTAACTGAGTGTTGACTCCCAATCCGTAAGTCATTTCTTACAAAAATATAGCCCGTTACGGATGATAAATCACTTTACAATCATCTATGATTGTTAGGTAAGCTTTTTGTGAACGGGCAAAATAATGGCTAGTTCGATTCTGGTAAATATCCCACCGCACGTTCATTGAGAATTTAATGAGCTTTTGTTATTCTCTTTAAAAGCTTTGGATCCATAGGTCATTTGCATCTTTAACATGTTTCAAGCATGCATATCCATTTTTAAAACACGTGTAGAAGAAATCTCTTTCTTGTAAAATTCCATGCAATTAGGGTTGAACTAGTGGAATTTCTCAAACTTGGAAAACAAAACTTTTGTGTTCATTTGTGGTGTGTGAGTAAATTTTCTGTACTTACATTTGTTATTGTTTTAATTTTTTTCACACATAAACTCGAAAATTTTCATGTTGTTGTGATCTATTTGCCTTTTTTGGTTTACAGGATGAAGGGAGAGCGAAAACTCAAAGTTTTGATTTAAGAAAAAAGTGTACATCTAAAATGGAGATGCACAATGCACAATTGTAGGGAGAGATAACTCCAAAGAGTGTTTGTAATTTTTAGGGATTGTAAGATCTTTTTAGTTTTTGTATCTCAGGTTTTGCAATCGTCGGGAAAACATGGAGGCGTGCTATTTTTAACTGACTGTTGACTCCCGATCCGTATGTCTTTTCTTACAAAAATATAGCCCGTTTACTCATGATAAATCACATTACAATCATCTATGATTCTTAGGTCAGCTTTTTGAAAACGGGCAAAATAATGGCTTCTTTCACTCGGGTGAATATCCCACCGCACGTTCACTTCAGAATTTAATGAGTGTTTGTTATTCTAATTAAAAGCTTTGGATCCATAGGTCATTTGCATCTTTAACGTGTTTCAAGCATGCATATCCATTTTTAAAACACGTCTAGAAGAATTCTCTTTCTTGTAAAATTTCAAGCTATTAGGGTTGAACTAGTGGAATTTCCCAAACTTGGATAACAAAAATTTTGTGTTCAATTGTGGTGTGTGAATAAATTTTCATTACTTACATTTGTTAATGTTTTAATTTTTTTTCATACATAAACTCTAAAATTTACATTTTTTTGTGATCTATTTACCTTTTTCTGTTTACGGCATGAAGGGAGAACGAAAACTCAATGTTTTGATTTAATAAAAAAGTGTACATCTAAACTGGAGATGCACAATGCACAAATGTGGAGAGATATAATACCAAAGAGTGTCTGTGATTTTTCAGGATTGTGAGCTCTTTTCAGTTTTTACTTCTCAGGGTTTACAATCGTCAGGAAAAGGGAGAGGCGGGGGATTTTTAATTGAGTGTTGACTCCCAATCCGCAAGTCATTTCTTACAATAATATAGCCCGTTACGAATGAAAAATCACTTTACAATCATCTATGATTGTTAGGTCAGCTTTTTGCAAACGGGCAAAATAATGGCTTGTTTGACTCGGGTAAATATCCCACCGCACGTTCACTAGAGAATTTAATGAGCGTATGTTATTCTCTTTAAAAGCTTTGGATCCATAGGTCATTTGCATCTTTAACATGCTTGAAGCTTGCATATCCATTTTTAAAACACGTGTGGAACAAATCTCTTTCTTGTAAAATTCCAAGCTATTAGGGTTGCACTAGTTGAATTTCCCAAACTTGGATAACAAAAGTTTTGTGTTAATTTTTGGTGTGTGAAAAAATTTTTTTACTTACATTTGTTATTGTTTTAAATTTTTTCCATACATAAACTCAAAAATTTTCATTTTGCTGTGATCTATTTGCCTTTTTATGTTTACGGGATGGAGGGAGAGTGAAAACTCAAAGTTTTGATTTAAGAAAAAAGTGCACATCTAAAATGGAGACGCACAGTGCACAAATGTAGAGAGAGATACTTACAATGAGTGTCTGCAATTTTTAGGGAATTTAAGCTCTCTTTTTAGTTTTTATATCTCAGGTTTTGCAATCGTCGGGAAAAGGGGAAGGCGGGGTGTTTTTAACTGAGTGTTGACTCCCAATCCGTAAGTCATTTCTTACAAAAATATAGCCCGTTACGGATGATAAATAACTTTACAATCATCTATGATTGTTAGGTAAGCTTTTTGTGAACGGGCAAAATAATGGCTAGTTCGATTCTGGTAAATATCCCACCGCACGTTCATTGAGAATTTAATGAGCTTTTGTTATTCTCTTTAAAAGCTTTGGATCCATAGGTCATTTGCATCTTTAACATGTTTCAAGCATGCATATCCATTTTTAAAACACGTGTAGAAGAAATCTCTTTCTTGTAAAATTCCATGCAATTAGGGTTGAACTAGTGGAATTTCTCAAACTTGGAAAACAAAACTTTTGTGTTCATTTGTGGTGTGTGAGTAAATTTTCTGTACTTACATTTGTTATTGTTTTAATTTTTTTCACACATAAACTCGAAAATTTTCATTTTGTTGTGATCTATTTGCCTTTTTTGGTTTACAGGATGAAGGGAGAGCGAAAACTCAAAGTTTTGATTTAAGAAAAAAGTGTACATCTAAAATGGAGATGCACAATGCACAATTGTAGGGAGAGATAACTCCAAAGAGTGTTTGTAATTTTTAGGGATTGTAAGATCTTTTTAGTTTTTGTATCTCAGGTTTTGCAATCGTCGGGAAAACATGGAGGCGTGCTATTTTTAACTGACTGTTGACTCCCGATCCGTATGTCTTTTCTTACAAAAATATAGCCCGTTTACTCATGATAAATCACATTACAATCATCTATGATTCTTAGGTCAGCTTTTTGAAAACGGGCAAAATAATGGCTTCTTTCACTCGGGTGAATATCCCACCGCACGTTCACTTCAGAATTTAATGAGTGTTTGTTATTCTAATTAAAAGCTTTGGATCCATAGGTCATTTGCATCTTTAACGTGTTTCAAGCATGCATATCCATTTTTAAAACACGTCTAGAAGAATTCTCTTTCTTGTAAAATTTCAAGCTATTAGGGTTGAACTAGTGGAATTTCCCAAACTTGGATAACAAAAATTTTGTGTTCAATTGTGGTGTGTGAATAAATTTTCATTACTTACATTTGTTAATGTTTTAATTTTTTTTCATACATAAACTCTAAAATTTACATTTTTTTGTGATCTATTTACCTTTTTTTGTTTACGGCATGAAGGGAGAACGAAAACTCAATGTTTTGATTTAATAAAAAAGTGTACATCTAAACTGGAGATGCACAATGCACAAATGTGGAGAGATATAATACCAAAGAGTGTCTGTGATTTTTCAGGATTGTGAGCTCTTTTCAGTTTTTACTTCTCAGGGTTTACAATCGTCAGGAAAAGGGAGAGGCGGGGGATTTTTAATTGAGTGTTGACACCCAATCCGCAAGTCATTTCTTACAATAATATAGCCCGTTACGAATGAAAAATCACTTTACAATCATCTATGATTGTTAGGTCAGCTTTTTGCAAACGGGCAAAATAATGGCTTGTTTGACTCGGGTAAATATCCCACCGCACGTTCACTAGAGAATTTAATGAGCGTATGTTATTCTCTTTAAAAGCTTTGGATCCATAGGTCATTTGCATCTTTAACATGCTTGAAGCTTGCATATCCATTTTTAAAACACGTGTGGAACAAATCTCTTTCTTGTAAAATTCCAAGCTATTAGGGTTGCACTAGTTGAATTTCCCAAACTTGGATAACAAAAGTTTTGTGTTAATTTTTGGTGTGTGAAAAAATTTTTTTACTTACATTTGTTATTGTTTTAAATTTTTTCCATACATAAACTCAAAAATTTTCATTTTGCTGTGATCTATTTGCCTTTTTATGTTTACGGGATGGAGGGAGAGTGAAAACTCAAAGTTTTGATTTAAGAAAAAAGTGTACATCTAAAATGGAGACGCACAGTGCACAAATGTAGAGAGAGATACTTACAATGAGTGTCTGCAATTTTTAGGGAATTTAAGCTCTCTTTTTAGTTTTTATATCTCAGGTTTTGCAATCGTCGGGAAAAGGGGAAGGCGGGGTGTTTTTAACTGAGTGTTGACTCCCAATCCGTAAGTCATTTCTTACAAAAATATAGCCCGTTACGGATGACAAATCACTTTACAATCATCTATGATTGTTAGGTAAGCTTTTTGTGAACGGGCAAAATAATGGCTAGTTCGATTCTGGTAAATATCCCACCGCACGTTCATTGAGAATTTAATGAGCTTTTGTTATTCTCTTTAAAAGCTTTGGATCCATAGGTCATTTGCATCTTTAACATGTTTCAAGCATGCATATCCATTTTTAAAACACGTGTAGAAGAAATCTCTTTCTTGTAAAATTCCATGCAATTAGGGTTGAACTAGTGGAATTTCTCAAACTTGGAAAACAAAACTTTTGTGTTCATTTGTGGTGTGTGAGTAAATTTTCTGTACTTACATTTGTTATTGTTTTAATTTTTTTCACACATAAACTCGAAAATTTTCATTTTGTTGTGATCTATTTGCCTTTTTTGGTTTACAGGATGAAGGGAGAGCGAAAACTCAAAGTTTTGATTTAAGAAAAAAGTGTACATCTAAAATGGATATGCACAATGCACAATTGTAGGGAGAGATAACTCCAAAGAGTGTTTGTAATTTTTAGGGATTGTAAGATCTTTTTAGTTTTTGTATCTCAGGTTTTGCAATCGTCGGGAAAACATGGAGGCGTGCTATTTTTAACTGACTGTTGACTCCCGATCCGTATGTCTTTTCTTACAAAAATATAGCCCGTTTACTCATGATAAATCACATTACAATCATCTATGATTCTTAGGTCAGCTTTTTGAAAACGGGCAAAATAATGGCTTCTTTCACTCGGGTGAATATCCCACCGCACGTTCACTTCAGAATTTAATGAGTGTTTGTTATTCTAATTAAAAGCTTTGGATCCATAGGTCATTTGCATCTTTAACGTGTTTCAAGCATGCATATCCATTTTTAAAACACGTCTAGAAGAATTCTCTTTCTTGTAAAATTTCAAGCTATTAGGGTTGAACTAGTGGAATTTCCCAAACTTGGATAACAAAAATTTTGTGTTCAATTGTGGTGTGTGAATAAATTTTCATTACTTACATTTGTTAATGTTTTAATTTTTTTTCATACATAAACTCTAAAATTTACATTTTTTTGTGATCTATTTACCTTTTTTTGTTTACGGCATGAAGGGAGAACGAAAACTCAATGTTTTGATTTAATAAAAAAGTGTACATCTAAACTGGAGATGCACAATGCACAAATGTGGAGAGATATAATACCAAAGAGTGTCTGTGATTTTTCAGGATTGTGAGCTCTTTTCAGTTTTTACTTCTCAGGGTTTACAATCGTCAGGAAAAGGGAGAGGCGGGGGATTTTTAATTGAGTGTTGACACCCAATCCGCAAGTCATTTCTTACAATAATATAGCCCGTTACGAATGAAAAATCACTTTACAATCATCTATGATTGTTAGGTCAGCTTTTTGCAAACTGGCAAAATAATGGCTTGTTTGACTCGGGTAAATATCCCACCGCACGTTCACTAGAGAATTTAATGAGCGTATGTTATTCTCTTTAAAAGCTTTGGATCCATAGGTCATTTGCATCTTTAACATGCTTGAAGCTTGCATATCCATTTTTAAAACACGTGTGGAACAAATCTCTTTCTTGTAAAATTCCAAGCTATTAGGGTTGCACTAGTTGAATTTCCCAAACTTGGATAACAAAAGTTTTGTGTTAATTTTTGGTGTGTGAAAAAATTTTTTTACTTACATTTGTTATTGTTTTAAATTTTTTCCATACATAAACTCAAAAATTTTGATTTTGCTGTGATCTATTTGCCTTTTTATGTTTACGGGATGGAGGGAGAGTGAAAACTCAAAGTTTTGATTTAAGAAAAAAGTGTACATCTAAAATGGAGACGCACAGTGCACAAATGTAGAGAGAGATACTTACAATGAGTGTCTGCAATTTTTAGGGAATTTAAGCTCTCTTTTTAGTTTTTATATCTCAGGTTTTGCAATCGTCGGGAAAAGGGGAAGGCGGGGTGTTTTTAACTGAGTGTTGACTCCCAATCCGTAAGTCATTTCTTACAAAAATATAGCCCGTTACGGATGACAAATCACTTTACAATCATCTATGATTGTTAGGTAAGCTTTTTGTGAACGGGCAAAATAATGGCTAGTTCGATTCTGGTAAATATCCCACCGCACGTTCATTGAGAATTTAATGAGCTTTTGTTATTGTCTTTAAAAGCTTTGGATCCATAGGTCATTTGCATCTTTAACATGTTTCAAGCATGCATATCCATTTTTAAAACACGTGTAGAAGAAATCTCTTTCTTGTAAAATTCCATGCAATTAGGGTTGAACTAGTGGAATTTCTCAAACTTGGAAAACAAAACTTTTGTGTTCATTTGTGGTGTGTGAGTAAATTTTCTGTACTTACATTTGTTATTGTTTTAATTTTTTTCACACATAAACTCGAAAATTTTCATTTTGTTGTGATCTATTTGCCTTTTTTGGTTTACAGGATGAAGGGAGAGCGAAAACTCAAAGTTTTGATTTAAGAAAAAAGTGTACATCTAAAATGGAGATGCACAATGCACAATTGTAGGGAGAGATAACTCCAAAGAGTGTTTGTAATTTTTAGGGATTGTAAGATCTTTTTAGTTTTTGTATCTCAGGTTTTGCAATCGTCGGGAAAACATGGAGGCGTGCTATTTTTAACTGACTGTTGACTCCCGATCCGTATGTCTTTTCTTACAAAAATATAGCCCGTTTACTCATGATAAATCACATTACAATCATCTATGATTCTTAGGTCAGCTTTTTGAAAACGGGCAAAATAATGGCTTCTTTCACTCGGGTGAATATCCCACCGCACGTTCACTTCAGAATTTAATGAGTGTTTGTTATTCTAATTAAAAGCTTTGGATCCATAGGTCATTTGCATCTTTAACGTGTTTCAAGCATGCATATCCATTTTTAAAACACGTCTAGAAGAATTCTCTTTCTTGTAAAATTTCAAGCTATTAGGGTTGAACTAGTGGAATTTCCCAAACTTGGATAACAAAAATTTTGTGTTCAATTGTGGTGTGTGAATAAATTTTCATTACTTACATTTGTTAATGTTTTAATTTTTTTTCATACATAAACTCTAAAATTTACATTTTTTTGTGATCTATTTACCTTTTTTTGTTTACGGCATGAAGGGAGAACGAAAACTCAATGTTTTGATTTAATAAAAAAGTGTACATCTAAACTGGAGATGCACAATGCACAAATGTGGAGAGATATAATACCAAAGAGTGTCTGTGATTTTTCAGGATTGTGAGCTCTTTTCAGTTTTTACTTCTCAGGGTTTACAATCGTCAGGAAAAGGGAGAGGCGGGGGCTTTTTAATTGAGTGTTGACTCCCAATCCGCAAGTCATTTCTTACAATAATATAGCCCGTTACGAATGAAAAATCACTTTACAATCATCTATGATTGTTAGGTCAGCTTTTTGCAAACGGGCAAAATAATGGCTTGTTTGACTCGGGTAAATATCCCACCGCACGTTCACTAGAGAATTTAATGAGCGTATGTTATTCTCTTTAAAAGCTTTGGATCCATAGGTCATTTGCATCTTTAACATGCTTGAAGCTTGCATATCCATTTTTAAAACACGTGTGGAACAAATCTCTTTCTTGTAAAATTCCAAGCTATTAGGGTTGCACTAGTTGAATTTCCCAAACTTGGATAACAAAAGTTTTGTGTTAATTTTTGGTGTGTGAAAAATTTTTTTTACTTACATTTGTTATTGTTTTAAATTTTTTCCATACATAAACTCAAAAATTTTCATTTTGCTGTGATCTATTTGCCTTTTTATGTTTACGGGATGGAGGGAGAGTGAAAACTCAAAGTTTTGATTTAAGAAAAAAGTGTACATCTAAAATGGAGACGCACAGTGCACAAATGTAGAGAGAGATACTTACAATGAGTGTCTGCAATTTTTAGGGAATTTAAGCTCTCTTTTTAGTTTTTATATCTCAGGTTTTGCAATCGTCGGGAAAAGGGGAAGGCGGGGTGTTTTTAACTGAGTGTTGACTCCCAATCCGTAAGTCATTTCTTACAAAAATATAGCCCGTTACGGATGACAAATCACTTTACAATCATCTATGATTGTTAGGTAAGCTTTTTGTGAACGGGCAAAATAATGGCTAGTTCGATTCTGGTAAATATCCCACCGCACGTTCATTGAGAATTTAATGAGCTTTTGTTATTCTCTTTAAAAGCTTTGGATCCATAGGTCATTTGCATCTTTAACATGTTTCAAGCATGCATATCCATTTTTAAAACACGTGTAGAAGAAATCTCTTTCTTGTAAAATTCCATGCAATTAGGGTTGAACTAGTGGAATTTCTCAAACTTGGAAAACAAAACTTTTGTGTTCATTTGTGGTGTGTGAGTAAATTTTCTGTACTTACATTTGTTATTGTTTTAATTTTTTTCACACATAAACTCGAAAATTTTCATTTTGTTGTGATCTATTTGCCTTTTTTGGTTTACAGGATGAAGGGAGAGCGAAAACTCAAAGTTTTGATTTAAGAAAAAAGTGTACATCTAAAATGGAGATGCACAATGCACAATTGTAGGGAGAGATAACTCCAAAGAGTGTTTGTAATTTTTAGGGATTGTAAGATCTTTTTAGTTTTTGTATCTCAGGTTTTGCAATCGTCGGGAAAACATGGAGGCGTGCTATTTTTAACTGACTGTTGACTCCCGATCCGTATGTCTTTTCTTACAAAAATATAGCCCGTTTACTCATGATAAATCACATTACAATCATCTATGATTCTTAGGTCAGCTTTTTGAAAACGGGCAAAATAATGGCTTCTTTCACTCGGGTGAATATCCCACCGCACGTTCACTTCAGAATTTAATGAGTGTTTGTTATTCTAATTAAAAGCTTTGGATCCATAGGTCATTTGCATCTTTAACGTGTTTCAAGCATGCATATCCATTTTTAAAACACGTCTAGAAGAATTCTCTTTCTTGTAAAATTTCAAGCTATTAGGGTTGAACTAGTGGAATTTCCCAAACTTGGATAACAAAAATTTTGTGTTCAATTGTGGTGTGTGAATAAATTTTCATTACTTACATTTGTTAATGTTTTAATTTTTTTTCATACATAAACTCTAAAATTTACATTTTTTTGTGATCTATTTACCTTTTTTTGTTTACGGCATGAAGGGAGAACGAAAACTCAATGTTTTGATTTAATAAAAAAGTGTACATCTAAACTGGAGATGCACAATGCACAAATGTGGAGAGATATAATACCAAAGAGTGTCTGTGATTTTTCAGGATTGTGAGCTCTTTTCAGTTTTTACTTCTCAGGGTTTACAATCGTCAGGAAAAGGGAGAGGCGGGGGATTTTTAATTGAGTGTTGACTCCCAATCCGCAAGTCATTTCTTACAATAATATAGCCCGTTACGAATGAAAAATCACTTTACAATCATCTATGATTGTTAGGTCAGCTTTTTGCAAACGGGCAAAATAATGGCTTGTTTGACTCGGGTAAATATCCCACCGCACGTTCACTAGAGAATTTAATGAGCGTATGTTATTCTCTTTAAAAGCTTTGGATCCATAGGTCATTTGCATCTTTAACATGCTTGAAGCTTGCATATCCATTTTTAAAACACGTGTGGAACAAATCTCTTTCTTGTAAAATTCCAAGCTATTAGGGTTGCACTAGTTGAATTTCCCAAACTTGGATAACAAAAGTTTTGTGTTAATTTTTGGTGTGTGAAAAAATTTTTTTACTTACATTTGTTATTGTTTTAAATTTTTTCCATACATAAACTCAAAAATTTTCATTTTGCTGTGATCTATTTGCCTTTTTATGTTTACGGGATGGAGGGAGAGTGAAAACTCAAAGTTTTGATTTAAGAAAAAAGTGTACATCTAAAATGGAGACGCACAGTGCACAAATGTAGAGAGAGATACTTACAATGAGTGTCTGCAATTTTTAGGGAATTTAAGCTCTCTTTTTAGTTTTTATATCTCAGGTTTTGCAATCGTCGGGAAAAGGGGAAGGCGGGGTGTTTTTAACTGAGTGTTGACTCCCAATCCGTAAGTCATTTCTTACAAAAATATAGCCCGTTACGGATGACAAATCACTTTACAATCATCTATGATTGTTAGGTAAGCTTTTTGTGAACGGGCAAAATAATGGCTAGTTCGATTCTGGTAAATATCCCACCGCACGTTCATTGAGAATTTAATGAGCTTTTGTTATTCTCTTTAAAAGCTTTGGATCCATAGGTCATTTGCATCTTTAACATGTTTCAAGCATGCATATCCATTTTTAAAACACGTGTAGAAGAAATCTCTTTCTTGTAAAATTCCATGCAATTAGGGTTGAACTAGTGGAATTTCTCAAACTTGGAAAACAAAACTTTTGTGTTCATTTGTGGTGTGTGAGTAAATTTTCTGTACTTACATTTGTTATTGTTTTAATTTTTTTCACACATAAACTCGAAAATTTTCATTTTGTTGTGATCTATTTGCCTTTTTTGGTTTACAGGATGAAGGGAGAGCGAAAACTCAAAGTTTTGATTTAAGAAAAAAGTGTACATCTAAAATGGAGATGCACAATGCACAATTGTAGGGAGAGATAACTCCAAAGAGTGTTTGTAATTTTTAGGGATTGTAAGATCTTTTTAGTTTTTGTATCTCAGGTTTTGCAATCGTCGGGAAAACATGGAGGCGTGCTATTTTTAACTGACTGTTGACTCCCGATCCGTATGTCTTTTCTTACAAAAATATAGCCCGTTTACTCATGATAAATCACATTACAATCATCTATGATTCTTAGGTCAGCTTTTTGAAAACGGGCAAAATAATGGCTTCTTTCACTCGGGTGAATATCCCACCGCACGTTCACTTCAGAATTTAATGAGTGTTTGTTATTCTAATTAAAAGCTTTGGATCCATAGGTCATTTGCATCTTTAACGTGTTTCAAGCATGCATATCCATTTTTAAAACACGTCTAGAAGAATTCTCTTTCTTGTAAAATTTCAAGCTATTAGGGTTGAACTAGTGGAATTTCCCAAACTTGGATAACAAAAATTTTGTGTTCAATTGTGGTGTGTGAATAAATTTTCATTACTTACATTTGTTAATGTTTTAATTTTTTTTCATACATAAACTCTAAAATTTACATTTTTTTGTGATCTATTTACCTTTTTTTGTTTACGGCATGAAGGGAGAACGAAAACTCAATGTTTTGATTTAATAAAAAAGTGTACATCTAAACTGGAGATGCACAATGCACAAATGTGGAGAGATATAATACCAAAGAGTGTCTGTGATTTTTCAGGATTGTGAGCTCTTTTCAGTTTTTACTTCTCAGGGTTTACAATCGTCAGGAAAAGGGAGAGGCGGGGGATTTTTAATTGAGTGTTGACTCCCAATCCGCAAGTCATTTCTTACAATAATATAGCCCGTTACGAATGAAAAATCACTTTACAATCATCTATGATTGTTAGGTCAGCTTTTTGCAAACGGGCAAAATAATGGCTTGTTTGACTCGGGTAAATATCCCACCGCACGTTCACTAGAGAATTTAATGAGCGTATGTTATTCTCTTTAAAAGCTTTGGATCCATAGGTCATTTGCATCTTTAACATGCTTGAAGCTTGCATATCCATTTTTAAAACACGTGTGGAACAAATCTCTTTCTTGTAAAATTCCAAGCTATTAGGGTTGCACTAGTTGAATTTCCCAAACTTGGATAACAAAAGTTTTGTGTTAATTTTTGGTGTGTGAAAAAATTTTTTTACTTACATTTGTTATTGTTTTAAATTTTTTCCATACATAAACTCAAAAATTTTGATTTTGCTGTGATCTATTTGCCTTTTTATGTTTACGGGATGGAGGGAGAGTGAAAACTCAAAGTTTTGATTTAAGAAAAAAGTGTACATCTAAAATGGAGACGCACAGTGCACAAATGTAGAGAGAGATACTTACAATGAGTGTCTGCAATTTTTAGGGAATTTAAGCTCTCTTTTTAGTTTTTATATCTCAGGTTTTGCAATCGTCGGGAAAAGGGGAAGGCGGGGTGTTTTTAACTGAGTGTTGACTCCCAATCCGTAAGTCATTTCTTACAAAAATATAGCCCGTTACGGATGACAAATCACTTTACAATCATCTATGATTGTTAGGTAAGCTTTTTGTGAACGGGCAAAATAATGGCTAGTTCGATTCTGGTAAATATCCCACCGCACGTTCATTGAGAATTTAATGAGCTTTTGTTATTCTCTTTAAAAGCTTTGGATCCATAGGTCATTTGCATCTTTAACATGTTTCAAGCATGCATATCCATTTTTAAAACACGTGTAGAAGAAATCTCTTTCTTGTAAAATTCCATGCAATTAGGGTTGAACTAGTGGAATTTCTCAAACTTGGAAAACAAAACTTTTGTGTTCATTTGTGGTGTGTGAGTAAATTTTCTGTACTTACATTTGTTATTGTTTTAATTTTTTTCACACATAAACTCGAAAATTTTCATTTTGTTGTGATCTATTTGCCTTTTTTGGTTTACAGGATGAAGGGAGAGCGAAAACTCAAAGTTTTGATTTAAGAAAAAAGTGTACATCTAAAATGGAGATGCACAATGCACAATTGTAGGGAGAGATAACTCCAAAGAGTGTTTGTAATTTTTAGGGATTGTAAGATCTTTTTAGTTTTTGTATCTCAGGTTTTGCAATCGTCGGGAAAACATGGAGGCGTGCTATTTTTAACTGACTGTTGACTCCCGATCCGTATGTCTTTTCTTACAAAAATATAGCCCGTTTACTCATGATAAATCACATTACAATCATCTATGATTCTTAGGTCAGCTTTTTGAAAACGGGCAAAATAATGGCTTCTTTCACTCGGGTGAATATCCCACCGCACGTTCACTTCAGAATTTAATGAGTGTTTGTTATTCTAATTAAAAGCTTTGGATCCATAGGTCATTTGCATCTTTAACGTGTTTCAAGCATGCATATCCATTTTTAAAACACGTCTAGAAGAATTCTCTTTCTTGTAAAATTTCAAGCTATTAGGGTTGAACTAGTGGAATTTCCCAAACTTGGATAACAAAAATTTTGTGTTCAATTGTGGTGTGTGAATAAATTTTCATTACTTACATTTGTTAATGTTTTAATTTTTTTTCATACATAAACTCTAAAATTTACATTTTTTTGTGATCTATTTACCTTTTTTTGTTTACGGCATGAAGGGAGAACGAAAACTCAATGTTTTGATTTAATAAAAAAGTGTACATCTAAACTGGAGATGCACAATGCACAAATGTGGAGAGATATAATACCAAAGAGTGTCTGTGATTTTTCAGGATTGTGAGCTCTTTTCAGTTTTTACTTCTCAGGGTTTACAATCGTCAGGAAAAGGGAGAGGCGGGGGATTTTTAATTGAGTGTTGACTCCCAATCCGCAAGTCATTTCTTACAATAATATAGCCCGTTACGAATGAAAAATCACTTTACAATCATCTATGATTGTTAGGTCAGCTTTTTGCAAACGGGCAAAATAATGGCTTGTTTGACTCGGGTAAATATCCCACCGCACGTTCACTAGAGAATTTAATGAGCGTATGTTATTCTCTTTAAAAGCTTTGGATCCATAGGTCATTTGCATCTTTAACATGCTTGAAGCTTGCATATCCATTTTTAAAACACGTGTGGAACAAATCTCTTTCTTGTAAAATTCCAAGCTATTAGGGTTGCACTAGTTGAATTTCCCAAACTTGGATAACAAAAGTTTTGTGTTAATTTTTGGTGTGTGAAAAAATTTTTTTACTTACATTTGTTATTGTTTTAAATTTTTTCCATACATAAACTCAAAAATTTTGATTTTGCTGTGATCTATTTGCCTTTTTATGTTTACGGGATGGAGGGAGAGTGAAAACTCAAAGTTTTGATTTAAGAAAAAAGTGTACATCTAAAATGGAGACGCACAGTGCACAAATGTAGAGAGAGATACTTACAATGAGTGTCTGCAATTTTTAGGGAATTTAAGCTCTCTTTTTAGTTTTTATATCTCAGGTTTTGCAATCGTCGGGAAAAGGGGAAGGCGGGGTGTTTTTAACTGAGTGTTGACTCCCAATCCGTAAGTCATTTCTTACAAAAATATAGCCCGTTACGGATGACAAATCACTTTACAATCATCTATGATTGTTACGTAAGCTTTTTGTGAACGGGCAAAATAATGGCTAGTTCGATTCTGGTAAATATCCCACCGCACGTTCATTGAGAATTTAATGAGCTTTTGTTATTCTCTTTAAAAGCTTTGGATCCATAGGTCATTTGCATCTTTAACATGTTTCAAGCATGCATATCCATTTTTAAAACACGTGTAGAAGAAATCTCTTTCTTGTAAAATTCCATGCAATTAGGGTTGAACTAGTGGAATTTCTCAAACTTGGAAAACAAAACTTTTGTGTTCATTTGTGGTGTGTGAGTAAATTTTCTGTACTTACATTTGTTATTGTTTTAATTTTTTTCACACATAAACTCGAAAATTTTCATTTTGTTGTGATCTATTTGCCTTTTTTGGTTTACAGGATGAAGGGAGAGCGAAAACTCAAAGTTTTGATTTAAGAAAAAAGTGTACATCTAAAATGGAGATGCACAATGCACAATTGTAGGGAGAGATAACTCCAAAGAGTGTTTGTAATTTTTAGGGATTGTAAGATCTTTTTAGTTTTTGTATCTCAGGTTTTGCAATCGTCGGGAAAACATGGAGGCGTGCTATTTTTAACTGACTGTTGACTCCCGATCCGTATGTCTTTTCTTACAAAAATATAGCCCGTTACTCATGATAAATCACATTACAATCATCTATGATTCTTAGGTCAGCTTTTTGAAAACGGGCAAAATAATGGCTTCTTTCACTCGGGTGAATATCCCACCGCACGTTCACTTCAGAATTTAATGAGTGTTTGTTATTCTAATTAAAAGCTTTGGATCCATAGGTCATTTGCATCTTTAACGTGTTTCAAGCATGCATATCCATTTTTAAAACACGTCTAGAAGAATTCTCTTTCTTGTAAAATTTCAAGCTATTAGGGTTGAACTAGTGGAATTTCCCAAACTTGGATAACAAAAATTTTGTGTTCAATTGTGGTGTGTGAATAAATTTTCATTACTTACATTTGTTAATGTTTTAATTTTTTTTCATACATAAACTCTAAAATTTACATTTTTTTGTGATCTATTTACCTTTTTTTGTTTACGGCATGAAGGGAGAACGAAAACTCAATGTTTTGATTTAATAAAAAAGTGTACATCTAAACTGGAGATGCACAATGCACAAATGTGGAGAGATATAATACCAAAGAGTGTCTGTGATTTTTCAGGATTGTGAGCTCTTTTCAGTTTTTACTTCTCAGGGTTTACAATCGTCAGGAAAAGGGAGAGGCGGGGGATTTTTAATTGAGTGTTGACTCCCAATCCGCAAGTCATTTCTTACAATAATATAGCCCGTTACGAATGAAAAATCACTTTACAATCATCTATGATTGTTAGGTCAGCTTTTTGCAAACGGGCAAAATAATGGCTTGTTTGACTCGGGTAAATATCCCACCGCACGTTCACTAGAGAATTTAATGAGCGTATGTTATTCTCTTTAAAAGCTTTGGATCCATAGGTCATTTGCATCTTTAACATGCTTGAAGCTTGCATATCCATTTTTAAAACACGTGTGGAACAAATCTCTTTCTTGTAAAATTCCAAGCTATTAGGGTTGCACTAGTTGAATTTCCCAAACTTGGATAACAAAAGTTTTGTGTTAATTTTTGGTGTGTGAAAAAATTTTTTTACTTACATTTGTTATTGTTTTAAATTTTTTCCATACATAAACTCAAAAATTTTCATTTTGCTGTGATCTATTTGCCTTTTTATGTTTACGGGATGGAGGGAGAGTGAAAACTCAAAGTTTTGATTTAAGAAAAAAGTGTACATCTAAAATGGAGACGCACAGTGCACAAATGTAGAGAGAGATACTTACAATGAGTGTCTGCAATTTTTAGGGAATTTAAGCTCTCTTTTTAGTTTTTATATCTCAGGTTTTGCAATCGTCGGGAAAAGGGGAAGGCGGGGTGTTTTTAACTGAGTGTTGACTCCCAATCCGTAAGTCATTTCTTACAAAAATATAGCCCGTTACGGATGACAAATCACTTTACAATCATCTATGATTGTTACGTAAGCTTTTTGTGAACGGGCAAAATAATGGCTAGTTCGATTCTGGTAAATATCCCACCGCACGTTCATTGAGAATTTAATGAGCTTTTGTTATTCTCTTTAAAAGCTTTGGATCCATAGGTCATTTGCATCTTTAACATGTTTCAAGCATGCATATCCATTTTTAAAACACGTGTAGAAGAAATCTCTTTCTTGTAAAATTCCATGCAATTAGGGTTGAACTAGTGGAATTTCTCAAACTTGGAAAACAAAACTTTTGTGTTCATTTGTGGTGTGTGAGTAAATTTTCTGTACTTACATTTGTTATTGTTTTAATTTTTTTCACACATAAACTCGAAAATTTTCATTTTGTTGTGATCTATTTGCCTTTTTTGGTTTACAGGATGAAGGGAGAGCGAAAACTCAAAGTTTTGATTTCAGAAAAAAGTGTACATCTAAAATGGAGATGCACAATGCACAATTGTAGGGAGAGATAACTCCAAAGAGTGTTTGTAATTTTTAGGGATTGTAAGATCTTTTTAGTTTTTGTATCTCAGGTTTTGCAATCGTCGGGAAAACATGGAGGCGTGCTATTTTTAACTGACTGTTGACTCCCGATCCGTATGTCTTTTCTTACAAAAATATAGCCCGTTTACTCATGATAAATCACATTACAATCATCTATGATTCTTAGGTCAGCTTTTTGAAAACGGGCAAAATAATGGCTTCTTTCACTCGGGTGAATATCCCACCGCACGTTCACTTCAGAATTTAATG
This sequence comes from Aristolochia californica, assembly GCF_029961685.1. Classification (NCBI taxonomy): domain Eukaryota; kingdom Viridiplantae; phylum Streptophyta; class Magnoliopsida; order Piperales; family Aristolochiaceae; genus Aristolochia; species Aristolochia californica. The sequence continues at coordinate 13,034,987 of NW_027181793.1, forward strand.
AGTGTTTGTTATTCTAATTAAAAGCTTTGGATCCATAGGTCATTTGCATCTTTAACGTGTTTCAAGCATGCATATCCATTTTTAAAACACGTCTAGAAGAATTCTCTTTCTTGTAAAATTTCAAGCTATTAGGGTTGAACTAGTGGAATTTCCCAAACTTGGATAACAAAAATTTTGTGTTCAATTGTGGTGTGTGAATAAATTTTCATTACTTACATTTGTTAATGTTTTAATTTTTTTTCATACATAAACTCTAAAATTTACATTTTTTTGTGATCTATTTACCTTTTTTTGTTTACGGCATGAAGGGAGAACGAAAACTCAATGTTTTGATTTAATAAAAAAGTGTACATCTAAACTGGAGATGCACAATGCACAAATGTGGAGAGATATAATACCAAAGAGTGTCTGTGATTTTTCAGGATTGTGAGCTCTTTTCAGTTTTTACTTCTCAGGGTTTACAATCGTCAGGAAAAGGGAGAGGCGGGGGATTTTTAATTGAGTGTTGACTCCCAATCCGCAAGTCATTTCTTACAATAATATAGCCCGTTACGAATGAAAAATCACTTTACAATCATCTATGATTGTTAGGTCAGCTTTTTGCAAACGGGCAAAATAATGGCTTGTTTGACTCGGGTAAATATCCCACCGCACGTTCACTAGAGAATTTAATGAGCGTATGTTATTCTCTTTAAAAGCTTTGGATCCATAGGTCATTTGCATCTTTAACATGCTTGAAGCTTGCATATCCATTTTTAAAACACGTGTGGAACAAATCTCTTTCTTGTAAAATTCCAAGCTATTAGGGTTGCACTAGTTGAATTTCCCAAACTTGGATAACAAAAGTTTTGTGTTAATTTTTGGTGTGTGAAAAAAATTTTTTACTTACATTTGTTATTGTTTTAAATTTTTTCCATACATAAACTCAAAAATTTTCATTTTGCTATGATCTATTTGCCTTTTTATGTTTACGGGATGGAGGGAGAGTGAAAACTCAAAGTTTTGATTTAAGAAAAAAGTGTACATCTAAAATGGAGACGCACAGTGCACAAATGTAGAGAGAGATACTTACAATGAGTGTCTGCAATTTTTAGGGAATTTAAGCTCTCTTTTTAGTTTTTATATCTCAGGTTTTGCAATCGTCGGGAAAAGGGGAAGGCGGGGTGTTTTTAACTGAGTGTTGACTCCCAATCCGTAAGTCATTTCTTACAAAAATATAGCCCGTTACGGATGATAAATAACTTTACAATCATCTATGATTGTTAGGTAAGCTTTTTGTGAACGGGCAAAATAATGGCTAGTTCGATTCTGGTAAATATCCCACCGCACGTTCATTGAGAATTTAAGGAGCTTTTGTTATTCTCTTTAAAAGCTTTGGATCCATAGGTCATTTGCATCTTTAACATGTTTCAAGCATGCATATCCATTTTTAAAACACGTGTAGAAGAAATCTCTTTCTTGTAAAATTCCATGCAATTAGGGTTGAACTAGTGGAATTTCTCAAACTTGGAAAACAAAACTTTTGTGTTCATTTGTGGTGTGTGAGTAAATTTTCTGTACTTACATTTGTTATTGTTTTAATTTTTTTCACACATAAACTCGAAAATTTTCATTTTGTTGTGATCTATTTGCCTTTTTTGGTTTACAGGATGAAGGGAGAGCGAAAACTCAAAGTTTTGATTTCAGAAAAAAGTGTACATCTAAAATGGAGATGCACAATGCACAATTGTAGGGAGAGATAACTCCAAAGAGTGTTTGTAATTTTTAGGGATTGTAAGATCTTTTTAGTTTTTGTATCTCAGGTTTTGCAATCGTCGGGAAAACATGGAGGCGTGCTATTTTTAACTGACTGTTGACTCCCGATCCGTATGTCTTTTCTTACAAAAATATAGCCCGTTACTCATGATAAATCACATTACAATCATCTATGATTCTTAGGTCAGCTTTTTGAAAACGGGCAAAATAATGGCTTCTTTCACTCGGGTGAATATCCCACCGCACGTTCACTTCAGAATTTAATGAGTGTTTGTTATTCTAATTAAAAGCTTTGGATCCATAGGTCATTTGCATCTTTAACGTGTTTCAAGCATGCATATCCATTTTTAAAACACGTCTAGAAGAATTCTCTTTCTTGTAAAATTTCAAGCTATTAGGGTTGAACTAGTGGAATTTCCCAAACTTGGATAACAAAAATTTTGTGTTCAATTGTGGTGTGTGAATAAATTTTCATTACTTACATTTGTTAATGTTTTAATTTTTTTTCATACATAAACTCTAAAATTTACATTTTTTTGTGATCTATTTACCTTTTTTTGTTTACGGCATGAAGGGAGAACGAAAACTCAATGTTTTGATTTAATAAAAAAGTGTACATCTAAACTGGAGATGCACAATGCACAAATGTGGAGAGATATAATACCAAAGAGTGTCTGTGATTTTTCAGGATTGTGAGCTCTTTTCAGTTTTTACTTCTCAGGGTTTACAATCGTCAGGAAAAGGGAGAGGCGGGGGATTTTTAATTGAGTGTTGACTCCCAATCCGCAAGTCATTTCTTACAATAATATAGCCCGTTACGAATGAAAAATCACTTTACAATCATCTATGATTGTTAGGTCAGCTTTTTGCAAACGGGCAAAATAATGGCTTGTTTGACTCGGGTAAATATCCCACCGCACGTTCACTAGAGAATTTAATGAGCGTATGTTATTCTCTTTAAAAGCTTTGGATCCATAGGTCATTTGCATCTTTAACATGCTTGAAGCTTGCATATCCATTTTTAAAACACGTGTGGAACAAATCTCTTTCTTGTAAAATTCCAAGCTATTAGGGTTGCACTAGTTGAATTTCCCAAACTTGGATAACAAAAGTTTTGTGTTAATTTTTGGTGTGTGAAAAAATTTTTTTACTTACATTTGTTATTGTTTTAAATTTTTTCCATACATAAACTCAAAAATTTTCATTTTGCTGTGATCTATTTGCCTTTTTATGTTTACGGGATGGAGGGAGAGTGAAAACTCAAAGTTTTGATTTAAGAAAAAAGTGTACATCTAAAATGGAGACGCACAGTGCACAAATGTAGAGAGAGATACTTACAATGAGTGTCTGCAATTTTTAGGGAATTTAAGCTCTCTTTTTAGTTTTTATATCTCAGGTTTTGCAATCGTCGGGAAAAGGGGAAGGCGGGGTGTTTTTAACTGAGTGTTGACTCCCAATCCGTAAGTCATTTCTTACAAAAATATAGCCCGTTACGGATGATAAATAACTTTACAATCATCTATGATTGTTAGGTAAGCTTTTTGTGAACGGGCAAAATAATGGCTAGTTCGATTCTGGTAAATATCCCACCGCACGTTCATTGAGAATTTAATGAGCTTTTGTTATTCTCTTTAAAAGCTTTGGATCCATAGGTCATTTGCATCTTTAACATGTTTCAAGCATGCATATCCATTTTTAAAACACGTGTAGAAGAAATCTCTTTCTTGTAAAATTCCATGCAATTAGGGTTGAACTAGTGGAATTTCTCAAACTTGGAAAACAAAACTTTTGTGTTCATTTGTGGTGTGTGAGTAAATTTTCTGTACTTACATTTGTTATTGTTTTAATTTTTTTCACACATAAACTCGAAAATTTTCATTTTGTTGTGATCTATTTGCCTTTTTTGGTTTACAGGATGAAGGGAGAGCGAAAACTCAAAGTTTTGATTTCAGAAAAAAGTGTACATCTAAAATGGAGATGCACAATGCACAATTGTAGGGAGAGATAACTCCAAAGAGTGTTTGTAATTTTTAGGGATTGTAAGATCTTTTTAGTTTTTGTATCTCAGGTTTTGCAATCGTCGGGAAAACATGGAGGCGTGCTATTTTTAACTGACTGTTGACTCCCGATCCGTATGTCTTTTCTTACAAAAATATAGCCCGTTACTCATGATAAATCACATTACAATCATCTATGATTCTTAGGTCAGCTTTTTGAAAACGGGCAAAATAATGGCTTCTTTCACTCGGGTGAATATCCCACCGCACGTTCACTTCAGAATTTAATGAGTGTTTGTTATTCTAATTAAAAGCTTTGGATCCATAGGTCATTTGCATCTTTAACGTGTTTCAAGCATGCATATCCATTTTTAAAACACGTCTAGAAGAATTCTCTTTCTTGTAAAATTTCAAGCTATTAGGGTTGAACTAGTGGAATTTCCCAAACTTGGATAACAAAAATTTTGTGTTCAATTGTGGTGTGTGAATAAATTTTCATTACTTACATTTGTTAATGTTTTAATTTTTTTTCATACATAAACTCTAAAATTTACATTTTTTTGTGATCTATTTACCTTTTTTTGTTTACGGCATGAAGGGAGAACGAAAACTCAATGTTTTGATTTAATAAAAAAGTGTACATCTAAACTGGAGATGCACAATGCACAAATGTGGAGAGATATAATACCAAAGAGTGTCTGTGATTTTTCAGGATTGTGAGCTCTTTTCAGTTTTTACTTCTCAGGGTTTACAATCGTCAGGAAAAGGGAGAGGCGGGGGATTTTTAATTGGGTGTTGACTCCCAATCCGCAAGTCATTTCTTACAATAATATAGCCCGTTACGAATGAAAAATCACTTTACAATCATCTATGATTGTTAGGTCAGCTTTTTGCAAACGGGCAAAATAATGGCTTGTTTGACTCGGGTAAATATCCCACCGCACGTTCACTAGAGAATTTAATGAGCGTATGTTATTCTCTTTAAAAGCCTTGGATCCATAGGTCATTTGCATCTTTAACATGCTTGAAGCTTGCATATCCATTTTTAAAACACGTGTGGAACAAATCTCTTTCTTGTAAAATTCCAAGCTATTAGGGTTGCACTAGTTGAATTTCCCAAACTTGGATAACAAAAGTTTTGTGTTAATTTTTGGTGTGTGAAAAAAATTTTTTACTTACATTTGTTATTGTTTTAAATTTTTTCCATACATAAACTCAAAAATTTTCATTTTGCTGTGATCTATTTGCCTTTTTATGTTTACGGGATGGAGGGAGAGTGAAAACTCAAAGTTTTGATTTAAGAAAAAAGTGTACATCTAAAATGGAGACGCACAGTGCACAAATGTAGAGAGAGATACTTACAATGAGTGTCTGCAATTTTTAGGGAATTTAAGCTCTCTTTTTAGTTTTTATATCTCAGGTTTTGCAATCGTCGGGAAAAGGGGAAGGCGGGGTGTTTTTAACTGAGTGTTGACTCCCAATCCGTAAGTCATTTCTTACAAAAATATAGCCCGTTACGGATGATAAATAACTTTACAATCATCTATGATTGTTAGGTAAGCTTTTTGTGAACGGGCAAAATAATGGCTAGTTCGATTCTGGTAAATATCCCACCGCACGTTCATTGAGAATTTAATGAGCTTTTGTTATTCTCTTTAAAAGCTTTGGATCCATAGGTCATTTGCATCTTTAACATGTTTCAAGCATGCATATCCATTTTTAAAACACGTGTAGAAGAAATCTCTTTCTTGTAAAATTCCATGCAATTAGGGTTGAACTAGTGGAATTTCTCAAACTTGGAAAACAAAACTTTTGTGTTCTTTTGTGGTGTGTGAGTAAATTTTCTGTACTTACATTTGTTATTGTTTTAATTTTTTTCACACATAAACTCGAAAATTTTCATTTTGTTGTGATCTATTTGCCTTTTTTGGTTTACAGGATGAAGGGAGAGCGAAAACTCAAAGTTTTGATTTAAGAAAAAAGTGTACATCTAAAATGGAGATGCACAATGCACAATTGTAGGGAGAGATAACTCCAAAGAGTGTTTGTAATTTTTAGGGATTGTAAGATCTTTTTAGTTTTTGTATCTCAGGTTTTGCAATCGTCGGGAAAACATGGAGGCGTGCTATTTTTAACTGACTGTTGACTCCCGATCCGTATGTCTTTTCTTACAAAAATATAGCCCGTTACTCATGATAAATCACATTACAATCATCTATGATTCTTAGGTCAGCTTTTTGAAAACGGGCAAAATAATGGCTTCTTTCACTCGGGTGAATATCCCACCGCACGTTCACTTCAGAATTTAATGAGTGTTTGTTATTCTAATTAAAAGCTTTGGATCCATAGGTCATTTGCATCTTTAACATGTTTCAAGCATGCATATCCATTTTTAAAACACGTCTAGAAGAATTCTCTTTCTTGTAAAATTTCAAGCTATTAGGGTTGAACTAGTGGAATTTCCCAAACTTGGATAACAAAAATTTTGTGTTCAATTGTGGTGTGTGAATAAATTTTCATTACTTACATTTGTTAATGTTTTAATTTTTTTTCATACATAAACTCTAAAATTTACATTTTTTTGTGATCTATTTACCTTTTTTTGTTTACGGCATGAAGGGAGAACGAAAACTCAATGTTTTGATTTAATAAAAAAGTGTACATCTAAACTGGAGATGCACAATGCACAAATGTGGAGAGATATAATACCAAAGAGTGTCTGTGATTTTTCAGGATTGTGAGCTCTTTTCAGTTTTTACTTCTCAGGGTTTACAATCGTCAGGAAAAGGGAGAGGCGGGGGATTTTTAATTGGGTGTTGACTCCCAATCCGCAAGTCATTTCTTACAATAATATAGCCCGTTACGAATGAAAAATCACTTTACAATCATCTATGATTGTTAGGTCAGCTTTTTGCAAACGGGCAAAATAATGGCTTGTTTGACTCGGGTAAATATCCCACCGCACGTTCACTAGAGAATTTAATGAGCGTATGTTATTCTCTTTAAAAGCCTTGGATCCATAGGTCATTTGCATCTTTAACATGCTTGAAGCTTGCATATCCATTTTTAAAACACGTGTGGAACAAATCTCTTTCTTGTAAAATTCCAAGCTATTAGGGTTGCACTAGTTGAATTTCCCAAACTTGGATAACAAAAGTTTTGTGTTAATTTTTGGTGTGTGAAAAAAATTTTTTACTTACATTTGTTATTGTTTTAAATTTTTTCCATACATAAACTCAAAAATTTTCATTTTGCTGTGATCTATTTGCCTTTTTATGTTTACGGGATGGAGGGAGAGTGAAAACTCAAAGTTTTGATTTAAGAAAAAAGTGTACATCTAAAATGGAGACGCACAGTGCACAAATGTAGAGAGAGATACTTACAATGAGTGTCTGCAATTTTTAGGGAATTTAAGCTCTCTTTTTAGTTTTTATATCTCAGGTTTTGCAATCGTCGGGAAAAGGGGAAGGCGGGGTGTTTTTAACTGAGTGTTGACTCCCAATCCGTAAGTCATTTCTTACAAAAATATAGCCCGTTACGGATGATAAATAACTTTACAATCATCTATGATTGTTAGGTAAGCTTTTTGTGAACGGGCAAAATAATGGCTAGTTCGATTCTGGTAAATATCCCACCGCACGTTCATTGAGAATTTAATGAGCTTTTGTTATTCTCTTTAAAAGCTTTGGATCCATAGGTCATTTGCATCTTTAACATGTTTCAAGCATGCATATCCATTTTTAAAACACGTGTAGAAGAAATCTCTTTCTTGTAAAATTCCATGCAATTAGGGTTGAACTAGTGGAATTTCTCAAACTTGGAAAACAAAACTTTTGTGTTCATTTGTGGTGTGTGAGTAAATTTTCTGTACTTACATTTGTTATTGTTTTAATTTTTTTCACACATAAACTCGAAAATTTTCATTTTGTTGTGATCTATTTGCCTTTTTTGGTTTACAGGATGAAGGGAGAGCGAAAACTCAAAGTTTTGATTTAAGAAAAAAGTGTACATCTAAAATGGAGATGCACAATGCACAATTGTAGGGAGAGATAACTCCAAAGAGTGTTTGTAATTTTTAGGGATTGTAAGATCTTTTTAGTTTTTGTATCTCAGGTTTTGCAATCGTCGGGAAAACATGGAGGCGTGCTATTTTTAACTGACTGTTGACTCCCGATCCGTATGTCTTTTCTTACAAAAATATAGCCCGTTACTCATGATAAATCACATTACAATCATCTATGATTCTTAGGTCAGCTTTTTGAAAACGGGCAAAATAATGGCTTCTTTCACTCGGGTGAATATCCCACCGCACGTTCACTTCAGAATTTAATGAGTGTTTGTTATTCTAATTAAAAGCTTTGGATCCATAGGTCATTTGCATCTTTAACGTGTTTCAAGCATGCATATCCATTTTTAAAACACGTCTAGAAGAATTCTCTTTCTTGTAAAATTTCAAGCTATTAGGGTTGAACTAGTGGAATTTCCCAAACTTGGATAACAAAAATTTTGTGTTCAATTGTGGTGTGTGAATAAATTTTCATTACTTACATTTGTTAATGTTTTAATTTTTTTTCATACATAAACTCTAAAATTTACATTTTTTTGTGATCTATTTACCTTTTTTTGTTTACGGCATGAAGGGAGAACGAAAACTCAATGTTTTGATTTAATAAAAAAGTGTACATCTAAACTGGAGATGCACAATGCACAAATGTGGAGAGATATAATACCAAAGAGTGTCTGTGATTTTTCAGGATTGTGAGCTCTTTTCAGTTTTTACTTCTCAGGGTTTACAATCGTCAGGAAAAGGGAGAGGCGGGGGATTTTTAATTGGGTGTTGACTCCCAATCCGCAAGTCATTTCTTACAATAATATAGCCCGTTACGAATGAAAAATCACTTTACAATCATCTATGATTGTTAGGTCAGCTTTTTGCAAACGGGCAAAATAATGGCTTGTTTGACTCGGGTAAATATCCCACCGCACGTTCACTAGAGAATTTAATGAGCGTATGTTATTCTCTTTAAAAGCCTTGGATCCATAGGTCATTTGCATCTTTAACATGCTTGAAGCTTGCATATCCATTTTTAAAACACGTGTGGAACAAATCTCTTTCTTGTAAAATTCCAAGCTATTAGGGTTGCACTAGTTGAATTTCCCAAACTTGGATAACAAAAGTTTTGTGTTAATTTTTGGTGTGTGAAAAAAATTTTTTACTTACATTTGTTATTGTTTTAAATTTTTTCCATACATAAACTCAAAAATTTTCATTTTGCTGTGATCTATTTGCCTTTTTATGTTTACGGGATGGAGGGAGAGTGAAAACTCAAAGTTTTGATTTAAGAAAAAAGTGTACATCTAAAATGGAGACGCACAGTGCACAAATGTAGAGAGAGATACTTACAATGAGTGTCTGCAATTTTTAGGGAATTTAAGCTCTCTTTTTAGTTTTTATATCTCAGGTTTTGCAATCGTCGGGAAAAGGGGAAGGCGGGGTGTTTTTAACTGAGTGTTGACTCCCAATCCGTAAGTCATTTCTTACAAAAATATAGCCCGTTACGGATGATAAATAACTTTACAATCATCTATGATTGTTAGGTAAGCTTTTTGTGAACGGGCAAAATAATGGCTAGTTCGATTCTGGTAAATATCCCACCGCACGTTCATTGAGAATTTAATGAGCTTTTGTTATTCTCTTTAAAAGCTTTGGATCCATAGGTCATTTGCATCTTTAACATGTTTCAAGCATGCATATCCATTTTTAAAACACGTGTAGAAGAAATCTCTTTCTTGTAAAATTCCATGCAATTAGGGTTGAACTAGTGGAATTTCTCAAACTTGGAAAACAAAACTTTTGTGTTCATTTGTGGTGTGTGAGTAAATTTTCTGTACTTACATTTGTTATTGTTTTAATTTTTTTCACACATAAACTCGAAAATTTTCATTTTGTTGTGATCTATTTGCCTTTTTTGGTTTACAGGATGAAGGGAGAGCGAAAACTCAAAGTTTTGATTTAAGAAAAAAGTGTACATCTAAAATGGAGATGCACAATGCACAATTGTAGGGAGAGATAACTCCAAAGAGTGTTTGTAATTTTTAGGGATTGTAAGATCTTTTTAGTTTTTGTATCTCAGGTTTTGCAATCGTCGGGAAAACATGGAGGCGTGCTATTTTTAACTGACTGTTGACTCCCGATCCGTATGTCTTTTCTTACAAAAATATAGCCCGTTACTCATGATAAATCACATTACAATCATCTATGATTCTTAGGTCAGCTTTTTGAAAACGGGCAAAATAATGGCTTCTTTCACTCGGGTGAATATCCCACCGCACGTTCACTTCAGAATTTAATGAGTGTTTGTTATTCTAATTAAAAGCTTTGGATCCATAGGTCATTTGCATCTTTAACGTGTTTCAAGCATGCATATCCATTTTTAAAACACGTCTAGAAGAATTCTCTTTCTTGTAAAATTTCAAGCTATTAGGGTTGAACTAGTGGAATTTCCCAAACTTGGATAACAAAAATTTTGTGTTCAATTGTGGTGTGTGAATAAATTTTCATTACTTACATTTGTTAATGTTTTAATTTTTTTTCATACATAAACTCTAAAATTTACATTTTTTTGTGATCTATTTACCTTTTTTTGTTTACGGCATGAAGGGAGAACGAAAACTCAATGTTTTGATTTAATAAAAAAGTGTACATCTAAACTGGAGATGCACAATGCACAAATGTGGAGAGATATAATACCAAAGAGTGTCTGTGATTTTTCAGGATTGTGAGCTCTTTTCAGTTTTTACTTCTCAGGGTTTACAATCGTCAGGAAAAGGGAGAGGCGGGGGATTTTTAATTGGGTGTTGACTCCCAATCCGCAAGTCATTTCTTACAATAATATAGCCCGTTACGAATGAAAAATCACTTTACAATCATCTATGATTGTTAGGTCAGCTTTTTGCAAACGGGCAAAATAATGGCTTGTTTGACTCGGGTAAATATCCCACCGCACGTTCACTAGAGAATTTAATGAGCGTATGTTATTCTCTTTAAAAGCCTTGGATCCATAGGTCATTTGCATCTTTAACATGCTTGAAGCTTGCATATCCATTTTTAAAACACGTGTGGAACAAATCTCTTTCTTGTAAAATTCCAAGCTATTAGGGTTGCACTAGTTGAATTTCCCAAACTTGGATAACAAAAGTTTTGTGTTAATTTTTGGTGTGTGAAAAAAATTTTTTACTTACATTTGTTATTGTTTTAAATTTTTTCCATACATAAACTCAAAAATTTTCATTTTGCTGTGATCTATTTGCCTTTTTATGTTTACGGGATGGAGGGAGAGTGAAAACTCAAAGTTTTGATTTAAGAAAAAAGTGTACATCTAAAATGGAGACGCACAGTGCACAAATGTAGAGAGAGATACTTACAATGAGTGTCTGCAATTTTTAGGGAATTTAAGCTCTCTTTTTAGTTTTTATATCTCAGGTTTTGCAATCGTCGGGAAAAGGGGAAGGCGGGGTGTTTTTAACTGAGTGTTGACTCCCAATCCGTAAGTCATTTCTTACAAAAATATAGCCCGTTACGGATGATAAATAACTTTACAATCATCTATGATTGTTAGGTAAGCTTTTTGTGAACGGGCAAAATAATGGCTAGTTCGATTCTGGTAAATATCCCACCGCACGTTCATTGAGAATTTAATGAGCTTTTGTTATTCTCTTTAAAAGCTTTGGATCCATAGGTCATTTGCATCTTTAACATGTTTCAAGCATGCATATCCATTTTTAAAACACGTGTAGAAGAAATCTCTTTCTTGTAAAATTCCATGCAATTAGGGTTGAACTAGTGGAATTTCTCAAACTTGGAAAACAAAACTTTTGTGTTCATTTGTGGTGTGTGAGTAAATTTTCTGTACTTACATTTGTTATTGTTTTAATTTTTTTCACACATAAACTCGAAAATTTTCATTTTGTTGTGATCTATTTGCCTTTTTTGGTTTACAGGATGAAGGGAGAGCGAAAACTCAAAGTTTTGATTTAAGAAAAAAGTGTACATCTAAAATGGAGATGCACAATGCACAATTGTAGGGAGAGATAACTCCAAAGAGTGTTTGTAATTTTTAGGGATTGTAAGATCTTTTTAGTTTTTGTATCTCAGGTTTTGCAATCGTCGGGAAAACATGGAGGCGTGCTATTTTTAACTGACTGTTGACTCCCGATCCGTATGTCTTTTCTTACAAAAATATAGCCCGTTACTCATGATAAATCACATTACAATCATCTATGATTCTTAGGTCAGCTTTTTGAAAACGGGCAAAATAATGGCTTCTTTCACTCGGGTGAATATCCCACCGCACGTTCACTTCAGAATTTAATGAGTGTTTGTTATTCTAATTAAAAGCTTTGGATCCATAGGTCATTTGCATCTTTAACGTGTTTCAAGCATGCATATCCATTTTTAAAACACGTCTAGAAGAATTCTCTTTCTTGTAAAATTTCAAGCTATTAGGGTTGAACTAGTGGAATTTCCCAAACTTGGATAACAAAAATTTTGTGTTCAATTGTGGTGTGTGAATAAATTTTCATTACTTACATTTGTTAATGTTTTAATTTTTTTTCATACATAAACTCTAAAATTTACATTTTTTTGTGATCTATTTACCTTTTTTTGTTTACGGCATGAAGGGAGAACGAAAACTCAATGTTTTGATTTAATAAAAAAGTGTACATCTAAACTGGAGATGCACAATGCACAAATGTGGAGAGATATAATACCAAAGAGTGTCTGTGATTTTTCAGGATTGTGAGCTCTTTTCAGTTTTTACTTCTCAGGGTTTACAATCGTCAGGAAAAGGGAGAGGCGGGGGATTTTTAATTGAGTGTTGACTCCCAATCCGCAAGTCATTTCTTACAATAATATAGCCCGTTACGAATGAAAAATCACTTTACAATCATCTATGATTGTTAGGTCAGCTTTTTGCAAACGGGCAAAATAATGGCTTGTTTGACTCGGGTAAATATCCCACCGCACGTTCACTAGAGAATTTAATGAGCGTATGTTATTCTCTTTAAAAGCTTTGGATCCATAGGTCATTTGCATCTTTAACATGCTTGAAGCTTGCATATCCATTTTTAAAACACGTGTGGAACAAATCTCTTTCTTGTAAAATTCCAAGCTATTAGGGTTGCACTAGTTGAATTTCCCAAACTTGGATAACAAAAGTTTTGTGTTAATTTTTGGTGTGTGAAAAAATTTTTTTACTTACATTTGTTATTGTTTTAAATTTTTTCCATACATAAACTCAAAAATTTTGATTTTGCTGTGATCTATTTGCCTTTTTATGTTTACGGGATGGAGGGAGAGTGAAAACTCAAAGTTTTGATTTAAGAAAAAAGTGTACATCTAAAATGGAGACGCACAGTGCACAAATGTAGAGAGAGATACTTACAATGAGTGTCTGCAATTTTTAGGGAATTTAAGCTCTCTTTTTAGTTTTTATATCTCAGGTTTTGCAATCGTCGGGAAAAGGGGAAGGCGGGGTGTTTTTAACTGAGTGTTGACTCCCAATCCGTAAGTCATTTCTTACAAAAATATAGCCCGTTACGGATGATAAATAACTTTACAATCATCTATGATTGTTAGGTAAGCTTTTTGTGAACGGGCAAAATAATGGCTAGTTCGATTCTGGTAAATATCCCACCGCACGTTCATTGAGAATTTAATGAGCTTTTGTTATTCTCTTTAAAAGCTTTGGATCCATAGGTCATTTGCATCTTTAACATGTTTCAAGCATGCATATCCATTTTTAAAACACGTGTAGAAGAAATCTCTTTCTTGTAAAATTCCATGCAATTAGGGTTGAACTAGTGGAATTTCTCAAACTTGGAAAACAAAACTTTTGTGTTCATTTGTGGTGTGTGAGTAAATTTTCTGTACTTACATTTGTTATTGTTTTAATTTTTTTCACACATAAACTCGAAAATTTTCATTTTGTTGTGATCTATTTGCCTTTTTTGGTTTACAGGATGAAGGGAGAGCGAAAACTCAAAGTTTTGATTTAAGAAAAAAGTGTACATCTAAAATGGAGATGCACAATGCACAATTGTAGGGAGAGATAACTCCAAAGAGTGTTTGTAATTTTTAGGGATTGTAAGATCTTTTTAGTTTTTGTATCTCAGGTTTTGCAATCGTCGGGAAAACATGGAGGCGTGCTATTTTTAACTGACTGTTGACTCCCGATCCGTATGTCTTTTCTTACAAAAATATAGCCCGTTACTCATGATAAATCACATTACAATCATCTATGATTCTTAGGTCAGCTTTTTGAAAACGGGCAAAATAATGGCTTCTTTCACTCGGGTGAATATCCCACCGCACGTTCACTTCAGAATTTAATGAGTGTTTGTTATTCTAATTAAAAGCTTTGGATCCATAGGTCATTTGCATCTTTAACGTGTTTCAAGCATGCATATCCATTTTTAAAACACGTCTAGAAGAATTCTCTTTCTTGTAAAATTTCAAGCTATTAGGGTTGAACTAGTGGAATTTCCCAAACTTGGATAACAAAAATTTTGTGTTCAATTGTGGTGTGTGAATAAATTTTCATTACTTACATTTGTTAATGTTTTAATTTTTTTTCATACATAAACTCTAAAATTTACATTTTTTTGTGATCTATTTACCTTTTTTTGTTTACGGCATGAAGGGAGAACGAAAACTCAATGTTTTGATTTAATAAAAAAGTGTACATCTAAACTGGAGATGCACAATGCACAAATGTGGAGAGATATAATACCAAAGAGTGTCTGTGATTTTTCAGGATTGTGAGCTCTTTTCAGTTTTTACTTCTCAGGGTTTACAATCGTCAGGAAAAGGGAGAGGCGGGGGATTTTTAATTGAGTGTTGACTCCCAATCCGCAAGTCATTTCTTACAATAATATAGCCCGTTACGAATGAAAAATCACTTTACAATCATCTATGATTGTTAGGTCAGCTTTTTGCAAACGGGCAAAATAATGGCTTGTTTGACTCGGGTAAATATCCCACCGCACGTTCACTAGAGAATTTAATGAGCGTATGTTATTCTCTTTAAAAGCTTTGGATCCATAGGTCATTTGCATCTTTAACATGCTTGAAGCTTGCATATCCATTTTTAAAACACGTGTGGAACAAATCTCTTTCTTGTAAAATTCCAAGCTATTAGGGTTGCACTAGTTGAATTTCCCAAACTTGGATAACAAAAGTTTTGTGTTAATTTTTGGTGTGTGAAAAAATTTTTTTACTTACATTTGTTATTGTTTTAAATTTTTTCCATACATAAACTCAAAAATTTTGATTTTGCTGTGATCTATTTGCCTTTTTATGTTTACGGGATGGAGGGAGAGTGAAAACTCAAAGTTTTGATTTAAGAAAAAAGTGTACATCTAAAATGGAGACGCACAGTGCACAAATGTAGAGAGAGATACTTACAATGAGTGTCTGCAATTTTTAGGGAATTTAAGCTCTCTTTTTAGTTTTTATATCTCAGGTTTTGCAATCGTCGGGAAAAGGGGAAGGCGGGGTGTTTTTAACTGAGTGTTGACTCCCAATCCGTAAGTCATTTCTTACAAAAATATAGCCCGTTACGGATGATAAATAACTTTACAATCATCTATGATTGTTAGGTAAGCTTTTTGTGAACGGGCAAAATAATGGCTAGTTCGATTCTGGTAAATATCCCACCGCACGTTCATTGAGAATTTAATGAGCTTTTGTTATTCTCTTTAAAAGCTTTGGATCCATAGGTCATTTGCATCTTTAACATGTTTCAAGCATGCATATCCATTTTTAAAACACGTGTAGAAGAAATCTCTTTCTTGTAAAATTCCATGCAATTAGGGTTGAACTAGTGGAATTTCTCAAACTTGGAAAACAAAACTTTTGTGTTCATTTGTGGTGTGTGAGTAAATTTTCTGTACTTACATTTGTTATTGTTTTAATTTTTTTCACACATAAACTCGAAAATTTTCATTTTGTTGTGATCTATTTGCCTTTTTTGGTTTACAGGATGAAGGGAGAGCGAAAACTCAAAGTTTTGATTTAAGAAAAAAGTGTACATCTAAAATGGAGATGCACAATGCACAATTGTAGGGAGAGATAACTCCAAAGAGTGTTTGTAATTTTTAGGGATTGTAAGATCTTTTTAGTTTTTGTATCTCAGGTTTTGCAATCGTCGGGAAAACATGGAGGCGTGCTATTTTTAACTGACTGTTGACTCCCGATCCGTATGTCTTTTCTTACAAAAATATAGCCCGTTACTCATGATAAATCACATTACAATCATCTATGATTCTTAGGTCAGCTTTTTGAAAACGGGCAAAATAATGGCTTCTTTCACTCGGGTGAATATCCCACCGCACGTTCACTTCAGAATTTAATGAGTGTTTGTTATTCTAATTAAAAGCTTTGGATCCATAGGTCATTTGCATCTTTAACGTGTTTCAAGCATGCATATCCATTTTTAAAACACGTCTAGAAGAATTCTCTTTCTTGTAAAATTTCAAGCTATTAGGGTTGAACTAGTGGAATTTCCCAAACTTGGATAACAAAAATTTTGTGTTCAATTGTGGTGTGTGAATAAATTTTCATTACTTACATTTGTTAATGTTTTAATTTTTTTTCATACATAAACTCTAAAATTTACATTTTTTTGTGATCTATTTACCTTTTTTTGTTTACGGCATGAAGGGAGAACGAAAACTCAATGTTTTGATTTAATAAAAAAGTGTACATCTAAACTGGAGATGCACAATGCACAAATGTGGAGAGATATAATACCAAAGAGTGTCTGTGATTTTTCAGGATTGTGAGCTCTTTTCAGTTTTTACTTCTCAGGGTTTACAATCGTCAGGAAAAGGGAGAGGCGGGGGATTTTTAATTGAGTGTTGACTCCCAATCCGCAAGTCATTTCTTACAATAATATAGCCCGTTACGAATGAAAAATCACTTTACAATCATCTATGATTGTTAGGTCAGCTTTTTGCAAACGGGCAAAATAATGGCTTGTTTGACTCGGGTAAATATCCCACCGCACGTTCACTAGAGAATTTAATGAGCGTATGTTATTCTCTTTAAAAGCTTTGGATCCATAGGTCATTTGCATCTTTAACATGCTTGAAGCTTGCATATCCATTTTTAAAACACGTGTGGAACAAATCTCTTTCTTGTAAAATTCCAAGCTATTAGGGTTGCACTAGTTGAATTTCCCAAACTTGGATAACAAAAGTTTTGTGTTAATTTTTGGTGTGTGAAAAAATTTTTTTACTTACATTTGTTATTGTTTTAAATTTTTTCCATACATAAACTCAAAAATTTTGATTTTGCTGTGATCTATTTGCCTTTTTATGTTTACGGGATGGAGGGAGAGTGAAAACTCAAAGTTTTGATTTAAGAAAAAAGTGTACATCTAAAATGGAGACGCACAGTGCACAAATGTAGAGAGAGATACTTACAATGAGTGTCTGCAATTTTTAGGGAATTTAAGCTCTCTTTTTAGTTTTTATATCTCAGGTTTTGCAATCGTCGGGAAAAGGGGAAGGCGGGGTGTTTTTAACTGAGTGTTGACTCCCAATCCGTAAGTCATTTCTTACAAAAATATAGCCCGTTACGGATGATAAATAACTTTACAATCATCTATGATTGTTAGGTAAGCTTTTTGTGAACGGGCAAAATAATGGCTAGTTCGATTCTGGTAAATATCCCACCGCACGTTCATTGAGAATTTAATGAGCTTTTGTTATTCTCTTTAAAAGCTTTGGATCCATAGGTCATTTGCATCTTTAACATGTTTCAAGCATGCATATCCATTTTTAAAACACGTGTAGAAGAAATCTCTTTCTTGTAAAATTCCATGCAATTAGGGTTGAACTAGTGGAATTTCTCAAACTTGGAAAACAAAACTTTTGTGTTCATTTGTGGTGTGTGAGTAAATTTTCTGTACTTACATTTGTTATTGTTTTAATTTTTTTCACACATAAACTCGAAAATTTTCATTTTGTTGTGATCTATTTGCCTTTTTTGGTTTACAGGATGAAGGGAGAGCGAAAACTCAAAGTTTTGATTTAAGAAAAAAGTGTACATCTAAAATGGAGATGCACAATGCACAATTGTAGGGAGAGATAACTCCAAAGAGTGTTTGTAATTTTTAGGGATTGTAAGATCTTTTTAGTTTTTGTATCTCAGGTTTTGCAATCGTCGGGAAAACATGGAGGCGTGCTATTTTTAACTGACTGTTGACTCCCGATCCGTATGTCTTTTCTTACAAAAATATAGCCCGTTACTCATGATAAATCACATTACAATCATCTATGATTCTTAGGTCAGCTTTTTGAAAACGGGCAAAATAATGGCTTCTTTCACTCGGGTGAATATCCCACCGCACGTTCACTTCAGAATTTAATGAGTGTTTGTTATTCTAATTAAAAGCTTTGGATCCATAGGTCATTTGCATCTTTAACGTGTTTCAAGCATGCATATCCATTTTTAAAACACGTCTAGAAGAATTCTCTTTCTTGTAAAATTTCAAGCTATTAGGGTTGAACTAGTGGAATTTCCCAAACTTGGATAACAAAAATTTTGTGTTCAATTGTGGTGTGTGAATAAATTTTCATTACTTACATTTGTTAATGTTTTAATTTTTTTTCATACATAAACTCTAAAATTTACATTTTTTTGTGATCTATTTACCTTTTTTTGTTTACGGCATGAAGGGAGAACGAAAACTCAATGTTTTGATTTAATAAAAAAGTGTACATCTAAACTGGAGATGCACAATGCACAAATGTGGAGAGATATAATACCAAAGAGTGTCTGTGATTTTTCAGGATTGTGAGCTCTTTTCAGTTTTTACTTCTCAGGGTTTACAATCGTCAGGAAAAGGGAGAGGCGGGGGATTTTTAATTGAGTGTTGACTCCCAATCCGCAAGTCATTTCTTACAATAATATAGCCCGTTACGAATGAAAAATCACTTTACAATCATCTATGATTGTTAGGTCAGCTTTTTGCAAACGGGCAAAATAATGGCTTGTTTGACTCGGGTAAATATCCCACCGCACGTTCACTAGAGAATTTAATGAGCGTATGTTATTCTCTTTAAAAGCTTTGGATCCATAGGTCATTTGCATCTTTAACATGCTTGAAGCTTGCATATCCATTTTTAAAACACGTGTGGAACAAATCTCTTTCTTGTAAAATTCCAAGCTATTAGGGTTGCACTAGTTGAATTTCCCAAACTTGGATAACAAAAGTTTTGTGTTAATTTTTGGTGTGTGAAAAATTTTTTTTACTTACATTTGTTATTGTTTTAAATTTTTTCCATACATAAACTCAAAAATTTTGATTTTGCTGTGATCTATTTGCCTTTTTATGTTTACGGGATGGAGGGAGAGTGAAAACTCAAAGTTTTGATTTAAGAAAAAAGTGTACATCTAAAATGGAGACGCACAGTGCACAAATGTAGAGAGAGATACTTACAATGAGTGTCTGCAATTTTTAGGGAATTTAAGCTCTCTTTTTAGTTTTTATATCTCAGGTTTTGCAATCGTCGGGAAAAGGGGAAGGCGGGGTGTTTTTAACTGAGTGTTGACTCCCAATCCGTAAGTCATTTCTTACAAAAATATAGCCCGTTACGGATGATAAATAACTTTACAATCATCTATGATTGTTAGGTAAGCTTTTTGTGAACGGGCAAAATAATGGCTAGTTCGATTCTGGTAAATATCCCACCGCACGTTCATTGAGAAATTAATGAGCTTTTGTTATTCTCTTTAAAAGCTTTGGATCCATAGGTCATTTGCATCTTTAACATGTTTCAAGCATGCATATCCATTTTTAAAACACGTGTAGAAGAAATCTCTTTCTTGTAAAATTCCATGCAATTAGGGTTGAACTAGTGGAATTTCTCAAACTTGGAAAACAAAACTTTTGTGTTCATTTGTGGTGTGTGAGTAAATTTTCTGTACTTACATTTGTTATTGTTTTAATTTTTTTCACACATAAACTCGAAAATTTTCATTTTGTTGTGATCTATTTGCCTTTTTTGGTTTACAGGATGAAGGGAGAGCGAAAACTCAAAGTTTTGATTTAAGAAAAAAGTGTACATCTAAAATGGAGATGCACAATGCACAATTGTAGGGAGAGATAACTCCAAAGAGTGTTTGTAATTTTTAGGGATTGTAAGATCTTTTTAGTTTTTGTATCTCAGGTTTTGCAATCGTCGGGAAAACATGGAGGCGTGCTATTTTTAACTGACTGTTGACTCCCGATCCGTATGTCTTTTCTTACAAAAATATAGCCCGTTACTCATGATAAATCACATTACAATCATCTATGATTCTTAGGTCAGCTTTTTGAAAACGGGCAAAATAATGGCTTCTTTCACTCGGGTGAATATCCCACCGCACGTTCACTTCAGAATTTAATGAGTGTTTGTTATTCTAATTAAAAGCTTTGGATCCATAGGTCATTTGCATCTTTAACGTGTTTCAAGCATGCATATCCATTTTTAAAACACGTCTAGAAGAATTCTCTTTCTTGTAAAATTTCAAGCTATTAGGGTTGAACTAGTGGAATTTCCCAAACTTGGATAACAAAAATTTTGTGTTCAATTGTGGTGTGTGAATAAATTTTCATTACTTACATTTGTTAATGTTTTAATTTTTTTTCATACATAAACTCTAAAATTTACATTTTTTTGTGATCTATTTACCTTTTTTTGTTTACGGCATGAAGGGAGAACGAAAACTCAATGTTTTGATTTAATAAAAAAGTGTACATCTAAACTGGAGATGCACAATGCACAAATGTGGAGAGATATAATACCAAAGAGTGTCTGTGATTTTTCAGGATTGTGAGCTCTTTTCAGTTTTTACTTCTCAGGGTTTACAATCGTCAGGAAAAGGGAGAGGCGGGGGATTTTTAATTGAGTGTTGACTCCCAATCCGCAAGTCATTTCTTACAATAATATAGCCCGTTACGAATGAAAAATCACTTTACAATCATCTATGATTGTTAGGTCAGCTTTTTGCAAACGGGCAAAATAATGGCTTGTTTGACTCGGGTAAATATCCCACCGCACGTTCACTAGAGAATTTAATGAGCGTATGTTATTCTCTTTAAAAGCTTTGGATCCATAGGTCATTTGCATCTTTAACATGCTTGAAGCTTGCATATCCATTTTTAAAACACGTGTGGAACAAATCTCTTTCTTGTAAAATTCCAAGCTATTAGGGTTGCACTAGTTGAATTTCCCAAACTTGGATAACAAAAGTTTTGTGTTAATTTTTGGTGTGTGAAAAAATTTTTTTACTTACATTTGTTATTGTTTTAAATTTTTTCCATACATAAACTCAAAAATTTTCATTTTGCTGTGATCTATTTGCCTTTTTATGTTTACGGGATGGAGGGAGAGTGAAAACTCAAAGTTTTGATTTAAGAAAAAAGTGTACATCTAAAATGGAGACGCACAGTGCACAAATGTAGAGAGAGATACTTACAATGAGTGTCTGCAATTTTTAGGGAATTTAAGCTCTCTTTTTAGTTTTTATATCTCAGGTTTTGCAATCGTCGGGAAAAGGGGAAGGCGGGGTGTTTTTAACTGAGTGTTGACTCCCAATCCGTAAGTCATTTCTTACAAAAATATAGCCCGTTACGGATGATAAATAACTTTACAATCATCTATGATTGTTAGGTAAGCTTTTTGTGAACGGGCAAAATAATGGCTAGTTCGATTCTGGTAAATATCCCACCGCACGTTCATTGAGAATTTAATGAGCTTTTGTTATTCTCTTTAAAAGCTTTGGATCCATAGGTCATTTGCATCTTTAACATGTTTCAAGCATGCATATCCATTTTTAAAACACGTGTAGAAGAAATCTCTTTCTTGTAAAATTCCATGCAATTAGGGTTGAACTAGTGGAATCTCTCAAACTTGGAAAACAAAACTTTTGTGTTCATTTGTGGTGTGTGAGTAAATTTTCTGTACTTACATTTGTTATTGTTTTAATTTTTTTCACACATAAACTCGAAAATTTTCATTTTGTTGTGATCTATTTGCCTTTTTTGGTTTACAGGATGAAGGGAGAGCGAAAACTCAAAGTTTTGATTTAAGAAAAAAGTGTACATCTAAAATGGAGATGCACAATGCACAATTGTAGGGAGAGATAACTCCAAAGAGTGTTTGTAATTTTTAGGGATTGTAAGATCTTTTTAGTTTTTGTATCTCAGGTTTTGCAATCGTCGGGAAAACATGGAGGCGTGCTATTTTTAACTGACTGTTGACTCCCGATCCGTATGTCTTTTCTTACAAAAATATAGCCCGTTACTCATGATAAATCACATTACAATCATCTATGATTCTTAGGTCAGCTTTTTGAAAACGGGCAAAATAATGACTTCTTTCACTCGGGTGAATATCCCACCGCACGTTCACTTCAGAATTTAATGAGTGTTTGTTATTCTAATTAAAAGCTTTGGATCCATAGGTCATTTGCATCTTTAACGTGTTTCAAGCATGCATATCCATTTTTAAAACACGTCTAGAAGAATTCTCTTTCTTGTAAAATTTCAAGCTATTAGGGTTGAACTAGTGGAATTTCCCAAACTTGGATAACAAAAATTTTGTGTTCAATTGTGGTGTGTGAATAAATTTTCATTACTTACATTTGTTAATGTTTTAATTTTTTTTCATACATAAACTCTAAAATTTACATTTTTTTGTGATCTATTTACCTTTTTTTGTTTACGGCATGAAGGGAGAACGAAAACTCAATGTTTTGATTTAATAAAAAAGTGTACATCTAAACTGGAGATGCACAATGCACAAATGTGGAGAGATATAATACCAAAGAGTGTCTGTGATTTTTCAGGATTGTGAGCTCTTTTCAGTTTTTACTTCTCAGGGTTTACAATCGTCAGGAAAAGGGAGAGGCGGGGGATTTTTAATTGAGTGTTGACTCCCAATCCGCAAGTCATTTCTTACAATAATATAGCCCGTTACGAATGAAAAATCACTTTACAATCATCTATGATTGTTAGGTCAGCTTTTTGCAAACGGGCAAAATAATGGCTTGTTTGACTCGGGTAAATATCCCACCGCACGTTCACTAGAGAATTTAATGAGCGTATGTTATTCTCTTTAAAAGCTTTGGATCCATAGGTCATTTGCATCTTTAACATGCTTGAAGCTTGCATATCCATTTTTAAAACACGTGTGGAACAAATCTCTTTCTTGTAAAATTCCAAGCTATTAGGGTTGCACTAGTTGAATTTCCCAAACTTGGATAACAAAAGTTTTGTGTTAATTTTTGGTGTGTGAAAAATTTTTTTTACTTACATTTGTTATTGTTTTAAATTTTTTCCATACATAAACTCAAAAATTTTGATTTTGCTGTGATCTATTTGCCTTTTTATGTTTACGGGATGGAGGGAGAGTGAAAACTCAAAGTTTTGATTTAAGAAAAAAGTGTACATCTAAAATGGAGACGCACAGTGCACAAATGTAGAGAGAGATACTTACAATGAGTGTCTGCAATTTTTAGGGAATTTAAGCTCTCTTTTTAGTTTTTATATCTCAGGTTTTGCAATCGTCGGGAAAAGGGGAAGGCGGGGTGTTTTTAACTGAGTGTTGACTCCCAATCCGTAAGTCATTTCTTACAAAAATATAGCCCGTTACGGATGATAAATAACTTTACAATCATCTATGATTGTTAGGTAAGCTTTTTGTGAACGGGCAAAATAATGGCTAGTTCGATTCTGGTAAATATCCCACCGCACGTTCATTGAGAAATTAATGAGCTTTTGTTATTCTCTTTAAAAGCTTTGGATCCATAGGTCATTTGCATCTTTAACATGTTTCAAGCATGCATATCCATTTTTAAAACACGTGTAGAAGAAATCTCTTTCTTGTAAAATTCCATGCAATTAGGGTTGAACTAGTGGAATTTCTCAAACTTGGAAAACAAAACTTTTGTGTTCATTTGTGGTGTGTGAGTAAATTTTCTGTACTTACATTTGTTATTGTTTTAATTTTTTTCACACATAAACTCGAAAATTTTCATTTTGTTGTGATCTATTTGCCTTTTTTGGTTTACAGGATGAAGGGAGAGCGAAAACTCAAAGTTTTGATTTAAGAAAAAAGTGTACATCTAAAATGGAGATGCACAATGCACAATTGTAGGGAGAGATAACTCCAAAGAGTGTTTGTAATTTTTAGGGATTGTAAGATCTTTTTAGTTTTTGTATCTCAGGTTTTGCAATCGTCGGGAAAACATGGAGGCGTGCTATTTTTAACTGACTGTTGACTCCCGATCCGTATGTCTTTTCTTACAAAAATATAGCCCGTTACTCATGATAAATCACATTACAATCATCTATGATTCTTAGGTCAGCTTTTTGAAAACGGGCAAAATAATGGCTTCTTTCACTCGGGTGAATATCCCACCGCACGTTCACTTCAGAATTTAATGAGTGTTTGTTATTCTAATTAAAAGCTTTGGATCCATAGGTCATTTGCATCTTTAACGTGTTTCAAGCATGCATATCCATTTTTAAAACACGTCTAGAAGAATTCTCTTTCTTGTAAAATTTCAAGCTATTAGGGTTGAACTAGTGGAATTTCCCAAACTTGGATAACAAAAATTTTGTGTTCAATTGTGGTGTGTGAATAAATTTTCATTACTTACATTTGTTAATGTTTTAATTTTTTTTCATACATAAACTCTAAAATTTACATTTTTTTGTGATCTATTTACCTTTTTTTGTTTACGGCATGAAGGGAGAACGAAAACTCAATGTTTTGATTTAATAAAAAAGTGTACATCTAAACTGGAGATGCACAATGCACAAATGTGGAGAGATATAATACCAAAGAGTGTCTGTGATTTTTCAGGATTGTGAGCTCTTTTCAGTTTTTACTTCTCAGGGTTTACAATCGTCAGGAAAAGGGAGAGGCGGGGGATTTTTAATTGAGTGTTGACTCCCAATCCGCAAGTCATTTCTTACAATAATATAGCCCGTTACGAATGAAAAATCACTTTACAATCATCTATGATTGTTAGGTCAGCTTTTTGCAAACGGGCAAAATAATGGCTTGTTTGACTCGGGTAAATATCCCACCGCACGTTCACTAGAGAATTTAATGAGCGTATGTTATTCTCTTTAAAAGCTTTGGATCCATAGGTCATTTGCATCTTTAACATGCTTGAAGCTTGCATATCCATTTTTAAAACACGTGTGGAACAAATCTCTTTCTTGTAAAATTCCAAGCTATTAGGGTTGCACTAGTTGAATTTCCCAAACTTGGATAACAAAAGTTTTGTGTTAATTTTTGGTGTGTGAAAAAATTTTTTTACTTACATTTGTTATTGTTTTAAATTTTTTCCATACATAAACTCAAAAATTTTCATTTTGCTGTGATCTATTTGCCTTTTTATGTTTACGGGATGGAGGGAGAGTGAAAACTCAAAGTTTTGATTTAAGAAAAAAGTGTACATCTAAAATGGAGACGCACAGTGCACAAATGTAGAGAGAGATACTTACAATGAGTGTCTGCAATTTTTAGGGAATTTAAGCTCTCTTTTTAGTTTTTATATCTCAGGTTTTGCAATCGTCGGGAAAAGGGGAAGGCGGGGTGTTTTTAACTGAGTGTTGACTCCCAATCCGTAAGTCATTTCTTACAAAAATATAGCCCGTTACGGATGATAAATAACTTTACAATCATCTATGATTGTTAGGTAAGCTTTTTGTGAACGGGCAAAATAATGGCTAGTTCGATTCTGGTAAATATCCCACCGCACGTTCATTGAGAATTTAATGAGCTTTTGTTATTCTCTTTAAAAGCTTTGGATCCATAGGTCATTTGCATCTTTAACATGTTTCAAGCATGCATATCCATTTTTAAAACACGTGTAGAAGAAATCTCTTTCTTGTAAAATTCCATGCAATTAGGGTTGAACTAGTGGAATTTCTCAAACTTGGAAAACAAAACTTTTGTGTTCATTTGTGGTGTGTGAGTAAATTTTCTGTACTTACATTTGTTATTGTTTTAATTTTTTTCACACATAAACTCGAAAATTTTCATTTTGTTGTGATCTATTTGCCTTTTTTGGTTTACAGGATGAAGGGAGAGCGAAAACTCAAAGTTTTGATTTAAGAAAAAAGTGTACATCTAAAATGGAGATGCACAATGCACAATTGTAGGGAGAGATAACTCCAAAGAGTGTTTGTAATTTTTAGGGATTGTAAGATCTTTTTAGTTTTTGTATCTCAGGTTTTGCAATCGTCGGGAAAACATGGAGGCGTGCTATTTTTAACTGACTGTTGACTCCCGATCCGTATGTCTTTTCTTACAAAAATATAGCCCGTTACTCATGATAAATCACATTACAATCATCTATGATTCTTAGGTCAGCTTTTTGAAAACGGGCAAAATAATGGCTTCTTTCACTCGGGTGAATATCCCACCGCACGTTCACTTCAGAATTTAATGAGTGTTTGTTATTCTAATTAAAAGCTTTGGATCCATAGGTCATTTGCATCTTTAACGTGTTTCAAGCATGCATATCCATTTTTAAAACACGTCTAGAAGAATTCTCTTTCTTGTAAAATTTCAAGCTATTAGGGTTGAACTAGTGGAATTTCCCAAACTTGGATAACAAAAATTTTGTGTTCAATTGTGGTGTGTGAATAAATTTTCATTACTTACATTTGTTAATGTTTTAATTTTTTTTCATACATAAACTCTAAAATTTACATTTTTTTGTGATCTATTTACCTTTTTTTGTTTACGGCATGAAGGGAGAACGAAAACTCAATGTTTTGATTTAATAAAAAAGTGTACATCTAAACTGGAGATGCACAATGCACAAATGTGGAGAGATATAATACCAAAGAGTGTCTGTGATTTTTCAGGATTGTGAGCTCTTTTTAGTTTTTACTTCTCAGGGTTTACAATCGTCAGGAAAAGGGAGAGGCGGGGGATTTTTAATTGAGTGTTGACTCCCAATCCGCAAGTCATTTCTTACAATAATATAGCCCGTTACGAATGAAAAATCACTTTACAATCATCTATGATTGTTAGGTCAGCTTTTTGCAAACGGGCAAAATAATGGCTTGTTTGACTCGGGTAAATATCCCACCGCACGTTCACTAGAGAATTTAATGAGCGTATGTTATTCTCTTTAAAAGCTTTGGATCCATAGGTCATTTGCATCTTTAACATGCTTGAAGCTTGCATATCCATTTTTAAAACACGTGTGGAACAAATCTCTTTCTTGTAAAATTCCAAGCTATTAGGGTTGCACTAGTTGAATTTCCCAAACTTGGATAACAAAAGTTTTGTGTTAATTTTTGGTGTGTGAAAAATTTTTTTTACTTACATTTGTTATTGTTTTAAATTTTTTCCATACATAAACTCAAAAATTTTGATTTTGCTGTGATCTATTTGCCTTTTTATGTTTACGGGATGGAGGGAGAGTGAAAACTCAAAGTTTTGATTTAAGAAAAAAGTGTACATCTAAAATGGAGACGCACAGTGCACAAATGTAGAGAGAGATACTTACAATGAGTGTCTGCAATTTTTAGGGAATTTAAGCTCTCTTTTTAGTTTTTATATCTCAGGTTTTGCAATCGTCGGGAAAAGGGGAAGGCGGGGTGTTTTTAACTGAGTGTTGACTCCCAATCCGTAAGTCATTTCTTACAAAAATATAGCCCGTTACGGATGATAAATAACTTTACAATCATCTATGATTGTTAGGTAAGCTTTTTGTGAACGGGCAAAATAATGGCTAGTTCGATTCTGGTAAATATCCCACCGCACGTTCATTGAGAAATTAATGAGCTTTTGTTATTCTCTTTAAAAGCTTTGGATCCATAGGTCATTTGCATCTTTAACATGTTTCAAGCATGCATATCCATTTTTAAAACACGTGTAGAAGAAATCTCTTTCTTGTAAAATTCCATGCAATTAGGGTTGAACTAGTGGAATTTCTCAAACTTGGAAAACAAAACTTTTGTGTTCATTTGTGGTGTGTGAGTAAATTTTCTGTACTTACATTTGTTATTGTTTTAATTTTTTTCACACATAAACTCGAAAATTTTCATTTTGTTGTGATCTATTTGCCTTTTTTGGTTTACAGGATGAAGGGAGAGCGAAAACTCAAAGTTTTGATTTAAGAAAAAAGTGTACATCTAAAATGGAGATGCACAATGCACAATTGTAGGGAGAGATAACTCCAAAGAGTGTTTGTAATTTTTAGGGATTGTAAGATCTTTTTAGTTTTTGTATCTCAGGTTTTGCAATCGTCGGGAAAACATGGAGGCGTGCTATTTTTAACTGACTGTTGACTCCCGATCCGTATGTCTTTTCTTACAAAAATATAGCCCGTTACTCATGATAAATCACATTACAATCATCTATGATTCTTAGGTCAGCTTTTTGAAAACGGGCAAAATAATGGCTTCTTTCACTCGGGTGAATATCCCACCGCACGTTCACTTCAGAATTTAATGAGTGTTTGTTATTCTAATTAAAAGCTTTGGATCCATAGGTCATTTGCATCTTTAACGTGTTTCAAGCATGCATATCCAT
Source organism: Aristolochia californica (assembly GCF_029961685.1). NCBI lineage: Eukaryota > Viridiplantae > Streptophyta > Magnoliopsida > Piperales > Aristolochiaceae > Aristolochia > Aristolochia californica. The sequence goes on from NW_027181793.1 coordinate 13,063,360, forward strand.
TTTTAAAACACGTCTAGAAGAATTCTCTTTCTTGTAAAATTTCAAGCTATTAGGGTTGAACTAGTGGAATTTCCCAAACTTGGATAACAAAAATTTTGTGTTCAATTGTGGTGTGTGAATAAATTTTCATTACTTACATTTGTTAATGTTTTAATTTTTTTTCATACATAAACTCTAAAATTTACATTTTTTTGTGATCTATTTACCTTTTTTTGTTTACGGCATGAAGGGAGAACGAAAACTCAATGTTTTGATTTAATAAAAAAGTGTACATCTAAACTGGAGATGCACAATGCACAAATGTGGAGAGATATAATACCAAAGAGTGTCTGTGATTTTTCAGGATTGTGAGCTCTTTTCAGTTTTTACTTCTCAGGGTTTACAATCGTCAGGAAAAGGGAGAGGCGGGGGATTTTTAATTGAGTGTTGACTCCCAATCCGCAAGTCATTTCTTACAATAATATAGCCCGTTACGAATGAAAAATCACTTTACAATCATCTATGATTGTTAGGTCAGCTTTTTGCAAACGGGCAAAATAATGGCTTGTTTGACTCGGGTAAATATCCCACCGCACGTTCACTAGAGAATTTAATGAGCGTATGTTATTCTCTTTAAAAGCTTTGGATCCATAGGTCATTTGCATCTTTAACATGCTTGAAGCTTGCATATCCATTTTTAAAACACGTGTGGAACAAATCTCTTTCTTGTAAAATTCCAAGCTATTAGGGTTGCACTAGTTGAATTTCCCAAACTTGGATAACAAAAGTTTTGTGTTAATTTTTGGTGTGTGAAAAAATTTTTTTACTTACATTTGTTATTGTTTTAAATTTTTTCCATACATAAACTCAAAAATTTTCATTTTGCTGTGATCTATTTGCCTTTTTATGTTTACGGGATGGAGGGAGAGTGAAAACTCAAAGTTTTGATTTAAGAAAAAAGTGTACATCTAAAATGGAGACGCACAGTGCACAAATGTAGAGAGAGATACTTACAATGAGTGTCTGCAATTTTTAGGGAATTTAAGCTCTCTTTTTAGTTTTTATATCTCAGGTTTTGCAATCGTCGGGAAAAGGGGAAGGCGGGGTGTTTTTAACTGAGTGTTGACTCCCAATCCGTAAGTCATTTCTTACAAAAATATAGCCCGTTACGGATGATAAATAACTTTACAATCATCTATGATTGTTAGGTAAGCTTTTTGTGAACGGGCAAAATAATGGCTAGTTCGATTCTGGTAAATATCCCACCGCACGTTCATTGAGAATTTAATGAGCTTTTGTTATTCTCTTTAAAAGCTTTGGATCCATAGGTCATTTGCATCTTTAACATGTTTCAAGCATGCATATCCATTTTTAAAACACGTGTAGAAGAAATCTCTTTCTTGTAAAATTCCATGCAATTAGGGTTGAACTAGTGGAATTTCTCAAACTTGGAAAACAAAACTTTTGTGTTCATTTGTGGTGTGTGAGTAAATTTTCTGTACTTACATTTGTTATTGTTTTAATTTTTTTCACACATAAACTCGAAAATTTTCATTTTGTTGTGATCTATTTGCCTTTTTTGGTTTACAGGATGAAGGGAGAGCGAAAACTCAAAGTTTTGATTTAAGAAAAAAGTGTACATCTAAAATGGAGATGCACAATGCACAATTGTAGGGAGAGATAACTCCAAAGAGTGTTTGTAATTTTTAGGGATTGTAAGATCTTTTTAGTTTTTGTATCTCAGGTTTTGCAATCGTCGGGAAAACATGGAGGCGTGCTATTTTTAACTGACTGTTGACTCCCGATCCGTATGTCTTTTCTTACAAAAATATAGCCCGTTACTCATGATAAATCACATTACAATCATCTATGATTCTTAGGTCAGCTTTTTGAAAACGGGCAAAATAATGGCTTCTTTCACTCGGGTGAATATCCCACCGCACGTTCACTTCAGAATTTAATGAGTGTTTGTTATTCTAATTAAAAGCTTTGGATCCATAGGTCATTTGCATCTTTAACGTGTTTCAAGCATGCATATCCATTTTTAAAACACGTCTAGAAGAATTCTCTTTCTTGTAAAATTTCAAGCTATTAGGGTTGAACTAGTGGAATTTCCCAAACTTGGATAACAAAAATTTTGTGTTCAATTGTGGTGTGTGAATAAATTTTCATTACTTACATTTGTTAATGTTTTAATTTTTTTTCATACATAAACTCTAAAATTTACATTTTTTTGTGATCTATTTACCTTTTTTTGTTTACGGCATGAAGGGAGAACGAAAACTCAATGTTTTGATTTAATAAAAAAGTGTACATCTAAACTGGAGATGCACAATGCACAAATGTGGAGAGATATAATACCAAAGAGTGTCTGTGATTTTTCAGGATTGTGAGCTCTTTTCAGTTTTTACTTCTCAGGGTTTACAATCGTCAGGAAAAGGGAGAGGCGGGGGATTTTTAATTGAGTGTTGACTCCCAATCCGCAAGTCATTTCTTACAATAATATAGCCCGTTACGAATGAAAAATCACTTTACAATCATCTATGATTGTTAGGTCAGCTTTTTGCAAACGGGCAAAATAATGGCTTGTTTGACTCGGGTAAATATCCCACCGCACGTTCACTAGAGAATTTAATGAGCGTATGTTATTCTCTTTAAAAGCTTTGGATCCATAGGTCATTTGCATCTTTAACATGCTTGAAGCTTGCATATCCATTTTTAAAACACGTGTGGAACAAATCTCTTTCTTGTAAAATTCCAAGCTATTAGGGTTGCACTAGTTGAATTTCCCAAACTTGGATAACAAAAGTTTTGTGTTAATTTTTGGTGTGTGAAAAAATTTTTTTACTTACATTTGTTATTGTTTTATATTTTTTCCATACATAAACTCAAAAATTTTCATTTTGCTGTGATCTATTTGCCTTTTTATGTTTACGGGATGGAGGGAGAGTGAAAACTCAAAGTTTTGATTTAAGAAAAAAGTGTACATCTAAAATGGAGACGCACAGTGCACAAATGTAGAGAGAGATACTTACAATGAGTGTCTGCAATTTTTAGGGAATTTAAGCTCTCTTTTTAGTTTTTATATCTCAGGTTTTGCAATCGTCGGGAAAAGGGGAAGGCGGGGTGTTTTTAACTGAGTGTTGACTCCCAATCCGTAAGTCATTTCTTACAAAAATATAGCCCGTTACGGATGATAAATAACTTTACAATCATCTATGATTGTTAGGTAAGCTTTTTGTGAACGGGCAAAATAATGGCTAGTTCGATTCTGGTAAATATCCCACCGCACGTTCATTGAGAATTTAATGAGCTTTTGTTATTCTCTTTAAAAGCTTTGGATCCATAGGTCATTTGCATCTTTAACATGTTTCAAGCATGCATATCCATTTTTAAAACACGTGTAGAAGAAATCTCTTTCTTGTAAAATTCCATGCAATTAGGGTTGAACTAGTGGAATCTCTCAAACTTGGAAAACAAAACTTTTGTGTTCATTTGTGGTGTGTGAGTAAATTTTCTGTACTTACATTTGTTATTGTTTTAATTTTTTTCACACATAAACTCGAAAATTTTCATTTTGTTGTGATCTATTTGCCTTTTTTGGTTTACAGGATGAAGGGAGAGCGAAAACTCAAAGTTTTGATTTAAGAAAAAAGTGTACATCTAAAATGGAGATGCACAATGCACAATTGTAGGGAGAGATAACTCCAAAGAGTGTTTGTAATTTTTAGGGATTGTAAGATCTTTTTAGTTTTTGTATCTCAGGTTTTGCAATCGTCGGGAAAACATGGAGGCGTGCTATTTTTAACTGACTGTTGACTCCCGATCCGTATGTCTTTTCTTACAAAAATATAGCCCGTTACTCATGATAAATCACATTACAATCATCTATGATTCTTAGGTCAGCTTTTTGAAAACGGGCAAAATAATGGCTTCTTTCACTCGGGTGAATATCCCACCGCACGTTCACTTCAGAATTTAATGAGTGTTTGTTATTCTAATTAAAAGCTTTGGATCCATAGGTCATTTGCATCTTTAACGTGTTTCAAGCATGCATATCCATTTTTAAAACACGTCTAGAAGAATTCTCTTTCTTGTAAAATTTCAAGCTATTAGGGTTGAACTAGTGGAATTTCCCAAACTTGGATAACAAAAATTTTGTGTTCAATTGTGGTGTGTGAATAAATTTTCATTACTTACATTTGTTAATGTTTTAATTTTTTTTCATACATAAACTCTAAAATTTACATTTTTTTTGTGATCTATTTACCTTTTTTTGTTTACGGCATGAAGGGAGAACGAAAACTCAATGTTTTGATTTAATAAAAAAGTGTACATCTAAACTGGAGATGCACAATGCACAAATGTGGAGAGATATAATACCAAAGAGTGTCTGTGATTTTTCAGGATTGTGAGCTCTTTTCAGTTTTTACTTCTCAGGGTTTACAATCGTCAGGAAAAGGGAGAGGCGGGGGATTTTTAATTGAGTGTTGACTCCCAATCCGCAAGTCATTTCTTACAATAATATAGCCCGTTACGAATGAAAAATCACTTTACAATCATCTATGATTGTTAGGTCAGCTTTTTGCAAACGGGCAAAATAATGGCTTGTTTGACTCGGGTAAATATCCCACCGCACGTTCACTAGAGAATTTAATGAGCGTATGTTATTCTCTTTAAAAGCTTTGGATCCATAGGTCATTTGCATCTTTAACATGCTTGAAGCTTGCATATCCATTTTTAAAACACGTGTGGAACAAATCTCTTTCTTGTAAAATTCCAAGCTATTAGGGTTGCACTAGTTGAATTTCCCAAACTTGGATAACAAAAGTTTTGTGTTAATTTTTGGTGTGTGAAAAAATTTTTTTACTTACATTTGTTATTGTTTTAAATTTTTTCCATACATAAACTCAAAAATTTTCATTTTGCTGTGATCTATTTGCCTTTTTATGTTTACGGGATGGAGGGAGAGTGAAAACTCAAAGTTTTGATTTAAGAAAAAAGTGTACATCTAAAATGGAGACGCACAGTGCACAAATGTAGAGAGAGATACTTACAATGAGTGTCTGCAATTTTTAGGGAATTTAAGCTCTCTTTTTAGTTTTTATATCTCAGGTTTTGCAATCGTCGGGAAAAGGGGAAGGCGGGGTGTTTTTAACTGAGTGTTGACTCCCAATCCGTAAGTCATTTCTTACAAAAATATAGCCCGTTACGGATGATAAATAACTTTACAATCATCTATGATTGTTAGGTAAGCTTTTTGTGAACGGGCAAAATAATGGCTAGTTCGATTCTGGTAAATATCCCACCGCACGTTCATTGAGAATTTAATGAGCTTTTGTTATTCTCTTTAAAAGCTTTGGATCCATAGGTCATTTGCATCTTTAACATGTTTCAAGCATGCATATCCATTTTTAAAACACGTGTAGAAGAAATCTCTTTCTTGTAAAATTCCATGCAATTAGGGTTGAACTAGTGGAATCTCTCAAACTTGGAAAACAAAACTTTTGTGTTCATTTGTGGTGTGTGAGTAAATTTTCTGTACTTACATTTGTTATTGTTTTAATTTTTTTCACACATAAACTCGAAAATTTTCATTTTGTTGTGATCTATTTGCCTTTTTTGGTTTACAGGATGAAGGGAGAGCGAAAACTCAAAGTTTTGATTTAAGAAAAAAGTGTACATCTAAAATGGAGATGCACAATGCACAATTGTAGGGAGAGATAACTCCAAAGAGTGTTTGTAATTTTTAGGGATTGTAAGATCTTTTTAGTTTTTGTATCTCAGGTTTTGCAATCGTCGGGAAAACATGGAGGCGTGCTATTTTTAACTGACTGTTGACTCCCGATCCGTATGTCTTTTCTTACAAAAATATAGCCCGTTACTCATGATAAATCACATTACAATCATCTATGATTCTTAGGTCAGCTTTTTGAAAACGGGCAAAATAATGGCTTCTTTCACTCGGGTGAATATCCCACCGCACGTTCACTTCAGAATTTAATGAGTGTTTGTTATTCTAATTAAAAGCTTTGGATCCATAGGTCATTTGCATCTTTAACGTGTTTCAAGCATGCATATCCATTTTTAAAACACGTCTAGAAGAATTCTCTTTCTTGTAAAATTTCAAGCTATTAGGGTTGAACTAGTGGAATTTCCCAAACTTGGATAACAAAAATTTTGTGTTCAATTGTGGTGTGTGAATAAATTTTCATTACTTACATTTGTTAATGTTTTAATTTTTTTTCATACATAAACTCTAAAATTTACATTTTTTTTGTGATCTATTTACCTTTTTTTGTTTACGGCATGAAGGGAGAACGAAAACTCAATGTTTTGATTTAATAAAAAAGTGTACATCTAAACTGGAGATGCACAATGCACAAATGTGGAGAGATATAATACCAAAGAGTGTCTGTGATTTTTCAGGATTGTGAGCTCTTTTCAGTTTTTACTTCTCAGGGTTTACAATCGTCAGGAAAAGGGAGAGGCGGGGGATTTTTAATTGAGTGTTGACTCCCAATCCGCAAGTCATTTCTTACAATAATATAGCCCGTTACGAATGAAAAATCACTTTACAATCATCTATGATTGTTAGGTCAGCTTTTTGCAAACGGGCAAAATAATGGCTTGTTTGACTCGGGTAAATATCCCACCGCACGTTCACTAGAGAATTTAATGAGCGTATGTTATTCTCTTTAAAAGCTTTGGATCCATAGGTCATTTGCATCTTTAACATGCTTGAAGCTTGCATATCCATTTTTAAAACACGTGTGGAACAAATCTCTTTCTTGTAAAATTCCAAGCTATTAGGGTTGCACTAGTTGAATTTCCCAAACTTGGATAACAAAAGTTTTGTGTTAATTTTTGGTGTGTGAAAAAATTTTTTTACTTACATTTGTTATTGTTTTAAATTTTTTCCATACATAAACTCAAAAATTTTCATTTTGCTGTGATCTATTTGCCTTTTTATGTTTACGGGATGGAGGGAGAGTGAAAACTCAAAGTTTTGATTTAAGAAAAAAGTGTACATCTAAAATGGAGACGCACAGTGCACAAATGTAGAGAGAGATACTTACAATGAGTGTCTGCAATTTTTAGGGAATTTAAGCTCTCTTTTTAGTTTTTATATCTCAGGTTTTGCAATCGTCGGGAAAAGGGGAAGGCGGGGTGTTTTTAACTGAGTGTTGACTCCCAATCCGTAAGTCATTTCTTACAAAAATATAGCCCGTTACGGATGATAAATAACTTTACAATCATCTATGATTGTTAGGTAAGCTTTTTGTGAACGGGCAAAATAATGGCTAGTTCGATTCTGGTAAATATCCCACCGCACGTTCATTGAGAATTTAATGAGCTTTTGTTATTCTCTTTAAAAGCTTTGGATCCATAGGTCATTTGCATCTTTAACATGTTTCAAGCATGCATATCCATTTTTAAAACACGTGTAGAAGAAATCTCTTTCTTGTAAAATTCCATGCAATTAGGGTTGAACTAGTGGAATCTCTCAAACTTGGAAAACAAAACTTTTGTGTTCATTTGTGGTGTGTGAGTAAATTTTCTGTACTTACATTTGTTATTGTTTTAATTTTTTTCACACATAAACTCGAAAATTTTCATTTTGTTGTGATCTATTTGCCTTTTTTGGTTTACAGGATGAAGGGAGAGCGAAAACTCAAAGTTTTGATTTAAGAAAAAAGTGTACATCTAAAATGGAGATGCACAATGCACAATTGTAGGGAGAGATAACTCCAAAGAGTGTTTGTAATTTTTAGGGATTGTAAGATCTTTTTAGTTTTTGTATCTCAGGTTTTGCAATCGTCGGGAAAACATGGAGGCGTGCTATTTTTAACTGACTGTTGACTCCCGATCCGTATGTCTTTTCTTACAAAAATATAGCCCGTTACTCATGATAAATCACATTACAATCATCTATGATTCTTAGGTCAGCTTTTTGAAAACGGGCAAAATAATGGCTTCTTTCACTCGGGTGAATATCCCACCGCACGTTCACTTCAGAATTTAATGAGTGTTTGTTATTCTAATTAAAAGCTTTGGATCCATAGGTCATTTGCATCTTTAACGTGTTTCAAGCATGCATATCCATTTTTAAAACACGTCTAGAAGAATTCTCTTTCTTGTAAAATTTCAAGCTATTAGGGTTGAACTAGTGGAATTTCCCAAACTTGGATAACAAAAATTTTGTGTTCAATTGTGGTGTGTGAATAAATTTTCATTACTTACATTTGTTAATGTTTTAATTTTTTTTCATACATAAACTCTAAAATTTACATTTTTTTGTGATCTATTTACCTTTTTTTGTTTACGGCATGAAGGGAGAACGAAAACTCAATGTTTTGATTTAATAAAAAAGTGTACATCTAAACTGGAGATGCACAATGCACAAATGTGGAGAGATATAATACCAAAGAGTGTCTGTGATTTTTCAGGATTGTGAGCTCTTTTCAGTTTTTACTTCTCAGGGTTTACAATCGTCAGGAAAAGGGAGAGGCGGGGGATTTTTAATTGAGTGTTGACTCCCAATCCGCAAGTCATTTCTTACAATAATATAGCCCGTTACGAATGAAAAATCACTTTACAATCATCTATGATTGTTAGGTCAGCTTTTTGCAAACGGGCAAAATAATGGCTTGTTTGACTCGGGTAAATATCCCACCGCACGTTCACTAGAGAATTTAATGAGCGTATGTTATTCTCTTTAAAAGCTTTGGATCCATAGGTCATTTGCATCTTTAACATGCTTGAAGCTTGCATATCCATTTTTAAAACACGTGTGGAACAAATCTCTTTCTTGTAAAATTCCAAGCTATTAGGGTTGCACTAGTTGAATTTCCCAAACTTGGATAACAAAAGTTTTGTGTTAATTTTTGGTGTGTGAAAAAATTTTTTTACTTACATTTGTTATTGTTTTAAATTTTTTCCATACATAAACTCAAAAATTTTGATTTTGCTGTGATCTATTTGCCTTTTTATGTTTACGGGATGGAGGGAGAGTGAAAACTCAAAGTTTTGATTTAAGAAAAAAGTGTACATCTAAAATGGAGACGCACAGTGCACAAATGTAGAGAGAGATACTTACAATGAGTGTCTGCAATTTTTAGGGAATTTAAGCTCTCTTTTTAGTTTTTATATCTCAGGTTTTGCAATCGTCGGGAAAAGGGGAAGGCGGGGTGTTTTTAACTGAGTGTTGACTCCCAATCCGTAAGTCATTTCTTACAAAAATATAGCCCGTTACGGATGATAAATAACTTTACAATCATCTATGATTGTTAGGTAAGCTTTTTGTGAACGGGCAAAATAATGGCTAGTTCGATTCTGGTAAATATCCCACCGCACGTTCATTGAGAATTTAATGAGCTTTTGTTATTCTCTTTAAAAGCTTTGGATCCATAGGTCATTTGCATCTTTAACATGTTTCAAGCATGCATATCCATTTTTAAAACACGTGTAGAAGAAATCTCTTTCTTGTAAAATTCCATGCAATTAGGGTTGAACTAGTGGAATCTCTCAAACTTGGAAAACAAAACTTTTGTGTTCATTTGTGGTGTGTGAGTAAATTTTCTGTACTTACATTTGTTATTGTTTTAATTTTTTTCACACATAAACTCGAAAATTTTCATTTTGTTGTGATCTATTTGCCTTTTTTGGTTTACAGGATGAAGGGAGAGCGAAAACTCAAAGTTTTGATTTAAGAAAAAAGTGTACATCTAAAATGGAGATGCACAATGCACAATTGTAGGGAGAGATAACTCCAAAGAGTGTTTGTAATTTTTAGGGATTGTAAGATCTTTTTAGTTTTTGTATCTCAGGTTTTGCAATCGTCGGGAAAACATGGAGGCGTGCTATTTTTAACTGACTGTTGACTCCCGATCCGTATGTCTTTTCTTACAAAAATATAGCCCGTTACTCATGATAAATCACATTACAATCATCTATGATTCTTAGGTCAGCTTTTTGAAAACGGGCAAAATAATGACTTCTTTCACTCGGGTGAATATCCCACCGCACGTTCACTTCAGAATTTAATGAGTGTTTGTTATTCTAATTAAAAGCTTTGGATCCATAGGTCATTTGCATCTTTAACGTGTTTCAAGCATGCATATCCATTTTTAAAACACGTCTAGAAGAATTCTCTTTCTTGTAAAATTTCAAGCTATTAGGGTTGAACTAGTGGAATTTCCCAAACTTGGATAACAAAAATTTTGTGTTCAATTGTGGTGTGTGAATAAATTTTCATTACTTACATTTGTTAATGTTTTAATTTTTTTTCATACATAAACTCTAAAATTTACATTTTTTTGTGATCTATTTACCTTTTTTTGTTTACGGCATGAAGGGAGAACGAAAACTCAATGTTTTGATTTAATAAAAAAGTGTACATCTAAACTGGAGATGCACAATGCACAAATGTGGAGAGATATAATACCAAAGAGTGTCTGTGATTTTTCAGGATTGTGAGCTCTTTTCAGTTTTTACTTCTCAGGGTTTACAATCGTCAGGAAAAGGGAGAGGCGGGGGATTTTTAATTGAGTGTTGACTCCCAATCCGCAAGTCATTTCTTACAATAATATAGCCCGTTACGAATGAAAAATCACTTTACAATCATCTATGATTGTTAGGTCAGCTTTTTGCAAACGGGCAAAATAATGGCTTGTTTGACTCGGGTAAATATCCCACCGCACGTTCACTAGAGAATTTAATGAGCGTATGTTATTCTCTTTAAAAGCTTTGGATCCATAGGTCATTTGCATCTTTAACATGCTTGAAGCTTGCATATCCATTTTTAAAACACGTGTGGAACAAATCTCTTTCTTGTAAAATTCCAAGCTATTAGGGTTGCACTAGTTGAATTTCCCAAACTTGGATAACAAAAGTTTTGTGTTAATTTTTGGTGTGTGAAAAAATTTTTTTACTTACATTTGTTATTGTTTTAAATTTTTTCCATACATAAACTCAAAAATTTTCATTTTGCTGTGATCTATTTGCCTTTTTATGTTTACGGGATGGAGGGAGAGTGAAAACTCAAAGTTTTGATTTAAGAAAAAAGTGTACATCTAAAATGGAGACGCACAGTGCACAAATGTAGAGAGAGATACTTACAATGAGTGTCTGCAATTTTTAGGGAATTTAAGCTCTCTTTTTAGTTTTTATATCTCAGGTTTTGCAATCGTCGGGAAAAGGGGAAGGCGGGGTGTTTTTAACTGAGTGTTGACTCCCAATCCGTAAGTCATTTCTTACAAAAATATAGCCCGTTACGGATGATAAATAACTTTACAATCATCTATGATTGTTAGGTAAGCTTTTTGTGAACGGGCAAAATAATGGCTAGTTCGATTCTGGTAAATATCCCACCGCACGTTCATTGAGAATTTAATGAGCTTTTGTTATTCTCTTTAAAAGCTTTGGATCCATAGGTCATTTGCATCTTTAACATGTTTCAAGCATGCATATCCATTTTTAAAACACGTGTAGAAGAAATCTCTTTCTTGTAAAATTCCATGCAATTAGGGTTGAACTAGTGGAATTTCTCAAACTTGGAAAACAAAACTTTTGTGTTCATTTGTGGTGTGTGAGTAAATTTTCTGTACTTACATTTGTTATTGTTTTAATTTTTTTCACACATAAACTCGAAAATTTTCATTTTGTTGTGATCTATTTGCCTTTTTTGGTTTACAGGATGAAGGGAGAGCGAAAACTCAAAGTTTTGATTTAAGAAAAAAGTGTACATCTAAAATGGAGATGCACAATGCACAATTGTAGGGAGAGATAACTCCAAAGAGTGTTTGTAATTTTTAGGGATTGTAAGATCTTTTTAGTTTTTGTATCTCAGGTTTTGCAATCGTCGGGAAAACATGGAGGCGTGCTATTTTTAACTGACTGTTGACTCCCGATCCGTATGTCTTTTCTTACAAAAATATAGCCCGTTACTCATGATAAATCACATTACAATCATCTATGATTCTTAGGTCAGCTTTTTGAAAACGGGCAAAATAATGGCTTCTTTCACTCGGGTGAATATCCCACCGCACGTTCACTTCAGAATTTAATGAGTGTTTGTTATTCTAATTAAAAGCTTTGGATCCATAGGTCATTTGCATCTTTAACGTGTTTCAAGCATGCATATCCATTTTTAAAACACGTCTAGAAGAATTCTCTTTCTTGTAAAATTTCAAGCTATTAGGGTTGAACTAGTGGAATTTCCCAAACTTGGATAACAAAAATTTTGTGTTCAATTGTGGTGTGTGAATAAATTTTCATTACTTACATTTGTTAATGTTTTAATTTTTTTTCATACATAAACTCTAAAATTTACATTTTTTTGTGATCTATTTACCTTTTTTTGTTTACGGCATGAAGGGAGAACGAAAACTCAATGTTTTGATTTAATAAAAAAGTGTACATCTAAACTGGAGATGCACAATGCACAAATGTGGAGAGATATAATACCAAAGAGTGTCTGTGATTTTTCAGGATTGTGAGCTCTTTTCAGTTTTTACTTCTCAGGGTTTACAATCGTCAGGAAAAGGGAGAGGCGGGGGATTTTTAATTGAGTGTTGACTCCCAATCCGCAAGTCATTTCTTACAATAATATAGCCCGTTACGAATGAAAAATCACTTTACAATCATCTATGATTGTTAGGTCAGCTTTTTGCAAACGGGCAAAATAATGGCTTGTTTGACTCGGGTAAATATCCCACCGCACGTTCACTAGAGAATTTAATGAGCGTATGTTATTCTCTTTAAAAGCTTTGGATCCATAGGTCATTTGCATCTTTAACATGCTTGAAGCTTGCATATCCATTTTTAAAACACGTGTGGAACAAATCTCTTTCTTGTAAAATTCCAAGCTATTAGGGTTGCACTAGTTGAATTTCCCAAACTTGGATAACAAAAGTTTTGTGTTAATTTTTGGTGTGTGAAAAAATTTTTTTACTTACATTTGTTATTGTTTTAAATTTTTTCCATACATAAACTCAAAAATTTTGATTTTGCTGTGATCTATTTGCCTTTTTATGTTTACGGGATGGAGGGAGAGTGAAAACTCAAAGTTTTGATTTAAGAAAAAAGTGTACATCTAAAATGGAGACGCACAGTGCACAAATGTAGAGAGAGATACTTACAATGAGTGTCTGCAATTTTTAGGGAATTTAAGCTCTCTTTTTAGTTTTTATATCTCAGGTTTTGCAATCGTCGGGAAAAGGGGAAGGCGGGGTGTTTTTAACTGAGTGTTGACTCCCAATCCGTAAGTCATTTCTTACAAAAATATAGCCCATTACGGATGATAAATAACTTTACAATCATCTATGATTGTTAGGTAAGCTTTTTGTGAACGGGCAAAATAATGGCTAGTTCGATTCTGGTAAATATCCCACCGCACGTTCATTGAGAATTTAATGAGCTTTTGTTATTCTCTTTAAAAGCTTTGGATCCATAGGTCATTTGCATCTTTAACATGTTTCAAGCATGCATATCCATTTTTAAAACACGTGTAGAAGAAATCTCTTTCTTGTAAAATTCCATGCAATTAGGGTTGAACTAGTGGAATTTCTCAAACTTGGAAAACAAAACTTTTGTGTTCATTTGTGGTGTGTGAGTAAATTTTCTGTACTTACATTTGTTATTGTTTTAATTTTTTTCACACATAAACTCGAAAATTTTCATTTTGTTGTGATCTATTTGCCTTTTTTGGTTTACAGGATGAAGGGAGAGCGAAAACTCAAAGTTTTGATTTAAGAAAAAAGTGTACATCTAAAATGGAGATGCACAATGCACAATTGTAGGGAGAGATAACTCCAAAGAGTGTTTGTAATTTTTAGGGATTGTAAGATCTTTTTAGTTTTTGTATCTCAGGTTTTGCAATCGTCGGGAAAACATGGAGGCGTGCTATTTTTAACTGACTGTTGACTCCCGATCCGTATGTCTTTTCTTACAAAAATATAGCCCGTTACTCATGATAAATCACATTACAATCATCTATGATTCTTAGGTCAGCTTTTTGAAAACGGGCAAAATAATGGCTTCTTTCACTCGGGTGAATATCCCACCGCACGTTCACTTCAGAATTTAATGAGTGTTTGTTATTCTAATTAAAAGCTTTGGATCCATAGGTCATTTGCATCTTTAACGTGTTTCAAGCATGCATATCCATTTTTAAAACACGTCTAGAAGAATTCTCTTTCTTGTAAAATTTCAAGCTATTAGGGTTGAACTAGTGGAATTTCCCAAACTTGGATAACAAAAATTTTGTGTTCAATTGTGGTGTGTGAATAAATTTTCATTACTTACATTTGTTAATGTTTTAATTTTTTTTCATACATAAACTCTAAAATTTACATTTTTTTGTGATCTATTTACCTTTTTTTGTTTACGGCATGAAGGGAGAACGAAAACTCAATGTTTTGATTTAATAAAAAAGTGTACATCTAAACTGGAGATGCACAATGCACAAATGTGGAGAGATATAATACCAAAGAGTGTCTGTGATTTTTCAGGATTGTGAGCTCTTTTCAGTTTTTACTTCTCAGGGTTTACAATCGTCAGGAAAAGGGAGAGGCGGGGGATTTTTAATTGAGTGTTGACTCCCAATCCGCAAGTCATTTCTTACAATAATATAGCCCGTTACGAATGAAAAATCACTTTACAATCATCTATGATTGTTAGGTCAGCTTTTTGCAAACGGGCAAAATAATGGCTTGTTTGACTCGGGTAAATATCCCACCGCACGTTCACTAGAGAATTTAATGAGCGTATGTTATTCTCTTTAAAAGCTTTGGATCCATAGGTCATTTGCATCTTTAACATGCTTGAAGCTTGCATATCCATTTTTAAAACACGTGTGGAACAAATCTCTTTCTTGTAAAATTCCAAGCTATTAGGGTTGCACTAGTTGAATTTCCCAAACTTGGATAACAAAAGTTTTGTGTTAATTTTTGGTGTGTGAAAAAATTTTTTTACTTACATTTGTTATTGTTTTAAATTTTTTCCATACATAAACTCAAAAATTTTGATTTTGCTGTGATCTATTTGCCTTTTTATGTTTACGGGATGGAGGGAGAGTGAAAACTCAAAGTTTTGATTTAAGAAAAAAGTGTACATCTAAAATGGAGACGCACAGTGCACAAATGTAGAGAGAGATACTTACAATGAGTGTCTGCAATTTTTAGGGAATTTAA
Source organism: Aristolochia californica (assembly GCF_029961685.1). Lineage (NCBI taxonomy): Eukaryota > Viridiplantae > Streptophyta > Magnoliopsida > Piperales > Aristolochiaceae > Aristolochia > Aristolochia californica. The sequence goes on from NW_027181793.1 coordinate 13,078,533, forward strand.
GCTCTCTTTTTAGTTTTTATATCTCAGGTTTTGCAATCGTCGGGAAAAGGGGAAGGCGGGGTGTTTTTAACTGAGTGTTGACTCCCAATCCGTAAGTCATTTCTTACAAAAATATAGCCCGTTACGGATGATAAATAACTTTACAATCATCTATGATTGTTAGGTAAGCTTTTTGTGAACGGGCAAAATAATGGCTAGTTCGATTCTGGTAAATATCCCACCGCACGTTCATTGAGAATTTAATGAGCTTTTGTTATTCTCTTTAAAAGCTTTGGATCCATAGGTCATTTGCATCTTTAACATGTTTCAAGCATGCATATCCATTTTTAAAACACGTGTAGAAGAAATCTCTTTCTTGTAAAATTCCATGCAATTAGGGTTGAACTAGTGGAATTTCTCAAACTTGGAAAACAAAACTTTTGTGTTCATTTGTGGTGTGTGAGTAAATTTTCTGTACTTACATTTGTTATTGTTTTAATTTTTTTCACACATAAACTCGAAAATTTTCATTTTGTTGTGATCTATTTGCCTTTTTTGGTTTACAGGATGAAGGGAGAGCGAAAACTCAAAGTTTTGATTTAAGAAAAAAGTGTACATCTAAAATGGAGATGCACAATGCACAATTGTAGGGAGAGATAACTCCAAAGAGTGTTTGTAATTTTTAGGGATTGTAAGATCTTTTTAGTGTTTGTATCTCAGGTTTTGCAATCGTCGGGAAAACATGGAGGCGTGCTATTTTTAACTGACTGTTGACTCCCGATCCGTATGTCTTTTCTTACAAAAATATAGCCCGTTACTCATGATAAATCACATTACAATCATCTATGATTCTTAGGTCAGCTTTTTGAAAACGGGCAAAATAATGGCTTCTTTCACTCGGGTGAATATCCCACCGCACGTTCACTTCAGAATTTAATGAGTGTTTGTTATTCTAATTAAAAGCTTTGGATCCATAGGTCATTTGCATCTTTAACGTGTTTCAAGCATGCATATCCATTTTTAAAACACGTCTAGAAGAATTCTCTTTCTTGTAAAATTTCAAGCTATTAGGGTTGAACTAGTGGAATTTCCCAAACTTGGATAACAAAAATTTTGTGTTCAATTGTGGTGTGTGAATAAATTTTCATTACTTACATTTGTTAATGTTTTAATTTTTTTTCATACATAAACTCTAAAATTTACATTTTTTTGTGATCTATTTACCTTTTTTTGTTTACGGCATGAAGGGAGAACGAAAACTCAATGTTTTGATTTAATAAAAAAGTGTACATCTAAACTGGAGATGCACAATGCACAAATGTGGAGAGATATAATACCAAAGAGTGTCTGTGATTTTTCAGGATTGTGAGCTCTTTTCAGTTTTTACTTCTCAGGGTTTACAATCGTCAGGAAAAGGGAGAGGCGGGGGATTTTTAATTGAGTGTTGACTCCCAATCCGCAAGTCATTTCTTACAATAATATAGCCCGTTACGAATGAAAAATCACTTTACAATCATCTATGATTGTTAGGTCAGCTTTTTGCAAACGGGCAAAATAATGGCTTGTTTGACTCGGGTAAATATCCCACCGCACGTTCACTAGAGAATTTAATGAGCGTATGTTATTCTCTTTAAAAGCTTTGGATCCATAGGTCATTTGCATCTTTAACATGCTTGAAGCTTGCATATCCATTTTTAAAACACGTGTGGAACAAATCTCTTTCTTGTAAAATTCCAAGCTATTAGGGTTGCACTAGTTGAATTTCCCAAACTTGGATAACAAAAGTTTTGTGTTAATTTTTGGTGTGTGAAAAAATTTTTTTACTTACATTTGTTATTGTTTTAAATTTTTTCCATACATAAACTCAAAAATTTTGATTTTGCTGTGATCTATTTGCCTTTTTATGTTTACGGGATGGAGGGAGAGTGAAAACTCAAAGTTTTGATTTAAGAAAAAAGTGTACATCTAAAATGGAGACGCACAGTGCACAAATGTAGAGAGAGATACTTACAATGAGTGTCTGCAATTTTTAGGGAATTTAAGCTCTCTTTTTAGTTTTTATATCTCAGGTTTTGCAATCGTCGGGAAAAGGGGAAGGCGGGGTGTTTTTAACTGAGTGTTGACTCCCAATCCGTAAGTCATTTCTTACAAAAATATAGCCCGTTACGGATGATAAATAACTTTACAATCATCTATGATTGTTAGGTAAGCTTTTTGTGAACGGGCAAAATAATGGCTAGTTCGATTCTGGTAAATATCCCACCGCACGTTCATTGAGAATTTAATGAGCTTTTGTTATTCTCTTTAAAAGCTTTGGATCCATAGGTCATTTGCATCTTTAACATGTTTCAAGCATGCATATCCATTTTTAAAACACGTGTAGAAGAAATCTCTTTCTTGTAAAATTCCATGCAATTAGGGTTGAACTAGTGGAATTTCTCAAACTTGGAAAACAAAACTTTTGTGTTCATTTGTGGTGTGTGAGTAAATTTTCTGTACTTACATTTGTTATTGTTTTAATTTTTTTCACACATAAACTCGAAAATTTTCATTTTGTTGTGATCTATTTGCCTTTTTTGGTTTACAGGATGAAGGGAGAGCGAAAACTCAAAGTTTTGATTTAAGAAAAAAGTGTACATCTAAAATGGAGATGCACAATGCACAATTGTAGGGAGAGATAACTCCAAAGAGTGTTTGTAATTTTTAGGGATTGTAAGATCTTTTTAGTTTTTGTATCTCAGGTTTTGCAATCGTCGGGAAAACATGGAGGCGTGCTATTTTTAACTGACTGTTGACTCCCGATCCGTATGTCTTTTCTTACAAAAATATAGCCCGTTACTCATGATAAATCACATTACAATCATCTATGATTCTTAGGTCAGCTTTTTGAAAACGGGCAAAATAATGGCTTCTTTCACTCGGGTGAATATCCCACCGCACGTTCACTTCAGAATTTAATGAGTGTTTGTTATTCTAATTAAAAGCTTTGGATCCATAGGTCATTTGCATCTTTAACGTGTTTCAAGCATGCATATCCATTTTTAAAACACGTCTAGAAGAATTCTCTTTCTTGTAAAATTTCAAGCTATTAGGGTTGAACTAGTGGAATTTCCCAAACTTGGATAACAAAAATTTTGTGTTCAATTGTGGTGTGTGAATAAATTTTCATTACTTACATTTGTTAATGTTTTAATTTTTTTTCATACATAAACTCTAAAATTTACATTTTTTTGTGATCTATTTACCTTTTTTTGTTTACGGCATGAAGGGAGAACGAAAACTCAATGTTTTGATTTAATAAAAAAGTGTACATCTAAACTGGAGATGCACAATGCACAAATGTGGAGAGATATAATACCAAAGAGTGTCTGTGATTTTTCAGGATTGTGAGCTCTTTTCAGTTTTTACTTCTCAGGGTTTACAATCGTCAGGAAAAGGGAGAGGCGGGGGATTTTTAATTGAGTGTTGACTCCCAATCCGCAAGTCATTTCTTACAATAATATAGCCCGTTACGAATGAAAAATCACTTTACAATCATCTATGATTGTTAGGTCAGCTTTTTGCAAACGGGCAAAATAATGGCTTGTTTGACTCGGGTAAATATCCCACCGCACGTTCACTAGAGAATTTAATGAGCGTATGTTATTCTCTTTAAAAGCTTTGGATCCATAGGTCATTTGCATCTTTAACATGCTTGAAGCTTGCATATCCATTTTTAAAACACGTGTGGAACAAATCTCTTTCTTGTAAAATTCCAAGCTATTAGGGTTGCACTAGTTGAATTTCCCAAACTTGGATAACAAAAGTTTTGTGTTAATTTTTGGTGTGTGAAAAAATTTTTTTACTTACATTTGTTATTGTTTTAAATTTTTTCCATACATAAACTCAAAAATTTTGATTTTGCTGTGATCTATTTGCCTTTTTATGTTTACGGGATGGAGGGAGAGTGAAAACTCAAAGTTTTGATTTAAGAAAAAAGTGTACATCTAAAATGGAGACGCACAGTGCACAAATGTAGAGAGAGATACTTACAATGAGTGTCTGCAATTTTTAGGGAATTTAAGCTCTCTTTTTAGTTTTTATATCTCAGGTTTTGCAATCGTCGGGAAAAGGGGAAGGCGGGGTGTTTTTAACTGAGTGTTGACTCCCAATCCGTAAGTCATTTCTTACAAAAATATAGCCCGTTACGGATGATAAATAACTTTACAATCATCTATGATTGTTAGGTAAGCTTTTTGTGAACGGGCAAAATAATGGCTAGTTCGATTCTGGTAAATATCCCACCGCACGTTCATTGAGAATTTAATGAGCTTTTGTTATTCTCTTTAAAAGCTTTGGATCCATAGGTCATTTGCATCTTTAACATGTTTCAAGCATGCATATCCATTTTTAAAACACGTGTAGAAGAAATCTCTTTCTTGTAAAATTCCATGCAATTAGGGTTGAACTAGTGGAATTTCTCAAACTTGGAAAACAAAACTTTTGTGTTCATTTGTGGTGTGTGAGTAAATTTTCTGTACTTACATTTGTTATTGTTTTAATTTTTTTCACACATAAACTCGAAAATTTTCATTTTGTTGTGATCTATTTGCCTTTTTTGGTTTACAGGATGAAGGGAGAGCGAAAACTCAAAGTTTTGATTTAAGAAAAAAGTGTACATCTAAAATGGAGATGCACAATGCACAATTGTAGGGAGAGATAACTCCAAAGAGTGTTTGTAATTTTTAGGGATTGTAAGATCTTTTTAGTGTTTGTATCTCAGGTTTTGCAATCGTCGGGAAAACATGGAGGCGTGCTATTTTTAACTGACTGTTGACTCCCGATCCGTATGTCTTTTCTTACAAAAATATAGCCCGTTACTCATGATAAATCACATTACAATCATCTATGATTCTTAGGTCAGCTTTTTGAAAACGGGCAAAATAATGGCTTCTTTCACTCGGGTGAATATCCCACCGCACGTTCACTTCAGAATTTAATGAGTGTTTGTTATTCTAATTAAAAGCTTTGGATCCATAGGTCATTTGCATCTTTAACGTGTTTCAAGCATGCATATCCATTTTTAAAACACGTCTAGAAGAATTCTCTTTCTTGTAAAATTTCAAGCTATTAGGGTTGAACTAGTGGAATTTCCCAAACTTGGATAACAAAAATTTTGTGTTCAATTGTGGTGTGTGAATAAATTTTCATTACTTACATTTGTTAATGTTTTAATTTTTTTTCATACATAAACTCTAAAATTTACATTTTTTTGTGATCTATTTACCTTTTTTTGTTTACGGCATGAAGGGAGAACGAAAACTCAATGTTTTGATTTAATAAAAAAGTGTACATCTAAACTGGAGATGCACAATGCACAAATGTGGAGAGATATAATACCAAAGAGTGTCTGTGATTTTTCAGGATTGTGAGCTCTTTTCAGTTTTTACTTCTCAGGGTTTACAATCGTCAGGAAAAGGGAGAGGCGGGGGATTTTTAATTGAGTGTTGACTCCCAATCCGCAAGTCATTTCTTACAATAATATAGCCCGTTATGAATGAAAAATCACTTTACAATCATCTATGATTGTTAGGTCAGCTTTTTGCAAACGGGCAAAATAATGGCTTGTTTGACTCGGGTAAATATCCCACCGCACGTTCACTAGAGAATTTAATGAGCGTATGTTATTCTCTTTAAAAGCTTTGGATCCATAGGTCATTTGCATCTTTAACATGCTTGAAGCTTGCATATCCATTTTTAAAACACGTGTGGAACAAATCTCTTTCTTGTAAAATTCCAAGCTATTAGGGTTGCACTAGTTGAATTTCCCAAACTTGGATAACAAAAGTTTTGTGTTAATTTTTGGTGTGTGAAAAAATTTTTTTACTTACATTTGTTATTGTTTTAAATTTTTTCCATACATAAACTCAAAAATTTTGATTTTGCTGTGATCTATTTGCCTTTTTATGTTTACGGGATGGAGGGAGAGTGAAAACTCAAAGTTTTGATTTAAGAAAAAAGTGTACATCTAAAATGGAGACGCACAGTGCACAAATGTAGAGAGAGATACTTACAATGAGTGTCTGCAATTTTTAGGGAATTTAAGCTCTCTTTTTAGTTTTTATATCTCAGGTTTTGCAATCGTCGGGAAAAGGGGAAGGCGGGGTGTTTTTAACTGAGTGTTGACTCCCAATCCGTAAGTCATTTCTTACAAAAATATAGCCCGTTACGGATGATAAATAACTTTACAATCATCTATGATTGTTAGGTAAGCTTTTTGTGAACGGGCAAAATAATGGCTAGTTCGATTCTGGTAAATATCCCACCGCACGTTCATTGAGAATTTAATGAGCTTTTGTTATTCTCTTTAAAAGCTTTGGATCCATAGGTCATTTGCATCTTTAACATGTTTCAAGCATGCATATCCATTTTTAAAACACGTGTAGAAGAAATCTCTTTCTTGTAAAATTCCATGCAATTAGGGTTGAACTAGTGGAATTTCTCAAACTTGGAAAACAAAACTTTTGTGTTCATTTGTGGTGTGTGAGTAAATTTTCTGTACTTACATTTGTTATTGTTTTAATTTTTTTCACACATAAACTCGAAAATTTTCATTTTGTTGTGATCTATTTGCCTTTTTTGGTTTACAGGATGAAGGGAGAGCGAAAACTCAAAGTTTTGATTTAAGAAAAAAGTGTACATCTAAAATGGAGATGCACAATGCACAATTGTAGGGAGAGATAACTCCAAAGAGTGTTTGTAATTTTTAGGGATTGTAAGATCTTTTTAGTGTTTGTATCTCAGGTTTTGCAATCGTCGGGAAAACATGGAGGCGTGCTATTTTTAACTGACTGTTGACTCCCGATCCGTATGTCTTTTCTTACAAAAATATAGCCCGTTACTCATGATAAATCACATTACAATCATCTATGATTCTTAGGTCAGCTTTTTGAAAACGGGCAAAATAATGGCTTCTTTCACTCGGGTGAATATCCCACCGCACGTTCACTTCAGAATTTAATGAGTGTTTGTTATTCTAATTAAAAGCTTTGGATCCATAGGTCATTTGCATCTTTAACGTGTTTCAAGCATGCATATCCATTTTTAAAACACGTCTAGAAGAATTCTCTTTCTTGTAAAATTTCAAGCTATTAGGGTTGAACTAGTGGAATTTCCCAAACTTGGATAACAAAAATTTTGTGTTCAATTGTGGTGTGTGAATAAATTTTCATTACTTACATTTGTTAATGTTTTAATTTTTTTTCATACATAAACTCTAAAATTTACATTTTTTTGTGATCTATTTACCTTTTTTTGTTTACGGCATGAAGGGAGAACGAAAACTCAATGTTTTGATTTAATAAAAAAGTGTACATCTAAACTGGAGATGCACAATGCACAAATGTGGAGAGATATAATACCAAAGAGTGTCTGTGATTTTTCAGGATTGTGAGCTCTTTTCAGTTTTTACTTCTCAGGGTTTACAATCGTCAGGAAAAGGGAGAGGCGGGGGATTTTTAATTGAGTGTTGACTCCCAATCCGCAAGTCATTTCTTACAATAATATAGCCCGTTACGAATGAAAAATCACTTTACAATCATCTATGATTGTTAGGTCAGCTTTTTGCAAACGGGCAAAATAATGGCTTGTTTGACTCGGGTAAATATCCCACCGCACGTTCACTAGAGAATTTAATGAGCGTATGTTATTCTCTTTAAAAGCTTTGGATCCATAGGTCATTTGCATCTTTAACATGCTTGAAGCTTGCATATCCATTTTTAAAACACGTGTGGAACAAATCTCTTTCTTGTAAAATTCCAAGCTATTAGGGTTGCACTAGTTGAATTTCCCAAACTTGGATAACAAAAGTTTTGTGTTAATTTTTGGTGTGTGAAAAAATTTTTTTACTTACATTTGTTATTGTTTTAAATTTTTTCCATACATAAACTCAAAAATTTTGATTTTGCTGTGATCTATTTGCCTTTTTATGTTTACGGGATGGAGGGAGAGTGAAAACTCAAAGTTTTGATTTAAGAAAAAAGTGTACATCTAAAATGGAGACGCACAGTGCACAAATGTAGAGAGAGATACTTACAATGAGTGTCTGCAATTTTTAGGGAATTTAAGCTCTCTTTTTAGTTTTTATATCTCAGGTTTTGCAATCGTCGGGAAAAGGGGAAGGCGGGGTGTTTTTAACTGAGTGTTGACTCCCAATCCGTAAGTCATTTCTTACAAAAATATAGCCCGTTACGGATGATAAATAACTTTACAATCATCTATGATTGTTAGGTAAGCTTTTTGTGAACGGGCAAAATAATGGCTAGTTCGATTCTGGTAAATATCCCACCGCACGTTCATTGAGAATTTAATGAGCTTTTGTTATTCTCTTTAAAAGCTTTGGATCCATAGGTCATTTGCATCTTTAACATGTTTCAAGCATGCATATCCATTTTTAAAACACGTGTAGAAGAAATCTCTTTCTTGTAAAATTCCATGCAATTAGGGTTGAACTAGTGGAATTTCTCAAACTTGGAAAACAAAACTTTTGTGTTCATTTGTGGTGTGTGAGTAAATTTTCTGTACTTACATTTGTTATTGTTTTAATTTTTTTCACACATAAACTCGAAAATTTTCATTTTGTTGTGATCTATTTGCCTTTTTTGGTTTACAGGATGAAGGGAGAGCGAAAACTCAAAGTTTTGATTTAAGAAAAAAGTGTACATCTAAAATGGAGATGCACAATGCACAATTGTAGGGAGAGATAACTCCAAAGAGTGTTTGTAATTTTTAGGGATTGTAAGATCTTTTTAGTGTTTGTATCTCAGGTTTTGCAATCGTCGGGAAAACATGGAGGCGTGCTATTTTTAACTGACTGTTGACTCCCGATCCGTATGTCTTTTCTTACAAAAATATAGCCCGTTACTCATGATAAATCACATTACAATCATCTATGATTCTTAGGTCAGCTTTTTGAAAACGGGCAAAATAATGGCTTCTTTCACTCGGGTGAATATCCCACCGCACGTTCACTTCAGAATTTAATGAGTGTTTGTTATTCTAATTAAAAGCTTTGGATCCATAGGTCATTTGCATCTTTAACGTGTTTCAAGCATGCATATCCATTTTTAAAACACGTCTAGAAGAATTCTCTTTCTTGTAAAATTTCAAGCTATTAGGGTTGAACTAGTGGAATTTCCCAAACTTGGATAACAAAAATTTTGTGTTCAATTGTGGTGTGTGAATAAATTTTCATTACTTACATTTGTTAATGTTTTAATTTTTTTTCATACATAAACTCTAAAATTTACATTTTTTTGTGATCTATTTACCTTTTTTTGTTTACGGCATGAAGGGAGAACGAAAACTCAATGTTTTGATTTAATAAAAAAGTGTACATCTAAACTGGAGATGCACAATGCACAAATGTGGAGAGATATAATACCAAAGAGTGTCTGTGATTTTTCAGGATTGTGAGCTCTTTTCAGTTTTTACTTCTCAGGGTTTACAATCGTCAGGAAAAGGGAGAGGCGGGGGATTTTTAATTGAGTGTTGACTCCCAATCCGCAAGTCATTTCTTACAATAATATAGCCCGTTACGAATGAAAAATCACTTTACAATCATCTATGATTGTTAGGTCAGCTTTTTGCAAACGGGCAAAATAATGGCTTGTTTGACTCGGGTAAATATCCCACCGCACGTTCACTAGAGAATTTAATGAGCGTATGTTATTCTCTTTAAAAGCTTTGGATCCATAGGTCATTTGCATCTTTAACATGCTTGAAGCTTGCATATCCATTTTTAAAACACGTGTGGAACAAATCTCTTTCTTGTAAAATTCCAAGCTATTAGGGTTGCACTAGTTGAATTTCCCAAACTTGGATAACAAAAGTTTTGTGTTAATTTTTGGTGTGTGAAAAAATTTTTTTACTTACATTTGTTATTGTTTTAAATTTTTTCCATACATAAACTCAAAAATTTTGATTTTGCTGTGATCTATTTGCCTTTTTATGTTTACGGGATGGAGGGAGAGTGAAAACTCAAAGTTTTGATTTAAGAAAAAAGTGTACATCTAAAATGGAGACGCACAGTGCACAAATGTAGAGAGAGATACTTACAATGAGTGTCTGCAATTTTTAGGGAATTTAAGCTCTCTTTTTAGTTTTTATATCTCAGGTTTTGCAATCGTCGGGAAAAGGGGAAGGCGGGGTGTTTTTAACTGAGTGTTGACTCCCAATCCGTAAGTCATTTCTTACAAAAATATAGCCCGTTACGGATGATAAATAACTTTACAATCATCTATGATTGTTAGGTAAGCTTTTTGTGAACGGGCAAAATAATGGCTAGTTCGATTCTGGTAAATATCCCACCGCACGTTCATTGAGAATTTAATGAGCTTTTGTTATTCTCTTTAAAAGCTTTGGATCCATAGGTCATTTGCATCTTTAACATGTTTCAAGCATGCATATCCATTTTTAAAACACGTGTAGAAGAAATCTCTTTCTTGTAAAATTCCATGCAATTAGGGTTGAACTAGTGGAATTTCTCAAACTTGGAAAACAAAACTTTTGTGTTCATTTGTGGTGTGTGAGTAAATTTTCTGTACTTACATTTGTTATTGTTTTAATTTTTTTCACACATAAACTCGAAAATTTTCATTTTGTTGTGATCTATTTGCCTTTTTTGGTTTACAGGATGAAGGGAGAGCGAAAACTCAAAGTTTTGATTTAAGAAAAAAGTGTACATCTAAAATGGAGATGCACAATGCACAATTGTAGGGAGAGATAACTCCAAAGAGTGTTTGTAATTTTTAGGGATTGTAAGATCTTTTTAGTTTTTGTATCTCAGGTTTTGCAATCGTCGGGAAAACATGGAGGCGTGCTATTTTTAACTGACTGTTGACTCCCGATCCGTATGTCTTTTCTTACAAAAATATAGCCCGTTACTCATGATAAATCACATTACAATCATCTATGATTCTTAGGTCAGCTTTTTGAAAACGGGCAAAATAATGGCTTCTTTCACTCGGGTGAATATCCCACCGCACGTTCACTTCAGAATTTAATGAGTGTTTGTTATTCTAATTAAAAGCTTTGGATCCATAGGTCATTTGCATCTTTAACGTGTTTCAAGCATGCATATCCATTTTTAAAACACGTCTAGAAGAATTCTCTTTCTTGTAAAATTTCAAGCTATTAGGGTTGAACTAGTGGAATTTCCCAAACTTGGATAACAAAAATTTTGTGTTCAATTGTGGTGTGTGAATAAATTTTCATTACTTACATTTGTTAATGTTTTAATTTTTTTTCATACATAAACTCTAAAATTTACATTTTTTTGTGATCTATTTACCTTTTTTTGTTTACGGCATGAAGGGAGAACGAAAACTCAATGTTTTGATTTAATAAAAAAGTGTACATCTAAACTGGAGATGCACAATGCACAAATGTGGAGAGATATAATACCAAAGAGTGTCTGTGATTTTTCAGGATTGTGAGCTCTTTTCAGTTTTTACTTCTCAGGGTTTACAATCGTCAGGAAAAGGGAGAGGCGGGGGATTTTTAATTGAGTGTTGACTCCCAATCCGCAAGTCATTTCTTACAATAATATAGCCCGTTACGAATGAAAAATCACTTTACAATCATCTATGATTGTTAGGTCAGCTTTTTGCAAACGGGCAAAATAATGGCTTGTTTGACTCGGGTAAATATCCCACCGCACGTTCACTAGAGAATTTAATGAGCGTATGTTATTCTCTTTAAAAGCTTTGGATCCATAGGTCATTTGCATCTTTAACATGCTTGAAGCTTGCATATCCATTTTTAAAACACGTGTGGAACAAATCTCTTTCTTGTAAAATTCCAAGCTATTAGGGTTGCACTAGTTGAATTTCCCAAACTTGGATAACAAAAGTTTTGTGTTAATTTTTGGTGTGTGAAAAATTTTTTTTACTTACATTTGTTATTGTTTTAAATTTTTTCCATACATAAACTCAAAAATTTTGATTTTGCTGTGATCTATTTGCCTTTTTATGTTTACGGGATGGAGGGAGAGTGAAAACTCAAAGTTTTGATTTAAGAAAAAAGTGTACATCTAAAATGGAGACGCACAGTGCACAAATGTAGAGAGAGATACTTACAATGAGTGTCTGCAATTTTTAGGGAATTTAAGCTCTCTTTTTAGTTTTTATATCTCAGGTTTTGCAATCGTCGGGAAAAGGGGAAGGCGGGGTGTTTTTAACTGAGTGTTGACTCCCAATCCGTAAGTCATTTCTTACAAAAATATAGCCCGTTACGGATGATAAATAACTTTACAATCATCTATGATTGTTAGGTAAGCTTTTTGTGAACGGGCAAAATAATGGCTAGTTCGATTCTGGTAAATATCCCACCGCACGTTCATTGAGAAATTAATGAGCTTTTGTTATTCTCTTTAAAAGCTTTGGATCCATAGGTCATTTGCATCTTTAACATGTTTCAAGCATGCATATCCATTTTTAAAACACGTGTAGAAGAAATCTCTTTCTTGTAAAATTCCATGCAATTAGGGTTGAACTAGTGGAATTTCTCAAACTTGGAAAACAAAACTTTTGTGTTCATTTGTGGTGTGTGAGTAAATTTTCTGTACTTACATTTGTTATTGTTTTAATTTTTTTCACACATAAACTCGAAAATTTTCATTTTGTTGTGATCTATTTGCCTTTTTTGGTTTACAGGATGAAGGGAGAGCGAAAACTCAAAGTTTTGATTTAAGAAAAAAGTGTACATCTAAAATGGAGATGCACAATGCACAATTGTAGGGAGAGATAACTCCAAAGAGTGTTTGTAATTTTTAGGGATTGTAAGATCTTTTTAGTTTTTGTATCTCAGGTTTTGCAATCGTCGGGAAAACATGGAGGCGTGCTATTTTTAACTGACTGTTGACTCCCGATCCGTATGTCTTTTCTTACAAAAATATAGCCCGTTACTCATGATAAATCACATTACAATCATCTATGATTCTTAGGTCAGCTTTTTGAAAACGGGCAAAATAATGGCTTCTTTCACTCGGGTGAATATCCCACCGCACGTTCACTTCAGAATTTAATGAGTGTTTGTTATTCTAATTAAAAGCTTTGGATCCATAGGTCATTTGCATCTTTAACGTGTTTCAAGCATGCATATCCATTTTTAAAACACGTCTAGAAGAATTCTCTTTCTTGTAAAATTTCAAGCTATTAGGGTTGAACTAGTGGAATTTCCCAAACTTGGATAACAAAAATTTTGTGTTCAATTGTGGTGTGTGAATAAATTTTCATTACTTACATTTGTTAATGTTTTAATTTTTTTTCATACATAAACTCTAAAATTTACATTTTTTTGTGATCTATTTACCTTTTTTTGTTTACGGCATGAAGGGAGAACGAAAACTCAATGTTTTGATTTAATAAAAAAGTGTACATCTAAACTGGAGATGCACAATGCACAAATGTGGAGAGATATAATACCAAAGAGTGTCTGTGATTTTTCAGGATTGTGAGCTCTTTTCAGTTTTTACTTCTCAGGGTTTACAATCGTCAGGAAAAGGGAGAGGCGGGGGATTTTTAATTGAGTGTTGACTCCCAATCCGCAAGTCATTTCTTACAATAATATAGCCCGTTACGAATGAAAAATCACTTTACAATCATCTATGATTGTTAGGTCAGCTTTTTGCAAACGGGCAAAATAATGGCTTGTTTGACTCGGGTAAATATCCCACCGCACGTTCACTAGAGAATTTAATGAGCGTATGTTATTCTCTTTAAAAGCTTTGGATCCATAGGTCATTTGCATCTTTAACATGCTTGAAGCTTGCATATCCATTTTTAAAACACGTGTGGAACAAATCTCTTTCTTGTAAAATTCCAAGCTATTAGGGTTGCACTAGTTGAATTTCCCAAACTTGGATAACAAAAGTTTTGTGTTAATTTTTGGTGTGTGAAAAAATTTTTTTACTTACATTTGTTATTGTTTTAAATTTTTTCCATACATAAACTCAAAAATTTTCATTTTGCTGTGATCTATTTGCCTTTTTATGTTTACGGGATGGAGGGAGAGTGAAAACTCAAAGTTTTGATTTAAGAAAAAAGTGTACATCTAAAATGGAGACGCACAGTGCACAAATGTAGAGAGAGATACTTACAATGAGTGTCTGCAATTTTTAGGGAATTTAAGCTCTCTTTTTAGTTTTTATATCTCAGGTTTTGCAATCGTCGGGAAAAGGGGAAGGCGGGGTGTTTTTAACTGAGTGTTGACTCCCAATCCGTAAGTCATTTCTTACAAAAATATAGCCCGTTACGGATGATAAATAACTTTACAATCATCTATGATTGTTAGGTAAGCTTTTTGTGAACGGGCAAAATAATGGCTAGTTCGATTCTGGTAAATATCCCACCGCACGTTCATTGAGAATTTAATGAGCTTTTGTTATTCTCTTTAAAAGCTTTGGATCCATAGGTCATTTGCATCTTTAACATGTTTCAAGCATGCATATCCATTTTTAAAACACGTGTAGAAGAAATCTCTTTCTTGTAAAATTCCATGCAATTAGGGTTGAACTAGTGGAATTTCTCAAACTTGGAAAACAAAACTTTTGTGTTCATTTGTGGTGTGTGAGTAAATTTTCTGTACTTACATTTGTTATTGTTTTAATTTTTTTCACACATAAACTCGAAAATTTTCATTTTGTTGTGATCTATTTGCCTTTTTTGGTTTACAGGATGAAGGGAGAGCGAAAACTCAAAGTTTTGATTTAAGAAAAAAGTGTACATCTAAAATGGAGATGCACAATGCACAATTGTAGGGAGAGATAACTCCAAAGAGTGTTTGTAATTTTTAGGGATTGTAAGATCTTTTTAGTTTTTGTATCTCAGGTTTTGCAATCGTCGGGAAAACATGGAGGCGTGCTATTTTTAACTGACTGTTGACTCCCGATCCGTATGTCTTTTCTTACAAAAATATAGCCCGTTACTCATGATAAATCACATTACAATCATCTATGATTCTTAGGTCAGCTTTTTGAAAACGGGCAAAATAATGGCTTCTTTCACTCGGGTGAATATCCCACCGCACGTTCACTTCAGAATTTAATGAGTGTTTGTTATTCTAATTAAAAGCTTTGGATCCATAGGTCATTTGCATCTTTAACGTGTTTCAAGCATGCATATCCATTTTTAAAACACGTCTAGAAGAATTCTCTTTCTTGTAAAATTTCAAGCTATTAGGGTTGAACTAGTGGAATTTCCCAAACTTGGATAACAAAAATTTTGTGTTCAATTGTGGTGTGTGAATAAATTTTCATTACTTACATTTGTTAATGTTTTAATTTTTTTTCATACATAAACTCTAAAATTTACATTTTTTTGTGATCTATTTACCTTTTTTTGTTTACGGCATGAAGGGAGAACGAAAACTCAATGTTTTGATTTAATAAAAAAGTGTACATCTAAACTGGAGATGCACAATGCACAAATGTGGAGAGATATAATACCAAAGAGTGTCTGTGATTTTTCAGGATTGTGAGCTCTTTTCAGTTTTTACTTCTCAGGGTTTACAATCGTCAGGAAAAGGGAGAGGCGGGGGATTTTTAATTGAGTGTTGACTCCCAATCCGCAAGTCATTTCTTACAATAATATAGCCCGTTACGAATGAAAAATCACTTTACAATCATCTATGATTGTTAGGTCAGCTTTTTGCAAACGGGCAAAATAATGGCTTGTTTGACTCGGGTAAATATCCCACCGCACGTTCACTAGAGAATTTAATGAGCGTATGTTATTCTCTTTAAAAGCTTTGGATCCATAGGTCATTTGCATCTTTAACATGCTTGAAGCTTGCATATCCATTTTTAAAACACGTGTGGAACAAATCTCTTTCTTGTAAAATTCCAAGCTATTAGGGTTGCACTAGTTGAATTTCCCAAACTTGGATAACAAAAGTTTTGTGTTAATTTTTGGTGTGTGAAAAAATTTTTTTACTTACATTTGTTATTGTTTTAAATTTTTTCCATACATAAACTCAAAAATTTTCATTTTGCTGTGATCTATTTGCCTTTTTATGTTTACGGGATGGAGGGAGAGTGAAAACTCAAAGTTTTGATTTAAGAAAAAAGTGTACATCTAAAATGGAGACGCACAGTGCACAAATGTAGAGAGAGATACTTACAATGAGTGTCTGCAATTTTTAGGGAATTTAAGCTCTCTTTTTAGTTTTTATATCTCAGGTTTTGCAATCGTCGGGAAAAGGGGAAGGCGGGGTGTTTTTAACTGAGTGTTGACTCCCAATCCGTAAGTCATTTCTTACAAAAATATAGCCCGTTACGGATGATAAATAACTTTACAATCATCTATGATTGTTAGGTAAGCTTTTTGTGAACGGGCAAAATAATGGCTAGTTCGATTCTGGTAAATATCCCACCGCACGTTCATTGAGAATTTAATGAGCTTTTGTTATTCTCTTTAAAAGCTTTGGATCCATAGGTCATTTGCATCTTTAACATGTTTCAAGCATGCATATCCATTTTTAAAACACGTGTAGAAGAAATCTCTTTCTTGTAAAATTCCATGCAATTAGGGTTGAACTAGTGGAATTTCTCAAACTTGGAAAACAAAACTTTTGTGTTCATTTGTGGTGTGTGAGTAAATTTTCTGTACTTACATTTGTTATTGTTTTAATTTTTTTCACACATAAACTCGAAAATTTTCATTTTGTTGTGATCTATTTGCCTTTTTTGGTTTACAGGATGAAGGGAGAGCGAAAACTCAAAGTTTTGATTTAAGAAAAAAGTGTACATCTAAAATGGAGATGCACAATGCACAATTGTAGGGAGAGATAACTCCAAAGAGTGTTTGTAATTTTTAGGGATTGTAAGATCTTTTTAGTTTTTGTATCTCAGGTTTTGCAATCGTCGGGAAAACATGGAGGCGTGCTATTTTTAACTGACTGTTGACTCCCGATCCGTATGTCTTTTCTTACAAAAATATAGCCCGTTACTCATGATAAATCACATTACAATCATCTATGATTCTTAGGTCAGCTTTTTGAAAACGGGCAAAATAATGGCTTCTTTCACTCGGGTGAATATCCCACCGCACGTTCACTTCAGAATTTAATGAGTGTTTGTTATTCTAATTAAAAGCTTTGGATCCATAGGTCATTTGCATCTTTAACGTGTTTCAAGCATGCATATCCATTTTTAAAACACGTCTAGAAGAATTCTCTTTCTTGTAAAATTTCAAGCTATTAGGGTTGAACTAGTGGAATTTCCCAAACTTGGATAACAAAAATTTTGTGTTCAATTGTGGTGTGTGAATAAATTTTCATTACTTACATTTGTTAATGTTTTAATTTTTTTTCATACATAAACTCTAAAATTTACATTTTTTTGTGATCTATTTACCTTTTTTTGTTTACGGCATGAAGGGAGAACGAAAACTCAATGTTTTGATTTAATAAAAAAGTGTACATCTAAACTGGAGATGCACAATGCACAAATGTGGAGAGATATAATACCAAAGAGTGTCTGTGATTTTTCAGGATTGTGAGCTCTTTTCAGTTTTTACTTCTCAGGGTTTACAATCGTCAGGAAAAGGGAGAGGCGGGGGATTTTTAATTGAGTGTTGACTCCCAATCCGCAAGTCATTTCTTACAATAATATAGCCCGTTACGAATGAAAAATCACTTTACAATCATCTATGATTGTTAGGTCAGCTTTTTGCAAACGGGCAAAATAATGGCTTGTTTGACTCGGGTAAATATCCCACCGCACGTTCACTAGAGAATTTAATGAGCGTATGTTATTCTCTTTAAAAGCTTTGGATCCATAGGTCATTTGCATCTTTAACATGCTTGAAGCTTGCATATCCATTTTTAAAACACGTGTGGAACAAATCTCTTTCTTGTAAAATTCCAAGCTATTAGGGTTGCACTAGTTGAATTTCCCAAACTTGGATAACAAAAGTTTTGTGTTAATTTTTGGTGTGTGAAAAAATTTTTTTACTTACATTTGTTATTGTTTTAAATTTTTTCCATACATAAACTCAAAAATTTTCATTTTGCTGTGATCTATTTGCCTTTTTATGTTTACGGGATGGAGGGAGAGTGAAAACTCAAAGTTTTGATTTAAGAAAAAAGTGTACATCTAAAATGGAGACGCACAGTGCACAAATGTAGAGAGAGATACTTACAATGAGTGTCTGCAATTTTTAGGGAATTTAAGCTCTCTTTTTAGTTTTTATATCTCAGGTTTTGCAATCGTCGGGAAAAGGGGAAGGCGGGGTGTTTTTAACTGAGTGTTGACTCCCAATCCGTAAGTCATTTCTTACAAAAATATAGCCCGTTACGGATGATAAATAACTTTACAATCATCTATGATTGTTAGGTAAGCTTTTTGTGAACGGGCAAAATAATGGCTAGTTCGATTCTGGTAAATATCCCACCGCACGTTCATTGAGAATTTAATGAGCTTTTGTTATTCTCTTTAAAAGCTTTGGATCCATAGGTCATTTGCATCTTTAACATGTTTCAAGCATGCATATCCATTTTTAAAACACGTGTAGAAGAAATCTCTTTCTTGTAAAATTCCATGCAATTAGGGTTGAACTAGTGGAATTTCTCAAACTTGGAAAACAAAACTTTTGTGTTCATTTGTGGTGTGTGAGTAAATTTTCTGTACTTACATTTGTTATTGTTTTAATTTTTTTCACACATAAACTCGAAAATTTTCATTTTGTTGTGATCTATTTGCCTTTTTTGGTTTACAGGATGAAGGGAGAGCGAAAACTCAAAGTTTTGATTTAAGAAAAAAGTGTACATCTAAAATGGAGATGCACAATGCACAATTGTAGGGAGAGATAACTCCAAAGAGTGTTTGTAATTTTTAGGGATTGTAAGATCTTTTTAGTTTTTGTATCTCAGGTTTTGCAATCGTCGGGAAAACATGGAGGCGTGCTATTTTTAACTGACTGTTGACTCCCGATCCGTATGTCTTTTCTTACAAAAATATAGCCCGTTACTCATGATAAATCACATTACAATCATCTATGATTCTTAGGTCAGCTTTTTGAAAACGGGCAAAATAATGGCTTCTTTCACTCGGGTGAATATCCCACCGCACGTTCACTTCAGAATTTAATGAGTGTTTGTTATTCTAATTAAAAGCTTTGGATCCATAGGTCATTTGCATCTTTAACGTGTTTCAAGCATGCATATCCATTTTTAAAACACGTCTAGAAGAATTCTCTTTCTTGTAAAATTTCAAGCTATTAGGGTTGAACTAGTGGAATTTCCCAAACTTGGATAACAAAAATTTTGTGTTCAATTGTGGTGTGTGAATAAATTTTCATTACTTACATTTGTTAATGTTTTAATTTTTTTTCATACATAAACTCTAAAATTTACATTTTTTTGTGATCTATTTACCTTTTTTTGTTTACGGCATGAAGGGAGAACGAAAACTCAATGTTTTGATTTAATAAAAAAGTGTACATCTAAACTGGAGATGCACAATGCACAAATGTGGAGAGATATAATACCAAAGAGTGTCTGTGATTTTTCAGGATTGTGAGCTCTTTTCAGTTTTTACTTCTCAGGGTTTACAATCGTCAGGAAAAGGGAGAGGCGGGGGATTTTTAATTGAGTGTTGACTCCCAATCCGCAAGTCATTTCTTACAATAATATAGCCCGTTACGAATGAAAAATCACTTTACAATCATCTATGATTGTTAGGTCAGCTTTTTGCAAACGGGCAAAATAATGGCTTGTTTGACTCGGGTAAATATCCCACCGCACGTTCACTAGAGAATTTAATGAGCGTATGTTATTCTCTTTAAAAGCTTTGGATCCATAGGTCATTTGCATCTTTAACATGCTTGAAGCTTGCATATCCATTTTTAAAACACGTGTGGAACAAATCTCTTTCTTGTAAAATTCCAAGCTATTAGGGTTGCACTAGTTGAATTTCCCAAACTTGGATAACAAAAGTTTTGTGTTAATTTTTGGTGTGTGAAAAAATTTTTTTACTTACATTTGTTATTGTTTTAAATTTTTTCCATACATAAACTCAAAAATTTTGATTTTGCTGTGATCTATTTGCCTTTTTATGTTTACGGGATGGAGGGAGAGTGAAAACTCAAAGTTTTGATTTAAGAAAAAAGTGTACATCTAAAATGGAGACGCACAGTGCACAAATGTAGAGAGAGATACTTACAATGAGTGTCTGCAATTTTTAGGGAATTTAAGCTCTCTTTTTAGTTTTTATATCTCAGGTTTTGCAATCGTCGGGAAAAGGGGAAGGCGGGGTGTTTTTAACTGAGTGTTGACTCCCAATCCGTAAGTCATTTCTTACAAAAATATAGCCCGTTACGGATGATAAATAACTTTACAATCATCTATGATTGTTAGGTAAGCTTTTTGTGAACGGGCAAAATAATGGCTAGTTCGATTCTGGTAAATATCCCACCGCACGTTCATTGAGAATTTAATGAGCTTTTGTTATTCTCTTTAAAAGCTTTGGATCCATAGGTCATTTGCATCTTTAACATGTTTCAAGCATGCATATCCATTTTTAAAACACGTGTAGAAGAAATCTCTTTCTTGTAAAATTCCATGCAATTAGGGTTGAACTAGTGGAATTTCTCAAACTTGGAAAACAAAACTTTTGTGTTCATTTGTGGTGTGTGAGTAAATTTTCTGTACTTACATTTGTTATTGTTTTAATTTTTTTCACACATAAACTCGAAAATTTTCATTTTGTTGTGATCTATTTGCCTTTTTTGGTTTACAGGATGAAGGGAGAGCGAAAACTCAAAGTTTTGATTTAAGAAAAAAGTGTACATCTAAAATGGAGATGCACAATGCACAATTGTAGGGAGAGATAACTCCAAAGAGTGTTTGTAATTTTTAGGGATTGTAAGATCTTTTTAGTTTTTGTATCTCAGGTTTTGCAATCGTCGGGAAAACATGGAGGCGTGCTATTTTTAACTGACTGTTGACTCCCGATCCGTATGTCTTTTCTTACAAAAATATAGCCCGTTACTCATGATAAATCACATTACAATCATCTATGATTCTTAGGTCAGCTTTTTGAAAACGGGCAAAATAATGGCTTCTTTCACTCGGGTGAATATCCCACCGCACGTTCACTTCAGAATTTAATGAGTGTTTGTTATTCTAATTAAAAGCTTTGGATCCATAGGTCATTTGCATCTTTAACGTGTTTCAAGCATGCATATCCATTTTTAAAACACGTCTAGAAGAATTCTCTTTCTTGTAAAATTTCAAGCTATTAGGGTTGAACTAGTGGAATTTCCCAAACTTGGATAACAAAAATTTTGTGTTCAATTGTGGTGTGTGAATAAATTTTCATTACTTACATTTGTTAATGTTTTAATTTTTTTTCATACATAAACTCTAAAATTTACATTTTTTTGTGATCTATTTACCTTTTTTTGTTTACGGCATGAAGGGAGAACGAAAACTCAATGTTTTGATTTAATAAAAAAGTGTACATCTAAACTGGAGATGCACAATGCACAAATGTGGAGAGATATAATACCAAAGAGTGTCTGTGATTTTTCAGGATTGTGAGCTCTTTTCAGTTTTTACTTCTCAGGGTTTACAATCGTCAGGAAAAGGGAGAGGCGGGGGATTTTTAATTGAGTGTTGACTCCCAATCCGCAAGTCATTTCTTACAATAATATAGCCCGTTACGAATGAAAAATCACTTTACAATCATCTATGATTGTTAGGTCAGCTTTTTGCAAACGGGCAAAATAATGGCTTGTTTGACTCGGGTAAATATCCCACCGCACGTTCACTAGAGAATTTAATGAGCGTATGTTATTCTCTTTAAAAGCTTTGGATCCATAGGTCATTTGCATCTTTAACATGCTTGAAGCTTGCATATCCATTTTTAAAACACGTGTGGAACAAATCTCTTTCTTGTAAAATTCCAAGCTATTAGGGTTGCACTAGTTGAATTTCCCAAACTTGGATAACAAAAGTTTTGTGTTAATTTTTGGTGTGTGAAAAAATTTTTTTACTTACATTTGTTATTGTTTTAAATTTTTTCCATACATAAACTCAAAAATTTTCATTTTGCTGTGATCTATTTGCCTTTTTATGTTTACGGGATGGAAGGAGAGTGAAAACTCAAAGTTTTGATTTAAGAAAAAAGTGTACATCTAAAATGGAGACGCACAGTGCACAAATGTAGAGAGAGATACTTACAATGAGTGTCTGCAATTTTTAGGGAATTTAAGCTCTCTTTTTAGTTTTTATATCTCAGGTTTTGCAATCGTCGGGAAAAGGGGAAGGCGGGGTGTTTTTAACTGAGTGTTGACTCCCAATCCGTAAGTCATTTCTTACAAAAATATAGCCCGTTACGGATGATAAATAACTTTACAATCATCTATGATTGTTAGGTAAGCTTTTTGTGAACGGGCAAAATAATGGCTAGTTCGATTCTGGTAAATATCCCACCGCACGTTCATTGAGAATTTAATGAGCTTTTGTTATTCTCTTTAAAAGCTTTGGATCCATAGGTCATTTGCATCTTTAACATGTTTCAAGCATGCATATCCATTTTTAAAACACGTGTAGAAGAAATCTCTTTCTTGTAAAATTCCATGCAATTAGGGTTGAACTAGTGGAATCTCTCAAACTTGGAAAACAAAACTTTTGTGTTCATTTGTGGTGTGTGAGTAAATTTTCTGTACTTACATTTGTTATTGTTTTAATTTTTTTCACACATAAACTCGAAAATTTTCATTTTGTTGTGATCTATTTGCCTTTTTTGGTTTACAGGATGAAGGGAGAGCGAAAACTCAAAGTTTTGATTTAAGAAAAAAGTGTACATCTAAAATGGAGATGCACAATGCACAATTGTAGGGAGAGATAACTCCAAAGAGTGTTTGTAATTTTTAGGGATTGTAAGATCTTTTTAGTTTTTGTATCTCAGGTTTTGCAATCGTCGGGAAAACATGGAGGCGTGCTATTTTTAACTGACTGTTGACTCCCGATCCGTATGTCTTTTCTTACAAAAATATAGCCCGTTACTCATGATAAATCACATTACAATCATCTATGATTCTTAGGTCAGCTTTTTGAAAACGGGCAAAATAATGGCTTCTTTCACTCGGGTGAATATCCCACCGCACGTTCACTTCAGAATTTAATGAGTGTTTGTTATTCTAATTAAAAGCTTTGGATCCATAGGTCATTTGCATCTTTAACGTGTTTCAAGCATGCATATCCATTTTTAAAACACGTCTAGAAGAATTCTCTTTCTTGTAAAATTTCAAGCTATTAGGGTTGAACTAGTGGAATTTCCCAAACTTGGATAACAAAAATTTTGTGTTCAATTGTGGTGTGTGAATAAATTTTCATTACTTACATTTGTTAATGTTTTAATTTTTTTTCATACATAAACTCTAAAATTTACATTTTTTTGTGATCTATTTACCTTTTTTTGTTTACGGCATGAAGGGAGAACGAAAACTCAATGTTTTGATTTAATAAAAAAGTGTACATCTAAACTGGAGATGCACAATGCACAAATGTGGAGAGATATAATACCAAAGAGTGTCTGTGATTTTTCAGGATTGTGAGCGCTTTTCAGTTTTTACTTCTCAGGGTTTACAATCGTCAGGAAAAGGGAGAGGCGGGGGATTTTTAATTGAGTGTTGACTCCCAATCCGCAAGTCATTTCTTACAATAATATAGCCCGTTACGAATGAAAAATCACTTTACAATCATCTATGATTGTTAGGTCAGCTTTTTGCAAACGGGCAAAATAATGGCTTGTTTGACTCGGGTAAATATCCCACCGCACGTTCACTAGAGAATTTAATGAGCGTATGTTATTCTCTTTAAAAGCTTTGGATCCATAGGTCATTTGCATCTTTAACATGCTTGAAGCTTGCATATCCATTTTTAAAACACGTGTGGAACAAATCTCTTTCTTGTAAAATTCCAAGCTATTAGGGTTGCACTAGTTGAATTTCCCAAACTTGGATAACAAAAGTTTTGTGTTAATTTTTGGTGTGTGAAAAAATTTTTTTACTTACATTTGTTATTGTTTTAAATTTTTTCCATACATAAACTCAAAAATTTTCATTTTGCTGTGATCTATTTGCCTTTTTATGTTTACGGGATGGAGGGAGAGTGAAAACTCAAAGTTTTGATTTAAGAAAAAAGTGTACATCTAAAATGGAGACGCACAGTGCACAAATGTAGAGAGAGATACTTACAATGAGTGTCTGCAATTTTTAGGGAATTTAAGCTCTCTTTTTAGTTTTTATATCTCAGGTTTTGCAATCGTCGGGAAAAGGGGAAGGCGGGGTGTTTTTAACTGAGTGTTGACTCCCAATCTGTAAGTCATTTCTTACAAAAATATAGCCCGTTACGGATGATAAATAACTTTACAATCATCTATGATTGTTAGGTAAGCTTTTTGTGAACGGGCAAAATAATGGCTAGTTCGATTCTGGTAAATATCCCACCGCACGTTCATTGAGAATTTAATGAGCTTTTGTTATTCTCTTTAAAAGCTTTGGATCCATAGGTCATTTGCATCTTTAACATGTTTCAAGCATGCATATCCATTTTTAAAACACGTGTAGAAGAAATCTCTTTCTTGTAAAATTCCATGCAATTAGGGTTGAACTAGTGGAATCTCTCAAACTTGGAAAACAAAACTTTTGTGTTCATTTGTGGTGTGTGAGTAAATTTTCTGTACTTACATTTGTTATTGTTTTAATTTTTTTCACACATAAACTCGAAAATTTTCATTTTGTTGTGATCTATTTGCCTTTTTTGGTTTACAGGATGAAGGGAGAGCGAAAACTCAAAGTTTTGATTTAAGAAAAAAGTGTACATCTAAAATGGAGATGCACAATGCACAATTGTAGGGAGAGATAACTCCAAAGAGTGTTTGTAATTTTTAGGGATTGTAAGATCTTTTTAGTTTTTGTATCTCAGGTTTTGCAATCGTCGGGAAAACATGGAGGCGTGCTATTTTTAACTGACTGTTGACTCCCGATCCGTATGTCTTTTCTTACAAAAATATAGCCCGTTACTCATGATAAATCACATTACAATCATCTATGATTCTTAGGTCAGCTTTTTGAAAACGGGCAAAATAATGGCTTCTTTCACTCGGGTGAATATCCCACCGCACGTTCACTTCAGAATTTAATGAGTGTTTGTTATTCTAATTAAAAGCTTTGGATCCATAGGTCATTTGCATCTTTAACGTGTTTCAAGCATGCATATCCATTTTTAAAACACGTCTAGAAGAATTCTCTTTCTTGTAAAATTTCAAGCTATTAGGGTTGAACTAGTGGAATTTCCCAAACTTGGATAACAAAAATTTTGTGTTCAATTGTGGTGTGTGAATAAATTTTCATTACTTACATTTGTTAATGTTTTAATTTTTTTTCATACATAAACTCTAAAATTTACATTTTTTTGTGATCTATTTACCTTTTTTTGTTTACGGCATGAAGGGAGAACGAAAACTCAATGTTTTGATTTAATAAAAAAGTGTACATCTAAACTGGAGATGCACAATGCACAAATGTGGAGAGATATAATACCAAAGAGTGTCTGTGATTTTTCAGGATTGTGAGCGCTTTTCAGTTTTTACTTCTCAGGGTTTACAATCGTCAGGAAAAGGGAGAGGCGGGGGATTTTTAATTGAGTGTTGACTCCCAATCCGCAAGTCATTTCTTACAATAATATAGCCCGTTACGAATGAAAAATCACTTTACAATCATCTATGATTGTTAGGTCAGCTTTTTGCAAACGGGCAAAATAATGGCTTGTTTGACTCGGGTAAATATCCCACCGCACGTTCACTAGAGAATTTAATGAGCGTATGTTATTCTCTTTAAAAGCTTTGGATCCATAGGTCATTTGCATCTTTAACATGCTTGAAGCTTGCATATCCATTTTTAAAACACGTGTGGAACAAATCTCTTTCTTGTAAAATTCCAAGCTATTAGGGTTGCACTAGTTGAATTTCCCAAACTTGGATAACAAAAGTTTTGTGTTAATTTTTGGTGTGTGAAAAAATTTTTTTACTTACATTTGTTATTGTTTTAAATTTTTTCCATACATAAACTCAAAAATTTTCATTTTGCTGTGATCTATTTGCCTTTTTATGTTTACGGGATGGAGGGAGAGTGAAAACTCAAAGTTTTGATTTAAGAAAAAAGTGTACATCTAAAATGGAGACGCACAGTGCACAAATGTAGAGAGAGATACTTACAATGAGTGTCTGCAATTTTTAGGGAATTTAAGCTCTCTTTTTAGTTTTTATATCTCAGGTTTTGCAATCGTCGGGAAAAGGGGAAGGCGGGGTGTTTTTAACTGAGTGTTGACTCCCAATCCGTAAGTCATTTCTTACAAAAATATAGCCCGTTACGGATGATAAATAACTTTACAATCATCTATGATTGTTAGGTAAGCTTTTTGTGAACGGGCAAAATAATGGCTAGTTCGATTCTGGTAAATATCCCACCGCACGTTCATTGAGAATTTAATGAGCTTTTGTTATTCTCTTTAAAAGCTTTGGATCCATAGGTCATTTGCATCTTTAACATGTTTCAAGCATGCATATCCATTTTTAAAACACGTGTAGAAGAAATCTCTTTCTTGTAAAATTCCATGCAATTAGGGTTGAACTAGTGGAATCTCTCAAACTTGGAAAACAAAACTTTTGTGTTCATTTGTGGTGTGTGAGTAAATTTTCTGTACTTACATTTGTTATTGTTTTAATTTTTTTCACACATAAACTCGAAAATTTTCATTTTGTTGTGATCTATTTGCCTTTTTTGGTTTACAGGATGAAGGGAGAGCGAAAACTCAAAGTTTTGATTTAAGAAAAAAGTGTACATCTAAAATGGAGATGCACAATGCACAATTGTAGGGAGAGATAACTCCAAAGAGTGTTTGTAATTTTTAGGGATTGTAAGATCTTTTTAGTTTTTGTATCTCAGGTTTTGCAATCGTCGGGAAAACATGGAGGCGTGCTATTTTTAACTGACTGTTGACTCCCGATCCGTATGTCTTTTCTTACAAAAATATAGCCCGTTACTCATGATAAATCACATTACAATCATCTATGATTCTTAGGTCAGCTTTTTGAAAACGGGCAAAATAATGGCTTCTTTCACTCGGGTGAATATCCCACCGCACGTTCACTTCAGAATTTAATGAGTGTTTGTTATTCTAATTAAAAGCTTTGGATCCATAGGTCATTTGCATCTTTAACGTGTTTCAAGCATGCATATCCATTTTTAAAACACGTCTAGAAGAATTCTCTTTCTTGTAAAATTTCAAGCTATTAGGGTTGAACTAGTGGAATTTCCCAAACTTGGATAACAAAAATTTTGTGTTCAATTGTGGTGTGTGAATAAATTTTCATTACTTACATTTGTTAATGTTTTAATTTTTTTTCATACATAAACTCTAAAATTTACATTTTTTTGTGATCTATTTACCTTTTTTTGTTTACGGCATGAAGGGAGAACGAAAACTCAATGTTTTGATTTAATAAAAAAGTGTACATCTAAACTGGAGATGCACAATGCACAAATGTGGAGAGATATAATACCAAAGAGTGTCTGTGATTTTTCAGGATTGTGAGCTCTTTTCAGTTTTTACTTCTCAGGGTTTACAATCGTCAGGAAAAGGGAGAGGCGGGGGATTTTTAATTGAGTGTTGACTCCCAATCCGCAAGTCATTTCTTACAATAATATAGCCCGTTACGAATGAAAAATCACTTTACAATCATCTATGATTGTTAGGTCAGCTTTTTGCAAACGGGCAAAATAATGGCTTGTTTGACTCGGGTAAATATCCCACCGCACGTTCACTAGAGAATTTAATGAGCGTATGTTATTCTCTTTAAAAGCTTTGGATCCATAGGTCATTTGCATCTTTAACATGCTTGAAGCTTGCATATCCATTTTTAAAACACGTGTGGAACAAATCTCTTTCTTGTAAAATTCCAAGCTATTAGGGTTGCACTAGTTGAATTTCCCAAACTTGGATAACAAAAGTTTTGTGTTAATTTTTGGTGTGTGAAAAAATTTTTTTACTTACATTTGTTATTGTTTTAAATTTTTTCCATACATAAACTCAAAAATTTTGATTTTGCTGTGATCTATTTGCCTTTTTATGTTTACGGGATGGAGGGAGAGTGAAAACTCAAAGTTTTGATTTAAGAAAAAAGTGTACATCTAAAATGGAGACGCACAGTGCACAAATGTAGAGAGAGATACTTACAATGAGTGTCTGCAATTTTTAGGGAATTTAAGCTCTCTTTTTAGTTTTTATATCTCAGGTTTTGCAATCGTCGGGAAAAGGGGAAGGCGGGGTGTTTTTAACTGAGTGTTGACTCCCAATCCGTAAGTCATTTCTTACAAAAATATAGCCCGTTACGGATGATAAATAACTTTACAATCATCTATGATTGTTAGGTAAGCTTTTTGTGAACGGGCAAAATAATGGCTAGTTCGATTCTGGTAAATATCCCACCGCACGTTCATTGAGAATTTAATGAGCTTTTGTTATTCTCTTTAAAAGCTTTGGATCCATAGGTCATTTGCATCTTTAACATGTTTCAAGCATGCATATCCATTTTTAAAACACGTGTAGAAGAAATCTCTTTCTTGTAAAATTCCATGCAATTAGGGTTGAACTAGTGGAATTTCTCAAACTTGGAAAACAAAACTTTTGTGTTCATTTGTGGTGTGTGAGTAAATTTTCTGTACTTACATTTGTTATTGTTTTAATTTTTTTCACACATAAACTCGAAAATTTTCATTTTGTTGTGATCTATTTGCCTTTTTTGGTTGACAGGATGAAGGGAGAGCGAAAACTCAAAGTTTTGATTTAAGAAAAAAGTGTACATCTAAAATGGAGATGCACAATGCACAATTGTAGGGAGAGATAACTCCAAAGAGTGTTTGTAATTTTTAGGGATTGTAAGATCTTTTTAGTTTTTGTATCTCAGGTTTTGCAATCGTCGGGAAAACATGGAGGCGTGCTATTTTTAACTGACTGTTGACTCCCGATCCGTATGTCTTTTCTTACAAAAATATAGCCCGTTACTCATGATAAATCACATTACAATCATCTATGATTCTTAGGTCAGCTTTTTGAAAACGGGCAAAATAATGGCTTCTTTCACTCGGGTGAATATCCCACCGCACGTTCACTTCAGAATTTAATGAGTGTTTGTTATTCTAATTAAAAGCTTTGGATCCATAGGTCATTTGCATCTTTAACGTGTTTCAAGCATGCATATCCATTTTTAAAACACGTCTAGAAGAATTCTCTTTCTTGTAAAATTTCAAGCTATTAGGGTTGAACTAGTGGAATTTCCCAAACTTGGATAACAAAAATTTTGTGTTCAATTGTGGTGTGTGAATAAATTTTCATTACTTACATTTGTTAATGTTTTAATTTTTTTTCATACATAAACTCTAAAATTTACATTTTTTTGTGATCTATTTACCTTTTTTTGTTTACGGCATGAAGGGAGAACGAAAACTCAATGTTTTGATTTAATAAAAAAGTGTACATCTAAACTGGAGATGCACAATGCACAAATGTGGAGAGATATAATACCAAAGAGTGTCTGTGATTTTTCAGGATTGTGAGCTCTTTTCAGTTTTTACTTCTCAGGGTTTACAATCGTCAGGAAAAGGGAGAGGCGGGGGATTTTTAATTGAGTGTTGACTCCCAATCCGCAAGTCATTTCTTACAATAATATAGCCCGTTACGAATGAAAAATCACTTTACAATCATCTATGATTGTTAGGTCAGCTTTTTGCAAACGGGCAAAATAATGGCTTGTTTGACTCGGGTAAATATCCCACCGCACGTTCACTAGAGAATTTAATGAGCGTATGTTATTCTCTTTAAAAGCTTTGGATCCATAGGTCATTTGCATCTTTAACATGCTTGAAGCTTGCATATCCATTTTTAAAACACGTGTGGAACAAATCTCTTTCTTGTAAAATTCCAAGCTATTAGGGTTGCACTAGTTGAATTTCCCAAACTTGGATAACAAAAGTTTTGTGTTAATTTTTGGTGTGTGAAAAAAATTTTTTACTTACATTTGTTATTGTTTTAAATTTTTTCCATACATAAACTCAAAAATTTTCATTTTGCTGTGATCTATTTGCCTTTTTATGTTTACGGGATGGAGGGAGAGTGAAAACTCAAAGTTTTGATTTAAGAAAAAAGTGTACATCTAAAATGGAGACGCACAGTGCACAAATGTAGAGAGAGATACTTACAATGAGTGTCTGCAATTTTTAGGGAATTTAAGCTCTCTTTTTAGTTTTTATATCTCAGGTTTTGCAATCGTCGGGAAAAGGGGAAGGCGGGGTGTTTTTAACTGAGTGTTGACTCCCAATCCGTAAGTCATTTCTTACAAAAATATAGCCCGTTACGGATGATAAATAACTTTACAATCATCTATGATTGTTAGGTAAGCTTTTTGTGAACGGGCAAAATAATGGCTAGTTCGATTCTGGTAAATATCCCACCGCACGTTCATTGAGAAATTAATGAGCTTTTGTTATTCTCTTTAAAAGCTTTGGATCCATAGGTCATTTGCATCTTTAACATGTTTCAAGCATGCATATCCATTTTTAAAACACGTGTAGAAGAAATCTCTTTCTTGTAAAATTCCATGCAATTAGGGTTGAACTAGTGGAATTTCTCAAACTTGGAAAACAAAACTTTTGTGTTCATTTGTGGTGTGTGAGTAAATTTTCTGTACTTACATTTGTTATTGTTTTAATTTTTTTCACACATAAACTCGAAAATTTTCATTTTGTTGTGATCTATTTGCCTTTTTTGGTTTACAGGATGAAGGGAGAGCGAAAACTCAAAGTTTTGATTTAAGAAAAAAGTGTACATCTAAAATGGAGATGCACAATGCACAATTGTAGGGAGAGATAACTCCAAAGAGTGTTTGTAATTTTTAGGGATTGTAAGATCTTTTTAGTTTTTGTATCTCAGGTTTTGCAATCGTCGGGAAAACATGGAGGCGTGCTATTTTTAACTGACTGTTGACTCCCGATCCGTATGTCTTTTCTTACAAAAATATAGCCCGTTACTCATGATAAATCACATTACAATCATCTATGATTCTTAGGTCAGCTTTTTGAAAACGGGCAAAATAATGGCTTCTTTCACTCGGGTGAATATCCCACCGCACGTTCACTTCAGAATTTAATGAGTGTTTGTTATTCTAATTAAAAGCTTTGGATCCATAGGTCATTTGCATCTTTAACGTGTTTCAAGCATGCATATCCATTTTTAAAACACGTCTAGAAGAATTCTCTTTCTTGTAAAATTTCAAGCTATTAGGGTTGAACTAGTGGAATTTCCCAAACTTGGATAACAAAAATTTTGTGTTCAATTGTGGTGTGTGAATAAATTTTCATTACTTACATTTGTTAATGTTTTAATTTTTTTTCATACATAAACTCTAAAATTTACATTTTTTTGTGATCTATTTACCTTTTTTTGTTTACGGCATGAAGGGAGAACGAAAACTCAATGTTTTGATTTAATAAAAAAGTGTACATCTAAACTGGAGATGCACAATGCACAAATGTGGAGAGATATAATACCAAAGAGTGTCTGTGATTTTTCAGGATTGTGAGCTCTTTTCAGTTTTTACTTCTCAGGGTTTACAATCGTCAGGAAAAGGGAGAGGCGGGGGATTTTTAATTGAGTGTTGACTCCCAATCCGCAAGTCATTTCTTACAATAATATAGCCCGTTACGAATGAAAAATCACTTTACAATCATCTATGATTGTTAGGTCAGCTTTTTGCAAACGGGCAAAATAATGGCTTGTTTGACTCGGGTAAATATCCCACCGCACGTTCACTAGAGAATTTAATGAGCGTATGTTATTCTCTTTAAAAGCTTTGGATCCATAGGTCATTTGCATCTTTAACATGCTTGAAGCTTGCATATCCATTTTTAAAACACGTGTGGAACAAATCTCTTTCTTGTAAAATTCCAAGCTATTAGGGTTGCACTAGTTGAATTTCCCAAACTTGGATAACAAAAGTTTTGTGTTAATTTTTGGTGTGTGAAAAAAATTTTTTACTTACATTTGTTATTGTTTTAAATTTTTTCCATACATAAACTCAAAAATTTTCATTTTGCTGTGATCTATTTGCCTTTTTATGTTTACGGGATGGAGGGAGAGTGAAAACTCAAAGTTTTGATTTAAGAAAAAAGTGTACATCTAAAATGGAGACGCACAGTGCACAAATGTAGAGAGAGATACTTACAATGAGTGTCTGCAATTTTTAGGGAATTTAAGCTCTCTTTTTAGTTTTTATATCTCAGGTTTTGCAATCGTCGGGAAAAGGGGAAGGCGGGGTGTTTTTAACTGAGTGTTGACTCCCAATCCGTAAGTCATTTCTTACAAAAATATAGCCCGTTAGGGATGATAAATAACTTTACAATCATCTATGATTGTTAGGTAAGCTTTTTGTGAACGGGCAAAATAATGGCTAGTTCGATTCTGGTAAATATCCCACCGCACGTTCATTGAGAAATTAATGAGCTTTTGTTATTCTCTTTAAAAGCTTTGGATCCATAGGTCATTTGCATCTTTAACATGTTTCAAGCATGCATATCCATTTTTAAAACACGTGTAGAAGAAATCTCTTTCTTGTAAAATTCCATGCAATTAGGGTTGAACTAGTGGAATTTCTCAAACTTGGAAAACAAAACTTTTGTGTTCATTTGTGGTGTGTGAGTAAATTTTCTGTACTTACATTTGTTATTGTTTTAATTTTTTTCACACATAAACTCGAAAATTTTCATTTTGTTGTGATCTATTTGCCTTTTTTGGTTTACAGGATGAAGGGAGAGCGAAAACTCAAAGTTTTGATTTAAGAAAAAAGTGTACATCTAAAATGGAGATGCACAATGCACAATTGTAGGGAGAGATAACTCCAAAGAGTGTTTGTAATTTTTAGGGATTGTAAGATCTTTTTAGTTTTTGTATCTCAGGTTTTGCAATCGTCGGGAAAACATGGAGGCGTGCTATTTTTAACTGACTGTTGACTCCCGATCCGTATGTCTTTTCTTACAAAAATATAGCCCGTTACTCATGATAAATCACATTACAATCATCTATGATTCTTAGGTCAGCTTTTTGAAAACGGGCAAAATAATGGCTTCTTTCACTCGGGTGAATATCCCACCGCACGTTCACTTCAGAATTTAATGAGTGTTTGTTATTCTAATTAAAAGCTTTGGATCCATAGGTCATTTGCATCTTTAACGTGTTTCAAGCATGCATATCCATTTTTAAAACACGTCTAGAAGAATTCTCTTTCTTGTAAAATTTCAAGCTATTAGGGTTGAACTAGTGGAATTTCCCAAACTTGGATAACAAAAATTTTGTGTTCAATTGTGGTGTGTGAATAAATTTTCATTACTTACATTTGTTAATGTTTTAATTTTTTTTCATACATAAACTCTAAAATTTACATTTTTTTGTGATCTATTTACCTTTTTTTGTTTACGGCATGAAGGGAGAACGAAAACTCAATGTTTTGATTTAATAAAAAAGTGTACATCTAAACTGGAGATGCACAATGCACAAATGTGGAGAGATATAATACCAAAGAGTGTCTGTGATTTTTCAGGATTGTGAGCTCTTTTCAGTTTTTACTTCTCAGGGTTTACAATCGTCAGGAAAAGGGAGAGGCGGGGGATTTTTAATTGAGTGTTGACTCCCAATCCGCAAGTCATTTCTTACAATAATATAGCCCGTTACGAATGAAAAATCACTTTACAATCATCTATGATTGTTAGGTCAGCTTTTTGCAAACGGGCAAAATAATGGCTTGTTTGACTCGGGTAAATATCCCACCGCACGTTCACTAGAGAATTTAATGAGCGTATGTTATTCTCTTTAAAAGCTTTGGATCCATAGGTCATTTGCATCTTTAACATGCTTGAAGCTTGCATATCCATTTTTAAAACACGTGTGGAACAAATCTCTTTCTTGTAAAATTCCAAGCTATTAGGGTTGCACTAGTTGAATTTCCCAAACTTGGATAACAAAAGTTTTGTGTTAATTTTTGGTGTGTGAAAAAATTTTTTTACTTACATTTGTTATTGTTTTAAATTTTTTCCATACATAAACTCAAAAATTTTCATTTTGCTGTGATCTATTTGCCTTTTTATGTTTACGGGATGGAGGGAGAGTGAAAACTCAAAGTTTTGATTTAAGAAAAAAGTGTACATCTAAAATGGAGACGCACAGTGCACAAATGTAGAGAGAGATACTTACAATGAGTGTCTGCAATTTTTAGGGAATTTAAGCTCTCTTTTTAGTTTTTATATCTCAGGTTTTGCAATCGTCGGGAAAAGGGGAAGGCGGGGTGTTTTTAACTGAGTGTTGACTCCCAATCCGTAAGTCATTTCTTACAAAAATATAGCCCGTTACGGATGATAAATAACTTTACAATCATCTATGATTGTTAGGTAAGCTTTTTGTGAACGGGCAAAATAATGGCTAGTTCGATTCTGGTAAATATCCCACCGCACGTTCATTGAGAATTTAATGAGCTTTTGTTATTCTCTTTAAAAGCTTTGGATCCATAGGTCATTTGCATCTTTAACATGTTTCAAGCATGCATATCCATTTTTAAAACACGTGTAGAAGAAATCTCTTTCTTGTAAAATTCCATGCAATTAGGGTTGAACTAGTGGAATTTCTCAAACTTGGAAAACAAAACTTTTGTGTTCATTTGTGGTGTGTGAGTAAATTTTCTGTACTTACATTCGTTATTGTTTTAATTTTTTTCACACATAAACTCGAAAATTTTCATTTTGTTGTGATCTATTTGCCTTTTTTGGTTTACAGGATGAAGGGAGAGCGAAAACTCAAAGTTTTGATTTAAGAAAAAAGTGTACATCTAAAATGGAGATGCACAATGCACAATTGTAGGGAGAGATAACTCCAAAGAGTGTTTGTAATTTTTAGGGATTGTAAGATCTTTTTAGTTTTTGTATCTCAGGTTTTGCAATCGTCGGGAAAACATGGAGGCGTGCTATTTTTAACTGACTGTTGACTCCCGATCCGTATGTCTTTTCTTACAAAAATATAGCCCGTTACTCATGATAAATCACATTACAATCATCTATGATTCTTAGGTCAGCTTTTTGAAAACGGGCAAAATAATGGCTTCTTTCACTCGGGTGAATATCCCACCGCACGTTCACTTCAGAATTTAATGAGTGTTTGTTATTCTAATTAAAAGCTTTGGATCCATAGGTCATTTGCATCTTTAACGTGTTTCAAGCATGCATATCCATTTTTAAAACACGTCTAGAAGAATTCTCTTTCTTGTAAAATTTCAAGCTATTAGGGTTGAACTAGTGGAATTTCCCAAACTTGGATAACAAAAATTTTGTGTTCAATTGTGGTGTGTGAATAAATTTTCATTACTTACATTTGTTAATGTTTTAATTTTTTTTCATACATAAACTCTAAAATTTACATTTTTTTGTGATCTATTTACCTTTTTTTGTTTACGGCATGAAGGGAGAACGAAAACTCAATGTTTTGATTTAATAAAAAAGTGTACATCTAAACTGGAGATGCACAATGCACAAATGTGGAGAGATATAATACCAAAGAGTGTCTGTGATTTTTCAGGATTGTGAGCTCTTTTCAGTTTTTACTTCTCAGGGTTTACAATCGTCAGGAAAAGGGAGAGGCGGGGGATTTTTAATTGAGTGTTGACTCCCAATCCGCAAGTCATTTCTTACAATAATATAGCCCGTTACGAATGAAAAATCACTTTACAATCATCTATGATTGTTAGGTCAGCTTTTTGCAAACGGGCAAAATAATGGCTTGTTTGACTCGGGTAAATATCCCACCGCACGTTCACTAGAGAATTTAATGAGCGTATGTTATTCTCTTTAAAAGCTTTGGATCCATAGGTCATTTGCATCTTTAACATGCTTGAAGCTTGCATATCCATTTTTAAAACACGTGTGGAACAAATCTCTTTCTTGTAAAATTCCAAGCTATTAGGGTTGCACTAGTTGAATTTCCCAAACTTGGATAACAAAAGTTTTGTGTTAATTTTTGGTGTGTGAAAAAATTTTTTTACTTACATTTGTTATTGTTTTAAATTTTTTCCATACATAAACTCAAAAATTTTCATTTTGCTGTGATCTATTTGCCTTTTTATGTTTACGGGATGGAGGGAGAGTGAAAACTCAAAGTTTTGATTTAAGAAAAAAGTGTACATCTAAAATGGAGACGCACAGTGCACAAATGTAGAGAGAGATACTTACAATGAGTGTCTGCAATTTTTAGGGAATTTAAGCTCTCTTTTTAGTTTTTATATCTCAGGTTTTGCAATCGTCGGGAAAAGGGGAAGGCGGGGTGTTTTTAACTGAGTGTTGACTCCCAATCCGTAAGTCATTTCTTACAAAAATATAGCCCGTTACGGATGATA
Source organism: Aristolochia californica (assembly GCF_029961685.1). Taxonomy (NCBI): domain Eukaryota; kingdom Viridiplantae; phylum Streptophyta; class Magnoliopsida; order Piperales; family Aristolochiaceae; genus Aristolochia; species Aristolochia californica. Next base: position 13,115,044 of record NW_027181793.1, read on the forward strand.
AATAACTTTACAATCATCTATGATTGTTAGGTAAGCTTTTTGTGAACGGGCAAAATAATGGCTAGTTCGATTCTGGTAAATATCCCACCGCACGTTCATTGAGAATTTAATGAGCTTTTGTTATTCTCTTTAAAAGCTTTGGATCCATAGGTCATTTGCATCTTTAACATGTTTCAAGCATGCATATCCATTTTTAAAACACGTGTAGAAGAAATCTCTTTCTTGTAAAATTCCATGCAATTAGGGTTGAACTAGTGGAATTTCTCAAACTTGGAAAACAAAACTTTTGTGTTCATTTGTGGTGTGTGAGTAAATTTTCTGTACTTACATTCGTTATTGTTTTAATTTTTTTCACACATAAACTCGAAAATTTTCATTTTGTTGTGATCTATTTGCCTTTTTTGGTTTACAGGATGAAGGGAGAGCGAAAACTCAAAGTTTTGATTTAAGAAAAAAGTGTACATCTAAAATGGAGATGCACAATGCACAATTGTAGGGAGAGATAACTCCAAAGAGTGTTTGTAATTTTTAGGGATTGTAAGATCTTTTTAGTTTTTGTATCTCAGGTTTTGCAATCGTCGGGAAAACATGGAGGCGTGCTATTTTTAACTGACTGTTGACTCCCGATCCGTATGTCTTTTCTTACAAAAATATAGCCCGTTACTCATGATAAATCACATTACAATCATCTATGATTCTTAGGTCAGCTTTTTGAAAACGGGCAAAATAATGGCTTCTTTCACTCGGGTGAATATCCCACCGCACGTTCACTTCAGAATTTAATGAGTGTTTGTTATTCTAATTAAAAGCTTTGGATCCATAGGTCATTTGCATCTTTAACGTGTTTCAAGCATGCATATCCATTTTTAAAACACGTCTAGAAGAATTCTCTTTCTTGTAAAATTTCAAGCTATTAGGGTTGAACTAGTGGAATTTCCCAAACTTGGATAACAAAAATTTTGTGTTCAATTGTGGTGTGTGAATAAATTTTCATTACTTACATTTGTTAATGTTTTAATTTTTTTTCATACATAAACTCTAAAATTTACATTTTTTTGTGATCTATTTACCTTTTTTTGTTTACGGCATGAAGGGAGAACGAAAACTCAATGTTTTGATTTAATAAAAAAGTGTACATCTAAACTGGAGATGCACAATGCACAAATGTGGAGAGATATAATACCAAAGAGTGTCTGTGATTTTTCAGGATTGTGAGCTCTTTTCAGTTTTTACTTCTCAGGGTTTACAATCGTCAGGAAAAGGGAGAGGCGGGGGATTTTTAATTGAGTGTTGACTCCCAATCCGCAAGTCATTTCTTACAATAATATAGCCCGTTACGAATGAAAAATCACTTTACAATCATCTATGATTGTTAGGTCAGCTTTTTGCAAACGGGCAAAATAATGGCTTGTTTGACTCGGGTAAATATCCCACCGCACGTTCACTAGAGAATTTAATGAGCGTATGTTATTCTCTTTAAAAGCTTTGGATCCATAGGTCATTTGCATCTTTAACATGCTTGAAGCTTGCATATCCATTTTTAAAACACGTGTGGAACAAATCTCTTTCTTGTAAAATTCCAAGCTATTAGGGTTGCACTAGTTGAATTTCCCAAACTTGGATAACAAAAGTTTTGTGTTAATTTTTGGTGTGTGAAAAAATTTTTTTACTTACATTTGTTATTGTTTTAAATTTTTTCCATACATAAACTCAAAAATTTTCATTTTGCTGTGATCTATTTGCCTTTTTATGTTTACGGGATGGAGGGAGAGTGAAAACTCAAAGTTTTGATTTAAGAAAAAAGTGTACATCTAAAATGGAGACGCACAGTGCACAAATGTAGAGAGAGATACTTACAATGAGTGTCTGCAATTTTTAGGGAATTTAAGCTCTCTTTTTAGTTTTTATATCTCAGGTTTTGCAATCGTCGGGAAAAGGGGAAGGCGGGGTGTTTTTAACTGAGTGTTGACTCCCAATCCGTAAGTCATTTCTTACAAAAATATAGCCCGTTACGGATGATAAATAACTTTACAATCATCTATGATTGTTAGGTAAGCTTTTTGTGAACGGGCAAAATAATGGCTAGTTCGATTCTGGTAAATATCCCACCGCACGTTCATTGAGAATTTAATGAGCTTTTGTTATTCTCTTTAAAAGCTTTGGATCCATAGGTCATTTGCATCTTTAACATGTTTCAAGCATGCATATCCATTTTTAAAACACGTGTAGAAGAAATCTCTTTCTTGTAAAATTCCATGCAATTAGGGTTGAACTAGTGGAATTTCTCAAACTTGGAAAACAAAACTTTTGTGTTCATTTGTGGTGTGTGAGTAAATTTTCTGTACTTACATTCGTTATTGTTTTAATTTTTTTCACACATAAACTCGAAAATTTTCATTTTGTTGTGATCTATTTGCCTTTTTTGGTTTACAGGATGAAGGGAGAGCGAAAACTCAAAGTTTTGATTTAAGAAAAAAGTGTACATCTAAAATGGAGATGCACAATGCACAATTGTAGGGAGAGATAACTCCAAAGAGTGTTTGTAATTTTTAGGGATTGTAAGATCTTTTTAGTTTTTGTATCTCAGGTTTTGCAATCGTCGGGAAAACATGGAGGCGTGCTATTTTTAACTGACTGTTGACTCCCGATCCGTATGTCTTTTCTTACAAAAATATAGCCCGTTACTCATGATAAATCACATTACAATCATCTATGATTCTTAGGTCAGCTTTTTGAAAACGGGCAAAATAATGGCTTCTTTCACTCGGGTGAATATCCCACCGCACGTTCACTTCAGAATTTAATGAGTGTTTGTTATTCTAATTAAAAGCTTTGGATCCATAGGTCATTTGCATCTTTAACGTGTTTCAAGCATGCATATCCATTTTTAAAACACGTCTAGAAGAATTCTCTTTCTTGTAAAATTTCAAGCTATTAGGGTTGAACTAGTGGAATTTCCCAAACTTGGATAACAAAAATTTTGTGTTCAATTGTGGTGTGTGAATAAATTTTCATTACTTACATTTGTTAATGTTTTAATTTTTTTTCATACATAAACTCTAAAATTTACATTTTTTTGTGATCTATTTACCTTTTTTTGTTTACGGCATGAAGGGAGAACGAAAACTCAATGTTTTGATTTAATAAAAAAGTGTACATCTAAACTGGAGATGCACAATGCACAAATGTGGAGAGATATAATACCAAAGAGTGTCTGTGATTTTTCAGGATTGTGAGCTCTTTTCAGTTTTTACTTCTCAGGGTTTACAATCGTCAGGAAAAGGGAGAGGCGGGGGATTTTTAATTGAGTGTTGACTCCCAATCCGCAAGTCATTTCTTACAATAATATAGCCCGTTACGAATGAAAAATCACTTTACAATCATCTATGATTGTTAGGTCAGCTTTTTGCAAACGGGCAAAATAATGGCTTGTTTGACTCGGGTAAATATCCCACCGCACGTTCACTAGAGAATTTAATGAGCGTATGTTATTCTCTTTAAAAGCTTTGGATCCATAGGTCATTTGCATCTTTAACATGCTTGAAGCTTGCATATCCATTTTTAAAACACGTGTGGAACAAATCTCTTTCTTGTAAAATTCCAAGCTATTAGGGTTGCACTAGTTGAATTTCCCAAACTTGGATAACAAAAGTTTTGTGTTAATTTTTGGTGTGTGAAAAAATTTTTTTACTTACATTTGTTATTGTTTTAAATTTTTTCCATACATAAACTCAAAAATTTTCATTTTGCTGTGATCTATTTGCCTTTTTATGTTTACGGGATGGAGGGAGAGTGAAAACTCAAAGTTTTGATTTAAGAAAAAAGTGTACATCTAAAATGGAGACGCACAGTGCACAAATGTAGAGAGAGATACTTACAATGAGTGTCTGCAATTTTTAGGGAATTTAAGCTCTCTTTTTAGTTTTTATATCTCAGGTTTTGCAATCGTCGGGAAAAGGGGAAGGCGGGGTGTTTTTAACTGAGTGTTGACTCCCAATCCGTAAGTCATTTCTTACAAAAATATAGCCCGTTACGGATGATAAATAACTTTACAATCATCTATGATTGTTAGGTAAGCTTTTTGTGAACGGGCAAAATAATGGCTAGTTCGATTCTGGTAAATATCCCACCGCACGTTCATTGAGAATTTAATGAGCTTTTGTTATTCTCTTTAAAAGCTTTGGATCCATAGGTCATTTGCATCTTTAACATGTTTCAAGCATGCATATCCATTTTTAAAACACGTGTAGAAGAAATCTCTTTCTTGTAAAATTCCATGCAATTAGGGTTGAACTAGTGGAATTTCTCAAACTTGGAAAACAAAACTTTTGTGTTCATTTGTGGTGTGTGAGTAAATTTTCTGTACTTACATTCGTTATTGTTTTAATTTTTTTCACACATAAACTCGAAAATTTTCATTTTGTTGTGATCTATTTGCCTTTTTTGGTTTACAGGATGAAGGGCGAGCGAAAACTCAAAGTTTTGATTTAAGAAAAAAGTGTACATCTAAAATGGAGATGCACAATGCACAATTGTAGGGAGAGATAACTCCAAAGAGTGTTTGTAATTTTTAGGGATTGTAAGATCTTTTTAGTTTTTGTATCTCAGGTTTTGCAATCGTCGGGAAAACATGGAGGCGTGCTATTTTTAACTGACTGTTGACTCCCGATCCGTATGTCTTTTCTTACAAAAATATAGCCCGTTACTCATGATAAATCACATTACAATCATCTATGATTCTTAGGTCAGCTTTTTGAAAACGGGCAAAATAATGGCTTCTTTCACTCGGGTGAATATCCCACCGCACGTTCACTTCAGAATTTAATGAGTGTTTGTTATTCTAATTAAAAGCTTTGGATCCATAGGTCATTTGCATCTTTAACGTGTTTCAAGCATGCATATCCATTTTTAAAACACGTCTAGAAGAATTCTCTTTCTTGTAAAATTTCAAGCTATTAGGGTTGAACTAGTGGAATTTCCCAAACTTGGATAACAAAAATTTTGTGTTCAATTGTGGTGTGTGAATAAATTTTCATTACTTACATTTGTTAATGTTTTAATTTTTTTTCATACATAAACTCTAAAATTTACATTTTTTTGTGATCTATTTACCTTTTTTTGTTTACGGCATGAAGGGAGAACGAAAACTCAATGTTTTGATTTAATAAAAAAGTGTACATCTAAACTGGAGATGCACAATGCACAAATGTGGAGAGATATAATACCAAAGAGTGTCTGTGATTTTTCAGGATTGTGAGCTCTTTTCAGTTTTTACTTCTCAGGGTTTACAATCGTCAGGAAAAGGGAGAGGCGGGGGATTTTTAATTGAGTGTTGACTCCCAATCCGCAAGTCATTTCTTACAATAATATAGCCCGTTACGAATGAAAAATCACTTTACAATCATCTATGATTGTTAGGTCAGCTTTTTGCAAACGGGCAAAATAATGGCTTGTTTGACTCGGGTAAATATCCCACCGCACGTTCACTAGAGAATTTAATGAGCGTATGTTATTCTCTTTAAAAGCTTTGGATCCATAGGTCATTTGCATCTTTAACATGCTTGAAGCTTGCATATCCATTTTTAAAACACGTGTGGAACAAATCTCTTTCTTGTAAAATTCCAAGCTATTAGGGTTGCACTAGTTGAATTTCCCAAACTTGGATAACAAAAGTTTTGTGTTAATTTTTGGTGTGTGAAAAAAATTTTTTACTTACATTTGTTATTGTTTTAAATTTTTTCCATACATAAACTCAAAAATTTTCATTTTGCTGTGATCTATTTGCCTTTTTATGTTTACGGGATGGAGGGAGAGTGAAAACTCAAAGTTTTGATTTAAGAAAAAAGTGTACATCTAAAATGGAGACGCACAGTGCACAAATGTAGAGAGAGATACTTACAATGAGTGTCTGCAATTTTTAGGGAATTTAAGCTCTCTTTTTAGTTTTTATATCTCAGGTTTTGCAATCGTCGGGAAAAGGGGAAGGCGGGGTGTTTTTAACTGAGTGTTGACTCCCAATCCGTAAGTCATTTCTTACAAAAATATAGCCCGTTACGGATGATAAATAACTTTACAATCATCTATGATTGTTAGGTAAGCTTTTTGTGAACGGGCAAAATAATGGCTAGTTCGATTCTGGTAAATATCCCACCGCACGTTCATTGAGAATTTAATGAGCTTTTGTTATTCTCTTTAAAAGCTTTGGATCCATAGGTCATTTGCATCTTTAACATGTTTCAAGCATGCATATCCATTTTTAAAACACGTGTAGAAGAAATCTCTTTCTTGTAAAATTCCATGCAATTAGGGTTGAACTAGTGGAATTTCTCAAACTTGGAAAACAAAACTTTTGTGTTCATTTGTGGTGTGTCAGTAAATTTTCTGTACTTACATTTGTTATTGTTTTAATTTTTTTCACACATAAACTCGAAAATTTTCATTTTGTTGTGATCTATTTGCCTTTTTTGGTTTACAGGATGAAGGGAGAGCGAAAACTCAAAGTTTTGATTTAAGAAAAAAGTGTACATCTAAAATGGAGATGCACAATGCACAATTGTAGGGAGAGATAACTCCAAAGAGTGTTTGTAATTTTTAGGGATTGTAAGATCTTTTTAGTTTTTGTATCTCAGGTTTTGCAATCGTCGGGAAAACATGGAGGCGTGCTATTTTTAACTGACTGTTGACTCCCGATCCGTATGTCTTTTCTTACAAAAATATAGCCCGTTACTCATGATAAATCACATTACAATCATCTATGATTCTTAGGTCAGCTTTTTGAAAACGGGCAAAATAATGGCTTCTTTCACTCGGGTGAATATCCCACCGCACGTTCACTTCAGAATTTAATGAGTGTTTGTTATTCTAATTAAAAGCTTTGGATCCATAGGTCATTTGCATCTTTAACGTGTTTCAAGCATGCATATCCATTTTTAAAACACGTCTAGAAGAATTCTCTTTCTTGTAAAATTTCAAGCTATTAGGGTTGAACTAGTGGAATTTCCCAAACTTGGATAACAAAAATTTTGTGTTCAATTGTGGTGTGTGAATAAATTTTCATTACTTACATTTGTTAATGTTTTAATTTTTTTTCATACATAAACTCTAAAATTTACATTTTTTTGTGATCTATTTACCTTTTTTTGTTTACGGCATGAAGGGAGAACGAAAACTCAATGTTTTGATTTAATAAAAAAGTGTACATCTAAACTGGAGATGCACAATGCACAAATGTGGAGAGATATAATACCAAAGAGTGTCTGTGATTTTTCAGGATTGTGAGCTCTTTTCAGTTTTTACTTCTCAGGGTTTACAATCGTCAGGAAAAGGGAGAGGCGGGGGATTTTTAATTGAGTGTTGACTCCCAATCCGCAAGTCATTTCTTACAATAATATAGCCCGTTACGAATGAAAAATCACTTTACAATCATCTATGATTGTTAGGTCAGCTTTTTGCAAACGGGCAAAATAATGGCTTGTTTGACTCGGGTAAATATCCCACCGCACGTTCACTAGAGAATTTAATGAGCGTATGTTATTCTCTTTAAAAGCTTTGGATCCATAGGTCATTTGCATCTTTAACATGCTTGAAGCTTGCATATCCATTTTTAAAACACGTGTGGAACAAATCTCTTTCTTGTAAAATTCCAAGCTATTAGGGTTGCACTAGTTGAATTTCCCAAACTTGGATAACAAAAGTTTTGTGTTAATTTTTGGTGTGTGAAAAAATTTTTTTACTTACATTTGTTATTGTTTTAAATTTTTTCCATACATAAACTCAAAAATTTTCATTTTGCTGTGATCTATTTGCCTTTTTATGTTTACGGGATGGAGGGAGAGTGAAAACTCAAAGTTTTGATTTAAGAAAAAAGTGTACATCTAAAATGGAGACGCACAGTGCACAAATGTAGAGAGAGATACTTACAATGAGTGTCTGCAATTTTTAGGGAATTTAAGCTCTCTTTTTAGTTTTTATATCTCAGGTTTTGCAATCGTCGGGAAAAGGGGAAGGCGGGGTGTTTTTAACTGAGTGTTGACTCCCAATCCGTAAGTCATTTCTTACAAAAATATAGCCCGTTACGGATGATAAATAACTTTACAATCATCTATGATTGTTAGGTAAGCTTTTTGTGAACGGGCAAAATAATGGCTAGTTCGATTCTGGTAAATATCCCACCGCACGTTCATTGAGAATTTAATGAGCTTTTGTTATTCTCTTTAAAAGCTTTGGATCCATAGGTCATTTGCATCTTTAACATGTTTCAAGCATGCATATCCATTTTTAAAACACGTGTAGAAGAAATCTCTTTCTTGTAAAATTCCATGCAATTAGGGTTGAACTAGTGGAATTTCTCAAACTTGGAAAACAAAACTTTTGTGTTCATTTGTGGTGTGTGAGTAAATTTTCTGTACTTACATTCGTTATTGTTTTAATTTTTTTCACACATAAACTCGAAAATTTTCATTTTGTTGTGATCTATTTGCCTTTTTTGGTTTACAGGATGAAGGGCGAGCGAAAACTCAAAGTTTTGATTTAAGAAAAAAGTGTACATCTAAAATGGAGATGCACAATGCACAATTGTAGGGAGAGATAACTCCAAAGAGTGTTTGTAATTTTTAGGGATTGTAAGATCTTTTTAGTTTTTGTATCTCAGGTTTTGCAATCGTCGGGAAAACATGGAGGCGTGCTATTTTTAACTGACTGTTGACTCCCGATCCGTATGTCTTTTCTTACAAAAATATAGCCCGTTACTCATGATAAATCACATTACAATCATCTATGATTCTTAGGTCAGCTTTTTGAAAACGGGCAAAATAATGGCTTCTTTCACTCGGGTGAATATCCCACCGCACGTTCACTTCAGAATTTAATGAGTGTTTGTTATTCTAATTAAAAGCTTTGGATCCATAGGTCATTTGCATCTTTAACGTGTTTCAAGCATGCATATCCATTTTTAAAACACGTCTAGAAGAATTCTCTTTCTTGTAAAATTTCAAGCTATTAGGGTTGAACTAGTGGAATTTCCCAAACTTGGATAACAAAAATTTTGTGTTCAATTGTGGTGTGTGAATAAATTTTCATTACTTACATTTGTTAATGTTTTAATTTTTTTTCATACATAAACTCTAAAATTTACATTTTTTTGTGATCTATTTACCTTTTTTTGTTTACGGCATGAAGGGAGAACGAAAACTCAATGTTTTGATTTAATAAAAAAGTGTACATCTAAACTGGAGATGCACAATGCACAAATGTGGAGAGATATAATACCAAAGAGTGTCTGTGATTTTTCAGGATTGTGAGCTCTTTTCAGTTTTTACTTCTCAGGGTTTACAATCGTCAGGAAAAGGGAGAGGCGGGGGATTTTTAATTGAGTGTTGACTCCCAATCCGCAAGTCATTTCTTACAATAATATAGCCCGTTACGAATGAAAAATCACTTTACAATCATCTATGATTGTTAGGTCAGCTTTTTGCAAACGGGCAAAATAATGGCTTGTTTGACTCGGGTAAATATCCCACCGCACGTTCACTAGAGAATTTAATGAGCGTATGTTATTCTCTTTAAAAGCTTTGGATCCATAGGTCATTTGCATCTTTAACATGCTTGAAGCTTGCATATCCATTTTTAAAACACGTGTGGAACAAATCTCTTTCTTGTAAAATTCCAAGCTATTAGGGTTGCACTAGTTGAATTTCCCAAACTTGGATAACAAAAGTTTTGTGTTAATTTTTGGTGTGTGAAAAAAATTTTTTACTTACATTTGTTATTGTTTTAAATTTTTTCCATACATAAACTCAAAAATTTTCATTTTGCTGTGATCTATTTGCCTTTTTATGTTTACGGGATGGAGGGAGAGTGAAAACTCAAAGTTTTGATTTAAGAAAAAAGTGTACATCTAAAATGGAGACGCACAGTGCACAAATGTAGAGAGAGATACTTACAATGAGTGTCTGCAATTTTTAGGGAATTTAAGCTCTCTTTTTAGTTTTTATATCTCAGGTTTTGCAATCGTCGGGAAAAGGGGAAGGCGGGGTGTTTTTAACTGAGTGTTGACTCCCAATCCGTAAGTCATTTCTTACAAAAATATAGCCCGTTACGGATGATAAATAACTTTACAATCATCTATGATTGTTAGGTAAGCTTTTTGTGAACGGGCAAAATAATGGCTAGTTCGATTCTGGTAAATATCCCACCGCACGTTCATTGAGAATTTAATGAGCTTTTGTTATTCTCTTTAAAAGCTTTGGATCCATAGGTCATTTGCATCTTTAACATGTTTCAAGCATGCATATCCATTTTTAAAACACGTGTAGAAGAAATCTCTTTCTTGTAAAATTCCATGCAATTAGGGTTGAACTAGTGGAATTTCTCAAACTTGGAAAACAAAACTTTTGTGTTCATTTGTGGTGTGTCAGTAAATTTTCTGTACTTACATTTGTTATTGTTTTAATTTTTTTCACACATAAACTCGAAAATTTTCATTTTGTTGTGATCTATTTGCCTTTTTTGGTTTACAGGATGAAGGGAGAGCGAAAACTCAAAGTTTTGATTTAAGAAAAAAGTGTACATCTAAAATGGAGATGCACAATGCACAATTGTAGGGAGAGATAACTCCAAAGAGTGTTTGTAATTTTTAGGGATTGTAAGATCTTTTTAGTTTTTGTATCTCAGGTTTTGCAATCGTCGGGAAAACATGGAGGCGTGCTATTTTTAACTGACTGTTGACTCCCGATCCGTATGTCTTTTCTTACAAAAATATAGCCCGTTACTCATGATAAATCACATTACAATCATCTATGATTCTTAGGTCAGCTTTTTGAAAACGGGCAAAATAATGGCTTCTTTCACTCGGGTGAATATCCCACCGCACGTTCACTTCAGAATTTAATGAGTGTTTGTTATTCTAATTAAAAGCTTTGGATCCATAGGTCATTTGCATCTTTAACGTGTTTCAAGCATGCATATCCATTTTTAAAACACGTCTAGAAGAATTCTCTTTCTTGTAAAATTTCAAGCTATTAGGGTTGAACTAGTGGAATTTCCCAAACTTGGATAACAAAAATTTTGTGTTCAATTGTGGTGTGTGAATAAATTTTCATTACTTACATTTGTTAATGTTTTAATTTTTTTTCATACATAAACTCTAAAATTTACATTTTTTTGTGATCTATTTACCTTTTTTTGTTTACGGCATGAAGGGAGAACGAAAACTCAATGTTTTGATTTAATAAAAAAGTGTACATCTAAACTGGAGATGCACAATGCACAAATGTGGAGAGATATAATACCAAAGAGTGTCTGTGATTTTTCAGGATTGTGAGCTCTTTTCAGTTTTTACTTCTCAGGGTTTACAATCGTCAGGAAAAGGGAGAGGCGGGGGATTTTTAATTGAGTGTTGACTCCCAATCCGCAAGTCATTTCTTACAATAATATAGCCCGTTACGAATGAAAAATCACTTTACAATCATCTATGATTGTTAGGTCAGCTTTTTGCAAACGGGCAAAATAATGGCTTGTTTGACTCGGGTAAATATCCCACCGCACGTTCACTAGAGAATTTAATGAGCGTATGTTATTCTCTTTAAAAGCTTTGGATCCATAGGTCATTTGCATCTTTAACATGCTTGAAGCTTGCATATCCATTTTTAAAACACGTGTGGAACAAATCTCTTTCTTGTAAAATTCCAAGCTATTAGGGTTGCACTAGTTGAATTTCCCAAACTTGGATAACAAAAGTTTTGTGTTAATTTTTGGTGTGTGAAAAAATTTTTTTACTTACATTTGTTATTGTTTTAAATTTTTTCCATACATAAACTCAAAAATTTTCATTTTGCTGTGATCTATTTGCCTTTTTATGTTTACGGGATGGAGGGAGAGTGAAAACTCAAAGTTTTGATTTAAGAAAAAAGTGTACATCTAAAATGGAGACGCACAGTGCACAAATGTAGAGAGAGATACTTACAATGAGTGTCTGCAATTTTTAGGGAATTTAAGCTCTCTTTTTAGTTTTTATATCTCAGGTTTTGCAATCGTCGGGAAAAGGGGAAGGCGGGGTGTTTTTAACTGAGTGTTGACTCCCAATCCGTAAGTCATTTCTTACAAAAATATAGCCCGTTACGGATGATAAATAACTTTACAATCATCTATGATTGTTAGGTAAGCTTTTTGTGAACGGGCAAAATAATGGCTAGTTCGATTCTGGTAAATATCCCACCGCACGTTCATTGAGAATTTAATGAGCTTTTGTTATTCTCTTTAAAAGCTTTGGATCCATAGGTCATTTGCATCTTTAACATGTTTCAAGCATGCATATCCATTTTTAAAACACGTGTAGAAGAAATCTCTTTCTTGTAAAATTCCATGCAATTAGGGTTGAACTAGTGGAATTTCTCAAACTTGGAAAACAAAACTTTTGTGTTCATTTGTGGTGTGTGAGTAAATTTTCTGTACTTACATTTGTTATTGTTTTAATTTTTTTCACACATAAACTCGAAAATTTTCATTTTGTTGTGATCTATTTGCCTTTTTTGGTTTACAGGATGAAGGGAGAGCGAAAACTCAAAGTTTTGATTTAAGAAAAAAGTGTACATCTAAAATGGAGATGCACAATGCACAATTGTAGGGAGAGATAACTCCAAAGAGTGTTTGTAATTTTTAGGGATTGTAAGATCTTTTTAGTTTTTGTATCTCAGGTTTTGCAATCGTCGGGAAAACATGGAGGCGTGCTATTTTTAACTGACTGTTGACTCCCGATCCGTATGTCTTTTCTTACAAAAATATAGCCCGTTACTCATGATAAATCACATTACAATCATCTATGATTCTTAGGTCAGCTTTTTGAAAACGGGCAAAATAATGGCTTCTTTCACTCGGGTGAATATCCCACCGCACGTTCACTTCAGAATTTAATGAGTGTTTGTTATTCTAATTAAAAGCTTTGGATCCATAGGTCATTTGCATCTTTAACGTGTTTCAAGCATGCATATCCATTTTTAAAACACGTCTAGAAGAATTCTCTTTCTTGTAAAATTTCAAGCTATTAGGGTTGAACTAGTGGAATTTCCCAAACTTGGATAACAAAAATTTTGTGTTCAATTGTGGTGTGTGAATAAATTTTCATTACTTACATTTGTTAATGTTTTAATTTTTTTTCATACATAAACTCTAAAATTTACATTTTTTTGTGATCTATTTACCTTTTTTTGTTTACGGCATGAAGGGAGAACGAAAACTCAATGTTTTGATTTAATAAAAAAGTGTACATCTAAACTGGAGATGCACAATGCACAAATGTGGAGAGATATAATACCAAAGAGTGTCTGTGATTTTTCAGGATTGTGAGCTCTTTTCAGTTTTTACTTCTCAGGGTTTACAATCGTCAGGAAAAGGGAGAGGCGGGGGATTTTTAATTGAGTGTTGACTCCCAATCCGCAAGTCATTTCTTACAATAATATAGCCCGTTACGAATGAAAAATCACTTTACAATCATCTATGATTGTTAGGTCAGCTTTTTGCAAACGGGCAAAATAATGGCTTGTTTGACTCGGGTAAATATCCCACCGCACGTTCACTAGAGAATTTAATGAGCGTATGTTATTCTCTTTAAAAGCTTTGGATCCATAGGTCATTTGCATCTTTAACATGCTTGAAGCTTGCATATCCATTTTTAAAACACGTGTGGAACAAATCTCTTTCTTGTAAAATTCCAAGCTATTAGGGTTGCACTAGTTGAATTTCCCAAACTTGGATAACAAAAGTTTTGTGTTAATTTTTGGTGTGTGAAAAAAATTTTTTACTTACATTTGTTATTGTTTTAAATTTTTTCCATACATAAACTCAAAAATTTTCATTTTGCTGTGATCTATTTGCCTTTTTATGTTTACGGGATGGAGGGAGAGTGAAAACTCAAAGTTTTGATTTAAGAAAAAAGTGTACATCTAAAATGGAGACGCACAGTGCACAAATGTAGAGAGAGATACTTACAATGAGTGTCTGCAATTTTTAGGGAATTTAAGCTCTCTTTTTAGTTTTTATATCTCAGGTTTTGCAATCGTCGGGAAAAGGGGAAGGCGGGGTGTTTTTAACTGAGTGTTGACTCCCAATCCGTAAGTCATTTCTTACAAAAATATAGCCCGTTACGGATGATAAATAACTTTACAATCATCTATGATTGTTAGGTAAGCTTTTTGTGAACGGGCAAAATAATGGCTAGTTCGATTCTGGTAAATATCCCACCGCACGTTCATTGAGAATTTAATGAGCTTTTGTTATTCTCTTTAAAAGCTTTGGATCCATAGGTCATTTGCATCTTTAACATGTTTCAAGCATGCATATCCATTTTTAAAACACGTGTAGAAGAAATCTCTTTCTTGTAAAATTCCATGCAATTAGGGTTGAACTAGTGGAATTTCTCAAACTTGGAAAACAAAACTTTTGTGTTCATTTGTGGTGTGTGAGTAAATTTTCTGTACTTACATTTGTTATTGTTTTAATTTTTTTCACACATAAACTCGAAAATTTTCATTTTGTTGTGATCTATTTGCCTTTTTTGGTTTACAGGATGAAGGGAGAGCGAAAACTCAAAGTTTTGATTTAAGAAAAAAGTGTACATCTAAAATGGAGATGCACAATGCACAATTGTAGGGAGAGATAACTCCAAAGAGTGTTTGTAATTTTTAGGGATTGTAAGATCTTTTTAGTTTTTGTATCTCAGGTTTTGCAATCGTCGGGAAAACATGGAGGCGTGCTATTTTTAACTGACTGTTGACTCCCGATCCGTATGTCTTTTCTTACAAAAATATAGCCCGTTACTCATGATAAATCACATTACAATCATCTATGATTCTTAGGTCAGCTTTTTGAAAACGGGCAAAATAATGGCTTCTTTCACTCGGGTGAATATCCCACCGCACGTTCACTTCAGAATTTAATGAGTGTTTGTTATTCTAATTAAAAGCTTTGGATCCATAGGTCATTTGCATCTTTAACGTGTTTCAAGCATGCATATCCATTTTTAAAACACGTCTAGAAGAATTCTCTTTCTTGTAAAATTTCAAGCTATTAGGGTTGAACTAGTGGAATTTCCCAAACTTGGATAACAAAAATTTTGTGTTCAATTGTGGTGTGTGAATAAATTTTCATTACTTACATTTGTTAATGTTTTAATTTTTTTTCATACATAAACTCTAAAATTTACATTTTTTTGTGATCTATTTACCTTTTTTTGTTTACGGCATGAAGGGAGAACGAAAACTCAATGTTTTGATTTAATAAAAAAGTGTACATCTAAACTGGAGATGCACAATGCACAAATGTGGAGAGATATAATACCAAAGAGTGTCTGTGATTTTTCAGGATTGTGAGCTCTTTTCAGTTTTTACTTCTCAGGGTTTACAATCGTCAGGAAAAGGGAGAGGCGGGGGATTTTTAATTGAGTGTTGACTCCCAATCCGCAAGTCATTTCTTACAATAATATAGCCCGTTACGAATGAAAAATCACTTTACAATCATCTATGATTGTTAGGTCAGCTTTTTGCAAACGGGCAAAATAATGGCTTGTTTGACTCGGGTAAATATCCCACCGCACGTTCACTAGAGAATTTAATGAGCGTATGTTATTCTCTTTAAAAGCTTTGGATCCATAGGTCATTTGCATCTTTAACATGCTTGAAGCTTGCATATCCATTTTTAAAACACGTGTGGAACAAATCTCTTTCTTGTAAAATTCCAAGCTATTAGGGTTGCACTAGTTGAATTTCCCAAACTTGGATAACAAAAGTTTTGTGTTAATTTTTGGTGTGTGAAAAAATTTTTTTACTTACATTTGTTATTGTTTTAAATTTTTTCCATACATAAACTCAAAAATTTTGATTTTGCTGTGATCTATTTGCCTTTTTATGTTTACGGGATGGAGGGAGAGTGAAAACTCAAAGTTTTGATTTAAGAAAAAAGTGTACATCTAAAATGGAGACGCACAGTGCACAAATGTAGAGAGAGATACTTACAATGAGTGTCTGCAATTTTTAGGGAATTTAAGCTCTCTTTTTAGTTTTTATATCTCAGGTTTTGCAATCGTCGGGAAAAGGGGAAGGCGGGGTGTTTTTAACTGAGTGTTGACTCCCAATCCGTAAGTCATTTCTTACAAAAATATAGCCCGTTACGGATGATAAATAACTTTACAATCATCTATGATTGTTAGGTAAGCTTTATGTGAACGGGCAAAATAATGGCTAGTTCGATTCTGGTAAATATCCCACCGCACGTTCATTGAGAATTTAATGAGCTTTTGTTATTCTCTTTAAAAGCTTTGGATCCATAGGTCATTTGCATCTTTAACATGTTTCAAGCATGCATATCCATTTTTAAAACACGTGTAGAAGAAATCTCTTTCTTGTAAAATTCCATGCAATTAGGGTTGAACTAGTGGAATTTCTCAAACTTGGAAAACAAAACTTTTGTGTTCATTTGTGGTGTGTGAGTAAATTTTCTGTACTTACATTTGTTATTGTTTTAATTTTTTTCACACATAAACTCGAAATTTTTCATTTTGTTGTGATCTATTTGCCTTTTTTGGTTTACAGGATGAAGGGAGAGCGAAAACTCAAAGTTTTGATTTAAGAAAAAAGTGTACATCTAAAATGGAGATGCACAATGCACAATTGTAGGGAGAGATAACTCCAAAGAGTGTTTGTAATTTTTAGGGATTGTAAGATCTTTTTAGTTTTTGTATCTCAGGTTTTGCAATCGTCGGGAAAACATGGAGGCGTGCTATTTTTAACTGACTGTTGACTCCCGATCCGTATGTCTTTTCTTACAAAAATATAGCCCGTTACTCATGATAAATCACATTACAATCATCTATGATTCTTAGGTCAGCTTTTTGAAAACGGGCAAAATAATGGCTTCTTTCACTCGGGTGAATATCCCACCGCACGTTCACTTCAGAATTTAATGAGTGTTTGTTATTCTAATTAAAAGCTTTGGATCCATAGGTCATTTGCATCTTTAACGTGTTTCAAGCATGCATATCCATTTTTAAAACACGTCTAGAAGAATTCTCTTTCTTGTAAAATTTCAAGCTATTAGGGTTGAACTAGTGGAATTTCCCAAACTTGGATAACAAAAATTTTGTGTTCAATTGTGGTGTGTGAATAAATTTTCATTACTTACATTTGTTAATGTTTTAATTTTTTTTCATACATAAACTCTAAAATTTACATTTTTTTGTGATCTATTTACCTTTTTTTGTTTACGGCATGAAGGGAGAACGAAAACTCAATGTTTTGATTTAATAAAAAAGTGTACATCTAAACTGGAGATGCACAATGCACAAATGTGGAGAGATATAATACCAAAGAGTGTCTGTGATTTTTCAGGATTGTGAGCTCTTTTCAGTTTTTACTTCTCAGGGTTTACAATCGTCAGGAAAAGGGAGAGGCGGGGGATTTTTAATTGAGTGTTGACTCCCAATCCGCAAGTCATTTCTTACAATAATATAGCCCGTTACGAATGAAAAATCACTTTACAATCATCTATGATTGTTAGGTCAGCTTTTTGCAAACGGGCAAAATAATGGCTTGTTTGACTCGGGTAAATATCCCACCGCACGTTCACTAGAGAATTTAATGAGCGTATGTTATTCTCTTTAAAAGCTTTGGATCCATAGGTCATTTGCATCTTTAACATGCTTGAAGCTTGCATATCCATTTTTAAAACACGTGTGGAACAAATCTCTTTCTTGTAAAATTCCAAGCTATTAGGGTTGCACTAGTTGAATTTCCCAAACTTGGATAACAAAAGTTTTGTGTTAATTTTTGGTGTGTGAAAAAATTTTTTTACTTACATTTGTTATTGTTTTAAATTTTTTCCATACATAAACTCAAAAATTTTGATTTTGCTGTGATCTATTTGCCTTTTTATGTTTACGGGATGGAGGGAGAGTGAAAACTCAAAGTTTTGATTTAAGAAAAAAGTGTACATCTAAAATGGAGACGCACAGTGCACAAATGTAGAGAGAGATACTTACAATGAGTGTCTGCAATTTTTAGGGAATTTAAGCTCTCTTTTTAGTTTTTATATCTCAGGTTTTGCAATCGTCGGGAAAAGGGGAAGGCGGGGTGTTTTTAACTGAGTGTTGACTCCCAATCCGTAAGTCATTTCTTACAAAAATATAGCCCGTTACGGATGATAAATAACTTTACAATCATCTATGATTGTTAGGTAAGCTTTTTGTGAACGGGCAAAATAATGGCTAGTTCGATTCTGGTAAATATCCCACCGCACGTTCATTGAGAATTTAATGAGCTTTTGTTATTCTCTTTAAAAGCTTTGGATCCATAGGTCATTTGCATCTTTAACATGTTTCAAGCATGCATATCCATTTTTAAAACACGTGTAGAAGAAATCTCTTTCTTGTAAAATTCCATGCAATTAGGGTTGAACTAGTGGAATTTCTCAAACTTGGAAAACAAAACTTTTGTGTTCATTTGTGGTGTGTGAGTAAATTTTCTGTACTTACATTTGTTATTGTTTTAATTTTTTTCACACATAAACTCGAAAATTTTCATTTTGTTGTGATCTATTTGCCTTTTTTGGTTTACAGGATGAAGGGAGAGCGAAAACTCAAAGTTTTGATTTAAGAAAAAAGTGTACATCTAAAATGGAGATGCACAATGCACAATTGTAGGGAGAGATAACTCCAAAGAGTGTTTGTAATTTTTAGGGATTGTAAGATCTTTTTAGTTTTTGTATCTCAGGTTTTGCAATCGTCGGGAAAACATGGAGGCGTGCTATTTTTAACTGACTGTTGACTCCCGATCCGTATGTCTTTTCTTACAAAAATATAGCCCGTTACTCATGATAAATCACATTACAATCATCTATGATTCTTAGGTCAGCTTTTTGAAAACGGGCAAAATAATGGCTTCTTTCACTCGGGTGAATATCCCACCGCACGTTCACTTCAGAATTTAATGAGTGTTTGTTATTCTAATTAAAAGCTTTGGATCCATAGGTCATTTGCATCTTTAACGTGTTTCAAGCATGCATATCCATTTTTAAAACACGTCTAGAAGAATTCTCTTTCTTGTAAAATTTCAAGCTATTAGGGTTGAACTAGTGGAATTTCCCAAACTTGGATAACAAAAATTTTGTGTTCAATTGTGGTGTGTGAATAAATTTTCATTACTTACATTTGTTAATGTTTTAATTTTTTTTCATACATAAACTCTAAAATTTACATTTTTTTGTGATCTATTTACCTTTTTTTGTTTACGGCATGAAGGGAGAACGAAAACTCAATGTTTTGATTTAATAAAAAAGTGTACATCTAAACTGGAGATGCACAATGCACAAATGTGGAGAGATATAATACCAAAGAGTGTCTGTGATTTTTCAGGATTGTGAGCTCTTTTCAGTTTTTACTTCTCAGGGTTTACAATCGTCAGGAAAAGGGAGAGGCGGGGGATTTTTAATTGAGTGTTGACTCCCAATCCGCAAGTCATTTCTTACAATAATATAGCCCGTTACGAATGAAAAATCACTTTACAATCATCTATGATTGTTAGGTCAGCTTTTTGCAAACGGGCCAAATAATGGCTTGTTTGACTCGGGTAAATATCCCACCGCACGTTCACTAGAGAATTTAATGAGCGTATGTTATTCTCTTTAAAAGCTTTGGATCCATAGGTCATTTGCATCTTTAACATGCTTGAAGCTTGCATATCCATTTTTAAAACACGTGTGGAACAAATCTCTTTCTTGTAAAATTCCAAGCTATTAGGGTTGCACTAGTTGAATTTCCCAAACTTGGATAACAAAAGTTTTGTGTTAATTTTTGGTGTGTGAAAAAATTTTTTTACTTACATTTGTTATTGTTTTAAATTTTTTCCATACATAAACTCAAAAATTTTCATTTTGCTGTGATCTATTTGCCTTTTTATGTTTACGGGATGGAGGGAGAGTGAAAACTCAAAGTTTTGATTTAAGAAAAAAGTGTACATCTAAAATGGAGACGCACAGTGCACAAATGTAGAGAGAGATACTTACAATGAGTGTCTGCAATTTTTAGGGAATTTAAGCTCTCTTTTTAGTTTTTATATCTCAGGTTTTGCAATCGTCGGGAAAAGGGGAAGGCGGGGTGTTTTTAACTGAGTGTTGACTCCCAATCCGTAAGTCATTTCTTACAAAAATATAGCCCGTTACGGATGATAAATAACTTTACAATCATCTATGATTGTTAGGTAAGCTTTTTGTGAACGGGCAAAATAATGGCTAGTTCGATTCTGGTAAATATCCCACCGCACGTTCATTGAGAATTTAATGAGCTTTTGTTATTCTCTTTAAAAGCTTTGGATCCATAGGTCATTTGCATCTTTAACATGTTTCAAGCATGCATATCCATTTTTAAAACACGTGTAGAAGAAATCTCTTTCTTGTAAAATTCCATGCAATTAGGGTTGAACTAGTGGAATTTCTCAAACTTGGAAAACAAAACTTTTGTGTTCATTTGTGGTGTGTGAGTAAATTTTCTGTACTTACATTTGTTATTGTTTTAATTTTTTTCACACATAAACTCGAAAATTTTCATTTTGTTGTGATCTATTTGCCTTTTTTGGTTTACAGGATGAAGGGAGAGCGAAAACTCAAAGTTTTGATTTAAGAAAAAAGTGTACATCTAAAATGGAGATGCACAATGCACAATTGTAGGGAGAGATAACTCCAAAGAGTGTTTGTAATTTTTAGGGATTGTAAGATCTTTTTAGTTTTTGTATCTCAGGTTTTGCAATCGTCGGGAAAACATGGAGGCGTGCTATTTTTAACTGACTGTTGACTCCCGATCCGTATGTCTTTTCTTACAAAAATATAGCCCGTTACTCATGATAAATCACATTACAATCATCTATGATTCTTAGGTCAGCTTTTTGAAAACGGGCAAAATAATGGCTTCTTTCACTCGGGTGAATATCCCACCGCACGTTCACTTCAGAATTTAATGAGTGTTTGTTATTCTAATTAAAAGCTTTGGATCCATAGGTCATTTGCATCTTTAACGTGTTTCAAGCATGCATATCCATTTTTAAAACACGTCTAGAAGAATTCTCTTTCTTGTAAAATTTCAAGCTATTAGGGTTGAACTAGTGGAATTTCCCAAACTTGGATAACAAAAATTTTGTGTTCAATTGTGGTGTGTGAATAAATTTTCATTACTTACATTTGTTAATGTTTTAATTTTTTTTCATACATAAACTCTAAAATTTACATTTTTTTGTGATCTATTTACCTTTTTTTGTTTACGGCATGAAGGGAGAACGAAAACTCAATGTTTTGATTTAATAAAAAAGTGTACATCTAAACTGGAGATGCACAATGCACAAATGTGGAGAGATATAATACCAAAGAGTGTCTGTGATTTTTCAGGATTGTGAGCTCTTTTCAGTTTTTACTTCTCAGGGTTTACAATCGTCAGGAAAAGGGAGAGGCGGGGGATTTTTAATTGAGTGTTGACTCCCAATCCGCAAGTCATTTCTTACAATAATATAGCCCGTTACGAATGAAAAATCACTTTACAATCATCTATGATTGTTAGGTCAGCTTTTTGCAAACGGGCCAAATAATGGCTTGTTTGACTCGGGTAAATATCCCACCGCACGTTCACTAGAGAATTTAATGAGCGTATGTTATTCTCTTTAAAAGCTTTGGATCCATAGGTCATTTGCATCTTTAACATGCTTGAAGCTTGCATATCCATTTTTAAAACACGTGTGGAACAAATCTCTTTCTTGTAAAATTCCAAGCTATTAGGGTTGCACTAGTTGAATTTCCCAAACTTGGATAACAAAAGTTTTGTGTTAATTTTTGGTGTGTGAAAAAATTTTTTTACTTACATTTGTTATTGTTTTAAATTTTTTCCATACATAAACTCAAAAATTTTCATTTTGCTGTGATCTATTTGCCTTTTTATGTTTACGGGATGGAGGGAGAGTGAAAACTCAAAGTTTTGATTTAAGAAAAAAGTGTACATCTAAAATGGAGACGCACAGTGCACAAATGTAGAGAGAGATACTTACAATGAGTGTCTGCAATTTTTAGGGAATTTAAGCTCTCTTTTTAGTTTTTATATCTCAGGTTTTGCAATCGTCGGGAAAAGGGGAAGGCGGGGTGTTTTTAACTGAGTGTTGACTCCCAATCCGTAAGTCATTTCTTACAAAAATATAGCCCGTTACGGATGATAAATAACTTTACAATCATCTATGATTGTTAGGTAAGCTTTTTGTGAACGGGCAAAATAATGGCTAGTTCGATTCTGGTAAATATCCCACCGCACGTTCATTGAGAATTTAATGAGCTTTTGTTATTCTCTTTAAAAGCTTTGGATCCATAGGTCATTTGCATCTTTAACATGTTTCAAGCATGCATATCCATTTTTAAAACACGTGTAGAAGAAATCTCTTTCTTGTAAAATTCCATGCAATTAGGGTTGAACTAGTGGAATTTCTCAAACTTGGAAAACAAAACTTTTGTGTTCATTTGTGGTGTGTGAGTAAATTTTCTGTACTTACATTTGTTATTGTTTTAATTTTTTTCACACATAAACTCGAAAATTTTCATTTTGTTGTGATCTATTTGCCTTTTTTGGTTTACAGGATGAAGGGAGAGCGAAAACTCAAAGTTTTGATTTAAGAAAAAAGTGTACATCTAAAATGGAGATGCACAATGCACAATTGTAGGGAGAGATAACTCCAAAGAGTGTTTGTAATTTTTAGGGATTGTAAGATCTTTTTAGTTTTTGTATCTCAGGTTTTGCAATCGTCGGGAAAACATGGAGGCGTGCTATTTTTAACTGACTGTTGACTCCCGATCCGTATGTCTTTTCTTACAAAAATATAGCCCGTTACTCATGATAAATCACATTACAATCATCTATGATTCTTAGGTCAGCTTTTTGAAAACGGGCAAAATAATGGCTTCTTTCACTCGGGTGAATATCCCACCGCACGTTCACTTCAGAATTTAATGAGTGTTTGTTATTCTAATTAAAAGCTTTGGATCCATAGGTCATTTGCATCTTTAACGTGTTTCAAGCATGCATATCCATTTTTAAAACACGTCTAGAAGAATTCTCTTTCTTGTAAAATTTCAAGCTATTAGGGTTGAACTAGTGGAATTTCCCAAACTTGGATAACAAAAATTTTGTGTTCAATTGTGGTGTGTGAATAAATTTTCATTACTTACATTTGTTAATGTTTTAATTTTTTTTCATACATAAACTCTAAAATTTACATTTTTTTGTGATCTATTTACCTTTTTTTGTTTACGGCATGAAGGGAGAACGAAAACTCAATGTTTTGATTTAATAAAAAAGTGTACATCTAAACTGGAGATGCACAATGCACAAATGTGGAGAGATATAATACCAAAGAGTGTCTGTGATTTTTCAGGATTGTGAGCTCTTTTCAGTTTTTACTTCTCAGGGTTTACAATCGTCAGGAAAAGGGAGAGGCGGGGGATTTTTAATTGAGTGTTGACTCCCAATCCGCAAGTCATTTCTTACAATAATATAGCCCGTTACGAATGAAAAATCACTTTACAATCATCTATGATTGTTAGGTCAGCTTTTTGCAAACGGGCAAAATAATGGCTTGTTTGACTCGGGTAAATATCCCACCGCACGTTCACTAGAGAATTTAATGAGCGTATGTTATTCTCTTTAAAAGCTTTGGATCCATAGGTCATTTGCATCTTTAACATGCTTGAAGCTTGCATATCCATTTTTAAAACACGTGTGGAACAAATCTCTTTCTTGTAAAATTCCAAGCTATTAGGGTTGCACTAGTTGAATTTCCCAAACTTGGATAACAAAAGTTTTGTGTTAATTTTTGGTGTGTGAAAAAATTTTTTTACTTACATTTGTTATTGTTTTAAATTTTTTCCATACATAAACTCAAAAATTTTCATTTTGCTGTGATCTATTTGCCTTTTTATGTTTACGGGATGGAGGGAGAGTGAAAACTCAAAGTTTTGATTTAAGAAAAAAGTGTACATCTAAAATGGAGACGCACAGTGCACAAATGTAGAGAGAGATACTTACAATGAGTGTCTGCAATTTTTAGGGAATTTAAGCTCTCTTTTTAGTTTTTATATCTCAGGTTTTGCAATCGTCGGGAAAAGGGGAAGGCGGGGTGTTTTTAACTGAGTGTTGACTCCCAATCCGTAAGTCATTTCTTACAAAAATATAGCCCGTTACGGATGATAAATAACTTTACAATCATCTATGATTGTTAGGTAAGCTTTTTGTGAACGGGCAAAATAATGGCTAGTTCGATTCTGGTAAATATCCCACCGCACGTTCATTGAGAATTTAATGAGCTTTTGTTATTCTCTTTAAAAGCTTTGGATCCATAGGTCATTTGCATCTTTAACATGTTTCAAGCATGCATATCCATTTTTAAAACACGTGTAGAAGAAATCTCTTTCTTGTAAAATTCCATGCAATTAGGGTTGAACTAGTGGAATTTCTCAAACTTGGAAAACAAAACTTTTGTGTTCATTTGTGGTGTGTGAGTAAATTTTCTGTACTTACATTTGTTATTGTTTTAATTTTTTTCACACATAAACTCGAAAATTTTCATTTTGTTGTGATCTATTTGCCTTTTTTGGTTTACAGGATGAAGGGAGAGCGAAAACTCAAAGTTTTGATTTAAGAAAAAAGTGTACATCTAAAATGGAGATGCACAATGCACAATTGTAGGGAGAGATAACTCCAAAGAGTGTTTGTAATTTTTAGGGATTGTAAGATCTTTTTAGTTTTTGTATCTCAGGTTTTGCAATCGTCGGGAAAACATGGAGGCGTGCTATTTTTAACTGACTGTTGACTCCCGATCCGTATGTCTTTTCTTACAAAAATATAGCCCGTTACTCATGATAAATCACATTACAATCATCTATGATTCTTAGGTCAGCTTTTTGAAAACGGGCAAAATAATGGCTTCTTTCACTCGGGTGAATATCCCACCGCACGTTCACTTCAGAATTTAATGAGTGTTTGTTATTCTAATTAAAAGCTTTGGATCCATAGGTCATTTGCATCTTTAACGTGTTTCAAGCATGCATATCCATTTTTAAAACACGTCTAGAAGAATTCTCTTTCTTGTAAAATTTCAAGCTATTAGGGTTGAACTAGTGGAATTTCCCAAACTTGGATAACAAAAATTTTGTGTTCAATTGTGGTGTGTGAATAAATTTTCATTACTTACATTTGTTAATGTTTTAATTTTTTTTCATACATAAACTCTAAAATTTACATTTTTTTGTGATCTATTTACCTTTTTTTGTTTACGGCATGAAGGGAGAACGAAAACTCAATGTTTTGATTTAATAAAAAAGTGTACATCTAAACTGGAGATGCACAATGCACAAATGTGGAGAGATATAATACCAAAGAGTGTCTGTGATTTTTCAGGATTGTGAGCTCTTTTCAGTTTTTACTTCTCAGGGTTTACAATCGTCAGGAAAAGGGAGAGGCGGGGGATTTTTAATTGAGTGTTGACTCCCAATCCGCAAGTCATTTCTTACAATAATATAGCCCGTTACGAATGAAAAATCACTTTACAATCATCTATGATTGTTAGGTCAGCTTTTTGCAAACGGGCAAAATAATGGCTTGTTTGACTCGGGTAAATATCCCACCGCACGTTCACTAGAGAATTTAATGAGCGTATGTTATTCTCTTTAAAAGCTTTGGATCCATAGGTCATTTGCATCTTTAACATGCTTGAAGCTTGCATATCCATTTTTAAAACACGTGTGGAACAAATCTCTTTCTTGTAAAATTCCAAGCTATTAGGGTTGCACTAGTTGAATTTCCCAAACTTGGATAACAAAAGTTTTGTGTTAATTTTTGGTGTGTGAAAAAATTTTTTTACTTACATTTGTTATTGTTTTAAATTTTTTCCATACATAAACTCAAAAATTTTGATTTTGCTGTGATCTATTTGCCTTTTTATGTTTACGGGATGGAGGGAGAGTGAAAACTCAAAGTTTTGATTTAAGAAAAAAGTGTACATCTAAAATGGAGACGCACAGTGCACAAATGTAGAGAGAGATACTTACAATGAGTGTCTGCAATTTTTAGGGAATTTAAGCTCTCTTTTTAGTTTTTATATCTCAGGTTTTGCAATCGTCGGGAAAAGGGGAAGGCGGGGTGTTTTTAACTGAGTGTTGACTCCCAATCCGTAAGTCATTTCTTACAAAAATATAGCCCGTTACGGATGATAAATAACTTTACAATCATCTATGATTGTTAGGTAAGCTTTTTGTGAACGGGCAAAATAATGGCTAGTTCGATTCTGGTAAATATCCCACCGCACGTTCATTGAGAATTTAATGAGCTTTTGTTATTCTCTTTAAAAGCTTTGGATCCATAGGTCATTTGCATCTTTAACATGTTTCAAGCATGCATATCCATTTTTAAAACACGTGTAGAAGAAATCTCTTTCTTGTAAAATTCCATGCAATTAGGGTTGAACTAGTGGAATTTCTCAAACTTGGAAAACAAAACTTTTGTGTTCATTTGTGGTGTGTGAGTAAATTTTCTGTACTTACATTTGTTATTGTTTTAATTTTTTTCACACATAAACTCGAAAATTTTCATTTTGTTGTGATCTATTTGCCTTTTTTGGTTTACAGGATGAAGGGAGAGCGAAAACTCAAAGTTTTGATTTAAGAAAAAAGTGTACATCTAAAATGGAGATGCACAATGCACAATTGTAGGGAGAGATAACTCCAAAGAGTGTTTGTAATTTTTAGGGATTGTAAGATCTTTTTAGTTTTTGTATCTCAGGTTTTGCAATCGTCGGGAAAACATGGAGGCGTGCTATTTTTAACTGACTGTTGACTCCCGATCCGTATGTCTTTTCTTACAAAAATATAGCCCGTTACTCATGATAAATCACATTACAATCATCTATGATTCTTAGGTCAGCTTTTTGAAAACGGGCAAAATAATGGCTTCTTTCACTCGGGTGAATATCCCACCGCACGTTCACTTCAGAATTTAATGAGTGTTTGTTATTCTAATTAAAAGCTTTGGATCCATAGGTCATTTGCATCTTTAACGTGTTTCAAGCATGCATATCCATTTTTAAAACACGTCTAGAAGAATTCTCTTTCTTGTAAAATTTCAAGCTATTAGGGTTGAACTAGTGGAATTTCCCAAACTTGGATAACAAAAATTTTGTGTTCAATTGTGGTGTGTGAATAAATTTTCATTACTTACATTTGTTAATGTTTTAATTTTTTTTCATACATAAACTCTAAAATTTACATTTTTTTGTGATCTATTTACCTTTTTTTGTTTACGGCATGAAGGGAGAACGAAAACTCAATGTTTTGATTTAATAAAAAAGTGTACATCTAAACTGGAGATGCACAATGCACAAATGTGGAGAGATATAATACCAAAGAGTGTCTGTGATTTTTCAGGATTGTGAGCTCTTTTCAGTTTTTACTTCTCAGGGTTTACAATCGTCAGGAAAAGGGAGAGGCGGGGGATTTTTAATTGAGTGTTGACTCCCAATCCGCAAGTCATTTCTTACAATAATATAGCCCGTTACGAATGAAAAATCACTTTACAATCATCTATGATTGTTAGGTCAGCTTTTTGCAAACGGGCAAAATAATGGCTTGTTTGACTCGGGTAAATATCCCACCGCACGTTCACTAGAGAATTTAATGAGCGTATGTTATTCTCTTTAAAAGCTTTGGATCCATAGGTCATTTGCATCTTTAACATGCTTGAAGCTTGCATATCCATTTTTAAAACACGTGTGGAACAAATCTCTTTCTTGTAAAATTCCAAGCTATTAGGGTTGCACTAGTTGAATTTCCCAAACTTGGATAACAAAAGTTTTGTGTTAATTTTTGGTGTGTGAAAAAATTTTTTTACTTACATTTGTTATTGTTTTAAATTTTTTCCATACATAAACTCAAAAATTTTGATTTTGCTGTGATCTATTTGCCTTTTTATGTTTACGGGATGGAGGGAGAGTGAAAACTCAAAGTTTTGATTTAAGAAAAAAGTGTACATCTAAAATGGAGACGCACAGTGCACAAATGTAGAGAGAGATACTTACAATGAGTGTCTGCAATTTTTAGGGAATTTAAGCTCTCTTTTTAGTTTTTATATCTCAGGTTTTGCAATCGTCGGGAAAAGGGGAAGGCGGGGTGTTTTTAACTGAGTGTTGACTCCCAATCCGTAAGTCATTTCTTACAAAAATATAGCCCGTTACGGATGATAAATAACTTTACAATCATCTATGATTGTTAGGTAAGCTTTTTGTGAACGGGCAAAATAATGGCTAGTTCGATTCTGGTAAATATCCCACCGCACGTTCATTGAGAATTTAATGAGCTTTTGTTATTCTCTTTAAAAGCTTTGGATCCATAGGTCATTTGCATCTTTAACATGTTTCAAGCATGCATATCCATTTTTAAAACACGTGTAGAAGAAATCTCTTTCTTGTAAAATTCCATGCAATTAGGGTTGAACTAGTGGAATTTCTCAAACTTGGAAAACAAAACTTTTGTGTTCATTTGTGGTGTGTGAGTAAATTTTCTGTACTTACATTTGTTATTGTTTTAATTTTTTTCACACATAAACTCGAAAATTTTCATTTTGTTGTGATCTATTTGCCTTTTTTGGTTTACAGGATGAAGGGAGAGCGAAAACTCAAAGTTTTGATTTAAGAAAAAAGTGTACATCTAAAATGGAGATGCACAATGCACAATTGTAGGGAGAGATAACTCCAAAGAGTGTTTGTAATTTTTAGGGATTGTAAGATCTTTTTAGTTTTTGTATCTCAGGTTTTGCAATCGTCGGGAAAACATGGAGGCGTGCTATTTTTAACTGACTGTTGACTCCCGATCCGTATGTCTTTTCTTACAAAAATATAGCCCGTTACTCATGATAAATCACATTACAATCATCTATGATTCTTAGGTCAGCTTTTTGAAAACGGGCAAAATAATGGCTTCTTTCACTCGGGTGAATATCCCACCGCACGTTCACTTCAGAATTTAATGAGTGTTTGTTATTCTAATTAAAAGCTTTGGATCCATAGGTCATTTGCATCTTTAACGTGTTTCAAGCATGCATATCCATTTTTAAAACACGTCTAGAAGAATTCTCTTTCTTGTAAAATTTCAAGCTATTAGGGTTGAACTAGTGGAATTTCCCAAACTTGGATAACAAAAATTTTGTGTTCAATTGTGGTGTGTGAATAAATTTTCATTACTTACATTTGTTAATGTTTTAATTTTTTTTCATACATAAACTCTAAAATTTACATTTTTTTGTGATCTATTTACCTTTTTTTGTTTACGGCATGAAGGGAGAACGAAAACTCAATGTTTTGATTTAATAAAAAAGTGTACATCTAAACTGGAGATGCACAATGCACAAATGTGGAGAGATATAATACCAAAGAGTGTCTGTGATTTTTCAGGATTGTGAGCTCTTTTCAGTTTTTACTTCTCAGGGTTTACAATCGTCAGGAAAAGGGAGAGGCGGGGGATTTTTAATTGAGTGTTGACTCCCAATCCGCAAGTCATTTCTTACAATAATATAGCCCGTTACGAATGAAAAATCACTTTACAATCATCTATGATTGTTAGGTCAGCTTTTTGCAAACGGGCAAAATAATGGCTTGTTTGACTCGGGTAAATATCCCACCGCACGTTCACTAGAGAATTTAATGAGCGTATGTTATTCTCTTTAAAAGCTTTGGATCCATAGGTCATTTGCATCTTTAACATGCTTGAAGCTTGCATATCCATTTTTAAAACACGTGTGGAACAAATCTCTTTCTTGTAAAATTCCAAGCTATTAGGGTTGCACTAGTTGAATTTCCCAAACTTGGATAACAAAAGTTTTGTGTTAATTTTTGGTGTGTGAAAAAATTTTTTTACTTACATTTGTTATTGTTTTAAATTTTTTCCATACATAAACTCAAAAATTTTCATTTTGCTGTGATCTATTTGCCTTTTTATGTTTACGGGATGGAGGGAGAGTGAAAACTCAAAGTTTTGATTTAAGAAAAAAGTGTACATCTAAAATGGAGACGCACAGTGCACAAATGTAGAGAGAGATACTTACAATGAGTGTCTGCAATTTTTAGGGAATTTAAGCTCTCTTTTTAGTTTTTATATCTCAGGTTTTGCAATCGTCGGGAAAAGGGGAAGGCGGGGTGTTTTTAACTGAGTGTTGACTCCCAATCCGTAAGTCATTTCTTACAAAAATATAGCCCGTTACGGATGATAAATAACTTTACAATCATCTATGATTGTTAGGTAAGCTTTTTGTGAACGGGCAAAATAATGGCTAGTTCGATTCTGGTAAATATCCCACCGCACGTTCATTGAGAATTTAATGAGCTTTTGTTATTCTCTTTAAAAGCTTTGGATCCATAGGTCATTTGCATCTTTAACATGTTTCAAGCATGCATATCCATTTTTAAAACACGTGTAGAAGAAATCTCTTTCTTGTAAAATTCCATGCAATTAGGGTTGAACTAGTGGAATTTCTCAAACTTGGAAAACAAAACTTTTGTGTTCATTTGTGGTGTGTCAGTAAATTTTCTGTACTTACATTTGTTATTGTTTTAATTTTTTTCACACATAAACTCGAAAATTTTCATTTTGTTGTGATCTATTTGCCTTTTTTGGTTTACAGGATGAAGGGAGAGCGAAAACTCAAAGTTTTGATTTAAGAAAAAAGTGTACATCTAAAATGGAGATGCACAATGCACAATTGTAGGGAGAGATAACTCCAAAGAGTGTTTGTAATTTTTAGGGATTGTAAGATCTTTTTAGTTTTTGTATCTCAGGTTTTGCAATCGTCGGGAAAACATGGAGGCGTGCTATTTTTAACTGACTGTTGACTCCCGATCCGTATGTCTTTTCTTACAAAAATATAGCCCGTTACTCATGATAAATCACATTACAATCATCTATGATTCTTAGGTCAGCTTTTTGAAAACGGGCAAAATAATGGCTTCTTTCACTCGGGTGAATATCCCACCGCACGTTCACTTCAGAATTTAATGAGTGTTTGTTATTCTAATTAAAAGCTTTGGATCCATAGGTCATTTGCATCTTTAACGTGTTTCAAGCATGCATATCCATTTTTAAAACACGTCTAGAAGAATTCTCTTTCTTGTAAAATTTCAAGCTATTAGGGTTGAACTAGTGGAATTTCCCAAACTTGGATAACAAAAATTTTGTGTTCAATTGTGGTGTGTGAATAAATTTTCATTACTTACATTTGTTAATGTTTTAATTTTTTTTCATACATAAACTCTAAAATTTACATTTTTTTGTGATCTATTTACCTTTTTTTGTTTACGGCATGAAGGGAGAACGAAAACTCAATGTTTTGATTTAATAAAAAAGTGTACATCTAAACTGGAGATGCACAATGCACAAATGTGGAGAGATATAATACCAAAGAGTGTCTGTGATTTTTCAGGATTGTGAGCTCTTTTCAGTTTTTACTTCTCAGGGTTTACAATCGTCAGGAAAAGGGAGAGGCGGGGGATTTTTAATTGAGTGTTGACTCCCAATCCGCAAGTCATTTCTTACAATAATATAGCCCGTTACGAATGAAAAATCACTTTACAATCATCTATGATTGTTAGGTCAGCTTTTTGCAAACGGGCAAAATAATGGCTTGTTTGACTCGGGTAAATATCCCACCGCACGTTCACTAGAGAATTTAATGAGCGTATGTTATTCTCTTTAAAAGCTTTGGATCCATAGGTCATTTGCATCTTTAACATGCTTGAAGCTTGCATATCCATTTTTAAAACACGTGTGGAACAAATCTCTTTCTTGTAAAATTCCAAGCTATTAGGGTTGCACTAGTTGAATTTCCCAAACTTGGATAACAAAAGTTTTGTGTTAATTTTTGGTGTGTGAAAAAATTTTTTTACTTACATTTGTTATTGTTTTAAATTTTTTCCATACATAAACTCAAAAATTTTGATTTTGCTGTGATCTATTTGCCTTTTTATGTTTACGGGATGGAGGGAGAGTGAAAACTCAAAGTTTTGATTTAAGAAAAAAGTGTACATCTAAAATGGAGACGCACAGTGCACAAATGTAGAGAGAGATACTTACAATGAGTGTCTGCAATTTTTAGGGAATTTAAGCTCTCTTTTTAGTTTTTATATCTCAGGTTTTGCAATCGTCGGGAAAAGGGGAAGGCGGGGTGTTTTTAACTGAGTGTTGACTCCCAATCCGTAAGTCATTTCTTACAAAAATATAGCCCGTTACGGATGATAAATAACTTTACAATCATCTATGATTGTTAGGTAAGCTTTTTGTGAACGGGCAAAATAATGGCTAGTTCGATTCTGGTAAATATCCCACCGCACGTTCATTGAGAATTTAATGAGCTTTTGTTATTCTCTTTAAAAGCTTTGGATCCATAGGTCATTTGCATCTTTAACATGTTTCAAGCATGCATATCCATTTTTAAAACACGTGTAGAAGAAATCTCTTTCTTGTAAAATTCCATGCAATTAGGGTTGAACTAGTGGAATTTCTCAAACTTGGAAAACAAAACTTTTGTGTTCATTTGTGGTGTGTGAGTAAATTTTCTGTACTTACATTTGTTATTGTTTTAATTTTTTTCACACATAAACTCGAAAATTTTCATTTTGTTGTGATCTATTTGCCTTTTTTGGTTTACAGGATGAAGGGAGAGCGAAAACTCAAAGTTTTGATTTAAGAAAAAAGTGTACATCTAAAATGGAGATGCACAATGCACAATTGTAGGGAGAGATAACTCCAAAGAGTGTTTGTAATTTTTAGGGATTGTAAGATCTTTTTAGTTTTTGTATCTCAGGTTTTGCAATCGTCGGGAAAACATGGAGGCGTGCTATTTTTAACTGACTGTTGACTCCCGATCCGTATGTCTTTTCTTACAAAAATATAGCCCGTTACTCATGATAAATCACATTACAATCATCTATGATTCTTAGGTCAGCTTTTTGAAAACGGGCAAAATAATGGCTTCTTTCACTCGGGTGAATATCCCACCGCACGTTCACTTCAGAATTTAATGAGTGTTTGTTATTCTAATTAAAAGCTTTGGATCCATAGGTCATTTGCATCTTTAACGTGTTTCAAGCATGCATATCCATTTTTAAAACACGTCTAGAAGAATTCTCTTTCTTGTAAAATTTCAAGCTATTAGGGTTGAACTAGTGGAATTTCCCAAACTTGGATAACAAAAATTTTGTGTTCAATTGTGGTGTGTGAATAAATTTTCATTACTTACATTTGTTAATGTTTTAATTTTTTTTCATACATAAACTCTAAAATTTACATTTTTTTGTGATCTATTTACCTTTTTTTGTTTACGGCATGAAGGGAGAACGAAAACTCAATGTTTTGATTTAATAAAAAAGTGTACATCTAAACTGGAGATGCACAATGCACAAATGTGGAGAGATATAATACCAAAGAGTGTCTGTGATTTTTCAGGATTGTGAGCTCTTTTCAGTTTTTACTTCTCAGGGTTTACAATCGTCAGGAAAAGGGAGAGGCGGGGGATTTTTAATTGAGTGTTGACTCCCAATCCGCAAGTCATTTCTTACAATAATATAGCCCGTTACGAATGAAAAATCACTTTACAATCATCTATGATTGTTAGGTCAGCTTTTTGCAAACGGGCAAAATAATGGCTTGTTTGACTCGGGTAAATATCCCACCGCACGTTCACTAGAGAATTTAATGAGCGTATGTTATTCTCTTTAAAAGCTTTGGATCCATAGGTCATTTGCATCTTTAACATGCTTGAAGCTTGCATATCCATTTTTAAAACACGTGTGGAACAAATCTCTTTCTTGTAAAATTCCAAGCTATTAGGGTTGCACTAGTTGAATTTCCCAAACTTGGATAACAAAAGTTTTGTGTTAATTTTTGGTGTGTGAAAAAATTTTTTTACTTACATTTGTTATTGTTTTAAATTTTTTCCATACATAAACTCAAAAATTTTGATTTTGCTGTGATCTATTTGCCTTTTTATGTTTACGGGATGGAGGGAGAGTGAAAACTCAAAGTTTTGATTTAAGAAAAAAGTGTACATCTAAAATGGAGACGCACAGTGCACAAATGTAGAGAGAGATACTTACAATGAGTGTCTGCAATTTTTAGGGAATTTAAGCTCTCTTTTTAGTTTTTATATCTCAGGTTTTGCAATCGTCGGGAAAAGGGGAAGGCGGGGTGTTTTTAACTGAGTGTTGACTCCCAATCCGTAAGTCATTTCTTACAAAAATATAGCCCGTTACGGATGATAAATAACTTTACAATCATCTATGATTGTTAGGTAAGCTTTTTGTGAACGGGCAAAATAATGGCTAGTTCGATTCTGGTAAATATCCCACCGCACGTTCATTGAGAATTTAATGAGCTTTTGTTATTCTCTTTAAAAGCTTTGGATCCATAGGTCATTTGCATCTTTAACATGTTTCAAGCATGCATATCCATTTTTAAAACACGTGTAGAAGAAATCTCTTTCTTGTAAAATTCCATGCAATTAGGGTTGAACTAGTGGAATTTCTCAAACTTGGAAAACAAAACTTTTGTGTTCATTTGTGGTGTGTGAGTAAATTTTCTGTACTTACATTTGTTATTGTTTTAATTTTTTTCACACATAAACTCGAAAATTTTCATTTTGTTGTGATCTATTTGCCTTTTTTGGTTTACAGGATGAAGGGAGAGCGAAAACTCAAAGTTTTGATTTAAGAAAAAAGTGTACATCTAAAATGGAGATGCACAATGCACAATTGTAGGGAGAGATAACTCCAAAGAGTGTTTGTAATTTTTAGGGATTGTAAGATCTTTTTAGTTTTTGTATCTCAGGTTTTGCAATCGTCGGGAAAACATGGAGGCGTGCTATTTTTAACTGACTGTTGACTCCCGATCCGTATGTCTTTTCTTACAAAAATATAGCCCGTTACTCATGATAAATCACATTACAATCATCTATGATTCTTAGGTCAGCTTTTTGAAAACGGGCAAAATAATGGCTTCTTTCACTCGGGTGAATATCCCACCGCACGTTCACTTCAGAATTTAATGAGTGTTTGTTATTCTAATTAAAAGCTTTGGATCCATAGGTCATTTGCATCTTTAACGTGTTTCAAGCATGCATATCCATTTTTAAAACACGTCTAGAAGAATTCTCTTTCTTGTAAAATTTCAAGCTATTAGGGTTGAACTAGTGGAATTTCCCAAACTTGGATAACAAAAATTTTGTGTTCAATTGTGGTGTGTGAATAAATTTTCATTACTTACATTTGTTAATGTTTTAATTTTTTTTCATACATAAACTCTAAAATTTACATTTTTTTGTGATCTATTTACCTTTTTTTGTTTACGGCATGAAGGGAGAACGAAAACTCAATGTTTTGATTTAATAAAAAAGTGTACATCTAAACTGGAGATGCACAATGCACAAATGTGGAGAGATATAATACCAAAGAGTGTCTGTGATTTTTCAGGATTGTGAGCTCTTTTCAGTTTTTACTTCTCAGGGTTTACAATCGTCAGGAAAAGGGAGAGGCGGGGGATTTTTAATTGAGTGTTGACTCCCAATCCGCAAGTCATTTCTTACAATAATATAGCCCGTTACGAATGAAAAATCACTTTACAATCATCTATGATTGTTAGGTCAGCTTTTTGCAAACGGGCAAAATAATGGCTTGTTTGACTCGGGTAAATATCCCACCGCACGTTCACTAGAGAATTTAATGAGCGTATGTTATTCTCTTTAAAAGCTTTGGATCCATAGGTCATTTGCATCTTTAACATGCTTGAAGCTTGCATATCCATTTTTAAAACACGTGTGGAACAAATCTCTTTCTTGTAAAATTCCAAGCTATTAGGGTTGCACTAGTTGAATTTCCCAAACTTGGATAACAAAAGTTTTGTGTTAATTTTTGGTGTGTGAAAAAATTTTTTTACTTACATTTGTTATTGTTTTAAATTTTTTCCATACATAAACTCAAAAATTTTGATTTTGCTGTGATCTATTTGCCTTTTTATGTTTACGGGATGGAGGGAGAGTGAAAACTCAAAGTTTTGATTTAAGAAAAAAGTGTACATCTAAAATGGAGACGCACAGTGCACAAATGTAGAGAGAGATACTTACAATGAGTGTCTGCAATTTTTAGGGAATTTAAGCTCTCTTTTTAGTTTTTATATCTCAGGTTTTGCAATCGTCGGGAAAAGGGGAAGGCGGGGTGTTTTTAACTGAGTGTTGACTCCCAATCCGTAAGTCATTTCTTACAAAAATATAGCCCGTTACGGATGATAAATAACTTTACAATCATCTATGATTGTTAGGTAAGCTTTTTGTGAACGGGCAAAATAATGGCTAGTTCGATTCTGGTAAATATCCCACCGCACGTTCATTGAGAATTTAATGAGCTTTTGTTATTCTCTTTAAAAGCTTTGGATCCATAGGTCATTTGCATCTTTAACATGTTTCAAGCATGCATATCCATTTTTAAAACACGTGTAGAAGAAATCTCTTTCTTGTAAAATTCCATGCAATTAGGGTTGAACTAGTGGAATTTCTCAAACTTGGAAAACAAAACTTTTGTGTTCATTTGTGGTGTGTGAGTAAATTTTCTGTACTTACATTTGTTATTGTTTTAATTTTTTTCACACATAAACTCGAAAATTTTCATTTTGTTGTGATCTATTTGCCTTTTTTGGTTTACAGGATGAAGGGAGAGCGAAAACTCAAAGTTTTGATTTAAGAAAAAAGTGTACATCTAAAATGGAGATGCACAATGCACAATTGTAGGGAGAGATAACTCCAAAGAGTGTTTGTAATTTTTAGGGATTGTAAGATCTTTTTAGTTTTTGTATCTCAGGTTTTGCAATCGTCGGGAAAACATGGAGGCGTGCTATTTTTAACTGACTGTTGACTCCCGATCCGTATGTCTTTTCTTACAAAAATATAGCCCGTTACTCATGATAAATCACATTACAATCATCTATGATTCTTAGGTCAGCTTTTTGAAAACGGGCAAAATAATGGCTTCTTTCACTCGGGTGAATATCCCACCGCACGTTCACTTCAGAATTTAATGAGTGTTTGTTATTCTAATTAAAAGCTTTGGATCCATAGGTCATTTGCATCTTTAACGTGTTTCAAGCATGCATATCCATTTTTAAAACACGTCTAGAAGAATTCTCTTTCTTGTAAAATTTCAAGCTATTAGGGTTGAACTAGTGGAATTTCCCAAACTTGGATAACAAAAATTTTGTGTTCAATTGTGGTGTGTGAATAAATTTTCATTACTTACATTTGTTAATGTTTTAATTTTTTTTCATACATAAACTCTAAAATTTACATTTTTTTGTGATCTATTTACCTTTTTTTGTTTACGGCATGAAGGGAGAACGAAAACTCAATGTTTTGATTTAATAAAAAAGTGTACATCTAAACTGGAGATGCACAATGCACAAATGTGGAGAGATATAATACCAAAGAGTGTCTGTGATTTTTCAGGATTGTGAGCTCTTTTCAGTTTTTACTTCTCAGGGTTTACAATCGTCAGGAAAAGGGAGAGGCGGGGGATTTTTAATTGAGTGTTGACTCCCAATCCGCAAGTCATTTCTTACAATAATATAGCCCGTTACGAATGAAAAATCACTTTACAATCATCTATGATTGTTAGGTCAGCTTTTTGCAAACGGGCAAAATAATGGCTTGTTTGACTCGGGTAAATATCCCACCGCACGTTCACTAGAGAATTTAATGAGCGTATGTTATTCTCTTTAAAAGCTTTGGATCCATAGGTCATTTGCATCTTTAACATGCTTGAAGCTTGCATATCCATTTTTAAAACACGTGTGGAACAAATCTCTTTCTTGTAAAATTCCAAGCTATTAGGGTTGCACTAGTTGAATTTCCCAAACTTGGATAACAAAAGTTTTGTGTTAATTTTTGGTGTGTGAAAAAATTTTTTTACTTACATTTGTTATTGTTTTAAATTTTTTCCATACATAAACTCAAAAATTTTGATTTTGCTGTGATCTATTTGCCTTTTTATGTTTACGGGATGGAGGGAGAGTGAAAACTCAAAGTTTTGATTTAAGAAAAAAGTGTACATCTAAAATGGAGACGCACAGTGCACAAATGTAGAGAGAGATACTTACAATGAGTGTCTGCAATTTTTAGGGAATTTAAGCTCTCTTTTTAGTTTTTATATCTCAGGTTTTGCAATCGTCGGGAAAAGGGGAAGGCGGGGTGTTTTTAACTGAGTGTTGACTCCCAATCCGTAAGTCATTTCTTACAAAAATATAGCCCGTTACGGATGATAAATAACTTTACAATCATCTATGATTGTTAGGTAAGCTTTTTGTGAACGGGCAAAATAATGGCTAGTTCGATTCTGGTAAATATCCCACCGCACGTTCATTGAGAATTTAATGAGCTTTTGTTATTCTCTTTAAAAGCTTTGGATCCATAGGTCATTTGCATCTTTAACATGTTTCAAGCATGCATATCCATTTTTAAAACACGTGTAGAAGAAATCTCTTTCTTGTAAAATTCCATGCAATTAGGGTTGAACTAGTGGAATTTCTCAAACTTGGAAAACAAAACTTTTGTGTTCATTTGTGGTGTGTCAGTAAATTTTCTGTACTTACATTTGTTATTGTTTTAATTTTTTTCACACATAAACTCGAAAATTTTCATTTTGTTGTGATCTATTTGCCTTTTTTGGTTTACAGGATGAAGGGAGAGCGAAAACTCAAAGTTTTGATTTAAGAAAAAAGTGTACATCTAAAATGGAGATGCACAATGCACAATTGTAGGGAGAGATAACTCCAAAGAGTGTTTGTAATTTTTAGGGATTGTAAGATCTTTTTAGTTTTTGTATCTCAGGTTTTGCAATCGTCGGGAAAACATGGAGGCGTGCTATTTTTAACTGACTGTTGACTCCCGATCCGTATGTCTTTTCTTACAAAAATATAGCCCGTTACTCATGATAAATCACATTACAATCATCTATGATTCTTAGGTCAGCTTTTTGAAAACGGGCAAAATAATGGCTTCTTTCACTCGGGTGAATATCCCACCGCACGTTCACTTCAGAATTTAATGAGTGTTTGTTATTCTAATTAAAAGCTTTGGATCCATAGGTCATTTGCATCTTTAACGTGTTTCAAGCATGCATATCCATTTTTAAAACACGTCTAGAAGAATTCTCTTTCTTGTAAAATTTCAAGCTATTAGGGTTGAACTAGTGGAATTTCCCAAACTTGGATAACAAAAATTTTGTGTTCAATTGTGGTGTGTGAATAAATTTTCATTACTTACATTTGTTAATGTTTTAATTTTTTTTCATACATAAACTCTAAAATTTACATTTTTTTGTGATCTATTTACCTTTTTTTGTTTACGGCATGAAGGGAGAACGAAAACTCAATGTTTTGATTTAATAAAAAAGTGTACATCTAAACTGGAGATGCACAATGCACAAATGTGGAGAGATATAATACCAAAGAGTGTCTGTGATTTTTCAGGATTGTGAGCTCTTTTCAGTTTTTACTTCTCAGGGTTTACAATCGTCAGGAAAAGGGAGAGGCGGGGGATTTTTAATTGAGTGTTGACTCCCAATCCGCAAGTCATTTCTTACAATAATATAGCCCGTTACGAATGAAAAATCACTTTACAATCATCTATGATTGTTAGGTCAGCTTTTTGCAAACGGGCAAAATAATGGCTTGTTTGACTCGGGTAAATATCCCACCGCACGTTCACTAGAGAATTTAATGAGCGTATGTTATTCTCTTTAAAAGCTTTGGATCCATAGGTCATTTGCATCTTTAACATGCTTGAAGCTTGCATATCCATTTTTAAAACACGTGTGGAACAAATCTCTTTCTTGTAAAATTCCAAGCTATTAGGGTTGCACTAGTTGAATTTCCCAAACTTGGATAACAAAAGTTTTGTGTTAATTTTTGGTGTGTGAAAAAATTTTTTTACTTACATTTGTTATTGTTTTAAATTTTTTCCATACATAAACTCAAAAATTTTGATTTTGCTGTGATCTATTTGCCTTTTTATGTTTACGGGATGGAGGGAGAGTGAAAACTCAAAGTTTTGATTTAAGAAAAAAGTGTACATCTAAAATGGAGACGCACAGTGCACAAATGTAGAGAGAGATACTTACAATGAGTGTCTGCAATTTTTAGGGAATTTAAGCTCTCTTTTTAGTTTTTATATCTCAGGTTTTGCAATCGTCGGGAAAAGGGGAAGGCGGGGTGTTTTTAACTGAGTGTTGACTCCCAATCCGTAAGTCATTTCTTACAAAAATATAGCCCGTTACGGATGATAAATAACTTTACAATCATCTATGATTGTTAGGTAAGCTTTTTGTGAACGGGCAAAATAATGGCTAGTTCGATTCTGGTAAATATCCCACCGCACGTTCATTGAGAATTTAATGAGCTTTTGTTATTCTCTTTAAAAGCTTTGGATCCATAGGTCATTTGCATCTTTAACATGTTTCAAGCATGCATATCCATTTTTAAAACACGTGTAGAAGAAATCTCTTTCTTGTAAAATTCCATGCAATTAGGGTTGAACTAGTGGAATTTCTCAAACTTGGAAAACAAAACTTTTGTGTTCATTTGTGGTGTGTGAGTAAATTTTCTGTACTTACATTTGTTATTGTTTTAATTTTTTTCACACATAAACTCGAAAATTTTCATTTTGTTGTGATCTATTTGCCTTTTTTGGTTTACAGGATGAAGGGAGAGCGAAAACTCAAAGTTTTGATTTAAGAAAAAAGTGTACATCTAAAATGGAGATGCACAATGCACAATTGTAGGGAGAGATAACTCCAAAGAGTGTTTGTAATTTTTAGGGATTGTAAGATCTTTTTAGTTTTTGTATCTCAGGTTTTGCAATCGTCGGGAAAACATGGAGGCGTGCTATTTTTAACTGACTGTTGACTCCCGATCCGTATGTCTTTTCTTACAAAAATATAGCCCGTTACTCATGATAAATCACATTACAATCATCTATGATTCTTAGGTCAGCTTTTTGAAAACGGGCAAAATAATGGCTTCTTTCACTCGGGTGAATATCCCACCGCACGTTCACTTCAGAATTTAATGAGTGTTTGTTATTCTAATTAAAAGCTTTGGATCCATAGGTCATTTGCATCTTTAACGTGTTTCAAGCATGCATATCCATTTTTAAAACACGTCTAGAAGAATTCTCTTTCTTGTAAAATTTCAAGCTATTAGGGTTGAACTAGTGGAATTTCCCAAACTTGGATAACAAAAATTTTGTGTTCAATTGTGGTGTGTGAATAAATTTTCATTACTTACATTTGTTAATGTTTTAATTTTTTTTCATACATAAACTCTAAAATTTACATTTTTTTGTGATCTATTTACCTTTTTTTGTTTACGGCATGAAGGGAGAACGAAAACTCAATGTTTTGATTTAATAAAAAAGTGTACATCTAAACTGGAGATGCACAATGCACAAATGTGGAGAGATATAATACCAAAGAGTGTCTGTGATTTTTCAGGATTGTGAGCTCTTTTCAGTTTTTACTTCTCAGGGTTTACAATCGTCAGGAAAAGGGAGAGGCGGGGGATTTTTAATTGAGTGTTGACTCCCAATCCGCAAGTCATTTCTTACAATAATATAGCCCGTTACGAATGAAAAATCACTTTACAATCATCTATGATTGTTAGGTCAGCTTTTTGCAAACGGGCAAAATAATGGCTTGTTTGACTCGGGTAAATATCCCACCGCACGTTCACTAGAGAATTTAATGAGCGTATGTTATTCTCTTTAAAAGCTTTGGATCCATAGGTCATTTGCATCTTTAACATGCTTGAAGCTTGCATATCCATTTTTAAAACACGTGTGGAACAAATCTCTTTCTTGTAAAATTCCAAGCTATTAGGGTTGCACTAGTTGAATTTCCCAAACTTGGATAACAAAAGTTTTGTGTTAATTTTTGGTGTGTGAAAAAATTTTTTTACTTACATTTGTTATTGTTTTAAATTTTTTCCATACATAAACTCAAAAATTTTGATTTTGCTGTGATCTATTTGCCTTTTTATGTTTACGGGATGGAGGGAGAGTGAAAACTCAAAGTTTTGATTTAAGAAAAAAGTGTACATCTAAAATGGAGACGCACAGTGCACAAATGTAGAGAGAGATACTTACAATGAGTGTCTGCAATTTTTAGGGAATTTAAGCTCTCTTTTTAGTTTTTATATCTCAGGTTTTGCAATCGTCGGGAAAAGGGGAAGGCGGGGTGTTTTTAACTGAGTGTTGACTCCCAATCCGTAAGTCATTTCTTACAAAAATATAGCCCGTTACGGATGATAAATAACTTTACAATCATCTATGATTGTTAGGTAAGCTTTTTGTGAACGGGCAAAATAATGGCTAGTTCGATTCTGGTAAATATCCCACCGCACGTTCATTGAGAATTTAATGAGCTTTTGTTATTCTCTTTAAAAGCTTTGGATCCATAGGTCATTTGCATCTTTAACATGTTTCAAGCATGCATATCCATTTTTAAAACACGTGTAGAAGAAATCTCTTTCTTGTAAAATTCCATGCAATTAGGGTTGAACTAGTGGAATTTCTCAAACTTGGAAAACAAAACTTTTGTGTTCATTTGTGGTGTGTGAGTAAATTTTCTGTACTTACATTTGTTATTGTTTTAATTTTTTTCACACATAAACTCGAAAATTTTCATTTTGTTGTGATCTATTTGCCTTTTTTGGTTTACAGGATGAAGGGAGAGCGAAAACTCAAAGTTTTGATTTAAGAAAAAAGTGTACATCTAAAATGGAGATGCACAATGCACAATTGTAGGGAGAGATAACTCCAAAGAGTGTTTGTAATTTTTAGGGATTGTAAGATCTTTTTAGTTTTTGTATCTCAGGTTTTGCAATCGTCGGGAAAACATGGAGGCGTGCTATTTTTAACTGACTGTTGACTCCCGATCCGTATGTCTTTTCTTACAAAAATATAGCCCGTTACTCATGATAAATCACATTACAATCATCTATGATTCTTAGGTCAGCTTTTTGAAAACGGGCAAAATAATGGCTTCTTTCACTCGGGTGAATATCCCACCGCACGTTCACTTCAGAATTTAATGAGTGTTTGTTATTCTAATTAAAAGCTTTGGATCCATAGGTCATTTGCATCTTTAACGTGTTTCAAGCATGCATATCCATTTTTAAAACACGTCTAGAAGAATTCTCTTTCTTGTAAAATTTCAAGCTATTAGGGTTGAACTAGTGGAATTTCCCAAACTTGGATAACAAAAATTTTGTGTTCAATTGTGGTGTGTGAATAAATTTTCATTACTTACATTTGTTAATGTTTTAATTTTTTTTCATACATAAACTCTAAAATTTACATTTTTTTGTGATCTATTTACCTTTTTTTGTTTACGGCATGAAGGGAGAACGAAAACTCAATGTTTTGATTTAATAAAAAAGTGTACATCTAAACTGGAGATGCACAATGCACAAATGTGGAGAGATATAATACCAAAGAGTGTCTGTGATTTTTCAGGATTGTGAGCTCTTTTCAGTTTTTACTTCTCAGGGTTTACAATCGTCAGGAAAAGGGAGAGGCGGGGGATTTTTAATTGAGTGTTGACTCCCAATCCGCAAGTCATTTCTTACAATAATATAGCCCGTTACGAATGAAAAATCACTTTACAATCATCTATGATTGTTAGGTCAGCTTTTTGCAAACGGGCAAAATAATGGCTTGTTTGACTCGGGTAAATATCCCACCGCACGTTCACTAGAGAATTTAATGAGCGTATGTTATTCTCTTTAAAAGCTTTGGATCCATAGGTCATTTGCATCTTTAACATGCTTGAAGCTTGCATATCCATTTTTAAAACACGTGTGGAACAAATCTCTTTCTTGTAA
Source organism: Aristolochia californica (assembly GCF_029961685.1). Classification (NCBI taxonomy): domain Eukaryota; kingdom Viridiplantae; phylum Streptophyta; class Magnoliopsida; order Piperales; family Aristolochiaceae; genus Aristolochia; species Aristolochia californica. Next base: position 13,159,060 of record NW_027181793.1, read on the forward strand.
AATTCCAAGCTATTAGGGTTGCACTAGTTGAATTTCCCAAACTTGGATAACAAAAGTTTTGTGTTAATTTTTGGTGTGTGAAAAAATTTTTTTACTTACATTTGTTATTGTTTTAAATTTTTTCCATACATAAACTCAAAAATTTTGATTTTGCTGTGATCTATTTGCCTTTTTATGTTTACGGGATGGAGGGAGAGTGAAAACTCAAAGTTTTGATTTAAGAAAAAAGTGTACATCTAAAATGGAGACGCACAGTGCACAAATGTAGAGAGAGATACTTACAATGAGTGTCTGCAATTTTTAGGGAATTTAAGCTCTCTTTTTAGTTTTTATATCTCAGGTTTTGCAATCGTCGGGAAAAGGGGAAGGCGGGGTGTTTTTAACTGAGTGTTGACTCCCAATCCGTAAGTCATTTCTTACAAAAATATAGCCCGTTACGGATGATAAATAACTTTACAATCATCTATGATTGTTAGGTAAGCTTTTTGTGAACGGGCAAAATAATGGCTAGTTCGATTCTGGTAAATATCCCACCGCACGTTCATTGAGAATTTAATGAGCTTTTGTTATTCTCTTTAAAAGCTTTGGATCCATAGGTCATTTGCATCTTTAACATGTTTCAAGCATGCATATCCATTTTTAAAACACGTGTAGAAGAAATCTCTTTCTTGTAAAATTCCATGCAATTAGGGTTGAACTAGTGGAATTTCTCAAACTTGGAAAACAAAACTTTTGTGTTCATTTGTGGTGTGTGAGTAAATTTTCTGTACTTACATTTGTTATTGTTTTAATTTTTTTCACACATAAACTCGAAAATTTTCATTTTGTTGTGATCTATTTGCCTTTTTTGGTTTACAGGATGAAGGGAGAGCGAAAACTCAAAGTTTTGATTTAAGAAAAAAGTGTACATCTAAAATGGAGATGCACAATGCACAATTGTAGGGAGAGATAACTCCAAAGAGTGTTTGTAATTTTTAGGGATTGTAAGATCTTTTTAGTTTTTGTATCTCAGGTTTTGCAATCGTCGGGAAAACATGGAGGCGTGCTATTTTTAACTGACTGTTGACTCCCGATCCGTATGTCTTTTCTTACAAAAATATAGCCCGTTACTCATGATAAATCACATTACAATCATCTATGATTCTTAGGTCAGCTTTTTGAAAACGGGCAAAATAATGGCTTCTTTCACTCGGGTGAATATCCCACCGCACGTTCACTTCAGAATTTAATGAGTGTTTGTTATTCTAATTAAAAGCTTTGGATCCATAGGTCATTTGCATCTTTAACGTGTTTCAAGCATGCATATCCATTTTTAAAACACGTCTAGAAGAATTCTCTTTCTTGTAAAATTTCAAGCTATTAGGGTTGAACTAGTGGAATTTCCCAAACTTGGATAACAAAAATTTTGTGTTCAATTGTGGTGTGTGAATAAATTTTCATTACTTACATTTGTTAATGTTTTAATTTTTTTTCATACATAAACTCTAAAATTTACATTTTTTTGTGATCTATTTACCTTTTTTTGTTTACGGCATGAAGGGAGAACGAAAACTCAATGTTTTGATTTAATAAAAAAGTGTACATCTAAACTGGAGATGCACAATGCACAAATATGGAGAGATATAATACCAAAGAGTGTCTGTGATTTTTCAGGATTGTGAGCTCTTTTCAGTTTTTACTTCTCAGGGTTTACAATCGTCAGGAAAAGGGAGAGGCGGGGGATTTTTAATTGAGTGTTGACTCCCAATCCGCAAGTCATTTCTTACAATAATATAGCCCGTTACGAATGAAAAATCACTTTACAATCATCTATGATTGTTAGGTCAGCTTTTTGCAAACGGGCAAAATAATGGCTTGTTTGACTCGGGTAAATATCCCACCGCACGTTCACTAGAGAATTTAATGAGCGTATGTTATTCTCTTTAAAAGCTTTGGATCCATAGGTCATTTGCATCTTTAACATGCTTGAAGCTTGCATATCCATTTTTAAAACACGTGTGGAACAAATCTCTTTCTTGTAAAATTCCAAGCTATTAGGGTTGCACTAGTTGAATTTCCCAAACTTGGATAACAAAAGTTTTGTGTTAATTTTTGGTGTGTGAAAAAATTTTTTTACTTACATTTGTTATTGTTTTAAATTTTTTCCATACATAAACTCAAAAATTTTGATTTTGCTGTGATCTATTTGCCTTTTTATGTTTACGGGATGGAGGGAGAGTGAAAACTCAAAGTTTTGATTTAAGAAAAAAGTGTATATCTAAAATGGAGACGCACAGTGCACAAATGTAGAGAGAGATACTTACAATGAGTGTCTGCAATTTTTAGGGAATTTAAGCTCTCTTTTTAGTTTTTATATCTCAGGTTTTGCAATCGTCGGGAAAAGGGGAAGGCGGGGTGTTTTTAACTGAGTGTTGACTCCCAATCCGTAAGTCATTTCTTACAAAAATATAGCCCGTTACGGATGATAAATAACTTTACAATCATCTATGATTGTTAGGTAAGCTTTTTGTGAACGGGCAAAATAATGGCTAGTTCGATTCCGGTAAATATCCCACCGCACGTTCATTGAGAATTTAATGAGCTTTTGTTATTCTCTTTAAAAGCTTTGGATCCATAGGTCATTTGCATCTTTAACATGTTTCAAGCATGCATATCCATTTTTAAAACACGTGTAGAAGAAATCTCTTTCTTGTAAAATTCCATGCAATTAGGGTTGAACTAGTGGAATTTCTCAAACTTGGAAAACAAAACTTTTGTGTTCATTTGTGGTGTGTGAGTAAATTTTCTGTACTTACATTTGTTATTGTTTTAATTTTTTTCACACATAAACTCGAAAATTTTCATTTTGTTGTGATCTATTTGCCTTTTTTGGTTTACAGGATGAAGGGAGAGCGAAAACTCAAAGTTTTGATTTAAGAAAAAAGTGTACATCTAAAATGGAGATGCACAATGCACAATTGTAGGGAGAGATAACTCCAAAGAGTGTTTGTAATTTTTAGGGATTGTAAGATCTTTTTAGTTTTTGTATCTCAGGTTTTGCAATCGTCGGGAAAACATGGAGGCGTGCTATTTTTAACTGACTGTTGACTCCCGATCCGTATGTCTTTTCTTACAAAAATATAGCCCGTTACTCATGATAAATCACATTACAATCATCTATGATTCTTAGGTCAGCTTTTTGAAAACGGGCAAAATAATGGCTTCTTTCACTCGGGTGAATATCCCACCGCACGTTCACTTCAGAATTTAATGAGTGTTTGTTATTCTAATTAAAAGCTTTGGATCCATAGGTCATTTGCATCTTTAACGTGTTTCAAGCATGCATATCCATTTTTAAAACACGTCTAGAAGAATTCTCTTTCTTGTAAAATTTCAAGCTATTAGGGTTGAACTAGTGGAATTTCCCAAACTTGGATAACAAAAATTTTGTGTTCAATTGTGGTGTGTGAATAAATTTTCATTACTTACATTTGTTAATGTTTTAATTTTTTTTCATACATAAACTCTAAAATTTACATTTTTTTTGTGATCTATTTACCTTTTTTTGTTTACGGCATGAAGGGAGAACGAAAACTCAATGTTTTGATTTAATAAAAAAGTGTACATCTAAACTGGAGATGCACAATGCACAAATGTGGAGAGATATAATACCAAAGAGTGTCTGTGATTTTTCAGGATTGTGAGCTCTTTTCAGTTTTTACTTCTCAGGGTTTACAATCGTCAGGAAAAGGGAGAGGCGGGGGATTTTTAATTGAGTGTTGACTCCCAATCCGCAAGTCATTTCTTACAATAATATAGCCCGTTACGAATGAAAAATCACTTTACAATCATCTATGATTGTTAGGTCAGCTTTTTGCAAACGGGCAAAATAATGGCTTGTTTGACTCGGGTAAATATCCCACCGCACGTTCACTAGAGAATTTAATGAGCGTATGTTATTCTCTTTAAAAGCTTTGGATCCATAGGTCATTTGCATCTTTAACATGCTTGAAGCTTGCATATCCATTTTTAAAACACGTGTGGAACAAATCTCTTTCTTGTAAAATTCCAAGCTATTAGGGTTGCACTAGTTGAATTTCCCAAACTTGGATAACAAAAGTTTTGTGTTAATTTTTGGTGTGTGAAAAAATTTTTTTACTTACATTTGTTATTGTTTTAAATTTTTTCCATACATAAACTCAAAAATTTTCATTTTGCTGTGATCTATTTGCCTTTTTATGTTTACGGGATGGAGGGAGAGTGAAAACTCAAAGTTTTGATTTAAGAAAAAAGTGTACATCTAAAATGGAGACGCACAGTGCACAAATGTAGAGAGAGATACTTACAATGAGTGTCTGCAATTTTTAGGGAATTTAAGCTCTCTTTTTAGTTTTTATATCTCAGGTTTTGCAATCGTCGGGAAAAGGGGAAGGCGGGGTGTTTTTAACTGAGTGTTGACTCCCAATCCGTAAGTCATTTCTTACAAAAATATAGCCCGTTACGGATGATAAATAACTTTACAATCATCTATGATTGTTAGGTAAGCTTTTTGTGAACGGGCAAAATAATGGCTAGTTCGATTCTGGTAAATATCCCACCGCACGTTCATTGAGAATTTAATGAGCTTTTGTTATTCTCTTTAAAAGCTTTGGATCCATAGGTCATTTGCATCTTTAACATGTTTCAAGCATGCATATCCATTTTTAAAACACGTGTAGAAGAAATCTCTTTCTTGTAAAATTCCATGCAATTAGGGTTGAACTAGTGGAATTTCTCAAACTTGGAAAACAAAACTTTTGTGTTCATTTGTGGTGTGTGAGTAAATTTTCTGTACTTACATTTGTTATTGTTTTAATTTTTTTCACACATAAACTCGAAAATTTTCATTTTGTTGTGATCTATTTGCCTTTTTTGGTTTACAGGATGAAGGGAGAGCGAAAACTCAAAGTTTTGATTTAAGAAAAAAGTGTACATCTAAAATGGAGATGCACAATGCACAATTGTAGGGAGAGATAACTCCAAAGAGTGTTTGTAATTTTTAGGGATTGTAAGATCTTTTTAGTTTTTGTATCTCAGGTTTTGCAATCGTCGGGAAAACATGGAGGCGTGCTATTTTTAACTGACTGTTGACTCCCGATCCGTATGTCTTTTCTTACAAAAATATAGCCCGTTACTCATGATAAATCACATTACAATCATCTATGATTCTTAGGTCAGCTTTTTGAAAACGGGCAAAATAATGGCTTCTTTCACTCGGGTGAATATCCCACCGCACGTTCACTTCAGAATTTAATGAGTGTTTGTTATTCTAATTAAAAGCTTTGGATCCATAGGTCATTTGCATCTTTAACGTGTTTCAAGCATGCATATCCATTTTTAAAACACGTCTAGAAGAATTCTCTTTCTTGTAAAATTTCAAGCTATTAGGGTTGAACTAGTGGAATTTCCCAAACTTGGATAACAAAAATTTTGTGTTCAATTGTGGTGTGTGAATAAATTTTCATTACTTACATTTGTTAATGTTTTAATTTTTTTTCATACATAAACTCTAAAATTTACATTTTTTTTGTGATCTATTTACCTTTTTTTGTTTACGGCATGAAGGGAGAACGAAAACTCAATGTTTTGATTTAATAAAAAAGTGTACATCTAAACTGGAGATGCACAATGCACAAATGTGGAGAGATATAATACCAAAGAGTGTCTGTGATTTTTCAGGATTGTGAGCTCTTTTCAGTTTTTACTTCTCAGGGTTTACAATCGTCAGGAAAAGGGAGAGGCGGGGGATTTTTAATTGAGTGTTGACTCCCAATCCGCAAGTCATTTCTTACAATAATATAGCCCGTTACGAATGAAAAATCACTTTACAATCATCTATGATTGTTAGGTCAGCTTTTTGCAAACGGGCAAAATAATGGCTTGTTTGACTCGGGTAAATATCCCACCGCACGTTCACTAGAGAATTTAATGAGCGTATGTTATTCTCTTTAAAAGCTTTGGATCCATAGGTCATTTGCATCTTTAACATGCTTGAAGCTTGCATATCCATTTTTAAAACACGTGTGGAACAAATCTCTTTCTTGTAAAATTCCAAGCTATTAGGGTTGCACTAGTTGAATTTCCCAAACTTGGATAACAAAAGTTTTGTGTTAATTTTTGGTGTGTGAAAAAATTTTTTTACTTACATTTGTTATTGTTTTAAATTTTTTCCATACATAAACTCAAAAATTTTGATTTTGCTGTGATCTATTTGCCTTTTTATGTTTACGGGATGGAGGGAGAGTGAAAACTCAAAGTTTTGATTTAAGAAAAAAGTGTACATCTAAAATGGAGACGCACAGTGCACAAATGTAGAGAGAGATACTTACAATGAGTGTCTGCAATTTTTAGGGAATTTAAGCTCTCTTTTTAGTTTTTATATCTCAGGTTTTGCAATCGTCGGGAAAAGGGGAAGGCGGGGTGTTTTTAACTGAGTGTTGACTCCCAATCCGTAAGTCATTTCTTACAAAAATATAGCCCGTTACGGATGATAAATAACTTTACAATCATCTATGATTGTTAGGTAAGCTTTTTGTGAACGGGCAAAATAATGGCTAGTTCGATTCTGGTAAATATCCCACCGCACGTTCATTGAGAATTTAATGAGCTTTTGTTATTCTCTTTAAAAGCTTTGGATCCATAGGTCATTTGCATCTTTAACATGTTTCAAGCATGCATATCCATTTTTAAAACACGTGTAGAAGAAATCTCTTTCTTGTAAAATTCCATGCAATTAGGGTTGAACTAGTGGAATTTCTCAAACTTGGAAAACAAAACTTTTGTGTTCATTTGTGGTGTGTGAGTAAATTTTCTGTACTTACATTTGTTATTGTTTTAATTTTTTTCACACATAAACTCGAAAATTTTCATTTTGTTGTGATCTATTTGCCTTTTTTGGTTTACAGGATGAAGGGAGAGCGAAAACTCAAAGTTTTGATTTAAGAAAAAAGTGTACATCTAAAATGGAGATGCACAATGCACAATTGTAGGGAGAGATAACTCCAAAGAGTGTTTGTAATTTTTAGGGATTGTAAGATCTTTTTAGTTTTTGTATCTCAGGTTTTGCAATCGTCGGGAAAACATGGAGGCGTGCTATTTTTAACTGACTGTTGACTCCCGATCCGTATGTCTTTTCTTACAAAAATATAGCCCGTTACTCATGATAAATCACATTACAATCATCTATGATTCTTAGGTCAGCTTTTTGAAAACGGGCAAAATAATGGCTTCTTTCACTCGGGTGAATATCCCACCGCACGTTCACTTCAGAATTTAATGAGTGTTTGTTATTCTAATTAAAAGCTTTGGATCCATAGGTCATTTGCATCTTTAACGTGTTTCAAGCATGCATATCCATTTTTAAAACACGTCTAGAAGAATTCTCTTTCTTGTAAAATTTCAAGCTATTAGGGTTGAACTAGTGGAATTTCCCAAACTTGGATAACAAAAATTTTGTGTTCAATTGTGGTGTGTGAATAAATTTTCATTACTTACATTTGTTAATGTTTTAATTTTTTTTCATACATAAACTCTAAAATTTACATTTTTTTGTGATCTATTTACCTTTTTTTGTTTACGGCATGAAGGGAGAACGAAAACTCAATGTTTTGATTTAATAAAAAAGTGTACATCTAAACTGGAGATGCACAATGCACAAATGTGGAGAGATATAATACCAAAGAGTGTCTGTGATTTTTCAGGATTGTGAGCTCTTTTCAGTTTTTACTTCTCAGGGTTTACAATCGTCAGGAAAAGGGAGAGGCGGGGGATTTTTAATTGAGTGTTGACTCCCAATCCGCAAGTCATTTCTTACAATAATATAGCCCGTTACGAATGAAAAATCACTTTACAATCATCTATGATTGTTAGGTCAGCTTTTTGCAAACGGGCAAAATAATGGCTTGTTTGACTCGGGTAAATATCCCACCGCACGTTCACTAGAGAATTTAATGAGCGTATGTTATTCTCTTTAAAAGCTTTGGATCCATAGGTCATTTGCATCTTTAACATGCTTGAAGCTTGCATATCCATTTTTAAAACACGTGTGGAACAAATCTCTTTCTTGTAAAATTCCAAGCTATTAGGGTTGCACTAGTTGAATTTCCCAAACTTGGATAACAAAAGTTTTGTGTTAATTTTTGGTGTGTGAAAAAATTTTTTTACTTACATTTGTTATTGTTTTAAATTTTTTCCATACATAAACTCAAAAATTTTGATTTTGCTGTGATCTATTTGCCTTTTTATGTTTACGGGATGGAGGGAGAGTGAAAACTCAAAGTTTTGATTTAAGAAAAAAGTGTACATCTAAAATGGAGACGCACAGTGCACAAATGTAGAGAGAGATACTTACAATGAGTGTCTGCAATTTTTAGGGAATTTAAGCTCTCTTTTTAGTTTTTATATCTCAGGTTTTGCAATCGTCGGGAAAAGGGGAAGGCGGGGTGTTTTTAACTGAGTGTTGACTCCCAATCCGTAAGTCATTTCTTACAAAAATATAGCCCGTTACGGATGATAAATAACTTTACAATCATCTATGATTGTTAGGTAAGCTTTTTGTGAACGGGCAAAATAATGGCTAGTTCGATTCTGGTAAATATCCCACCGCACGTTCATTGAGAATTTAATGAGCTTTTGTTATTCTCTTTAAAAGCTTTGGATCCATAGGTCATTTGCATCTTTAACATGTTTCAAGCATGCATATCCATTTTTAAAACACGTGTAGAAGAAATCTCTTTCTTGTAAAATTCCATGCAATTAGGGTTGAACTAGTGGAATTTCTCAAACTTGGAAAACAAAACTTTTGTGTTCATTTGTGGTGTGTGAGTAAATTTTCTGTACTTACATTTGTTATTGTTTTAATTTTTTTCACACATAAACTCGAAAATTTTCATTTTGTTGTGATCTATTTGCCTTTTTTGGTTTACAGGATGAAGGGAGAGCGAAAACTCAAAGTTTTGATTTAAGAAAAAAGTGTACATCTAAAATGGAGATGCACAATGCACAATTGTAGGGAGAGATAACTCCAAAGAGTGTTTGTAATTTTTAGGGATTGTAAGATCTTTTTAGTTTTTGTATCTCAGGTTTTGCAATCGTCGGGAAAACATGGAGGCGTGCTATTTTTAACTGACTGTTGACTCCCGATCCGTATGTCTTTTCTTACAAAAATATAGCCCGTTACTCATGATAAATCACATTACAATCATCTATGATTCTTAGGTCAGCTTTTTGAAAACGGGCAAAATAATGGCTTCTTTCACTCGGGTGAATATCCCACCGCACGTTCACTTCAGAATTTAATGAGTGTTTGTTATTCTAATTAAAAGCTTTGGATCCATAGGTCATTTGCATCTTTAACGTGTTTCAAGCATGCATATCCATTTTTAAAACACGTCTAGAAGAATTCTCTTTCTTGTAAAATTTCAAGCTATTAGGGTTGAACTAGTGGAATTTCCCAAACTTGGATAACAAAAATTTTGTGTTCAATTGTGGTGTGTGAATAAATTTTCATTACTTACATTTGTTAATGTTTTAATTTTTTTTCATACATAAACTCTAAAATTTACATTTTTTTGTGATCTATTTACCTTTTTTTGTTTACGGCATGAAGGGAGAACGAAAACTCAATGTTTTGATTTAATAAAAAAGTGTACATCTAAACTGGAGATGCACAATGCACAAATGTGGAGAGATATAATACCAAAGAGTGTCTGTGATTTTTCAGGATTGTGAGCTCTTTTCAGTTTTTACTTCTCAGGGTTTACAATCGTCAGGAAAAGGGAGAGGCGGGGGATTTTTAATTGAGTGTTGACTCCCAATCCGCAAGTCATTTCTTACAATAATATAGCCCGTTACGAATGAAAAATCACTTTACAATCATCTATGATTGTTAGGTCAGCTTTTTGCAAACGGGCAAAATAATGGCTTGTTTGACTCGGGTAAATATCCCACCGCACGTTCACTAGAGAATTTAATGAGCGTATGTTATTCTCTTTAAAAGCTTTGGATCCATAGGTCATTTGCATCTTTAACATGCTTGAAGCTTGCATATCCATTTTTAAAACACGTGTGGAACAAATCTCTTTCTTGTAAAATTCCAAGCTATTAGGGTTGCACTAGTTGAATTTCCCAAACTTGGATAACAAAAGTTTTGTGTTAATTTTTGGTGTGTGAAAAAATTTTTTTACTTACATTTGTTATTGTTTTAAATTTTTTCCATACATAAACTCAAAAATTTTCATTTTGCTGTGATCTATTTGCCTTTTTATGTTTACGGGATGGAGGGAGAGTGAAAACTCAAAGTTTTGATTTAAGAAAAAAGTGTACATCTAAAATGGAGACGCACAGTGCACAAATGTAGAGAGAGATACTTACAATGAGTGTCTGCAATTTTTAGGGAATTTAAGCTCTCTTTTTAGTTTTTATATCTCAGGTTTTGCAATCGTCGGGAAAAGGGGAAGGCGGGGTGTTTTTAACTGAGTGTTGACTCCCAATCCGTAAGTCATTTCTTACAAAAATATAGCCCGTTACGGATGATAAATAACTTTACAATCATCTATGATTGTTAGGTAAGCTTTTTGTGAACGGGCAAAATAATGGCTAGTTCGATTCTGGTAAATATCCCACCGCACGTTCATTGAGAATTTAATGAGCTTTTGTTATTCTCTTTAAAAGCTTTGGATCCATAGGTCATTTGCATCTTTAACATGTTTCAAGCATGCATATCCATTTTTAAAACACGTGTAGAAGAAATCTCTTTCTTGTAAAATTCCATGCAATTAGGGTTGAACTAGTGGAATTTCTCAAACTTGGAAAACAAAACTTTTGTGTTCATTTGTGGTGTGTGAGTAAATTTTCTGTACTTACATTTGTTATTGTTTTAATTTTTTTCACACATAAACTCGAAAATTTTCATTTTGTTGTGATCTATTTGCCTTTTTTGGTTTACAGGATGAAGGGAGAGCGAAAACTCAAAGTTTTGATTTAAGAAAAAAGTGTACATCTAAAATGGAGATGCACAATGCACAATTGTAGGGAGAGATAACTCCAAAGAGTGTTTGTAATTTTTAGGGATTGTAAGATCTTTTTAGTTTTTGTATCTCAGGTTTTGCAATCGTCGGGAAAACATGGAGGCGTGCTATTTTTAACTGACTGTTGACTCCCGATCCGTATGTCTTTTCTTACAAAAATATAGCCCGTTACTCATGATAAATCACATTACAATCATCTATGATTCTTAGGTCAGCTTTTTGAAAACGGGCAAAATAATGGCTTCTTTCACTCGGGTGAATATCCCACCGCACGTTCACTTCAGAATTTAATGAGTGTTTGTTATTCTAATTAAAAGCTTTGGATCCATAGGTCATTTGCATCTTTAACGTGTTTCAAGCATGCATATCCATTTTTAAAACACGTCTAGAAGAATTCTCTTTCTTGTAAAATTTCAAGCTATTAGGGTTGAACTAGTGGAATTTCCCAAACTTGGATAACAAAAATTTTGTGTTCAATTGTGGTGTGTGAATAAATTTTCATTACTTACATTTGTTAATGTTTTAATTTTTTTTCATACATAAACTCTAAAATTTACATTTTTTTGTGATCTATTTACCTTTTTTTGTTTACGGCATGAAGGGAGAACGAAAACTCAATGTTTTGATTTAATAAAAAAGTGTACATCTAAACTGGAGATGCACAATGCACAAATGTGGAGAGATATAATACCAAAGAGTGTCTGTGATTTTTCAGGATTGTGAGCTCTTTTCAGTTTTTACTTCTCAGGGTTTACAATCGTCAGGAAAAGGGAGAGGCGGGGGATTTTTAATTGAGTGTTGACTCCCAATCCGCAAGTCATTTCTTACAATAATATAGCCCGTTACGAATGAAAAATCACTTTACAATCATCTATGATTGTTAGGTCAGCTTTTTGCAAACGGGCAAAATAATGGCTTGTTTGACTCGGGTAAATATCCCACCGCACGTTCACTAGAGAATTTAATGAGCGTATGTTATTCTCTTTAAAAGCTTTGGATCCATAGGTCATTTGCATCTTTAACATGCTTGAAGCTTGCATATCCATTTTTAAAACACGTGTGGAACAAATCTCTTTCTTGTAAAATTCCAAGCTATTAGGGTTGCACTAGTTGAATTTCCCAAACTTGGATAACAAAAGTTTTGTGTTAATTTTTGGTGTGTGAAAAAATTTTTTTACTTACATTTGTTATTGTTTTAAATTTTTTCCATACATAAACTCAAAAATTTTCATTTTGCTGTGATCTATTTGCCTTTTTATGTTTACGGGATGGAGGGAGAGTGAAAACTCAAAGTTTTGATTTAAGAAAAAAGTGTACATCTAAAATGGAGACGCACAGTGCACAAATGTAGAGAGAGATACTTACAATGAGTGTCTGCAATTTTTAGGGAATTTAAGCTCTCTTTTTAGTTTTTATATCTCAGGTTTTGCAATCGTCGGGAAAAGGGGAAGGCGGGGTGTTTTTAACTGAGTGTTGACTCCCAATCCGTAAGTCATTTCTTACAAAAATATAGCCCGTTACGGATGATAAATAACTTTACAATCATCTATGATTGTTAGGTAAGCTTTTTGTGAACGGGCAAAATAATGGCTAGTTCGATTCTGGTAAATATCCCACCGCACGTTCATTGAGAATTTAATGAGCTTTTGTTATTCTCTTTAAAAGCTTTGGATCCATAGGTCATTTGCATCTTTAACATGTTTCAAGCATGCATATCCATTTTTAAAACACGTGTAGAAGAAATCTCTTTCTTGTAAAATTCCATGCAATTAGGGTTGAACTAGTGGAATTTCTCAAACTTGGAAAACAAAACTTTTGTGTTCATTTGTGGTGTGTGAGTAAATTTTCTGTACTTACATTTGTTATTGTTTTAATTTTTTTCACACATAAACTCGAAAATTTTCATTTTGTTGTGATCTATTTGCCTTTTTTGGTTTACAGGATGAAGGGAGAGCGAAAACTCAAAGTTTTGATTTAAGAAAAAAGTGTACATCTAAAATGGAGATGCACAATGCACAATTGTAGGGAGAGATAACTCCAAAGAGTGTTTGTAATTTTTAGGGATTGTAAGATCTTTTTAGTTTTTGTATCTCAGGTTTTGCAATCGTCGGGAAAACATGGAGGCGTGCTATTTTTAACTGACTGTTGACTCCCGATCCGTATGTCTTTTCTTACAAAAATATAGCCCGTTACTCATGATAAATCACATTACAATCATCTATGATTCTTAGGTCAGCTTTTTGAAAACGGGCAAAATAATGGCTTCTTTCACTCGGGTGAATATCCCACCGCACGTTCACTTCAGAATTTAATGAGTGTTTGTTATTCTAATTAAAAGCTTTGGATCCATAGGTCATTTGCATCTTTAACGTGTTTCAAGCATGCATATCCATTTTTAAAACACGTCTAGAAGAATTCTCTTTCTTGTAAAATTTCAAGCTATTAGGGTTGAACTAGTGGAATTTCCCAAACTTGGATAACAAAAATTTTGTGTTCAATTGTGGTGTGTGAATAAATTTTCATTACTTACATTTGTTAATGTTTTAATTTTTTTTCATACATAAACTCTAAAATTTACATTTTTTTGTGATCTATTTACCTTTTTTTGTTTACGGCATGAAGGGAGAACGAAAACTCAATGTTTTGATTTAATAAAAAAGTGTACATCTAAACTGGAGATGCACAATGCACAAATGTGGAGAGATATAATACCAAAGAGTGTCTGTGATTTTTCAGGATTGTGAGCTCTTTTCAGTTTTTACTTCTCAGGGTTTACAATCGTCAGGAAAAGGGAGAGGCGGGGGATTTTTAATTGAGTGTTGACTCCCAATCCGCAAGTCATTTCTTACAATAATATAGCCCGTTACGAATGAAAAATCACTTTACAATCATCTATGATTGTTAGGTCAGCTTTTTGCAAACGGGCAAAATAATGGCTTGTTTGACTCGGGTAAATATCCCACCGCACGTTCACTAGAGAATTTAATGAGCGTATGTTATTCTCTTTAAAAGCTTTGGATCCATAGGTCATTTGCATCTTTAACATGCTTGAAGCTTGCATATCCATTTTTAAAACACGTGTGGAACAAATCTCTTTCTTGTAAAATTCCAAGCTATTAGGGTTGCACTAGTTGAATTTCCCAAACTTGGATAACAAAAGTTTTGTGTTAATTTTTGGTGTGTGAAAAAATTTTTTTACTTACATTTGTTATTGTTTTAAATTTTTTCCATACATAAACTCAAAAATTTTGATTTTGCTGTGATCTATTTGCCTTTTTATGTTTACGGGATGGAGGGAGAGTGAAAACTCAAAGTTTTGATTTAAGAAAAAAGTGTACATCTAAAATGGAGACGCACAGTGCACAAATGTAGAGAGAGATACTTACAATGAGTGTCTGCAATTTTTAGGGAATTTAAGCTCTCTTTTTAGTTTTTATATCTCAGGTTTTGCAATCGTCGGGAAAAGGGGAAGGCGGGGTGTTTTTAACTGAGTGTTGACTCCCAATCCGTAAGTCATTTCTTACAAAAATATAGCCCGTTACGGATGATAAATAACTTTACAATCATCTATGATTGTTAGGTAAGCTTTTTGTGAACGGGCAAAATAATGGCTAGTTCGATTCTGGTAAATATCCCACCGCACGTTCATTGAGAATTTAATGAGCTTTTGTTATTCTCTTTAAAAGCTTTGGATCCATAGGTCATTTGCATCTTTAACATGTTTCAAGCATGCATATCCATTTTTAAAACACGTGTAGAAGAAATCTCTTTCTTGTAAAATTCCATGCAATTAGGGTTGAACTAGTGGAATTTCTCAAACTTGGAAAACAAAACTTTTGTGTTCATTTGTGGTGTGTGAGTAAATTTTCTGTACTTACATTTGTTATTGTTTTAATTTTTTTCACACATAAACTCGAAAATTTTCATTTTGTTGTGATCTATTTGCCTTTTTTGGTTTACAGGATGAAGGGAGAGCGAAAACTCAAAGTTTTGATTTAAGAAAAAAGTGTACATCTAAAATGGAGATGCACAATGCACAATTGTAGGGAGAGATAACTCCAAAGAGTGTTTGTAATTTTTAGGGATTGTAAGATCTTTTTAGTTTTTGTATCTCAGGTTTTGCAATCGTCGGGAAAACATGGAGGCGTGCTATTTTTAACTGACTGTTGACTCCCGATCCGTATGTCTTTTCTTACAAAAATATAGCCCGTTACTCATGATAAATCACATTACAATCATCTATGATTCTTAGGTCAGCTTTTTGAAAACGGGCAAAATAATGGCTTCTTTCACTCGGGTGAATATCCCACCGCACGTTCACTTCAGAATTTAATGAGTGTTTGTTATTCTAATTAAAAGCTTTGGATCCATAGGTCATTTGCATCTTTAACGTGTTTCAAGCATGCATATCCATTTTTAAAACACGTCTAGAAGAATTCTCTTTCTTGTAAAATTTCAAGCTATTAGGGTTGAACTAGTGGAATTTCCCAAACTTGGATAACAAAAATTTTGTGTTCAATTGTGGTGTGTGAATAAATTTTCATTACTTACATTTGTTAATGTTTTAATTTTTTTTCATACATAAACTCTAAAATTTACATTTTTTTGTGATCTATTTACCTTTTTTTGTTTACGGCATGAAGGGAGAACGAAAACTCAATGTTTTGATTTAATAAAAAAGTGTACATCTAAACTGGAGATGCACAATGCACAAATGTGGAGAGATATAATACCAAAGAGTGTCTGTGATTTTTCAGGATTGTGAGCTCTTTTCAGTTTTTACTTCTCAGGGTTTACAATCGTCAGGAAAAGGGAGAGGCGGGGGATTTTTAATTGAGTGTTGACTCCCAATCCGCAAGTCATTTCTTACAATAATATAGCCCGTTACGAATGAAAAATCACTTTACAATCATCTATGATTGTTAGGTCAGCTTTTTGCAAACGGGCAAAATAATGGCTTGTTTGACTCGGGTAAATATCCCACCGCACGTTCACTAGAGAATTTAATGAGCGTATGTTATTCTCTTTAAAAGCTTTGGATCCATAGGTCATTTGCATCTTTAACATGCTTGAAGCTTGCATATCCATTTTTAAAACACGTGTGGAACAAATCTCTTTCTTGTAAAATTCCAAGCTATTAGGGTTGCACTAGTTGAATTTCCCAAACTTGGATAACAAAAGTTTTGTGTTAATTTTTGGTGTGTGAAAAAATTTTTTTACTTACATTTGTTATTGTTTTAAATTTTTTCCATACATAAACTCAAAAATTTTCATTTTGCTGTGATCTATTTGCCTTTTTATGTTTACGGGATGGAGGGAGAGTGAAAACTCAAAGTTTTGATTTAAGAAAAAAGTGTACATCTAAAATGGAGACGCACAGTGCACAAATGTAGAGAGAGATACTTACAATGAGTGTCTGCAATTTTTAGGGAATTTAAGCTCTCTTTTTAGTTTTTATATCTCAGGTTTTGCAATCGTCGGGAAAAGGGGAAGGCGGGGTGTTTTTAACTGAGTGTTGACTCCCAATCCGTAAGTCATTTCTTACAAAAATATAGCCCGTTACGGATGATAAATAACTTTACAATCATCTATGATTGTTAGGTAAGCTTTTTGTGAACGGGCAAAATAATGGCTAGTTCGATTCTGGTAAATATCCCACCGCACGTTCATTGAGAATTTAATGAGCTTTTGTTATTCTCTTTAAAAGCTTTGGATCCATAGGTCATTTGCATCTTTAACATGTTTCAAGCATGCATATCCATTTTTAAAACACGTGTAGAAGAAATCCCTTTCTTGTAAAATTCCATGCAATTAGGGTTGAACTAGTGGAATTTCTCAAACTTGGAAAACAAAACTTTTGTGTTCATTTGTGGTGTGTGAGTAAATTTTCTGTACTTACATTTGTTATTGTTTTAATTTTTTTCACACATAAACTCGAAAATTTTCATTTTGTTGTGATCTATTTGCCTTTTTTGGTTTACAGGATGAAGGGAGAGCGAAAACTCAAAGTTTTGATTTAAGAAAAAAGTGTACATCTAAAATGGAGATGCACAATGCACAATTGTAGGGAGAGATAACTCCAAAGAGTGTTTGTAATTTTTAGGGATTGTAAGATCTTTTTAGTTTTTGTATCTCAGGTTTTGCAATCGTCGGGAAAACATGGAGGCGTGCTATTTTTAACTGACTGTTGACTCCCGATCCGTATGTCTTTTCTTACAAAAATATAGCCCGTTACTCATGATAAATCACATTACAATCATCTATGATTCTTAGGTCAGCTTTTTGAAAACGGGCAAAATAATGGCTTCTTTCACTCGGGTGAATATCCCACCGCACGTTCACTTCAGAATTTAATGAGTGTTTGTTATTCTAATTAAAAGCTTTGGATCCATAGGTCATTTGCATCTTTAACGTGTTTCAAGCATGCATATCCATTTTTAAAACACGTCTAGAAGAATTCTCTTTCTTGTAAAATTTCAAGCTATTAGGGTTGAACTAGTGGAATTTCCCAAACTTGGATAACAAAAATTTTGTGTTCAATTGTGGTGTGTGAATAAATTTTCATTACTTACATTTGTTAATGTTTTAATTTTTTTTCATACATAAACTCTAAAATTTACATTTTTTTGTGATCTATTTACCTTTTTTTGTTTACGGCATGAAGGGAGAACGAAAACTCAATGTTTTGATTTAATAAAAAAGTGTACATCTAAACTGGAGATGCACAATGCACAAATGTGGAGAGATATAATACCAAAGAGTGTCTGTGATTTTTCAGGATTGTGAGCTCTTTTCAGTTTTTACTTCTCAGGGTTTACAATCGTCAGGAAAAGGGAGAGGCGGGGGATTTTTAATTGAGTGTTGACTCCCAATCCGCAAGTCATTTCTTACAATAATATAGCCCGTTACGAATGAAAAATCACTTTACAATCATCTATGATTGTTAGGTCAGCTTTTTGCAAACGGGCAAAATAATGGCTTGTTTGACTCGGGTAAATATCCCACCGCACGTTCACTAGAGAATTTAATGAGCGTATGTTATTCTCTTTAAAAGCTTTGGATCCATAGGTCATTTGCATCTTTAACATGCTTGAAGCTTGCATATCCATTTTTAAAACACGTGTGGAACAAATCTCTTTCTTGTAAAATTCCAAGCTATTAGGGTTGCACTAGTTGAATTTCCCAAACTTGGATAACAAAAGTTTTGTGTTAATTTTTGGTGTGTGAAAAAAATTTTTTACTTACATTTGTTATTGTTTTAAATTTTTTCCATACATAAACTCAAAAATTTTGATTTTGCTGTGATCTATTTGCCTTTTTATGTTTACGGGATGGAGGGAGAGTGAAAACTCAAAGTTTTGATTTAAGAAAAAAGTGTACATCTAAAATGGAGACGCACAGTGCACAAATGTAGAGAGAGATACTTACAATGAGTGTCTGCAATTTTTAGGGAATTTAAGCTCTCTTTTTAGTTTTTATATCTCAGGTTTTGCAATCGTCGGGAAAAGGGGAAGGCGGGGTGTTTTTAACTGAGTGTTGACTCCCAATCCGTAAGTCATTTCTTACAAAAATATAGCCCGTTACGGATGATAAATAACTTTACAATCATCTATGATTGTTAGGTAAGCTTTTTGTGAACGGGCAAAATAATGGCTAGTTCGATTCTGGTAAATATCCCACCGCACGTTCATTGAGAATTTAATGAGCTTTTGTTATTCTCTTTAAAAGCTTTGGATCCATAGGTCATTTGCATCTTTAACATGTTTCAAGCATGCATATCCATTTTTAAAACACGTGTAGAAGAAATCTCTTTCTTGTAAAATTCCATGCAATTAGGGTTGAACTAGTGGAATTTCTCAAACTTGGAAAACAAAACTTTTGTGTTCATTTGTGGTGTGTGAGTAAATTTTCTGTACTTACATTTGTTATTGTTTTAATTTTTTTCACACATAAACTCGAAAATTTTCATTTTGTTGTGATCTATTTGCCTTTTTTGGTTTACAGGATGAAGGGAGAGCGAAAACTCAAAGTTTTGATTTAAGAAAAAAGTGTACATCTAAAATGGAGATGCACAATGCACAATTGTAGGGAGAGATAACTCCAAAGAGTGTTTGTAATTTTTAGGGATTGTAAGATCTTTTTAGTTTTTGTATCTCAGGTTTTGCAATCGTCGGGAAAACATGGAGGCGTGCTATTTTTAACTGACTGTTGACTCCCGATCCGTATGTCTTTTCTTACAAAAATATAGCCCGTTACTCATGATAAATCACATTACAATCATCTATGATTCTTAGGTCAGCTTTTTGAAAACGGGCAAAATAATGGCTTCTTTCACTCGGGTGAATATCCCACCGCACGTTCACTTCAGAATTTAATGAGTGTTTGTTATTCTAATTAAAAGCTTTGGATCCATAGGTCATTTGCATCTTTAACGTGTTTCAAGCATGCATATCCATTTTTAAAACACGTCTAGAAGAATTCTCTTTCTTGTAAAATTTCAAGCTATTAGGGTTGAACTAGTGGAATTTCCCAAACTTGGATAACAAAAATTTTGTGTTCAATTGTGGTGTGTGAATAAATTTTCATTACTTACATTTGTTAATGTTTTAATTTTTTTTCATACATAAACTCTAAAATTTACATTTTTTTGTGATCTATTTACCTTTTTTTGTTTACGGCATGAAGGGAGAACGAAAACTCAATGTTTTGATTTAATAAAAAAGTGTACATCTAAACTGGAGATGCACAATGCACAAATGTGGAGAGATATAATACCAAAGAGTGTCTGTGATTTTTCAGGATTGTGAGCTCTTTTCAGTTTTTACTTCTCAGGGTTTACAATCGTCAGGAAAAGGGAGAGGCGGGGGATTTTTAATTGAGTGTTGACTCCCAATCCGCAAGTCATTTCTTACAATAATATAGCCCGTTACGAATGAAAAATCACTTTACAATCATCTATGATTGTTAGGTCAGCTTTTTGCAAACGGGCAAAATAATGGCTTGTTTGACTCGGGTAAATATCCCACCGCACGTTCACTAGAGAATTTAATGAGCGTATGTTATTCTCTTTAAAAGCTTTGGATCCATAGGTCATTTGCATCTTTAACATGCTTGAAGCTTGCATATCCATTTTTAAAACACGTGTGGAACAAATCTCTTTCTTGTAAAATTCCAAGCTATTAGGGTTGCACTAGTTGAATTTCCCAAACTTGGATAACAAAAGTTTTGTGTTAATTTTTGGTGTGTGAAAAAATTTTTTTACTTACATTTGTTATTGTTTTAAATTTTTTCCATACATAAACTCAAAAATTTTCATTTTGCTGTGATCTATTTGCCTTTTTATGTTTACGGGATGGAGGGAGAGTGAAAACTCAAAGTTTTGATTTAAGAAAAAAGTGTACATCTAAAATGGAGACGCACAGTGCACAAATGTAGAGAGAGATACTTACAATGAGTGTCTGCAATTTTTAGGGAATTTAAGCTCTCTTTTTAGTTTTTATATCTCAGGTTTTGCAATCGTCGGGAAAAGGGGAAGGCGGGGTGTTTTTAACTGAGTGTTGACTCCCAATCCGTAAGTCATTTCTTACAAAAATATAGCCCGTTACGGATGATAAATAACTTTACAATCATCTATGATTGTTAGGTAAGCTTTTTGTGAACGGGCAAAATAATGGCTAGTTCGATTCTGGTAAATATCCCACCGCACGTTCATTGAGAATTTAATGAGCTTTTGTTATTCTCTTTAAAAGCTTTGGATCCATAG
The DNA here is from genome assembly GCF_029961685.1 of Aristolochia californica. Taxonomy (NCBI): domain Eukaryota; kingdom Viridiplantae; phylum Streptophyta; class Magnoliopsida; order Piperales; family Aristolochiaceae; genus Aristolochia; species Aristolochia californica. Next base: position 13,179,868 of record NW_027181793.1, read on the forward strand.
GTCATTTGCATCTTTAACATGTTTCAAGCATGCATATCCATTTTTAAAACACGTGTAGAAGAAATCTCTTTCTTGTAAAATTCCATGCAATTAGGGTTGAACTAGTGGAATTTCTCAAACTTGGAAAACAAAACTTTTGTGTTCATTTGTGGTGTGTGAGTAAATTTTCTGTACTTACATTTGTTATTGTTTTAATTTTTTTCACACATAAACTCGAAAATTTTCATTTTGTTGTGATCTATTTGCCTTTTTTGGTTTACAGGATGAAGGGAGAGCGAAAACTCAAAGTTTTGATTTAAGAAAAAAGTGTACATCTAAAATGGAGATGCACAATGCACAATTGTAGGGAGAGATAACTCCAAAGAGTGTTTGTAATTTTTAGGGATTGTAAGATCTTTTTAGTTTTTGTATCTCAGGTTTTGCAATCGTCGGGAAAACATGGAGGCGTGCTATTTTTAACTGACTGTTGACTCCCGATCCGTATGTCTTTTCTTACAAAAATATAGCCCGTTACTCATGATAAATCACATTACAATCATCTATGATTCTTAGGTCAGCTTTTTGAAAACGGGCAAAATAATGGCTTCTTTCACTCGGGTGAATATCCCACCGCACGTTCACTTCAGAATTTAATGAGTGTTTGTTATTCTAATTAAAAGCTTTGGATCCATAGGTCATTTGCATCTTTAACGTGTTTCAAGCATGCATATCCATTTTTAAAACACGTCTAGAAGAATTCTCTTTCTTGTAAAATTTCAAGCTATTAGGGTTGAACTAGTGGAATTTCCCAAACTTGGATAACAAAAATTTTGTGTTCAATTGTGGTGTGTGAATAAATTTTCATTACTTACATTTGTTAATGTTTTAATTTTTTTTCATACATAAACTCTAAAATTTACATTTTTTTGTGATCTATTTACCTTTTTTTGTTTACGGCATGAAGGGAGAACGAAAACTCAATGTTTTGATTTAATAAAAAAGTGTACATCTAAACTGGAGATGCACAATGCACAAATGTGGAGAGATATAATACCAAAGAGTGTCTGTGATTTTTCAGGATTGTGAGCTCTTTTCAGTTTTTACTTCTCAGGGTTTACAATCGTCAGGAAAAGGGAGAGGCGGGGGATTTTTAATTGAGTGTTGACTCCCAATCCGCAAGTCATTTCTTACAATAATATAGCCCGTTACGAATGAAAAATCACTTTACAATCATCTATGATTGTTAGGTCAGCTTTTTGCAAACGGGCAAAATAATGGCTTGTTTGACTCGGGTAAATATCCCACCGCACGTTCACTAGAGAATTTAATGAGCGTATGTTATTCTCTTTAAAAGCTTTGGATCCATAGGTCATTTGCATCTTTAACATGCTTGAAGCTTGCATATCCATTTTTAAAACACGTGTGGAACAAATCTCTTTCTTGTAAAATTCCAAGCTATTAGGGTTGCACTAGTTGAATTTCCCAAACTTGGATAACAAAAGTTTTGTGTTAATTTTTGGTGTGTGAAAAAATTTTTTTACTTACATTTGTTATTGTTTTAAATTTTTTCCATACATAAACTCAAAAATTTTCATTTTGCTGTGATCTATTTGCCTTTTTATGTTTACGGGATGGAGGGAGAGTGAAAACTCAAAGTTTTGATTTAAGAAAAAAGTGTACATCTAAAATGGAGACGCACAGTGCACAAATGTAGAGAGAGATACTTACAATGAGTGTCTGCAATTTTTAGGGAATTTAAGCTCTCTTTTTAGTTTTTATATCTCAGGTTTTGCAATCGTCGGGAAAAGGGGAAGGCGGGGTGTTTTTAACTGAGTGTTGACTCCCAATCCGTAAGTCATTTCTTACAAAAATATAGCCCGTTACGGATGATAAATAACTTTACAATCATCTATGATTGTTAGGTAAGATTTTTGTGAACGGGCAAAATAATGGCTAGTTCGATTCTGGTAAATATCCCACCGCACGTTCATTGAGAATTTAATGAGCTTTTGTTATTCTCTTTAAAAGCTTTGGATCCATAGGTCATTTGCATCTTTAACATGTTTCAAGCATGCATATCCATTTTTAAAACACGTGTAGAAGAAATCTCTTTCTTGTAAAATTCCATGCAATTAGGGTTGAACTAGTGGAATTTCTCAAACTTGGAAAACAAAACTTTTGTGTTCATTTGTGGTGCGTGAGTAAATTTTCTGTACTTACATTTGTTGTTGTTTTAATTTTTTTCACACATAAACTCGAAAATTTTCATTTTGTTGTGATCTATTTGCCTTTTTTGGTTTACAGGATGAAGGGAGAGCGAAAACTCAAAGTTTTGATTTAAGAAAAAAGTGTACATCTAAAATGGAGATGCACAATGCACAATTGTAGGGAGAGATAACTCCAAAGAGTGTTTGTAATTTTTAGGGATTGTAAGATCTTTTTAGTTTTTGTATCTCAGGTTTTGCAATCGTCGGGAAAACATGGAGGCGTGCTATTTTTAACTGACTGTTGACTCCCGATCCGTATGTCTTTTCTTACAAAAATATAGCCCGTTACTCATGATAAATCACATTACAATCATCTATGATTCTTAGGTCAGCTTTTTGAAAACGGGCAAAATAATGGCTTCTTTCACTCGGGTGAATATCCCACCGCACGTTCACTTCAGAATTTAATGAGTGTTTGTTATTCTAATTAAAAGCTTTGGATCCATAGGTCATTTGCATCTTTAACGTGTTTCAAGCATGCATATCCATTTTTAAAACACGTCTAGAAGAATTCTCTTTCTTGTAAAATTTCAAGCTATTAGGGTTGAACTAGTGGAATTTCCCAAACTTGGATAACAAAAATTTTGTGTTCAATTGTGGTGTGTGAATAAATTTTCATTACTTACATTTGTTAATGTTTTAATTTTTTTTCATACATAAACTCTAAAATTTACATTTTTTTGTGATCTATTTACCTTTTTTTGTTTACGGCATGAAGGGAGAACGAAAACTCAATGTTTTGATTTAATAAAAAAGTGTACATCTAAACTGGAGATGCACAATGCACAAATGTGGAGAGATATAATACCAAAGAGTGTCTGTGATTTTTCAGGATTGTGAGCTCTTTTCAGTTTTTACTTCTCAGGGTTTACAATCGTCAGGAAAAGGGAGAGGCGGGGGATTTTTAATTGAGTGTTGACTCCCAATCCGCAAGTCATTTCTTACAATAATATAGCCCGTTACGAATGAAAAATCACTTTACAATCATCTATGATTGTTAGGTCAGCTTTTTGCAAACGGGCAAAATAATGGCTTGTTTGACTCGGGTAAATATCCCACCGCACGTTCACTAGAGAATTTAATGAGCGTATGTTATTCTCTTTAAAAGCTTTGGATCCATAGGTCATTTGCATCTTTAACATGCTTGAAGCTTGCATATCCATTTTTAAAACACGTGTGGAACAAATCTCTTTCTTGTAAAATTCCAAGCTATTAGGGTTGCACTAGTTGAATTTCCCAAACTTGGATAACAAAAGTTTTGTGTTAATTTTTGGTGTGTGAAAAAATTTTTTTACTTACATTTGTTATTGTTTTAAATTTTTTCCATACATAAACTCAAAAATTTTCATTTTGCTGTGATCTATTTGCCTTTTTATGTTTACGGGATGGAGGGAGAGTGAAAACTCAAAGTTTTGATTTAAGAAAAAAGTGTACATCTAAAATGGAGACGCACAGTGCACAAATGTAGAGAGAGATACTTACAATGAGTGTCTGCAATTTTTAGGGAATTTAAGCTCTCTTTTTAGTTTTTATATCTCAGGTTTTGCAATCGTCGGGAAAAGGGGAAGGCGGGGTGTTTTTAACTGAGTGTTGACTCCCAATCCGTAAGTCATTTCTTACAAAAATATAGCCCGTTACGGATGATAAATAACTTTACAATCATCTATGATTGTTAGGTAAGATTTTTGTGAACGGGCAAAATAATGGCTAGTTCGATTCTGGTAAATATCCCACCGCACGTTCATTGAGAATTTAATGAGCTTTTGTTATTCTCTTTAAAAGCTTTGGATCCATAGGTCATTTGCATCTTTAACATGTTTCAAGCATGCATATCCATTTTTAAAACACGTGTAGAAGAAATCTCTTTCTTGTAAAATTCCATGCAATTAGGGTTGAACTAGTGGAATTTCTCAAACTTGGAAAACAAAACTTTTGTGTTCATTTGTGGTGCGTGAGTAAATTTTCTGTACTTACATTTGTTATTGTTTTAATTTTTTTCACACATAAACTCGAAAATTTTCATTTTGTTGTGATCTATTTGCCTTTTTTGGTTTACAGGATGAAGGGAGAGCGAAAACTCAAAGTTTTGATTTAAGAAAAAAGTGTACATCTAAAATGGAGATGCACAATGCACAATTGTAGGGAGAGATAACTCCAAAGAGTGTTTGTAATTTTTAGGGATTGTAAGATCTTTTTAGTTTTTGTATCTCAGGTTTTGCAATCGTCGGGAAAACATGGAGGCGTGCTATTTTTAACTGACTGTTGACTCCCGATCCGTATGTCTTTTCTTACAAAAATATAGCCCGTTACTCATGATAAATCACATTACAATCATCTATGATTCTTAGGTCAGCTTTTTGAAAACGGGCAAAATAATGGCTTCTTTCACTCGGGTGAATATCCCACCGCACGTTCACTTCAGAATTTAATGAGTGTTTGTTATTCTAATTAAAAGCTTTGGATCCATAGGTCATTTGCATCTTTAACGTGTTTCAAGCATGCATATCCATTTTTAAAACACGTCTAGAAGAATTCTCTTTCTTGTAAAATTTCAAGCTATTAGGGTTGAACTAGTGGAATTTCCCAAACTTGGATAACAAAAATTTTGTGTTCAATTGTGGTGTGTGAATAAATTTTCATTACTTACATTTGTTAATGTTTTAATTTTTTTTCATACATAAACTCTAAAATTTACATTTTTTTGTGATCTATTTACCTTTTTTTGTTTACGGCATGAAGGGAGAACGAAAACTCAATGTTTTGATTTAATAAAAAAGTGTACATCTAAACTGGAGATGCACAATGCACAAATGTGGAGAGATATAATACCAAAGAGTGTCTGTGATTTTTCAGGATTGTGAGCTCTTTTCAGTTTTTACTTCTCAGGGTTTACAATCGTCAGGAAAAGGGAGAGGCGGGGGATTTTTAATTGAGTGTTGACTCCCAATCCGCAAGTCATTTCTTACAATAATATAGCCCGTTACGAATGAAAAATCACTTTACAATCATCTATGATTGTTAGGTCAGCTTTTTGCAAACGGGCAAAATAATGGCTTGTTTGACTCGGGTAAATATCCCACCGCACGTTCACTAGAGAATTTAATGAGCGTATGTTATTCTCTTTAAAAGCTTTGGATCCATAGGTCATTTGCATCTTTAACATGCTTGAAGCTTGCATATCCATTTTTAAAACACGTGTGGAACAAATCTCTTTCTTGTAAAATTCCAAGCTATTAGGGTTGCACTAGTTGAATTTCCCAAACTTGGATAACAAAAGTTTTGTGTTAATTTTTGGTGTGTGAAAAAATTTTTTTACTTACATTTGTTATTGTTTTAAATTTTTTCCATACATAAACTCAAAAATTTTCATTTTGCTGTGATCTATTTGCCTTTTTATGTTTACGGGATGGAGGGAGAGTGAAAACTCAAAGTTTTGATTTAAGAAAAAAGTGTACATCTAAAATGGAGACGCACAGTGCACAAATGTAGAGAGAGATACTTACAATGAGTGTCTGCAATTTTTAGGGAATTTAAGCTCTCTTTTTAGTTTTTATATCTCAGGTTTTGCAATCGTCGGGAAAAGGGGAAGGCGGGGTGTTTTTAACTGAGTGTTGACTCCCAATCCGTAAGTCATTTCTTACAAAAATATAGCCCGTTACGGATGATAAATAACTTTACAATCATCTATGATTGTTAGGTAAGCTTTTTGTGAACGGGCAAAATAATGGCTAGTTCGATTCTGGTAAATATCCCACCGCACGTTCATTGAGAATTTAATGAGCTTTTGTTATTCTCTTTAAAAGCTTTGGATCCATAGGTCATTTGCATCTTTAACATGTTTCAAGCATGCATATCCATTTTTAAAACACGTGTAGAAGAAATCTCTTTCTTGTAAAATTCCATGCAATTAGGGTTGAACTAGTGGAATTTCTCAAACTTGGAAAACAAAACTTTTGTGTTCATTTGTGGTGCGTGAGTAAATTTTCTGTACTTACATTTGTTATTGTTTTAATTTTTTTCACACATAAACTCGAAAATTTTCATTTTGTTGTGATCTATTTGCCTTTTTTGGTTTACAGGATGAAGGGAGAGCGAAAACTCAAAGTTTTGATTTAAGAAAAAAGTGTACATCTAAAATGGAGATGCACAATGCACAATTGTAGGGAGAGATAACTCCAAAGAGTGTTTGTAATTTTTAGGGATTGTAAGATCTTTTTAGTTTTTGTATCTCAGGTTTTGCAATCGTCGGGAAAACATGGAGGCGTGCTATTTTTAACTGACTGTTGACTCCCGATCCGTATGTCTTTTCTTACAAAAATATAGCCCGTTACTCATGATAAATCACATTACAATCATCTATGATTCTTAGGTCAGCTTTTTGAAAACGGGCAAAATAATGGCTTCTTTCACTCGGGTGAATATCCCACCGCACGTTCACTTCAGAATTTAATGAGTGTTTGTTATTCTAATTAAAAGCTTTGGATCCATAGGTCATTTGCATCTTTAACGTGTTTCAAGCATGCATATCCATTTTTAAAACACGTCTAGAAGAATTCTCTTTCTTGTAAAATTTCAAGCTATTAGGGTTGAACTAGTGGAATTTCCCAAACTTGGATAACAAAAATTTTGTGTTCAATTGTGGTGTGTGAATAAATTTTCATTACTTACATTTGTTAATGTTTTAATTTTTTTTCATACATAAACTCTAAAATTTACATTTTTTTGTGATCTATTTACCTTTTTTTGTTTACGGCATGAAGGGAGAACGAAAACTCAATGTTTTGATTTAATAAAAAAGTGTACATCTAAACTGGAGATGCACAATGCACAAATGTGGAGAGATATAATACCAAAGAGTGTCTGTGATTTTTCAGGATTGTGAGCTCTTTTCAGTTTTTACTTCTCAGGGTTTACAATCGTCAGGAAAAGGGAGAGGCGGGGGATTTTTAATTGAGTGTTGACTCCCAATCCGCAAGTCATTTCTTACAATAATATAGCCCGTTACGAATGAAAAATCACTTTACAATCATCTATGATTGTTAGGTCAGCTTTTTGCAAACGGGCAAAATAATGGCTTGTTTGACTCGGGTAAATATCCCACCGCACGTTCACTAGAGAATTTAATGAGCGTATGTTATTCTCTTTAAAAGCTTTGGATCCATAGGTCATTTGCATCTTTAACATGCTTGAAGCTTGCATATCCATTTTTAAAACACGTGTGGAACAAATCTCTTTCTTGTAAAATTCCAAGCTATTAGGGTTGCACTAGTTGAATTTCCCAAACTTGGATAACAAAAGTTTTGTGTTAATTTTTGGTGTGTGAAAAAATTTTTTTACTTACATTTGTTATTGTTTTAAATTTTTTCCATACATAAACTCAAAAATTTTGATTTTGCTGTGATCTATTTGCCTTTTTATGTTTACGGGATGGAGGGAGAGTGAAAACTCAAAGTTTTGATTTAAGAAAAAAGTGTACATCTAAAATGGAGACGCACAGTGCACAAATGTAGAGAGAGATACTTACAATGAGTGTCTGCAATTTTTAGGGAATTTAAGCTCTCTTTTTAGTTTTTATATCTCAGGTTTTGCAATCGTCGGGAAAAGGGGAAGGCGGGGTGTTTTTAACTGAGTGTTGACTCCCAATCCGTAAGTCATTTCTTACAAAAATATAGCCCGTTACGGATGATAAATAACTTTACAATCATCTATGATTGTTAGGTAAGCTTTTTGTGAACGGGCAAAATAATGGCTAGTTCGATTCTGGTAAATATCCCACCGCACGTTCATTGAGAATTTAATGAGCTTTTGTTATTCTCTTTAAAAGCTTTGGATCCATAGGTCATTTGCATCTTTAACATGTTTCAAGCATGCATATCCATTTTTAAAACACGTGTAGAAGAAATCTCTTTCTTGTAAAATTCCATGCAATTAGGGTTGAACTAGTGGAATTTCTCAAACTTGGAAAACAAAACTTTTGTGTTCATTTGTGGTGCGTGAGTAAATTTTCTGTACTTACATTTGTTATTGTTTTAATTTTTTTCACACATAAACTCGAAAATTTTCATTTTGTTGTGATCTATTTGCCTTTTTTGGTTTACAGGATGAAGGGAGAGCGAAAACTCAAAGTTTTGATTTAAGAAAAAAGTGTACATCTAAAATGGAGATGCACAATGCACAATTGTAGGGAGAGATAACTCCAAAGAGTGTTTGTAATTTTTAGGGATTGTAAGATCTTTTTAGTTTTTGTATCTCAGGTTTTGCAATCGTCGGGAAAACATGGAGGCGTGCTATTTTTAACTGACTGTTGACTCCCGATCCGTATGTCTTTTCTTACAAAAATATAGCCCGTTACTCATGATAAATCACATTACAATCATCTATGATTCTTAGGTCAGCTTTTTGAAAACGGGCAAAATAATGGCTTCTTTCACTCGGGTGAATATCCCACCGCACGTTCACTTCAGAATTTAATGAGTGTTTGTTATTCTAATTAAAAGCTTTGGATCCATAGGTCATTTGCATCTTTAACGTGTTTCAAGCATGCATATCCATTTTTAAAACACGTCTAGAAGAATTCTCTTTCTTGTAAAATTTCAAGCTATTAGGGTTGAACTAGTGGAATTTCCCAAACTTGGATAACAAAAATTTTGTGTTCAATTGTGGTGTGTGAATAAATTTTCATTACTTACATTTGTTAATGTTTTAATTTTTTTTCATACATAAACTCTAAAATTTACATTTTTTTGTGATCTATTTACCTTTTTTTGTTTACGGCATGAAGGGAGAACGAAAACTCAATGTTTTGATTTAATAAAAAAGTGTACATCTAAACTGGAGATGCACAATGCACAAATGTGGAGAGATATAATACCAAAGAGTGTCTGTGATTTTTCAGGATTGTGAGCTCTTTTCAGTTTTTACTTCTCAGGGTTTACAATCGTCAGGAAAAGGGAGAGGCGGGGGATTTTTAATTGAGTGTTGACTCCCAATCCGCAAGTCATTTCTTACAATAATATAGCCCGTTACGAATGAAAAATCACTTTACAATCATCTATGATTGTTAGGTCAGCTTTTTGCAAACGGGCAAAATAATGGCTTGTTTGACTCGGGTAAATATCCCACCGCACGTTCACTAGAGAATTTAATGAGCGTATGTTATTCTCTTTAAAAGCTTTGGATCCATAGGTCATTTGCATCTTTAACATGCTTGAAGCTTGCATATCCATTTTTAAAACACGTGTGGAACAAATCTCTTTCTTGTAAAATTCCAAGCTATTAGGGTTGCACTAGTTGAATTTCCCAAACTTGGATAACAAAAGTTTTGTGTTAATTTTTGGTGTGTGAAAAAATTTTTTTACTTACATTTGTTATTGTTTTAAATTTTTTCCATACATAAACTCAAAAATTTTCATTTTGCTGTGATCTATTTGCCTTTTTATGTTTACGGGATGGAGGGAGAGTGAAAACTCAAAGTTTTGATTTAAGAAAAAAGTGTACATCTAAAATGGAGACGCACAGTGCACAAATGTAGAGAGAGATACTTACAATGAGTGTCTGCAATTTTTAGGGAATTTAAGCTCTCTTTTTAGTTTTTATATCTCAGGTTTTGCAATCGTCGGGAAAAGGGGAAGGCGGGGTGTTTTTAACTGAGTGTTGACTCCCAATCCGTAAGTCATTTCTTACAAAAATATAGCCCGTTACGGATGATAAATAACTTTACAATCATCTATGATTGTTAGGTAAGCTTTTTGTGAACGGGCAAAATAATGGCTAGTTCGATTCTGGTAAATATCCCACCGCACGTTCATTGAGAATTTAATGAGCTTTTGTTATTCTCTTTAAAAGCTTTGGATCCATAGGTCATTTGCATCTTTAACATGTTTCAAGCATGCATATCCATTTTTAAAACACGTCTAGAAGAATTCTCTTTCTTGTAAAATTTCAAGCTATTAGGGTTGAACTAGTGGAATTTCCCAAACTTGGATAACAAAAATTTTGTGTTCAATTGTGGTGTGTGAATAAATTTTCATTACTTACATTTGTTAATGTTTTAATTTTTTTTCATACATAAACTCTAAAATTTACATTTTTTTGTGATCTATTTACCTTTTTTTGTTTACGGCATGAAGGGAGAACGAAAACTCAATGTTTTGATTTAATAAAAAAGTGTACATCTAAACTGGAGATGCACAATGCACAAATGTGGAGAGATATAATACCAAAGAGTGTCTGTGATTTTTCAGGATTGTGAGCTCTTTTCAGTTTTTACTTCTCAGGGTTTACAATCGTCAGGAAAAGGGAGAGGCGGGGGATTTTTAATTGAGTGTTGACTCCCAATCCGCAAGTCATTTCTTACAATAATATAGCCCGTTACGAATGAAAAATCACTTTACAATCATCTATGATTGTTAGGTCAGCTTTTTGCAAACGGGCAAAATAATGGCTTGTTTGACTCGGGTAAATATCCCACCGCACGTTCACTAGAGAATTTAATGAGCGTATGTTATTCTCTTTAAAAGCTTTGGATCCATAGGTCATTTGCATCTTTAACATGCTTGAAGCTTGCATATCCATTTTTAAAACACGTGTGGAACAAATCTCTTTCTTGTAAAATTCCAAGCTATTAGGGTTGCACTAGTTGAATTTCCCAAACTTGGATAACAAAAGTTTTGTGTTAATTTTTGGTGTGTGAAAAAATTTTTTTACTTACATTTGTTATTGTTTTAAATTTTTTCCATACATAAACTCAAAAATTTTCATTTTGCTGTGATCTATTTGCCTTTTTATGTTTACGGGATGGAGGGAGAGTGAAAACTCAAAGTTTTGATTTAAGAAAAAAGTGTACATCTAAAATGGAGACGCACAGTGCACAAATGTAGAGAGAGATACTTACAATGAGTGTCTGCAATTTTTAGGGAATTTAAGCTCTCTTTTTAGTTTTTATATCTCAGGTTTTGCAATCGTCGGGAAAAGGGGAAGGCGGGGTGTTTTTAACTGAGTGTTGACTCCCAATCCGTAAGTCATTTCTTACAAAAATATAGCCCGTTACGGATGATAAATAACTTTACAATCATCTATGATTGTTAGGTAAGCTTTTTGTGAACGGGCAAAATAATGGCTAGTTCGATTCTGGTAAATATCCCACCGCACGTTCATTGAGAATTTAATGAGCTTTTGTTATTCTCTTTAAAAGCTTTGGATCCATAGGTCATTTGCATCTTTAACATGTTTCAAGCATGCATATCCATTTTTAAAACACGTGTAGAAGAAATCTCTTTCTTGTAAAATTCCATGCAATTAGGGTTGAACTAGTGGAATTTCTCAAACTTGGAAAACAAAACTTTTGTGTTCATTTGTGGTGCGTGAGTAAATTTTCTGTACTTACATTTGTTATTGTTTTAATTTTTTTCACACATAAACTCGAAAATTTTCATTTTGTTGTGATCTATTTGCCTTTTTTGGTTTACAGGATGAAGGGAGAGCGAAAACTCAAAGTTTTGATTTAAGAAAAAAGTGTACATCTAAAATGGAGATGCACAATGCACAATTGTAGGGAGAGATAACTCCAAAGAGTGTTTGTAATTTTTAGGGATTGTAAGATCTTTTTAGTTTTTGTATCTCAGGTTTTGCAATCGTCGGGAAAACATGGAGGCGTGCTATTTTTAACTGACTGTTGACTCCCGATCCGTATGTCTTTTCTTACAAAAATATAGCCCGTTACTCATGATAAATCACATTACAATCATCTATGATTCTTAGGTCAGCTTTTTGAAAACGGGCAAAATAATGGCTTCTTTCACTCGGGTGAATATCCCACCGCACGTTCACTTCAGAATTTAATGAGTGTTTGTTATTCTAATTAAAAGCTTTGGATCCATAGGTCATTTGCATCTTTAACGTGTTTCAAGCATGCATATCCATTTTTAAAACACGTCTAGAAGAATTCTCTTTCTTGTAAAATTTCAAGCTATTAGGGTTGAACTAGTGGAATTTCCCAAACTTGGATAACAAAAATTTTGTGTTCAATTGTGGTGTGTGAATAAATTTTCATTACTTACATTTGTTAATGTTTTAATTTTTTTTCATACATAAACTCTAAAATTTACATTTTTTTGTGATCTATTTACCTTTTTTTGTTTACGGCATGAAGGGAGAACGAAAACTCAATGTTTTGATTTAATAAAAAAGTGTACATCTAAACTGGAGATGCACAATGCACAAATGTGGAGAGATATAATACCAAAGAGTGTCTGTGATTTTTCAGGATTGTGAGCTCTTTTCAGTTTTTACTTCTCAGGGTTTACAATCGTCAGGAAAAGGGAGAGGCGGGGGATTTTTAATTGAGTGTTGACTCCCAATCCGCAAGTCATTTCTTACAATAATATAGCCCGTTACGAATGAAAAATCACTTTACAATCATCTATGATTGTTAGGTCAGCTTTTTGCAAACGGGCAAAATAATGGCTTGTTTGACTCGGGTAAATATCCCACCGCACGTTCACTAGAGAATTTAATGAGCGTATGTTATTCTCTTTAAAAGCTTTGGATCCATAGGTCATTTGCATCTTTAACATGCTTGAAGCTTGCATATCCATTTTTAAAACACGTGTGGAACAAATCTCTTTCTTGTAAAATTCCAAGCTATTAGGGTTGCACTAGTTGAATTTCCCAAACTTGGATAACAAAAGTTTTGTGTTAATTTTTGGTGTGTGAAAAAATTTTTTTACTTACATTTGTTATTGTTTTAAATTTTTTCCATACATAAACTCAAAAATTTTCATTTTGCTGTGATCTATTTGCCTTTTTATGTTTACGGGATGGAGGGAGAGTGAAAACTCAAAGTTTTGATTTAAGAAAAAAGTGTACATCTAAAATGGAGACGCACAGTGCACAAATGTAGAGAGAGATACTTACAATGAGTGTCTGCAATTTTTAGGGAATTTAAGCTCTCTTTTTAGTTTTTATATCTCAGGTTTTGCAATCGTCGGGAAAAGGGGAAGGCGGGGTGTTTTTAACTGAGTGTTGACTCCCAATCCGTAAGTCATTTCTTACAAAAATATAGCCCGTTACGGATGATAAATAACTTTACAATCATCTATGATTGTTAGGTAAGCTTTTTGTGAACGGGCAAAATAATGGCTAGTTCGATTCTGGTAAATATCCCACCGCACGTTCATTGAGAATTTAATGAGCTTTTGTTATTCTCTTTAAAAGCTTTGGATCCATAGGTCATTTGCATCTTTAACATGTTTCAAGCATGCATATCCATTTTTAAAACACGTGTAGAAGAAATCTCTTTCTTGTAAAATTCCATGCAATTAGGGTTGAACTAGTGGAATTTCTCAAACTTGGAAAACAAAACTTTTGTGTTCATTTGTGGTGCGTGAGTAAATTTTCTGTACTTACATTTGTTATTGTTTTAATTTTTTTCACACATAAACTCGAAAATTTTCATTTTGTTGTGATCTATTTGCCTTTTTTGGTTTACAGGATGAAGGGAGAGCGAAAACTCAAAGTTTTGATTTAAGAAAAAAGTGTACATCTAAAATGGAGATGCACAATGCACAATTGTAGGGAGAGATAACTCCAAAGAGTGTTTGTAATTTTTAGGGATTGTAAGATCTTTTTAGTTTTTGTATCTCAGGTTTTGCAATCGTCGGGAAAACATGGAGGCGTGCTATTTTTAACTGACTGTTGACTCCCGATCCGTATGTCTTTTCTTACAAAAATATAGCCCGTTACTCATGATAAATCACATTACAATCATCTATGATTCTTAGGTCAGCTTTTTGAAAACGGGCAAAATAATGGCTTCTTTCACTCGGGTGAATATCCCACCGCACGTTCACTTCAGAATTTAATGAGTGTTTGTTATTCTAATTAAAAGCTTTGGATCCATAGGTCATTTGCATCTTTAACGTGTTTCAAGCATGCATATCCATTTTTAAAACACGTCTAGAAGAATTCTCTTTCTTGTAAAATTTCAAGCTATTAGGGTTGAACTAGTGGAATTTCCCAAACTTGGATAACAAAAATTTTGTGTTCAATTGTGGTGTGTGAATAAATTTTCATTACTTACATTTGTTAATGTTTTAATTTTTTTTCATACATAAACTCTAAAATTTACATTTTTTTGTGATCTATTTACCTTTTTTTGTTTACGGCATGAAGGGAGAACGAAAACTCAATGTTTTGATTTAATAAAAAAGTGTACATCTAAACTGGAGATGCACAATGCACAAATGTGGAGAGATATAATACCAAAGAGTGTCTGTGATTTTTCAGGATTGTGAGCTCTTTTCAGTTTTTACTTCTCAGGGTTTACAATCGTCAGGAAAAGGGAGAGGCGGGGGATTTTTAATTGAGTGTTGACTCCCAATCCGCAAGTCATTTCTTACAATAATATAGCCCGTTACGAATGAAAAATCACTTTACAATCATCTATGATTGTTAGGTCAGCTTTTTGCAAACGGGCAAAATAATGGCTTGTTTGACTCGGGTAAATATCCCACCGCACGTTCACTAGAGAATTTAATGAGCGTATGTTATTCTCTTTAAAAGCTTTGGATCCATAGGTCATTTTCATCTTTAACATGCTTGAAGCTTGCATATCCATTTTTAAAACACGTGTGGAACAAATCTCTTTCTTGTAAAATTCCAAGCTATTAGGGTTGCACTAGTTGAATTTCCCAAACTTGGATAACAAAAGTTTTGTGTTAATTTTTGGTGTGTGAAAAAATTTTTTTACTTACATTTGTTATTGTTTTAAATTTTTTCCATACATAAACTCAAAAATTTTGATTTTGCTGTGATCTATTTGCCTTTTTATGTTTACGGGATGGAGGGAGAGTGAAAACTCAAAGTTTTGATTTAAGAAAAAAGTGTACATCTAAAATGGAGACGCACAGTGCACAAATGTAGAGAGAGATACTTACAATGAGTGTCTGCAATTTTTAGGGAATTTAAGCTCTCTTTTTAGTTTTTATATCTCAGGTTTTGCAATCGTCGGGAAAAGGGGAAGGCGGGGTGTTTTTAACTGAGTGTTGACTCCCAATCCGTAAGTCATTTCTTACAAAAATATAGCCCGTTACGGATGATAAATAACTTTACAATCATCTATGATTGTTAGGTAAGATTTTTGTGAACGGGCAAAATAATGGCTAGTTCGATTCTGGTAAATATCCCACCGCACGTTCATTGAGAATTTAATGAGCTTTTGTTATTCTCTTTAAAAGCTTTGGATCCATAGGTCATTTGCATCTTTAACATGTTTCAAGCATGCATATCCATTTTTAAAACACGTGTAGAAGAAATCTCTTTCTTGTAAAATTCCATGCAATTAGGGTTGAACTAGTGGAATTTCTCAAACTTGGAAAACAAAACTTTTGTGTTCATTTGTGGTGTGTGAGTAAATTTTCTGTACTTACATTTGTTATTGTTTTAATTTTTTTCACACATAAACTCGAAAATTTTCATTTTGTTGTGATCTATTTGCCTTTTTTGGTTTACAGGATGAAGGGAGAGCGAAAACTCAAAGTTTTGATTTAAGAAAAAAGTGTACATCTAAAATGGAGATGCACAATGCACAATTGTAGGGAGAGATAACTCCAAAGAGTGTTTGTAATTTTTAGGGATTGTAAGATCTTTTTAGTTTTTGTATCTCAGGTTTTGCAATCGTCGGGAAAACATGGAGGCGTGCTATTTTTAACTGACTGTTGACTCCCGATCCGTATGTCTTTTCTTACAAAAATATAGCCCGTTACTCATGATAAATCACATTACAATCATCTATGATTCTTAGGTCAGCTTTTTGAAAACGGGCAAAATAATGGCTTCTTTCACTCGGGTGAATATCCCACCGCACGTTCACTTCAGAATTTAATGAGTGTTTGTTATTCTAATTAAAAGCTTTGGATCCATAGGTCATTTGCATCTTTAACGTGTTTCAAGCATGCATATCCATTTTTAAAACACGTCTAGAAGAATTCTCTTTCTTGTAAAATTTCAAGCTATTAGGGTTGAACTAGTGGAATTTCCCAAACTTGGATAACAAAAATTTTGTGTTCAATTGTGGTGTGTGAATAAATTTTCATTACTTACATTTGTTAATGTTTTAATTTTTTTTCATACATAAACTCTAAAATTTACATTTTTTTGTGATCTATTTACCTTTTTTTGTTTACGGCATGAAGGGAGAACGAAAACTCAATGTTTTGATTTAATAAAAAAGTGTACATCTAAACTGGAGATGCACAATGCACAAATGTGGAGAGATATAATACCAAAGAGTGTCTGTGATTTTTCAGGATTGTGAGCTCTTTTCAGTTTTTACTTCTCAGGGTTTACAATCGTCAGGAAAAGGGAGAGGCGGGGGATTTTTAATTGAGTGTTGACTCCCAATCCGCAAGTCATTTCTTACAATAATATAGCCCGTTACGAATGAAAAATCACTTTACAATCATCTATGATTGTTAGGTCAGCTTTTTGCAAACGGGCAAAATAATGGCTTGTTTGACTCGGGTAAATATCCCACCGCACGTTCACTAGAGAATTTAATGAGCGTATGTTATTCTCTTTAAAAGCTTTGGATCCATAGGTCATTTGCATCTTTAACATGCTTGAAGCTTGCATATCCATTTTTAAAACACGTGTGGAACAAATCTCTTTCTTGTAAAATTCCAAGCTATTAGGGTTGCACTAGTTGAATTTCCCAAACTTGGATAACAAAAGTTTTGTGTTAATTTTTGGTGTGTGAAAAAATTTTTTTACTTACATTTGTTATTGTTTTAAATTTTTTCCATACATAAACTCAAAAATTTTGATTTTGCTGTGATCTATTTGCCTTTTTATGTTTACGGGATGGAGGGAGAGTGAAAACTCAAAGTTTTGATTTAAGAAAAAAGTGTACATCTAAAATGGAGACGCACAGTGCACAAATGTAGAGAGAGATACTTACAATGAGTGTCTGCAATTTTTAGGGAATTTAAGCTCTCTTTTTAGTTTTTATATCTCAGGTTTTGCAATCGTCGGGAAAAGGGGAAGGCGGGGTGTTTTTAACTGAGTGTTGACTCCCAATCCGTAAGTCATTTCTTACAAAAATATAGCCCGTTACGGATGATAAATAACTTTACAATCATCTATGATTGTTAGGTAAGATTTTTGTGAACGGGCAAAATAATGGCTAGTTCGATTCTGGTAAATATCCCACCGCACGTTCATTGAGAATTTAATGAGCTTTTGTTATTCTCTTTAAAAGCTTTGGATCCATAGGTCATTTGCATCTTTAACATGTTTCAAGCATGCATATCCATTTTTAAAACACGTGTAGAAGAAATCTCTTTCTTGTAAAATTCCATGCAATTAGGGTTGAACTAGTGGAATTTCTCAAACTTGGAAAACAAAACTTTTGTGTTCATTTGTGGTGTGTGAGTAAATTTTCTGTACTTACATTTGTTATTGTTTTAATTTTTTTCACACATAAACTCGAAAATTTTCATTTTGTTGTGATCTATTTGCCTTTTTTGGTTTACAGGATGAAGGGAGAGCGAAAACTCAAAGTTTTGATTTAAGAAAAAAGTGTACATCTAAAATGGAGATGCACAATGCACAATTGTAGGGAGAGATAACTCCAAAGAGTGTTTGTAATTTTTAGGGATTGTAAGATCTTTTTAGTTTTTGTATCTCAGGTTTTGCAATCGTCGGGAAAACATGGAGGCGTGCTATTTTTAACTGACTGTTGACTCCCGATCCGTATGTCTTTTCTTACAAAAATATAGCCCGTTACTCATGATAAATCACATTACAATCATCTATGATTCTTAGGTCAGCTTTTTGAAAACGAGCAAAATAATGGCTTCTTTCACTCGGGTGAATATCCCACCGCACGTTCACTTCAGAATTTAATGAGTGTTTGTTATTCTAATTAAAAGCTTTGGATCCATAGGTCATTTGCATCTTTAACGTGTTTCAAGCATGCATATCCATTTTTAAAACACGTCTAGAAGAATTCTCTTTCTTGTAAAATTTCAAGCTATTAGGGTTGAACTAGTGGAATTTCCCAAACTTGGATAACAAAAATTTTGTGTTCAATTGTGGTGTGTGAATAAATTTTCATTACTTACATTTGTTAATGTTTTAATTTTTTTTCATACATAAACTCTAAAATTTACATTTTTTTGTGATCTATTTACCTTTTTTTGTTTACGGCATGAAGGGAGAACGAAAACTCAATGTTTTGATTTAATAAAAAAGTGTACATCTAAACTGGAGATGCACAATGCACAAATGTGGAGAGATATAATACCAAAGAGTGTCTGTGATTTTTCAGGATTGTGAGCTCTTTTCAGTTTTTACTTCTCAGGGTTTACAATCGTCAGGAAAAGGGAGAGGCGGGGGATTTTTAATTGAGTGTTGACTCCCAATCCGCAAGTCATTTCTTACAATAATATAGCCCGTTACGAATGAAAAATCACTTTACAATCATCTATGATTGTTAGGTCAGCTTTTTGCAAACGGGCAAAATAATGGCTTGTTTGACTCGGGTAAATATCCCACCGCACGTTCACTAGAGAATTTAATGAGCGTATGTTATTCTCTTTAAAAGCTTTGGATCCATAGGCCATTTGCATCTTTAACATGCTTGAAGCTTGCATATCCATTTTTAAAACACGTGTGGAACAAATCTCTTTCTTGTAAAATTCCAAGCTATTAGGGTTGCACTAGTTGAATTTCCCAAACTTGGATAACAAAAGTTTTGTGTTAATTTTTGGTGTGTGAAAAATTTTTTTTACTTACATTTGTTATTGTTTTAAATTTTTTCCATACATAAACTCAAAAATTTTCATTTTGCTGTGATCTATTTGCCTTTTTATGTTTACGGGATGGAGGGAGAGTGAAAACTCAAAGTTTTGATTTAAGAAAAAAGTGTACATCTAAAATGGAGACGCACAGTGCACAAATGTAGAGAGAGATACTTACAATGAGTGTCTGCAATTTTTAGGGAATTTAAGCTCTCTTTTTAGTTTTTATATCTCAGGTTTTGCAATCGTCGGGAAAAGGGGAAGGCGGAGTGTTTTTAACTGAGTGTTGACTCCCAATCCGTAAGTCATTTCCTACAAAAATATAGCCCGTTACGGATAACAAATCACTTTACAATCATCTATGATTGTTAGGTAAGCTTTTTGTGAACGGGCAAAATAATGGCTAGTTCGATTCTGGTAAATATCCCACCGCACGTTCGTTGAGAATTTAATGAGCTTTTGTTATTCTCTTTAAAAGCTTTGGATCCATAGGTCATTTGCATCTTTAACATGTTTCAAGCATGCATATCCATTTTTAAAACACGTGTAGAAGAAATCTCTTTCTTGTAAAATTCCATGCAATTAGGGTTGAACTAGTGGAATTTCTCAAACTTGGAAAACAAAACTTTTGTGTTCATTTGTGGTGTGTGAGTAAATTTTCTGTACTTACATTTGTTATTGTTTTAATTTTTTTCACACATAAACTCGAAAATTTTCATTTTGTTGTGATCTATTTGCCTTTTTTGGTTTACAGGATGAAGGGAGAGCGAAAACTCAAAGTTTTGATTTAAGAAAAAAGTGTACATCTAAAATGGAGATGCACAATGCACAATTGTAGGGAGAGATAACTCCAAAGAGTGTTTGTAATTTTTAGGGATTGTAAGATCTTTTTAGTTTTTGTATCTCAGGTTTTGCAATCGTCGGGAAAACATGGAGGCGTGCTATTTTTAACTGACTGTTGACTCCCGATCCGTATGTCTTTTCTTACAAAAATATAGCCCGTTACTCATGATAAATCACATTACAATCATCTATGATTCTTAGGTCAGCTTTTTGAAAACGGGCAAAATAATGGCTTCTTTCACTCGGGTGAATATCCCACCGCACGTTCACTTCAGAATTTAATGAGTGTTTGTTATTCTAATTAAAAGCTTTGGATCCATAGGTCATTTGCATCTTTAACGTGTTTCAAGCATGCATATCCATTTTTAAAACACGTCTAGAAGAATTCTCTTTCTTGTAAAATTTCAAGCTATTAGGGTTGAACTAGTGGAATTTCCCAAACTTGGATAACAAAAATTTTGTGTTCAATTGTGGTGTGTGAATAAATTTTCATTACTTACATTTGTTAATGTTTTAATTTTTTTTCATACATAAACTCTAAAATTTACATTTTTTTGTGATCTATTTACCTTTTTTTGTTTACGGCATGAAGGGAGAACGAAAACTCAATGTTTTGATTTAATAAAAAAGTGTACATCTAAACTGGAGATGCACAATGCACAAATGTGGAGAGATATAATACCAAAGAGTGTCTGTGATTTTTCAGGATTGTGAGCTCTTTTCAGTTTTTACTTCTCAGGGTTTACAATCGTCAGGAAAAGGGAGAGGCGGGGGATTTTTAATTGAGTGTTGACTCCCAATCCGCAAGTCATTTCTTACAATAATATAGCCCGTTACGAATGAAAAATCACTTTACAATCATCTATGATTGTTAGGTCAGCTTTTTGCAAACGGGCAAAATAATGGCTTGTTTGACTCGGGTAAATATCCCACCGCACGTTCACTAGAGAATTTAATGAGCGTATGTTATTCTCTTTAAAAGCTTTGGATCCATAGGCCATTTGCATCTTTAACATGCTTGAAGCTTGCATATCCATTTTTAAAACACGTGTGGAACAAATCTCTTTCTTGTAAAATTCCAAGCTATTAGGGTTGCACTAGTTGAATTTCCCAAACTTGGATAACAAAAGTTTTGTGTTAATTTTTGGTGTGTGAAAAATTTTTTTTACTTACATTTGTTATTGTTTTAAATTTTTTCCATACATAAACTCAAAAATTTTCATTTTGCTGTGATCTATTTGCCTTTTTATGTTTACGGGATGGAGGGAGAGTGAAAACTCAAAGTTTTGATTTAAGAAAAAAGTGTACATCTAAAATGGAGACGCACAGTGCACAAATGTAGAGAGAGATACTTACAATGAGTGTCTGCAATTTTTAGGGAATTTAAGCTCTCTTTTTAGTTTTTATATCTCAGGTTTTGCAATCGTCGGGAAAAGGGGAAGGCGGAGTGTTTTTAACTGAGTGTTGACTCCCAATCCGTAAGTCATTTCCTACAAAAATATAGCCCGTTACGGATAACAAATCACTTTACAATCATCTATGATTGTTAGGTAAGCTTTTTGTGAACGGGCAAAATAATGGCTAGTTTGATTCTGGTAAATATCCCACCGCACGTTCGTTGAGAATTTAATGAGCTTTTGTTATTCTCTTTAAAAGCTTTGGATCCATAGGTCATTTGCATCTTTAACATGTTTCAAGCATGCATATCCATTTTTAAAACACGTGTAGAAGAAATCTCTTTCTTGTAAAATTCCATGCAATTAGGGTTGAACTAGTGGAATTTCTCAAACTTGGAAAACAAAACTTTTGTGTTCATTTGTGGTGTGTGAGTAAATTTTCTGTACTTACATTTGTTATTGTTTTAATTTTTTTCACACATAAACTCTAAAATTTTTATTTTGTTGTGATCTATTTGCCTTTTTTGGTTTACAGGATGAAGGGAGAGCGAAAACTCAAAGTTTTGATTTAAGAAAAAAGTGTACATCTAAAATGGAGATGCACAATGCACAATTGTAGGGAGAGATAACTCCAAAGAGTGTTTGTAATTTTTAGGGATTGTAAGATCTTTTTAGTTTTTGTATCTCAGGTTTTGCAATCGTCGGGAAAACATGGAGGCGTGCTATTTTTAACTGACTGTTGACTCCCGATCCGTATGTCTTTTCTTACAAAAATATAGCCCGTTACTCATGATAAATCACATTACAATCATCTATGATTCTTAGGTCAGCTTTTTGAAAACGGGCAAAATAATGGCTTCTTTCACTCGGGTGAATATCCCACCGCACGTTCACTTCAGAATTTAATGAGTGTTTGTTATTCTAATTAAAAGCTTTGGATCCATAGGTCATTTGCATCTTTAACGTGTTTCAAGCATGCATATCCATTTTTAAAACACGTCTAGAAGAATTCTCTTTCTTGTAAAATTTCAAGCTATTAGGGTTGAACTAGTGGAATTTCCCAAACTTGGATAACAAAAATTTTGTGTTCAATTGTGGTGTGTGAATAAATTTTCATTACTTACATTTGTTAATGTTTTAATTTTTTTTCATACATAAACTCTAAAATTTACATTTTTTTGTGATCTATTTACCTTTTTTTGTTTACGGCATGAAGGGAGAACGAAAACTCAATGTTTTGATTTAATAAAAAAGTGTACATCTAAACTGGAGATGCACAATGCACAAATGTGGAGAGATATAATACCAAAGAGTGTCTGTGATTTTTCAGGATTGTGAGCTCTTTTCAGTTTTTACTTCTCAGGGTTTACAATCGTCAGGAAAAGGGAGAGGCGGGGGATTTTTAATTGAGTGTTGACTCCCAATCCGCAAGTCATTTCTTACAATAATATAGCCCGTTACGAATGAAAAATCACTTTACAATCATCTATGATTGTTAGGTCAGCTTTTTGCAAACGGGCAAAATAATGGCTTGTTTGACTCGGGTAAATATCCCACCGCACGTTCACTAGAGAATTTAATGAGCGTATGTTATTCTCTTTAAAAGCTTTGGATCCATAGGCCATTTGCATCTTTAACATGCTTGAAGCTTGCATATCCATTTTTAAAACACGTGTGGAACAAATCTCTTTCTTGTAAAATTCCAAGCTATTAGGGTTGCACTAGTTGAATTTCCCAAACTTGGATAACAAAAGTTTTGTGTTAATTTTTGGTGTGTGAAAAATTTTTTTTACTTACATTTGTTATTGTTTTAAATTTTTTCCATACATAAACTCAAAATTTTTCATTTTGCTGTGATCTATTTGCCTTTTTATGTTTACGGGATGGAGGGAGAGTGAAAACTCAAAGTTTTGATTTAAGAAAAAAGTGTACATCTAAAATGGAGACGCACAGTGCACAAATGTAGAGAGAGAT